>NW_004567112.1:43648683-43693053 GCF_000260355.1 Condylura cristata
AAATTAAATAATTTTTAAGGGTGATATGGAGTAAACTATAGAAGGGTTAACTGTTAAGAACCTCCCTTTTCTAATATTGCCTCACTTTGGTGATATTTACAAAAAGAGGTGCTGCTAATATGATCCCCATCATCACAACTGACCTCAGATATCAAGTTCTGGTGCAGGGTGTCCTTTTCTACCAAGGGTGTCAGCCAGAACAGGTGTCACCAAATGGGTCAAGGCTCATCCACAGCCCAGACACTGGGGCCTGTGATGAGGGCGCCATCTCTGGCAAGATCTCTCAGCTGTGTGCAATTAGAACCTTGTCCATCTGCCAAGTTCCACCCAGGATTTGATGAATTTTTCTGACCCTATAAGAGGATCGCCTAAGATGGTTGTGGTGGTTACAAATTCTCAGGTAATTTATCCATTTGCACTACACAGTATTTGATTTATGACAATAATGGAGGAGAAAAAAATACTACTGGCTTATGATGGCTGAAATTAGAAAAGATTATGAAGGCAAACAAGGGGAACCTACAGCAAGCACAGTGTTTATTGTGCATCAACTATGATATACCATGCAGATTTTCTTTTGTGTTTTTGTTTTATTTATTTAATTTTTTGGGGGGTGGATACACAGATACTTGTTTTATTCAAAACTATATGGATATGTGTATTCTAAAGTTAATAAATATACAATGAAAAAGAAATAAAATTCATCAATTTAAAAACCAGGAATAATTGTACAGAGTGTCAATGGAGTGTGGATTGTAAGGGGACCTTCATTTTGAGGTCATCGGGAACAGGATACCTTTCCTGATCCCATATAGCATTGCTGGACATATAGTCTGTTCCCCTGAGAAACTTGGCTGTGAAGGGAAACGCAGTCCAGACAGATGTGATGATGGTAGGAAATAGGTCAAAGAGTAATTTTTTAAAATAATGTTACTGAAATAATGACATACGCCTCAGTGGTGCATCTTTAATGTCCTACATTAAGTTCACCACTAAAAATCCAACTTTATCCTTTACCGTGCAATCAAACTCTTTTACCTGATTGACCCCCACTTCCCTTTTAGTAACCACTAACTTGATTTTATAAACTAAGAAGTTTATTTTCATTTTTTTGTAAGTCATTGATTTGACTTTATTAAAAATTGGGTGATACTGAGCCATGTTTGTTGCTGGGAATGATCTAGCAGAAATGGAGAGGGTAAAGCACAAAAGAGAAAGTAAATAATGCATGAGAAATGAGGGATTGGGGTCTGGGCCTTTGAGAGGAGAGATTTGTAGTTTGAAGGACTGGGAGTACGTATCTATGTATTTATGTAGATACTAGGAGGTGTAGAGAATCAGTGGTAGGAAGATGATGGCTTGTAGCAGTGCTTGATGCCCAGTGACTTTTATTTTGTCCCCGAAGCATGAAGAGGATTATTTTTTTTTCTCGGCAGATCCCCTCAGTCTATCAAAAAGCCTCCAATGGGATAGTGTGGTATGGTGGTCACATATGTAGGTCTTGAAGTCAGGCAGACTGGAATTGGCTTTTGCAACTTGGGTACAGAGAAAGGAATTAACTCTAATTCTTAGTTCATTACATCCTCTCACCTTTGGTCCAAGCTCGGTCTTTACTCTTAGCTTCTCAGGCAAGTTACCTGTCACTCTGGACCTCAGTTTTCTCCTGTAAATTTCACCAACTTAACCAAGAATTTGAAGTCTTGATTAATACTGAAAAATATTTTCCCATTCCATCACCGAGCAAAATCCAACTGCTGTTCTCAAGAAAGATATTTTCAGGCCTCCTGGTGGTGCAGGGGTTAGGTCTCAGCACTATCAAGCTATCACTAACCACCCACATGACACAACGGATCCTTTTCTTTTTTGTCCACTGCTCCCCTCAGTAGTGTTCTGCTCTGTTATCCTCTGCTTATTCTGCTCCCCACTCTGCCTTTGATGAATTCTTTCACCCCTCACACCTCTGCCCTACACCCCGGTTCTTGTATGCATTAAAAAAACCCCAAGAACAACACTTTCTCATTCTAAAACAAAGGAACAAAACCCAGTAAAGAATATAGGAAATCTAGAAACTTCTTCACTTTTCACATCAAAGGATGCATAAGTAATGATGACTTCATATGAATTCTGGAGTAAATGAACAACTGGTAAGGACTAATCAGAAACTCTTGCCCTAGACTGTCTGGAGATTGAGGGAGAGCAATGGGTCCATTCATCTGTAGCCCCCTTTTTTTTTTTTTAATTTATTTATTTGTACATACAGAACTGGGTACAGGCCAAAGGCTCAGGGGCTGCGAGAGGCTTCACCGGAGACAGAGTGGGGAGCAGAACAGGCTGAGGGGAGCAGCGGGCGGGTCAGGAGAGGTCTGCCACACCATGTGGTCACCTCTGGGGCAGGCAGGAATTGAACTCATGCAGAAGTGGCTTTAGCTTCTTAGTGCTGCGCTTTAACCCGTTGTGCCACCAGGGAGGGCCCATCTGTAGCCCTTTTAATGGCACATTTATTAGGAAACTCTTAGAAGAGATCAGTAAGGGCCAGATAATTGGGAAGTGCTCCTGGAAAAAAAATGAAGATAGAATTTGGCTTTATAAGGTGGGGTGGTTGGAGGGACGATAATACTGAGACAAGACATTCCTGTAGAGGAATGGCCATGAACAAAGGCAGAGCGGTGGGGTGAATGAAGGGTCTGTGGACTTTGGAGAGTGGTGAAGACAGTCACAAATGGCAGCAAAGGGTTCATGTTGAAGAACAGTGGAGTGTTTGGAGACTAAACCCCATATAAGGGTTTGGAAACTACCACGCTTAAAGAGAAGGCAGTAAATATCTTTATCATTATATACCTATGTATAATGCTGGTGCAATATAAATGGAATGACTTCTTTGGGGGAAACTTTGGCAATAGCTACATATATATATCCTTTGACCTAGAATACTGTTACAAGGAATTTAGTCTCTAGATATAAGTGTATACCTTTTGTATCTGTTTAATTTTTTAATGACAGAAGTTGGAAGCAAAGTTTTGGAAGAGTTTGAATAGCCACTAGTATGGGGCTCATTGAATAAATGATAGCACGTTAATACAATGGTATACTATGTGGCTATAAGAAAGAATGAGAGAATTATTTGTACTTCATGCTTTCAAAGATATATTAAGTGAAAACTGCAAGGACTGAAAAAAGCATAGGGAAAAGATATGTATATGTTTATATATATTGCACAGGGTTTTTGGAAAAAAAAAAACTGGTAACATTGCTTCTGGGTAAGGAAATTGGTTGCTAAGGGACAAGAGTGGGAGAAAAGATTTTTTATTTTCAAATATTTGAATTCATGTAGATCTATTATATATGTATTTACTTATTTTTAAAGGTTTATTTTTTATTTATGCATATAAGAACTGGGGTACAGGCCAGAGGTGTGGGTAGTGAGAGGATTCACCAAAGACAGAGTGGGGAACAGAACAGGCAGATTGACGAAGTACACTGCTGAGGGGATCAGCAGGTGAATAAGGAGAGGTCTGCTGTGCCACGTGGTTTGGCTCTCTGGCTGAGGATTGAACTCATGCTGCAGTGGCTGAGGGTAGCTTCATAGTGCTGAGATTATGCCTCCAGGGAGGTCCAAATTGAGAGTAATTTTAACAAAAAAACTAAATTCTGTATTCTTAAATATTCTTAATTCAATATTGTGTGATGCTTTTTAAGAGGAAAAAAACACTTTTTTTAAAGATTGATTCACTTCTTTTGAATTACACCTTTATCTCTTCTACCTGTATGAGTCTTATGGATTGCTATTTTTATATTAAATCTTCCCTTGGTTCTGCCTTATTTTGACATCTCTTAACATCATCTGCACTTCTTTAACCATTCCAAAAATTTGACTGTGCTTTTTTTTTTGGCCTGGTTTAAATGAATCGTATCATATATTATGTATGAGCATCAAAACTATTCACAGCAATTAGTTCTGCCCATTTTATGTAGGTGCTCAACAAAGATTTAACAGTAATAACATCTCCATGTGTTTTAAGAACTACTCCTCCTTACTTTGGTAGAACTAACAAGTGTAGCCATTGTTTCCCTTCCTGAAAAAGAAAGTGAAAATTGCCAAATGCACATGTTCCCTAGTTCCAAGTCTATGTTCAGCCACACCCTGTCTGGACTGAAAAATGCAGCCTCATATTTGAGTTTCTTATTTGTAAGTACTTCCAGACACTGGTGAGAAACTTGTTCCTGTCCCCTGATCTCTACCCAGTAAAAGAAGGAAAAAATTGAGGCAGAAAGCTTGGTATTTTTAATCAATACTTGAGTCAATAAAGCCGAATCTCCTGAAGTAATACCTTTATCCATACATAACAAAGGAAAGGGAAATTTTATAAAACAGTGTGACACCTGAATTAAGGAGGACTCTGGCTAAATTCTTTTATAAAGGAGTGCTAGACACAGTCTGCATTCTTACAAAAAGTGTGGCTTGAAATACTGACAGTTCTCTCTGTGCCATAAATTTTTTTGTTAAAAATAGTTGCTCTTGTTATAATTGTAGTTGTGTTTTAACAGATTAGTACATTTGCTATAACTGCTTATTGCTCTCTGGTGCCCCGTGCCTGCCCCAGCTTCCTTAAGCTACACTGTCTCTACCCGCCTGCTGCTAATTGGAAAGAATACTGGAAGGTCCATGGGCCATGGTGGCTCAGCTGTCCTCTCCATCAAATGGCAGTTATAACTGAAAGAGTTTTCAGTGCCCTTAAATTCTTAATGTTTACGTATTCTATAGGTACAAGCAGTAACACTAAATAATAGGAAAGCAGATAAAGCATTAGAAAAAAATGCAGTAAAAATTTTTCTGTCTTCTTTGTCACTTAGAATGCAAGTTTTCAATGATTTTTTTTAACAGTTTTCTCTTTTAGACAATGACATTCATTCTCACCTATTCTAACGTGTTACAGAACGTGCACTAATGGAGCTCCTATAACACATTCAGCATGACTACTCTAGCATGTGCTAAAGATCTAACTGCTCCGGCATGTGCTAAGGATCTAATCTCTCAGATTTCAGTACCAAAGACCTAATTCTGCTCCCCTCCTCCCACGATATCCTGAACAAATACTTAACACAGAGGCAGCACTGGGAAGCAGTTGGTGTTCATGGGCTTGTTCCCATGCAGTTTCTAACTGTGTCCTCTAGGTGTCTTCAGCGACCAGCATTCAGGGAGCTTTTACTGTACGTGGGATAGCTGGCATGCTGTGAGTTCAGCTTGTAAAAACAAGTTCTGTAATCGCTTCTTTAGAGCATTTTGAACATCTAGAATGAAATATTTTGGATTCCACTTCAGTCTTTTGTGCAATAAGTATACTTCTCAACATTAAAGGAAATGTTTCCAATTTATCTTAGGTTCAACATTGACCTCATATTGCTGGCAACATTTTCCCCAGTGTAAGTGGTTTAAATTACACTGTTAAAAAAAAAAAAAAAGATTTCCTCAGGGCTTAAAACAAGCACAGTTCTTGAAGGGTGTTAAGAGATACTATAAATGATTATTGAAAAAGATGAATCTAGTTTGTATTATGCAAATTAGAGTTGGCAGGAAAGACAGAGTCCAAGAAAACTCTGCAGTGGGTTTAGGTTGCCAGACTGTGAACACCTAACTGTACTCTGTTTTCCTTTGTTATTGCAGATTCAGACTTGGGGAGAATTCTAAAAGCATATCAAGTGGAAAGTTTGTGTCCTCTCAATCTAAGGGGAAAAGCTTGAGGGTAACATGATCTAGGATTTGATGCTGATACGTGTTGGTAGGTTAAATACATTGGGCAGGGAAATTTTTGTATACAGACCTTATCTGTTGAATCCATCTGCAAAGTTTCACCATCATAAAAGACACTGATGACACAGCAGACACTGGTGAAATGTTCTGTAAATGTCAATTTCAAAAAGGTTTTCTTTTCAAATAAATATTTACATTTATATAAGTAAGAAATTAATTTAGTTAGAATTAAAATATAACAATAATTCATCTAGGACATTATTTCTTTTTATTCCTTTGTCCTTATAGCTATGGGTTAGCAAAGCTTTTTTTGTGTGTGAAATTTTTTATTTGGAAATAGTTTCAAACTATTTACTACTTAAACTATAGTTTCAAACTGTTTACTACTATTTACTACATTGATACAATGTTTTTTTCTCATCTACTACTCACATAATAATTTAAAATCTGATTCCAATTTATTGTCAGGTGTTTCTGTAAACTTTACGTTGTACGTCCTTTACTAGGTCAATACATATACTCTGGTTTTTCTTTAGATTGTATAAATCTTTCACCTTTTAGTAGATTAATCCATAGGTGAAAAATCCTCCAGGACATTGCATCTGGAAGCAAATAATATGTGTTTGTCTCTTGTTGGTGATAGTTTTATTTTTTGATCTTTTGGTGGAGGTATTGCCTGATTTACCTGTTATATACTTAAGTTTTCCATCTCTTTCTTGCTTAGTCTCTGACATAGTCTTCCCTCCTCCTTCTATCTCCCCCCAATAGTCTTGATAGGACAATGTAAATACCCTGTGTATTTAATTTAATCCAAGATTTAGTATTTATTGACAATTCTTCCTTAGTTCAATTAAAGCATTTTTTCCTTCCTTCAGTTTTAACTATGATAACTCCAAAACAGTAAGTTCTAACTCTAGCACTATTTTCGTATTTGTTTGACCCACTGTATTACACTGTAAGAAAGAGCCCTCTCCTTCCTGTCTATCATAGTCACATGATGATCTATGTGGATTTTGAAATGGACATATGAATTCCTGATTACTCAGTTATTAGTAATTCATGGTTGATGTTGCACATTTGATGTTCAAGCTATCTCAGATTTGCCCAAGAGCAGTCTATTCAAGTTGGCCCTGTAACAGACTTTCTTTATTGTATTGAGCACTTTCTTACTTTTGAACACAGCAAGATATTAGGCTTGTTTTGCATCTAACTTGTTCTGTCTCTGAAATCAGAAATTTTTCCGAGAATTCTGGTTCTTTTTTAGTGGGTAATGGTGTTAGGGACCACAATGGTGGTACTAGGCATCCTCATTGCTATCAGGCCTTTAAGTACGTAAAGTACTTGGCCCTTTTAGTACATAAAGTAAGAAACACATACATTGTATATATCCATATGCTTACACAAATCCATGTGTATATTTATAATACATATAGAAACCAGTATGCATATATGCATGCAAATATAAGAGGCCAAGAGGATTTCAAAAAGGAAGCCAAGAACCTGTGGTGAGAGAGAACTAGTACCTGATGACATTTCCAAGAACAAAGTCCACTAGGTCTGGTCTCTGCAAGTCAGAGTTTTAAACTTCTCAGTATAAGCTGGATTTTTTTTTTTTTTTGGCACTGGGTTGTGGGTGAATTTCTTGAAAGAAAAGGCTATTTCATTATTAGAAGGGAATTGTAGTAATTTTACTTCCTTCCACTTTAAAAATGAGAATAGATTGCTTTTAGTCTAGAATACTTTGGGGGGAACCTCTCTGAAGATTGATAGCTAATTAAAAGTATCCCCAGTGCTTTTTCAGCCCTTAGGATACTGTCATTCTATGAATGAAGGGATAACTATACCAATTACAGAATAGTTTTGCAATTGTCTAATTAAAGTGCAGGCACTCCTGCAGTGATAATCCCTTCACAGAGAACTCTCCTCCTTTGACCAATGCCTTCATCTCCAACAACTCAAATCTTCTGACCTTTCTCTTCTTACAAACTTTCTGACTTTTTAGGAACTCTTTTGTTGCAATGAGACATGGGGTAAGAGGTCATTGCTTTTCTGAATGGACTAGTTCTAGATGCAGAACCAAGTGTATCTTAGAAATGTTCTCTTTTAATGTTCACTCTTTTTGTGCACATATCTTCTTTTCCTTCTTAATTCTATTCTTACCTTTTTTTTTCTTTTTAAAGATTTTATTTATTTATAGAAAAACTGGGGTATAGGCCAGAGTTATGGGGTGTGAGAGGATTCACCAGAAAGAGTGGGGAACAGAACAGGAGGATTTTCTGAAATAGAACAGTGGGTGAGACAGAAGAGATGTGTGTGCTATGTGGGTCAACTCCCTGGCTGGGGATCAAACCGAGGCAACAGAGGTGATAATGCTGAGATATAAATGCTAGGCCAACAGGGAGGGAGGCCCTCTTCCTTTTTTTCTAATGGCTTTCCCGCCTCTTTTTCCACATGTTTCTAGACCACGAGTAATAGCATGAATGTGGCGCTCATTCATTCTTAATTTTACAAGACATACCTTGATACTGATGATCCCCATCCCATATTCTCCAGAAAGAATGCTCTCTTTTGGGCTCTTCAGGACTGTCTTCAAGACAAAACATATTTGGTGAGTTTAAGATAATGAAAGAATACCACCCCATCCAGTTCCACCAAATACCTTTTTGGGAATAATTTTAATTCATTCAATAATTATTTATTGAGCACATACTTGTGCCAGTCAAGGGATGGACAATAGGAGTAAATAAGTAAGTACACATATAAATGAATTTTTTTTTAAAAAGAATTATTGTAAAGGTCAGAGTTTTAGGCCAGAAAGGAGAGGCTCCCCTCACCTAAACTGCTGTCAATTCACTTATTTTCCACATTGCCTTCAATACTCTCTTCAATGAGGAAAGCATCTCATTTTCCTGACAAAGATCCTCTTTACCTCCATCCCTGTTCTGTTGCAGTTGTTGATATCACATCTTTCCTTCTACTTCATGCTGTCATCTTACACCTTATCTTCCACTTATTCACTAATAAAACCCTCCATAATCGCTCTAATTCTTTCTTTTTTCTCTTAATTCTATAGTAGTTGATATTTTACCACACAATTTCAATGACATATTTTCATAATATATTTTGATATTATCTCATTTACTTTAATTTTATTTCTCTGACTTAATAATCAGGCATTAAACCTAGGAACAATATCTCCTGTTTGCTTTTGCACTGAGCAACCATTGGGCAAAGATTAAATATTAATAGTTATTATGTACAAGTGTTACACTTATCTGTTTATACCGACTGGTTGAGGAGATTACTGGGTTGAGACGAGTTAGTGGAAGAGATACTTGATGGCTAGCAGGGTCTTATTATACACCTTAATTTATGACATGTAAGTGGATGCCTTTCATCCTACAAAAGATGGGCACTTCACTGATTTGCCCAACCTGTAAAAAAAACTTTCTTCCAAAAATGCAGCATTTCTCCTTTTTCACATATTGTAGACCAAAATCTCAGACAATCCACAATTTGCTTTATTTAATTATTTCCCTTGTCTTCCTGTCCCTCCTTTTCTCCTTCTACCTTCTCCTCATAGATAATCCAGCTCTCTAGAGCATAATTGACTTTCATAAAAAATATAGTTATTACTCCTGGTGAAGCTGGGAGAGAAGGAGAAGCTTGTTGATTATATTGTTTTACTGCAATAAGAAATAACATCTGAAATAAGTGCCTAAACAGGCAAAGATATATTTTCCTCTAGACCATAACATTTGGGTAATATAGATATTGATGACTGAATCAGACACAACTGTTTGAAAAATAGCATTTTAAATGTTTTTTAAAAAGATTTATTTATTTATGCTTACAGAACTGGGGTACAGGCCAGATGTGTGTGTGTGTGTGTGTGTGTGTGTGTGTGGTGGCAGTGGCAGGGGCATGAGTGAGAGGATTCACCTGAGACAGTGGGGAGCAGAACAAGCAGATTGACGGAGTGCACTGATGAGGGGAGCAGTGGACCACAGGACAGGTCTGCTGTGCCATGTGGGTCAGCTCTGTGGCTGGGGATCAACCTTGTGCCGCAGTGGCTGCAGCTAGCTTCATAGTACTGCACTTTAACCCCTTGCATCACCAGGGAGGTCCTCCCACCCCCCCAGATTGTAAATAATATGGGTTATTAACTATTTCTCAAATCTGGGTAGCTTATTTCCTCAGTGGAATATTATTTGCCTTATATTTTAAGATTAAGTGATGCCTATGCACTGTGACATTCACAGCAAGTTGATTGCTCCAATTCATTTTTGCTTCCTTTAATTCTCTAGCACTTGAAATTTATCAAAGTTTTAATTATACATTATTACATTTTAGTTGATATAAATTGTCTCATTTTGATGTATGTATCACTTAATATTGTCTCATAGAATCCATTTATATGTGGGATTTACATAGGTTCATATTTTTTGCAAATGAGAATATTTTGATTCTACTTTTCTGAACACAGTTGTGTTGATAATGCAAAGCTTAGGGAACACATGTCCTGCTCCAGAGAAACCCTGTTCAACTAGGTTTTCTTGTAATAAGTATTTAGTGACTGCATATTGATTCTGTACTTACTGTTGGACAACTGCATTTTCATTTCACTTTACAGAAAACAAAACAAGTGTAAGTGATTAAAAACAGGTGCATAAGAGGGCAAAAGTTCCAGGTTTCCTGTGGTTATTGTTGAAAACATTCTAAAATAGTGCTTGATGTATTATGTATTAAGAGATTTATTTGTTCCCTTCTTTAAAAAGAGCCTGGATATGAATGCACACCCCCCAGCCCCCAAAAGTGGAAGGGGCTCCTGCAATGCAAGCGGTTCCAGGGAGGAATTTGTGAGTGGGTGGGGAAATGCTTAATTGCTATTTACCTGCCCAGCACAGCCTTTGACACACATGATGAGCCAGCTTCATTTGACTGTCACCTCCTTAGGAGGCAGGATTCTTCAGCCCACACTCTGCTCACACTGATTTCTTCTCTGTGCATGCTTTGTGTCTGTATTTTTGCTCAGACTGTGCATTTTGAGGGAAGCACCAACCCAAGCTCAATTTTGTCATTGTAGGGAGACTAACAGAGCCTCCCACACAGCCATGTCCTCAAAGGGAGGCAGGGGTGCTGATTCCTTTGAAGAAGCATTTCTTAAAAACAAAAGGGATTCCCCTAAGTGCTGGTGTGCCTGACAGTTCTTCCTTTCCCACCACATTCTCTGCAGCGCACAGATGGATGACTGTATTTGTGCTTATTAGGCCATATGTTGCCAAATAAATAAGTAAACAAATAAATAAGTCTTGTATGTCTAAGTTCTGTTTTTAATGCATTTAAAAGTTCAGGTTGCAAAGATGCAATTGCAGATTTACAAACAGACTAAATGTGTTTAGAAATAAAATAGACCTGCATCCACTATGACAGTGTTGGCTAGTATTTTATTACTAATTAGTTTAGATAAACGGAAATGGATGATTACTAATTAAGATAAACTAAATGTCAATTTTTTTCTTTAAGACATGACAAAACTGAAGGCAGCAGCGGTTAGGATGCCCAGATGCATGATATCTATGTACTGAGTATCTCCCTAACTTTAGCAGATCTGCAGGGCCGTGGGCCTCTACTGCTCATCTTCCTATTAACAATGCACCTCATGGGCCCTTCCTGGCAGTGAGTGGGTTAAAGCACAACACTAAGAAGCTAAAGCCACCTCAGCATGAGTTCAATCCCTGCCCAGGAGGTGATGATCCACATGGCATGGCAGACCTCTCCTGACCTGTCTACTGCTCCCCTCAGCAGTGTACTTCGTCAATCTGCCTGTGCTGCTTCCCTCTCTGTCTCTGGTGAAGCCTGTCACCACCCTGCACCTCTAGCCTGTACCCCAATTCTGTTTGCATGAATAAATAAGTCTTTAAAAAAAATGCACCTCACTACCACATCAATATCAAAATAAACCCTTTTTTTTTTTTTTTTTTGTGGGCATTCTGGGAAGAGGATAGACTTGGCCAACCCAGATCTCTGGGACTCCTGTAATCTTGATCTACAACAATCCTACCACTGACCTGTCACCCCAAGCAGCACATAGGAACCAAACCAGTTGTCACTTTGGATGCCCTGCCAACCAGAAGCCGACTTTCTCACAGCGTTCCTCGGTGTGTTGGCCCATGTTCTTCTGGCTCCCCCTCCTGACAAGAGACTGCTGTGCAGACTGAGACAATTGGAGGTGCAGCCCTGTCCCACAGCAGCTCCCATCCGCCACATGAGGTGCTCAGTGAGTGTCCCTGAGGGCCTGCGGAAGTTTGCCCTGCCCTGGCAGGTCCAAACATTAACTTGGGAGCAGGTATACCAATTCCCAGGGGGCTTTCCATCAGCTGTCTACATTGCTTCAGCTCTCCAACTCTTTATCTTGCTTCTCTATTGTTTCCCCCTTTGTGTCACGTATTCTCCACCTTGAGGTCCAACTTACCTGCAAATTCACTTTCCTTGCTCACATTGCTCCCTTCATAATAACTTTAGGCTCTCAAGTGGTCTAACAAATTAGTGCTATGCTTAATTCCATTTCCTTGGTTTTTTTTTTTTTTTTCTGGGTCACAGCTTATTTTTTCTTCCCCCCAAGTGATGGTACCTAGAAGGAACTGGGTCACATAGTTTCTGTAGGTTACCTTCATGTGTTTCCCCACATCCCACCTTGGGGTCCCAGGTTATTGGATGAATTTTCCATGTTCAGGACCAGGGTGGTGTCCAATGAGAGAAAAACCAATATTCTATTCCCATGATTCCTTTCCTCTTTTATTTTGAGCCTGGTTCATGACTTAAATTCACAGAAAGGAAAATTTATGGAATTATTATTCTTAGATGAGAGGAAAGAAAGTGCAGCCAAGACAGCTTGGTGTTACGTGACAGTCCATGGTCTGAGGGAGGAGGCAACGTGCCCAAAGGGTGGTGAGGAAACTGCAACTGCTTCTGTAGGAGATAAGAACCATAAAGTGTTGTGAATTCCCCTGGGTCAAACTAAAGGCAGATGGACAGGGAGAACTGTGAGAAAAGCAAGATGGCGCCTTTATCTAAATATGGCATAGCATCAAGACAGTGATAATAATGCTAAGACAGTCTTTGTATTTCTGATCAAACCAAACTATTCATGTATTTCAGTTTGTGCTGAATGCCTAAATGTGTGGGAGGCTGGATCAATCTGATTATCTCTGAATTTTTACACCACCTTTTACCAAAGATCCCAGGTGCTCAGACTGCATCTAGCTGGATGACTGGCCCCCTCCCAAAAACCTGGCAGGGGCCCAGGCCAAACATGACACCAATGTTTGAGCAAGATAGGATCCGCCCCTGCCCAAGTTCTTCCTCTCCCTGCCAGCTAAAAGCAGCTGGTTCCCTAGTGGGATCAACTGAACTATCACATCAGCTTCTAATAATGAGATCTTGGACTCTAATAAAAAAAAAAAAGGAGGCTGAGATTAGTTGCTAAATACTATTCATAGCCCTGTCTGGTGTCCTGTACAATTTCATTTTGACTGCTGACTGGTGCTGGGAGGGAAATCGTGAGTAGGGACTTTATTTACCTGAACTTGTGGGGAAACACAGGTGAGGAGGAGGTCCTTTCATCATATTGTCCAGAAGCTCAGAGAGGAGGTCGAGCTTGTCACTTGGCATGATCTATACTACTTGGAGGATTCCCAATATGGCTTGGGGCACCATTGACATCATGTCCTCAGTGTCATGATTTTTTACCACACCAGTATACAAGCTACCCTGTCGTTTTCTTGTAAGTTTCTAAAAACATCTACCTATCTTTTTTTTTTTAAAGATTTATTTATTTATGTGTAGAGAACTGGGGTATAGGCCAGAGGTGCAGGGGGTGAGAGGATTTACCAGAGACAGAGCGGGGAGCAGAACTGGCAGATCAACTGAAATACACTGCTGAGGGGAGCAGAGAGTGGGTCAGGAGAGGCCTGCCACACCATGTGGGTCACCTCACTGGCCTGGCCAGGGATCTAACTCACGCTGCAGTGACTGTGGGCGGCTTCATAGCACTGTGCTTTATCCCATTGCACCACCGGGGAGGGCCCCATCTACCTACCCTTTAAACTTGAGCATTCCCTTTAACCTGTCTTACACAACAATATTCATGAAATTACAAATTTGTCAGGATACTTATACCTCTGTTTCTAATATACTTTCAAGTAAATATGTAACTGCTAAAATAAAATTTATAAAAGTAAGTGTAAACCACCTAAAATTATTTGGATTACCACATCTTAAGGAAGCTGAAGTAGGCTGTGTTTGTCTTGGAGGACAGGAAATGCTTGATTAAGAACATTATCCTATATCAGTGTGAGGAGCTGAAACTTAGTTGATTCCAGATTGTTCTAACTTGAGTGAAAATTCCATTCTTTTTGTGAAAAAGAAGAGGAAAAGTGTAAAGAGAACAAAGAGGGGGAGGAGACCAGAAGGGAAAGAAAAGTAGTGATTATGGTGCTAGGGCATTGTAAAATACTGATTTTGGTTGATAAAGCTAAGGTAAGAAAACAGTTTTGATTATCAGACAGACCAGTACTTTAAAGCTGGTAACACTAATGCTGACCACCATCTTTCAAGTCTGAGCAATATAATAGACGGCTCATAGTAGGCAGTGCTGAAGTAACATGAGTCTTGAAAAATCCCAGTGGTTTAACATACACTCCTTCACACAAAGCTGGCTGGAGGGTAGTGGGTTCTCTTAGGCATTTCCCTTCCAAGGGTGAATCAGAGATCCAATCCTGTGGCTTCACTACCTCAGTGTGTGGTTCCAAGATTTGCCACAGTAGAAAAGTGTTCAGCAGAGAGAGAAAATGGTATAAGTGCATCTCACTAACTGGACTCCAAAGTGGCCTGAATGAATCACGGGTTCCATCCGAGCAGCAAGAGGGGCTGGGGGATATTTCCCTCTGTGAGTCTAGGAAAATGAGAATGAGATATGGACAAGAGCTGGAAATCTCTACCATAAAGAATACAAACATTGGCACCTAAGTTTGTCCTGCCACTCACCAGTTATGTTTTTTTCATATATATCACTGACATAGGATACCCAATTTGTGGTACTGATGTAAGGCTAGATGAAACATCGTCAATATTGTCTCGTGTAGTTGCATGCTCAAATAATTTTTTTTTAAGATTTATTTATTTATACTTACAGAACTGGGGCATAGGCCAGAGGTGTGGTGGGTGAGAGGATTCACCAGAAGCAGAGTGGGGAGCAGAACAGACAGATCTACTGAAATACACTGCTGAGGGGAGCAGCAGATGGGTCAGGAGAGGTCTGCTATGCCATGTAGGTCAGCTCCCTGGTCAGGGATCCAACTGGTGCTGCAGTGCTTCTGAGAGCTTCATAATGTAATGCTTTGCACCACTAGGGAGAGCTCCTCAAATAATTCTTAATTCCAACTCCTGCAATGAGGCTGCTGCTGTTTAAGATGTTGTATTTGTGTAAGTGTCCCTGTCACTGACAAGTGATGGCTTGCATTACCCTCTCTAATTGGCAAAACAGAAGAAGCCAGTGTTAAGCTCTAAATTCAACTGCAACAATGCCTTTAAAAAATGTGGCAAAAATAGTAACATGAAAGTTACTATCCTAACCATTTTCAAGTGTACAGCTTAGTGTTGGCTGTACTCACATCATTATGTAATAGTTCCCCAGAACTTTCTCATTATATAAAAGGCTACTCAACTTCCCCCACCCCCACCCCAGCACTGGAGATTATCATTCTATTTTCTGTTTCTATGAATTTGACTTTTTTACATACTGCATAGGAACAGTGCTGACAACTTTTTCATAACAACCATGATTAGGAGACAACAAATTTTCATAGATAACAAATGGACCATGTTTCAATGCAAATATAATTTTTGAAACTGAGAAAGGGAATTACGGGATTTGGGACGCTGTAGACATGATGGATATAACATCTTCTCTGGTGGCTGTAAAGCAATTAACAAAACACAACCATGGAAGTTGAGATCCTTATATTTCCTCATAAAATTCACTTCTTGTGCCTAATCTGTTACTCTCAATAGTGAAGTTTGAGAGTCATCAATATGACACTACAGCAATATTGCCTCATCAGTCATGATTTACTTAATGTTTTCTGAATTTAGTAATATTTGATTAAAATTTAATGTGAACATATCATATCATGCCATATATATTATTGCATCCATTAATCAGGTAACTATAGTAATGAAATGCCGGAAGGTTGGATGAAAAAGGAGCCTAAGTCTTGATATATGTTTGACATAATTCTGTGAGTGATTAACCAAAAAAGAAAAAAAGTCAGTCATACAAAGCTTCATTAATATATATTACTTTTACAATCATCTATGTATCATCAGATATTTTTAACCTTTGTTAACTTTGATTTTTTAATTTACTTAAGGACACTAAATATTAATAACTTTGAAAGATATACATTATTCCATTGAATCACAAGTCGACAGAATGATTCATAGTTTATTCAAAATTTTTGTATAACGATGTGTGTTAAAACATTATCTAAGTTATTTAATCAGTTTGTCATGGGGGAAATGGAAGATCTTTAACATATGGTATGAAAATACTAATTTAAATAGCATAGCATATTTCTATCATTTTCAGTGTTCATGTCATTGACCATAGCAGGTAATAAGTATGATGATACATAATTTATGCCTCACATTGGCTGTTTTTTTTGTGCAAAACTCTGTTTTTCCTATTAAAGCACTGAATCAGTCATAACATATCTTTTGATACTGCCATTTTAATCAACTAACTAATAGCTATGATAACTTACAAACCAACTGGTGTATAAAACCTATGTGCCCTGTTCATCAAAATGATTATGAGGGGTGTGCATTTGGAGGAATAACTGAATAAAATAAAGTTAAATCAAATGCAAATGAGTTTAATTTAGACTTAACAGAGAAATGTTGATACTTTAAACTCTACCACCCTCCTAATTTTTACCTTTTTAAAATTTTGTCACTTGCACTTCATTTACTTGTTTATTCATCATATTTTATACTGAACACTTTACACAACAGGCATTTTACTGGAGTCTGAGGTACAAGAATGAGGTGATGTGGCTCCTGGTTTTTAGTGTCTTGCACTCTAATGGTGAGTTGAAGCTTACATAGATGCCAGAGGGGATGAGCTCCAAAATAGTCTGAATAAAGTGAACTGGGTCACAGAGAGACTCAGAGTTAGAAGCAGGAAGACTTCTCAAGGGCTATAGGTGCAATAGTTGACTTGTGTGGTAAATAAGTTTCCCAGACACACCTGTGGGAGTGGATGTGTGGGTGAGGGGAAAGGAACATGGTTTCTAGAAAAAAAGAACAGCATGTGCCAAGGCTCAGAGGCAGAAGGAAGCTTGTTCGGGAAGAAGAGAAATTCATTGTTGCCTCTATCTAGTTAGTATCTTCTAGAACATGTGTATGATAGAGCTATCTAGATTGCCTCAGGGCATGGCAAGCCCTAAGGCGAGTTCCTGCAGTTCCTGCCATGGACTGGAGTAATTCTTAACTGGGGACCCAAAGGGAACGATAGCAACACAGGACAACTGGTTGAGGTGGTAGTTGTGCTCTTTATACTGTAACAGATGTGAGGACCTTGCCTGGAAGACTTGTTACTCCTAAAATATCACCCAGAAATTAAATTTAAAAAATGAACTTCATTTCACCCTGAAATGTTAAGAGTAATTGTAGATAGAATCAGGGAGCCTAGGACTGTGATATACTTTGCAGCTTAATTCTACTTTAGCAGGGAATACAACATAAGACTGAAGATGTTAAGAATGGCTTTAATGAAAATGAGCAATTGCATTCTTGGGTGTTGGAAATGTAATCATCGCTATGATGAGATTTATTCAGAATAAGGAGGTAATAGAGTTAGGAAAAAAGGAAAGTGATACCCGGAAGGAAAGTTCAAACCTGCCTGTCATATGTATCCGAAATGCTTGACCCCCATCGTTGGGAGTGGGAAGTTGTTCCCAGCTGGAAATGAATGCTGTTCATGGATGGATGAGTCTGGTCCAGGATGAGGTCAAACATCATTTTCAGTGACTTGTTGCAACATTCATGATTAATGTTGATTTATTACTCGATCATTGTGTTATGTAAATAGGCAGCAGTTTTTTTTGTGTGTGTCTTGGTCTGATACTGGTTTAATTGAGTTTGGGGATGGGGAAAGGAGGTAGGAGGTTCCAGGGTTAATACTGTTAGCTTCTTCCTCAGTAGCAAACACTACTCATGATGGATGAAACAGCCAAACTGTTAATAGAATTCCATATGGAAAGATGAGGTTTCATTATTGTGACATTTTTATGACAGTAACAGAGAAGAATCTATAAACTAAAGAAAGTTAGTTATAAATGTTACCATGAATCAAAAACTGCAACAAAGCATATGCTAATTTGCTGACTCCTTAACCAAACTCAAATTTTATTATTTTACTGAATAGTGAGCTTATTTAGTTAAACACACTCACACATACACAGATACACAGCTACACATAGAAGCAAACTTAGACATTGTCCAAAGCAATTGAAATTTATTCTGCCTAAATATGGGAATCCCCACATATATGATTTCTACAACAAAAATAAAATTATTTTATTATAAAAAAATTTCAACCCAAAGTGAACAGGAATTCTTTTTAAGTATCTAGCTTATTAGTTAAAGCTTCTTTTGGAGATTTGAAGCTCAAAGTGGAAGCTTTCATATCCCTCAAGAAAACACTCATCTCTGGGAACTACAGGGATGAGTAGAAGAATCTCTATCCTAAGGTTTTGAGATTCTGAATGGATACCTGAATTCCTAAAGACCAAGGAAACTTTACTACCAGTCTCCCTTGCCCCTGCTGAGCTGCTGATACAAAATGTGTGGGAGGTGAGTAGGACAAAGCCTCTTCAATTGTGATCAGATAGCTGTTCACAGAAAGGTCTTCCCAGAGTTTGCTGTATAGAAAGCACAACCCACACATCATCATTATTCATTCTTCCAGCTTAAGAGGCTTGTTTTTCGCAGATGTGCCCTTCCTGCTTGGCATTTGTAACTATGGACTGTTGTTCAGTTAAAGAAAATGCGTCATCTAAATATGAACTGAGATTTCGAGCTGATTCATGAACACCTCTTGTTAAGTGAAACATAAAAAAGGAGTATCGTTGTCGAGAGCAAGGTATGCAGAATGGCAAAATTTTACTATAGCGTGTCACACCAGTCAGAAAAGAGGAGTACAACTGATGGCAAAGAAGCCTTTCTCTTGAAAAAGTGAAATACGTGTGATAAGAAACTTCCTAGAGAAGATAAATAGACAGTATGCCTTAGTTTCCATATTGCTCGGGTACACACTCTGTATTTTTCTTGAAGCTTTTCCCATAAGATAGTGGCATTATTTTTTAAAGCAACTCCCCAATTTATTCTTTGAAGCAAATTAAACCTCCCTCCCACACTTTGATTCAGACATTTGTTTTAGGGAATGTTGTATCTACCAATGTGGTAGAGGGAGGGGAATTACTGACTCAGTCAAAATGACAGGAGGGAATCTTGTAATTACAGGAGATATATTCATTTATTTAATGTTTATTGAGTGCTTACTAGACAGTGTGTGCAATAAATGTTAATTGAATTGATCTCTTGTCATATCTACAACACTTCAAAGATCTGTGTCGGCTGGATAAGTTAAATGTGATCCAAGGATATTCGGTTTGGGGATTCAGAGGCCAGGACTATGCTGTGACTTTTAGCAACCATGAACACAGTAACAATACCTTAAAGGATATTATATTTTTATCGAGCTGAACATTTGCTCAAAGTTGGCCTAGTAGCTATTATCAGACAAAATGGGATCATTCTAATAAAGAACACATTTATTTTCTCTTTATGTCTATTACTGTTTCCACAGTGAATCATCATCAGCTAAGTCATATTTGCATTTTACCAACTGGGAGAAAACAAACACTGCCCTCTTATTTTCTAGTCAATGTTTTATAAAATGAATTTAATTTGATCAAAATCTGTGTCCCAGTTACTTTTCAATTCTGTGACATTGAACAAGTCACTTCTTTGAACCTCAGACTTCTCCAAAAAAGTAATGATTAATACACTTAGAATGAAATGATCCTTTTATAAACTTTAAAATCTGTAGAGCCATATGCAAGTTACTGGTTAATGGTTAATTACTGGTTAATGCCTGAAATTCACCTTAAAATATAGTATTTATACCTATTAAAATGCAAATATACCTGAGTTGGATATTAGTCATTTTTACTTTAGTATAAGTGTGAAGAGTTAGTTTCCTTTAAGATGGGAAGAAGGCATAGGTGAGCACAAGCTATCTGAAGGACATTGACCATCCCTAATGGGAAGCTGAGGTACAAAGAAATCTTGAAAAACACTGAAAATTGTTAGAATTTTAGTTACAAAATCTTCCCTGAACTCATTTGGCAATAAAAACCTGTTCTGAATAAAACCTGAATGAATGTGAAACTGATTAGATTGCTTATTTTTCCCAATCCACGTGATTGAATGTTCATATACTTTACTACAGAATATTAATACATTTCATTGTGGGGTAATTTTCTCCTTCCCCTGCTGGGGTGTTCTGTAGCATACAGTATATGTACAAAGTCTAAAAAAGTGTGCATTCTGAAAAACACCTGGCTCCTATGACCTTGTTGGACCTGTACAAATTTTTGTACTACCCTGATAACTTCTACATAATTATTGTCTATCCAGCTGAGTCCTTTAAAATTTGTCTATGACCAAGAGAAATAAGCTAAACTGCATATAAAATTAATACCCCTGTGGAAATCTAAAGAACACAGGATTAGTTTTAGAATTGCCCCATTTTTCCTACTTGTAGCTATTTATTTCTCGTGTCCTTTTTATTATACACCCTCAGTCTTCTGTTTTTTTTTTCTGTTGTCTTTATGTTCCAATTCACAATATTTTCACCTTTTTTTAAAAAAGATTTTTTTATTTATGCATACAGAACTGGGGTACAGGCCAGAGGTGCAGCAGGGTGGTGAGAGCATACACCAGAGACAGAGTGGGGAGCAGAACAGGCTGAAGTATACTGCTGAAGTGAGCAGCGGGGGGCGTGAAGGGGGTGGTAAGTAGAGGTCTGCTGTGCCATGTAGGTCACCTCCTGGGTGGGGATCGAACTCATGCTGAAGTGGCTTTAACTTCTTAGTGCTGTGCTTTAACCCACTGCACCACCAGGGAGGGCCATTTTCACCTTTTAAACTTTGGTTTGTCACTAGGTTCTGTCTTCCCTCTGACATCTCTGACATTGTATCTCCTGGATCAACAGCATCATAATGACCATGCCCATAGTGGGATGGTGGACTGTAATCTTGAGGTGGTGAACTAGGAAGTGACTTCACTTAAAACTGGCAAAGTAAAATAAATTTAAACATTTATTTTTATGAGAAATTGTTTTATTGTTTGTGTCTCAGGATTACTAGGCAAATAACTTAGAAGATAATTCTTTTGTATGAGTCTGATTTTCAATATACATTACTCTCTTATTTTTGAACAGTAGAATTCTACTTCTCATGACAATCACACAGATGTATAGTTTTTGATAAGGGTCAATTTTATTAGCTTTTACTTTTTTTAATACTTAATTCGCCAAAATTTTCATGTATAAATAAAATTTTACTTTTTTAAAAAAAAGAGTTTAAAGAAGGATATACTCTGTCCTTTCCCATATTTTTAATTTGTAATTTTCCCAGAGGTAATCAGCAATAATATACTAAAATAAATTATTAATTATAGAAAATAGACACTTTCCCTGAGTTAATAAAGCATGTTGATATGAAATTATCACCTTAAAGTAATCAACATATTTCCCCACAAATAGATTGTATGCCTCTAAATTTTTTTTTTTTTACACTTACTGCAGACCCTTTTACTAAATAACAGGTGGAATGTATATAAATACAGATTTGTGTAAGTGAACCAGCAAACCTCTATTTACTATTTATTACAATTTAGGGATATGGTCTTGGGATTAGTGATGTAGCAGCATAAAAGTACAAAAGCTCCACTGCCTTCCCTTAGGGAAAGGATAGTGCAGCAACAGACCTATAGCACACACCTAATGCTGAGTTATAAAGAGAATATAAGAATTGTCATCAAAGCATAAGCAGGCCACCAGGAGACTTTGGAAAGAGGAGAGAATATATCCAATTTGGGGCAGGACAGAAGGGGGGCACATCTGGAAGACCTTTACTAAACATAAACTTTTACCACAAACTCTTATTTATTTATGATTAAGAAAATCCAAGCCTGCTTATCTGGTTATTTTCTTGTTGTTGTTTGTTTTTTGTGCCTTATTCCTTTCTAAAAAGACAGCTGGAAAGGGGGTAGGGGGCACGGGGAGTTTAAGAGAGTTGAGGGAAGAAGACAGCTGCCCACTTTATTTCATGACTCTAACGGCCCCAAATGCCTGATCCTCCCAGTCACTTTCCTTGGTAGCTTGAGCAGTTGGAAGACCATAAAGACAATCTTCTGCCATCTGGCTGCCCCTCCTCTTCTCTGCTATGTTTGGAAACTGGAGTTTCCCTGTGGACAGTGCCAGTGATGGTCTTCAAAATTGGGGGCTTAGACTTTTAAGATGGAAGGAGATGAAAAGAAAGGAAAGAAGAGCATGGGGGGACTATGAGGTCTCACAGTAGGAGACCAAAAGTCATCTACTGACAACAACTTCAAATGGGGCAACTATGAAAATATGACTTTTCATAATCTTTCAGTTTTTGAAGACCTGTAGTATATATTTATGATATAGGTGAACATACTGTCTTTGCTCATCAGGTAGTAACTAAGTTTGGCAGCCCCTGGCATGGGTCAAGAAGTCAGGGAACCTGGCTTCAGGTTAAATGTATATGTGATCGCTGGGTTGACATTAACTTCTCTGTCATTCACTCTTGTTTTTGTTCTCTGTGTGCAAGTGGTAACTCCTGAGAATAATATAAGTAGGTGGTTTGTGAACTCTGACCAAAGCAACTTCCAGTCATGAAATACTGGAATCATGGATTCTTGAATGATCAGTATCTGTAGAAGTGTTGTGTTATTATTAACAGTAAACAAAAGAAGAGGTTTATTGAAGCTAATCCTAAAATATAATTGTTTGTATGACACAAAAATAAATGTAAAAACCCACAAAATAAAATACTTAGCCCATTTTTAAACACTTTAATGAAAACAAAAGTTATTGTTATTTGTTAAAGCTCTACTTCCACAAAGCATTATAAATCCAAAGTCTAAACTTTGACTAGAAATTGAGGATCATAATAAGACAGACTTATTTGATTTTGGCTATGCAGTATAATTATATATTTATATACCCAGAATCCTGTTTGACAATTGAACATTCAGAACTGAAACACAGAAATCAGACTAGAGGCTAATAGAAGTTCCTTTCTCTTTGCAAAACTTGAAGAGTCAGGGAGTGTGGGAAACTTTACAAAGCTCACACTCTCCTCTTATTCTCCGAAGTAAATGGCTGGAGTGCCCTGGGGCATTCTTTGGGAGGAGTGTGGTCATATGATTGGCTTTTTCCATCTTGAATTTGTTACTCTTCTTCCAGTCTATCAATTCCCTCCCAACAACCTCAGCCTCCATTTCCCTGAATAAATACTCAACCAAAAAGCTGTGTAAAGCAAGATGCTTTATTCCTATAAAATAAAAAACTATGTGAAGCAATTAGTCAACATAATGAGGTCACAGTGAGCCTCCTAAGGAAGTAATTAGATCTTTCTGCTTCTCAGCTTCTCCAGCTGTGAAATGGGGATAATATACACATTCTCCTACTTTACAAATAATTTCCAGGTTAGGAAATATTTACATGACAAACCTAGGAGTTTTCTAGGAAAGAAATAGAATCCTTTAAAAATGAATGTTTGTGTGTTCATTCATTCCACAATCCTTTCTCTATTGAGGACCTTCTATGTGGCAGGGGCTTTGGCAGTTTTAGGCATAAGACAATGAGAGGGTACAATAAATTCTCTCAGAGCAAAGATGAGGCAAGACTGAATGTTTTCTAGCCTGGACTGTCTGGATTTGTACCTAATTCATAAGGAAAGGGATTGTGACTCAAAACCAACATCCCTATGGTCTTCTAGGAGCCTATGGCAACTCTGCTATAGAATTCATGTGCCAGAGTAAGACTCTGACTTCAGGGGCATGAGTGTTCAGACACTGGGCAGATACAACTGCTCATAAGTGTCCCTTAAGGGCCTTCAGGAACCTCACCATGGCAAAAGGGAGTTGGGACAAGAGGTGTCTCAGTTAACTCTGCTTCTGTAACAAATGCCACAAAATGGAAAGTTTGAACAATGTTCATTTTCATCGTTCTGGAGGTTGAGTTCAAGATCAAGATGCTGTTAGCTTTAGCACCTGGTGAGGACCCTCCGCCTGGCTCACATATTACTTTTACTCTGTTCTCACATTGCACAGAGAGAAAGCTTTGGACTCTTTCTTTTCTTTTTATAGGGTGCTAGTCCCTTCATAGGGTTTTTTTTTTTTTTTAAACCTTCCTAAGGACCCTCCTCCAATGATGATCACAGAGGTGTCTAGGGCTTCAATATATGAATGGGGAGGACCATTCATTATGTAACATGAGAGAAATAACAGGTAAACCTTGAACTAAGAGCTGATGAGATTTTCCAGGGATCTCCCAGAAATAACTTTGGGTGAACTTTCTTTCTTTCTTTTTTTTTCTTTTTTTAAGATTTACTTATTTATGCATATGGCACTAGGGTGCAGGCCAGAGGTGAAAGGGCAGTGAGAGGATTCACTAGAGACAGAGTAGGGAGCACAACAGGCAGATTGGTGAAGTACACTGCTGAGGGGAGCAGCAGGCGGGTCAGGAAGGCCTGCCACACCATGTGGGTCATCTCCCTGCCTAGGAAGTGAACTACAATAGCTTCATGGTGCTGCACTTCAGCCAGTTGCACCACCAGAGAGGCCCCTAATTTTACTCTTTAGCACCTTCTTACTTAAGCAATTCTTAGGTAGGATGCTCTCAGGTTAAAATAAAGCACCTAAATGTTTATTCAGAAGTGGTCCAGATAGTACAAAGACAAGTATGGTATCTGAAAAACATCTGTAATGAATATAAATGGTTATCAATCTATTTTAAAAATCAAACTTACATTAAATTATATAACTTTAGTATTTTTTAATTGTCTATAAAACAATCAATAATTATTTCCCAAAGCCATGAGAAGTAACTGCCAACCTCCAGTTATCTTGTTATTTGGGAAAAATAAACCCATATTTGGGCAATCATTGTAGTTGGTTGTTCTCTTACTTGCAACTGGGAACACTCCAAATTGGTATTGTCTGCAGTAAGGCATAACTATGTACCCACAGAGCTGTTAAGACACTTATCATACTATATTGGAACCAGGGGTTTTACTGTTTATCTCCCCCATTGGAAAGGATGCTCTCTGAATTCAAGGAAATCATCTGTGCATCCCTGACAAACTTGTATTTCTTGGCAAAAACAAAAACAAAAAAACTGAGGCTCTATACATTTTAGGTGAAAGAATGTTCACTTACATGTACTAGCCTCACACTCACATGTATTTTATTATGTTTCATTGCAGATAAGATGGTCTAAATGAATATATTTAGGAGATAAAATATCCACATTGGTGTATATGTGGTGATTCATTGGATGTGATGAAAGAGAGACATCAATCTAGGATGACATATATCTGTATTAAACAATTATAAATGCATATAGTGTTATTCAATTAAACAAGAAATATAAGGTGAATAGTATTTTGGAGGTAAAGAATGGAACTTATTATTTTCAATAACAGATTAAAAAAAAACTGTGGCTTAAAGAATAAAAATCACGGCTAAGGACAAACGAAGTATCAGAGAAAGGGTTCAAACTGAGGTAGCTGCACACTACTTTGACATGTTACTGAACCATTTCTTAATCTTCTCCCCTGCCTACCTGCCTGGGGCCAACCGAGGTTTTCAGCCAAGACAGTGCTACTAGAGAGATTAAAATCTCTCTACCCTAATATTTTGAGAATAACCAGAAGCTATGGACAAATTACAGCTAGGCACACTAATATTATTAGTGTTAGATCTTTCAAAATTCACTTTTTCCTCAAAGAAAATCTTTTGAGAAATTATTTCCAGACTGAAATATCTCATATGTACACCTGTACATATATATGGGGTTGGGGACTTGTGCTCATTTTCTAACGTTATCACCAAACTTTCTTCATTCATTATGGGAGAGAATTTCACACTATAGGGTAAGAAATTACAGGTGCTTGAAAATTTTCCCAAACTCAAGTAAATCCAAAGAATTTTATCAACAATATTCATTTATCCATCATTTTGTTAATTTCTATTTATAAACTAAGAATATTAATATTATTTAATCTAAACAGTTAAATGAGTGAAAACACACTGCTCAGAATGTTATCTGGCACATAGTAAGAATTTTATAAATTTAGCAATTATTATTGATAATAGTTTTTCCTTAACAACTGTTTATTGAATACGTATTGTATCCAAAGCATATTCTAACACAAAATGCTGTGCTTAAAAAAATCAACAACTCTGGAAAATAAAGTTTCAAAATTGTCATTCTTTACATTAATGGTGGGAAAAGATTTTTTAAGTTTTTAGCATAGGCTAAAAAATTCCTTTCTCTAGGTCATGTTAGGATAAAATTTCTTATCAGACATATCCAATTACATGCCATAACTGAATAAAATTCACTTCAAATTTATATGTAACAATGTACTTCTCTTTAGTAGACCAGCAATTACATATTGTTTAAACAATTGAAAACTTTACAAAATCTTGTATTTAAGATATCACTTTTTAATATCTTTGCATTAAAATGAAAATGATTACTTTTTAATATTACTGGAAACCACCCTATCCCCAACTGTAAAGATATATTTCTTGTGTGATTTTATTATATGCTTAATAATAGTACCTGTGAGCTCAGATTTCTTTTGAATAAAATTGATTGGAAACAATATCTACCCTAAAGCATCTTTAATGTCATTATAGGTGGGTAGGAGTAAATTAAGCGGTATTTAGGCACCAAAGTCTTTAATTTCATTGCATTTGAGTAGGAGTTAGACATTATGAGGTCCAATTAAAAAAGTCGCTAATGTTTTTACATCTGAGTAGGAGTAAATTAAACAAAATCACTCCTGAGCTGCTAATATCATTTTAATTGAATGTCATTCAGTTTCTAACTGCTGTTACAACACTACAGATAATGAGGCTGTTCCTACAAAGCATCTGAGACTCTAAGGTTCTGGCTGCTGAAAATAAAGTTATAGGTTAGGAGATGACAGAACAAACACAAGGAAATCACAGAAGAGGCCAGGCAACACGATGAGAGAGGTGACATCCTTTTTGGTGACATGACCTGCCCATACTGAAACTATTGGATCAGGAGCCAGAGGAACCAGCTGGCTGCAAGTCTGGTTGTTGTTCTTCAGGCTTTGGCATTAGAAACTACAACTTCCCTGACATGAGATTTGTGACTCTGAAGATAGAAGCACTAATCCTATTTACTCTGCCACTATGAATTATTCATACAATTTGATTCAAAGGAAAATTGGAAGTTGAGACAATAATTAAGAAAGATACCTAAAAAATTAGGGTGGTAACTAAGACATTCAAAGGAATGTAAACATTAGCTAAAGTTTTCCTCATACTCAAAGTTATTGCTTGGGACTTTAAAGGATTTTAATAGGGGGAAGAAAAACATCTGGGGATTCACCAGACAGAGTGGGGAACAGAGCAGGCAGATCTACTGAAATACACTGCTGAGGGAAGCAGCGGCACTATATGTGGGTTGTATACCCTGGCTGGGTATCGAACTTATGCAGCAGTGACTGGCAGTAGCTTGATAGTGCTGACACTTACCCACTATGCTACCAGGGAGGCCCAGGAGGAAAAATTTTAAAAGGGTCTTTAGTTTTGGCATATAAGCTATAGAGCATTAGTACTATTTCTATTATTTAAAGTTTTCCCAGTATAAAATGGGGAAACTGGATGTATGAATGTTTATTAATTCTTTTTATAATTAAAAAAACAATTGAAGGATGTTTATATACATTATTTTTAAAAACATAAAACACTTGTTCCTGATCTCTCCCTATTCAAAACAATTATTTTCATTTCATTAGTTTCTTCTTTTGCCATTTTCCCCAATATTTTTGAATATTTTTATATTATCATTTCCTGATTTTTCAACTTTAGGAACTACCTAATGGGTTTTGAATTTTTCAGGATAAGAATTAGCACTATTTCACTGAACTCTCTCTGGATTCACCCTCCCAAATCATACACATCAAAATTTTTGTTAAATTCATATTTGACATTCTAGCTTTTGACTAAGTAAATAATACATGTTGCATACTAACATTGCATTTCCTTTTAAAATACAATCTTATTTATATTACAGAAATAAATTATGACATTTAAAAGGATGTATTTTGAAAAAAAAGAAAAAGATGTATTTTGGGCCCTCCCTGGTGGCGCAGTGGGTTAGAGCACAGCACTAAGAGACTAAAGCCACTTCAGCATGAGTTCGATCCCCGCCCTGGAGGTGATCCACATGGCATGGCAGGACTCTCCTGACCTGCCCGCTGCTCCCCTCAGCAGTGTACTTTGTTGATCAGCCTATTCTGTTCCCCACTCTGTCTCTGGTGAAACCTCTCACCACCACTGCACCTCTGGACTGTACCCCAGCTCCGTATGCACAAATAAATAAATCTTTGGGGGGAAAAAGATGTATTTTGTTTAAGTACAAGTCTATCACTAGTTTTTCTGAGACTCTTCACTGGATCCATAAAATACCTTTTGTGGAGTCAAATATATCTTGTAAACTCTAATTTCACTTGAAAATATCTGTAATATATCTTTATAAATGTTCTCTCTAGGTCTTTCTTTTGTTCTAGTCTGGATTGGTGACCAAAGTCTAATCTACAGTTGTCACTTTTTTAAAGATTTATTTATTTATGCACTTAGAACTGGGGTACAGGCCAGAGATACAGGGGGTAAGAGGATTTACCAGAGACAGAGTGAGGAGCAGAACTGGCAGACTGACTGAAGTACACTGTTGAGGGGAGCAGGTCAGAAGAGGTATGCTGCACCATGTGGGTCACCTCTCTGGCCAGGGATCGAACTAGTGGCTGCAGAAAGCTTCATAGTGCTATGCTTAAACCTGTTGCACCACCAGGGAGGGCCCTCCACAGCTATCATTTTAGGCTTGTCTTTGTGAATGTTGAATTCCCATAATACACAACTTGCCAGGTGCAGTTGTGTATTATGGGAATTCAACATTCACAAAAAAAATAATTAACACTCCTGTTAATTATTCACTCTTCCTCTGTAGTAAAAATAGAATAATTTTTAGGTGGTGATATGGATACTGATGTTAAAAATAAGCCTTACTTGGTGACTATGGATGATTTGGTGGTAGGTACACTATGGGGGTATCCAAATACTACTTCAGTTAAAAGTAGATAAATTAGTTTAAAAAATAACAGAAAATTCAATAAGAAAGAAAAATAAAACCTATAATTTCTAGCCTCCCTTATTTTAAGTATGGCTATATTCTGGCTAATGAATATGTGTGAAATTGTCATATAACAGATTCAGAGAACTTTGCTTTAGGAACAATTGGAATGTAATCTTTGTTTACCGTTTCCACTCTGTTCATAGAATACTACCTTGGACTAGGGTGATGAGTTCCTGCCTAGGGATGCCAGAGTGGAAGGTCACTGTGGGTAGTGGACAGTAACCTCATAGTTCTTTATTCCTCAAGATTTTTTTTTTCTGTGAGAAGAGTAGACATCTACCTGTGCTAAATTTTTCTCCACTATTTCTCTTAACCGACAGAATTCACTTAACATAAAATTCACTATTATACCTATATTGGTATGCCTGATGATGTTCCACAGATATCTGTGAAGGCTCTGTTCATTTTTTCTATATTCTTCTTTCTTTTTATTCCTCAGGTTGAAGAATCTCAATTAATCGTCTTTCAGGCTCACAGATTCTTATTTCTGCCTATAGATGCTGCTGAGCCCCTTTAATGATTTTTTTTTTCATTTCAGTTATTGTACTTTTGAAGTACAGAATCTCTATTTTGTTCCTTTCTTATTATTGACATGAAGTTGACATATACAGTTATGTTAGGCAAACAACATAATAATTGAGGCATAAACTTCTTTATCCTCCCCCTCATTGGAAGAGAGAGGGAATGCCCAAAAAACCTATAAATCTAAATAAATTCTCTCTGCTTTTACAACTTCAATCCTTTAATATCCTTAGAGGTCCACAGATTGTTTTTAGTTACTCTCTTTAACGAGTCTTTCCTAGGTATTTTAGCATGCAGCTTGGAATGTCATGAACTTGGCACTTAATGGTGATCAGGCTCCATCTAAAATTGAGATAGAAATTACTCCTTGTTAGCATTCTGTTGCATTGACTACAAAGTATTTGTATAAGAGTACACAAAAATAGGAAGAAAAATATTGCCATTTATGACCAAAAATGAACTGAATCTGTTTCTTCCTTTTATCTTACAAGATAAATATCTTATCTTACAAGAGCAATATTATAGTTCATCTCAGGGAAAATGGACTTCTTTTTATTTAGGAAAATAATCTAAATGACATCTTTGATTTGAACAGCAGTTCTGCCAGGAGAGAGTAAACAACAAAGAGAGTGTTAATATGTTGTGCTGAATAGGTGCATAGGAAAGAGGCACATAAGAGGCCTGGGAAGGAAACTCAGTAGGGAGCAGTGAAGTGGTTTGGTGAGAGAGAAGGCCCAGAAGCCTGTTGGGAGGTCATGGCCCAAGGAGAAAGAATGATTGATGACAGGGATGGTCAAGGGATTTGAAGACAAGGATATCTAACATTGACTATTGAAGTGTTTACCACCCCCTATCCTTTGTTAAAGTTATCTATAGATAGTAACCTTGTGTTAGTGGTGGCTTAGAGAATTTAAAGCAGAGTGAGCCTTGTGCAATGTTTAGGGTGATGTTAAATTCAGGAAACAAGACTACCTAGTAAGACAGAGTGGGAAGAGAGAGAGAGGGGGCAAAAAGAGTTGAGTCACGGGGAAGGGAGAGGGCACTCAAATTGTTTTTTTTTCACTATAGATACTTAAAAAACACACAAAAAATAGCTAGAAGGGTGAAGTGAGATCGTGGTTACCCATCACTCAGTTTTGAAAACCATGAATGCATTTTTAATATTTAAAGTAAAATGTATTTATAAGGTAAAAGGACATGGGGTAGCACCAGAGAAGGATTATTTGGGCCAGGGTTATAAAATGGGTAAATGGGAGGTATCTTGCAAGGTTCCAGGCATGGTAGTAGAGTCAATTCATTCATTTATCATTAACTTTTCTTTTTTTAAATAAAGATTTGTTTATTTATGCATACAAGAACTGGGATATAAGCCAGAGGAGTAGGGGCTGGTGAGAGGGTTCTCTAGAGACAGAGTGGGGCGCAGAACAAGCACATTGATGAAGTAAACTGCTGAGGGGAGCAGCGGGTGAGGTAGGAGAGGTCTGCTGCACTATACATCAATAACTTTTCTACTGGGAAGTGTTCTATGTACATGTAATATATGCATGATTATATGTACATACTGTGTGTGTGTATATATATATATGTTAAATCATAAATAATATATAGGTAAAATCATATACATTCTTCCATAAAGAAGTAATTTCAATTTCCCTTAATTTCCCTTCAGTTTTAAGGTATTTTTTTTTGAGAAAGATTTTTAAAAATTTGTCAGTTAATATTTCAACTATAAGTCACATACATATTTAGTTAAGTCATTGCATAGAGTACACAATAATCCTAGAAATCTCCATTTTCTCAAGATACATACATAGACCCTGGGAAGTCATTGTGTCAGTTAGGATACTTTCAGCATTGCAAAACCGTTTTAAACAAAAAATAAACTTGTCATCTGATAAAGTAAGAAGTCTAGAGCTAGAGTGTTTCAAGAACCAATTCAATGGTTCTAAATGTCATCAAAGATCCAGGCGCGCTCCCTCTCTCTCTGTGTATGTATATATATATATATATATATATATATATACATACATACATATATATATATATAAAGATTTATTTATTTATGCATTCAAGATCTAGGGTATAAGCCAGAAATGTGGAGTGTGAGAGGATTCACCAGGGGCTGAGTGGAGACTGGAACCAGTCAATTGACTGAAACTCACTGCCAAGGCAATGAGTGAGAGAGAAGAGGTCTGTTGTGCCCTGTGGGTCACCTTCCTGGCCCGGGATTGAACTTGTCATGCAGTGGCTGCAGACAGCTTCATGATGTTGTGTCTTAACCCCTTACACTACCAGGGAAGCCCTCTTTCTGTTTTTCCATTTGACTGTGGTCAGTGTTTTGACATCCCTTATCTTTGCCTTCATGTTTACAAGATGGCTACTGCATATCCAGGCATCACGGCCTCACATAGCAGTACCTACAATAAGAAAAAGTTGATGTCTCTCTGCTTGTTTGTTTTCCCTGCTTACCAATAGTGAAAATGATGCCAAGGGTTCCAAAACTATCCTTCAAATTGCTAGAAGTGAACCCAGCCTGGGAGGGTTGCAAAACATTGGACAAAAAGATATGGACAGGGTGTTAAAATAGTTCTAATAAGGAAAATTGTTTGAAAGTATCCATGGCCAGGATTAGGTCACAGGTATGAGGAACAGGAAGATCATGGCTACAGCGGTGTTGGAGAATTACTACATGATCATCACACCTGCATTTAATTGACTGTATAGCCATACATCTTGTTTTCAATTGTTGCTTTAAATTATTTTTAAATGTCTCTCTACTTTTATAGGACTCTGAAATTGGTAGCTTAGTGCTATGGTACCAAACATGGCTGTCCAGCCAATGAAATTCACCCACCTAGAGATTAAAAGGAGAAAAAGAATGAGCAAGAAAAATTGACTGAACAAAAGCCCCTGCCCCACAAAAAATTTCTGACTTATAGATCTGGTGTAGGGACCAGGAGTCTATATTTGAAATACTTCTGGAGGCCTCCCTAGTGGTACAGGGGTTAGATTCAGCACTGTCAGGCTGTCTCCAGCCACTGCAGCATGAGTTTATCCTTGGCCCGGGAAGTGACCCACATGGTGCAGCAGACTTCTTCTGTGTGGTCCATTGTTCCCCTCAGCAGTATGTTTTGGTAGATACACTTGTTCTGCTCCCTGCTCTGTCTCTGGTGAATCTTCTCACCCCCCAGGAGCTCTGGCCTACATGCCAGTTCTGGCATAAATAGATAGAAGATAAATCTTTTTAAAACAAAACACTTCTTGGAGATGGTGAGTCGAAAGTGGTGAGTGTATCCAAGAGGGATAAACTGCCTGTTATAAAATAGATAAGTCCGGGGGATGTAATGTTCAGCATAGTTACTATAATTAATATTACTGTGTTGTGTATTTGAAAACTGCTAAGAGCAATCTTACAAGTTCTCATCACAGCACAATTTTTTTTTAAAGATTTATTTATGTGTGCATACAGAACTGAGGTACAGGCCAGAGATGCAGGGGCGGTGAGAGGACTCACCGGAGACAGAGTGGGGAGCAGAACAGGCAGATCGACGAAGTACACTGCTGAGGGGAGCAGCAGGCGGCTTAGGAGAGGTCTGCGGTGCCACGTGGATCACTTCTGGGGCAGGTGGGGATTGAACTCTTGCTGAAGTGGCTTTAGCTTCTTAGTCTATGCTTTAACCCACTGTGCCACCAGGGAGGGCCCAATTTTTTTCTTTTAACTAAGAGTTGTGATGGATGTTTTTATGGTCTTACTGTGATGACCAGTTCATAATATGTACAATACTGAACCTTTATTTTGCACATTTGAAACTAAAATCATGTTATGTGTCAATTATATTTCAAAGAACAAAAACTCAAGATTTGGCAGACACTTCTTTGGAGAACTAGCCCAGTTATTTTTTGCATGTGAGAGATCAAAATCTGAGAGACAAGGATACTTTTCCCAGGTTTCCGGGCTTGGTAAACAGCTACAAGTGACCATACATCCAGCTTCCAGAACTAAAACTTTCTCTGGTGACTGAGAATCATACGTGTAAAACCTCTTAATAATGGATTCAATTCAATTCAACACACATATTTTAAAATCTTCTGTCCCTTTATCTTTCAAAATAAACAAAATTAGTTTACTTTATTAATTATGGATCTTGTTAACAAAATTTAGTTAAAGGAGGTTTTATTTGAATTATGGCAATTATGACCTGATTTTTCTGAGAGGCAAGGGAAGAGAGAAAGAGAATGAAAATTGCTTTTATCTATACAAGTTGATTTTATCTAGCAACATCCTCTTCGTTCTTCAAGGAGGAAATAATAAGATTTTTGTAACGTAAAAGATCTCATAATTACTTATTTGAAGGTATGGTCATTTGATTATCAAATGTAATTGTGTATATTGTGTCTAACTTTTTTAAGCTTCCGTCTTTGGCAATGTTTAAGAAAAGGAATTTTATAAAGCTTCCTGTGATATTTATATTATTTTCTGATCCTTAAGAGCTTTTCTTTCACAATAAAATATTGTTTAAGTGTATCAAAATCACTTTGATTTTACACCTACAGTCGGGATCTTAACATCTCGATTTTCGACACTTATAAATGCTTTAATAGATACATGGACAGTAATTTAGTTTGACTTAAATGTAATAATCGAGCCCATTTATCTAGGCTGACAAGATTTCATTTCCTAATGATCTTTTATTGTAAATTTATTTGATTTCCTTTAATATATTATCTCATTTCTCATCGCCTTTCCTTTTGAAAAAATATGAATAATTTTGTATGGAATTATGAAGTCTTGGCTTTGAGCTGACAGCCTAAGAAACACTGAATATCTCCACCCTTTAAAACAAATTACATAGTTTGATAACAAAGTCCCAAGAAGAAGGGAACACTAGTTTATCAAGAAGATATTCTAAAAGACATCAAGAATTTTACTTGAGGCACTCTTGCTTTGTTTGCAAGAATGAGAAGCAAAATAATTAGGCCAAGCTGACAACAGTTCTGTATTTTCAACTTTCTACTTGAACTCTGAGTTTCCACAGTCGTGCTCAATATTTGCCCATAACACCAAACTTACGTTCTTTTCTCCAAAAAGACTCCTCCTCCTATTTTTTATTTTTACTAATGAAATAAGCATACAACTCATCAAGCTGAAAATTTATAAGTATTTTGGAATCTTTCTACAAAATAGACTGACGGTTACAAGATCTTGACTTCCATTATTCTAATAGTTCTCAAAACTGTCCCATATTCCCATTCCTTCTATTATTGTCCTTAAAGTTTTTGTATAAATAATCATTACAACATCCTACTTGGTTTCCCTGCATTCAATCTCACTGCACATTGCCCGTTATCCATGTTAGAGCAAGAGTGAGATTCTTAGGGAAATACAGATCTGACTTAGCACCCTCACTGAATAATTGTCATTGGCTCTACAGTCATAAGAAACCCTTCAGGACCTGGTTGGAGAGCCTAGCTCTCCAGTTCCATCCCTTATCATTCCTCCTCTATGCCTCACCTCCAACCTCAAATTCCTCTCCATCTTTAAAGAATAAACTTGAGCCTTTCTCCCACCCACCTGTGACTATGCAGGTGTCTCTCTTTCTTAATAAACTTGTCCTTTTAAAATGTAAAATAATAATGATGACGATGATGATGATGATAAAGCATAGACTTGAGTATCACCTTTTTGGATTGATACACAGGTAGCCACAGTCACCGCTGAATTCTATATCCTGTGCATGTTTTTCAGGTACTATTGACTTATTGCTACAGTTATTTATTACAGTTTCTTTTCCTCATTACACCATAGTTTCTTACGTTGTTTCCTCATTTTCTAGTGCAGTTCTTGGCACATAATAATCACATAATGGATTTCATTAAGTGAAAAGTTGAATGACTTGAATAAGTTTCAAAGGGCTGTTTCAATTATTTCCTTTCACTGGATATCTTATTGTTGTCTCTGTGAAGCATAATTAGAAACTTCTATTTATTATACTTACTGGAATCGATTTGATCTGTGGGACACAATTCCATGGAAGAAAGAAATATCAAAGTAAGAATGGCAGTTTAGAAACTTAAAGATATAACATAAATATAGGCTTGCAATTTTAATAATTTTTTAAAGATTTATTTATTTATGCATACAGAACTGGGGTACAGGCCAGAGGCACAGGGTCAAGTGAGAGGATTCACCAGAGACAGAGTGGGGAGCAGAACAGGCAGATCGAAGAAGTACACTGCTGAGGGGAGCAACGGGAGAGACAGGAGGTGTCTGCTGCACCATGTGAATCACCTCCAGGGCTAGGGATAGAACACGCACTGAAGTGGCCAAGGCCAGATTGCAGTGTTGTACCTTAACCCACTGGGCCCTTTAATAATTTTTTAAAAACCTTGTTAAAAAGTTATATTTCTTTTCCTCCCCAGTTTCTGTAAACACCTTATACATGATTGCTGATTTATGTTGCAGAGAAGTTCTCTGTATTGACCCCACCCCAGCTTTATTGAGATATAACTGACAAATAACATTGTGAAAATTTAAGGTATACAGTGTGCTTTTATATCTATATGGAGAGAAACATAATTAAATGATCACCACAGGTTAGTTGACACATCCATCACCTCACACAGTGAGGTAAATGGTGTGTGTGTGGGGGGGGGGTAAAGAAAATTAAGGTCTACTTTCTTAGCAAATTTCAAGTATACATTATAGTATTGTTCACTACAGTACTGTATTTTGCCACAATCCTTCATTTCTGCAGATTCAAGATGATAAATAGCTCTCATTATTCACAGGATATGAAGCAACTTTAGCTAAATGCTGGCAATCAAAATACTATAGGTATTTCTGTGAATGGAAAAGAAACACCACTAAAGTCCACTTATTTACTTGTATCTCATTTTGTTTAAAGCAGATTTAAAAATAGTTGGTAGTCTTTAGGTAAAGTACCTACTGTTATTGATGTAAAAGGGAAAATACACTGAACCAAGAAATAGTTTGGTGTTTTTCTTTTTCTTCTCTTTTAAGAATTAGTTCCTTTAAAATATAGGATGATATGAACAAAGTCACAGAGCTACTAGGTACCCATCAAGAGGGGAGTGGCGGGCGGGTCAGGAGAGATCTGCCTCACCATGTGAATCTCCTCCTGGGCAAGTAGGAATCAAACTCATGCGGAAGTGGCTTAAGCTCCTTAGTGCTGGGCTTTTAACCCTCTGCGCCACCAGGGAGGACCCTTATTGTTAAACTTTTCAAATATAGGTGTTCAGAATCACATGGCTTTCAGCTGAGTTTAGGGATTGAATAAGAGTTGAATAGAAAGGTTGAGATTTAAGAGTTGAATAGAAAGGTTGAGATTTCCAGTAATGGTAAATAGAATCCATGTTTACCTTTGGTTCTGAACAATTGTGGTGGTTATAAAAAAAAAAAAAACCTTAAATTTGTTAAACCCAAAAGCAAAAAACTACCTTAAACATAATATTAGAGTAAAAAAAAGTTATACACGAGTGATCCCCAAATTAAAAAAATAATAATATAATAGTTTATTTTTTACATCATTTTATGCATTTTTTTAATCTCAGTTGTAATCCCTGTGGGCTTCCCATCACCAAATCACCCATGTGCCATCACCATAGTCCAGTGCATTTCCCTCCCACAACTGGTTTTGATCCCATTCCTCACTTCACTCTCATAAAATGTCTCTGGTGTATAGCTGTTCATTATTATTATTATTATTATTTTCTTGCCTGGTCCATTATACTCCTTCTATGAGTGAAACCATCTGGTATTTTTCCTTTTCTTTCTGGCTTATTTCACTAAACATGATCCTCAGCTCCATCCATGTTGCTGCAAAAGACATGTGTTTATTTATTTTTTTTTAGTTGCTGAGTAATATTCCATTGTGTATATGTGCATCTTTTTAATCCACTTATCCACTTTTGGGCATTTGGGCTGCTTCCATATTTTTCCAATTGTAAATAAAGCAGCAATAAACATGGGGATGCAGTTATCTTTTTGAATCAGTGTTTCTGTGTCTTTTGGGTAGGAGTGGGGTTGCTGGTGACCCCCAAATTTTTATATGGTTGTATTTTTGTTTCTTAATTAAAATAAAATTTCTTTTTCCATTATTTATATTCGATGTATATATGTTTCATGAAGGATATTGCATACTGTAAAACTGGGGAAATAACTAAGATGAGAATAAAATTTTGTCTTCTTTCCACTAGAGATAATTTTTCTATTTTAAAAGAAAGATGGATAATTTTGTTAAAACTATTTTTATTATCATGGTGTGTTCAAGTCCCTTCCTTCACATCTAGCCCCAAGCAACCATCTCTGAATGCCATTGACATACCTGTTCCAGAGAAAACTCAAGATTCCCCTATCTCCAAGGGATCTAGTCACCCACTCTCATAGCTCTCATCACCTATGCCTAGCGCTTTCTAAATGCCACTTGATTGTCTAGCTAGGCTGCAAGCTTCTTAGAGTTATTTTTTTCCTTTTTTATTAATATACAGCATACTTAAAATACACTAATATTAAGTGTACAAGTTGTATTTTTTTTAATATGTCACCCAAATCAAGATATAGAGCATTTACCTAGAATGCTCCTTTGGGATCTTTATTGTTACCTGATCCCCGGAGGTACCAGTCTTCTGACTTAGACCAAATTTGACTTTTTATAAATGAAATCATACTCGGGTACTTTTCCGTGTTTTCTTTTTTCTTTTAATATTATTCCTTTTAGATTCACCCATGTGAAAGACTATAACAATAATTTATTCTTGTGATCACTATACAGTATTCCATTACCTGAATATCCTAAATCACTAAATTTTAATTATCTGTTCTACTGTAATGGATATTTTGACATTTTTCAGTATTTTGCTCTTATGAAAAAGTTGCCACAAACATTTTTGTACATTTCTTTGGATAGATGTATGCTTTAGTTTCTCTTAGGGGCATATGTAGAAGTGGGTGTGTTGGGTAATAGACATATGTTTAGCTTTAGTAACAGTAAATACTGACAAAATTTTTTTCTGAAGTGGTTGTAACAGACTGAACTTTTTCAGGGCACCGATAGATGCTATATTTTCATCTTTATGTCTGCTGGGTCTAATGCAACTACTGGCAAATAGTAGTTGTTCAGAAAATATTTGTGGAATGATTAGATGCCTACATACATCAGTAGGATTCTTTGGTTACAAATGACAGAACTTCTACACAAGTTGTCCTAAAGGACCTTATTACCTCTGTGAAGTTATCACCACAAGAAGTTTATAACTGTCCTCCAAATCTTTTGCTGTTGCAGCTGTTTAGTAGACCCAAGTTACACATGAGCCCTAGCTGCAAGAGAAACTGGAAGCTGGAATTTCTGTTTCTAGTCTCTATAGTATAAGGTTTTCAGAGTGGATAGAAATATGGATGAATCATTATGTAGATTCCAATACAGAAATGTAAGAGTGAGCTAGAAAATGAAATGAATAACATAAATGCCAGGACTGCTGTGGAAGTCTAAGTGACTGAAGTCAGCTCACACTTCTTATAAGAATATCATTTTATCCTTTGTAATAATTAAAGTCTTGAAGTGTCTAGTTTGTGGGTTCAGTGCCCATTTCTTGAGCAGGAGAATATTAGATTGATAGTCTTAGCAAAATAATCTGCTGTAGAGAAATGATCTCACAAAAGGAAATGGGATTCTGTTGTCAAGATGAGGAACATATGTTGGGACAAAAGTCACAAATGCCTAATACAGAGTTTAAAAAATAAGGAATGATAGCTTGAGTATTCAAATTACATTTAACATATTCTGCCAGAGTCAATATGCCCACATTTACTAGGAGTTAGAGACAAAGGGGATTTTGAAAGTTCTCTTCATGGGGTCAGATTTATTACAATATAAGTTATACATGGCAAACTTATCTCTTTTATGTGTAGAACACCACAATCAAGATATGGAAGTGTTCCTTCATTCCATAAAGTTTTTGGATCATTTGTGATCAATTGCTTCCCTACACCTAACCCCACCCCAACTCCTGGCAACTACCCATTTGATTTCTAGCTCTATATTTTTCCTTTTCCAGAATGTTCTATAACACACACATATGCTTAATATCTGAAATATAGCTTTTAGGTCTGATATCTTTCATTTTTACCCTAGAAATCATTTTTGTTCAATCTCCTTCCTCTCTACTAGAACACTTCCTCCTTGATTCAACAAACTTTCATGGAGAAACTTAATATTTGAATGATATGGAAGTGGATTGCTTTTATGTAATCACTATCAAAAGTCCAATAGAGGCCCTCCCTGGTGGCACAGCGGGTTAAAGCACAGCACTGAGAATCTGAAGCCACTTCCGCATGAGTTCGATTCCCGCCTGCCCCAGAGGTGACCACATGGCGTGGCAGACCTCTCCTGACCCGCCCGCTGCTCCCCTCAGCAGTGTACTTCATCAATCTGCCTGTTCTGCTCCCCACTCTGTCTATGGTGAAACCTCTCGCCGCCCCTGAACCTCTGGCCTGTACCCCAGTTCTGTATGCACAAATAAATAAATCTTTATAAAAAAAAAAGTCCAATAGAATTTTTTACATAACTAGAATAAACAATCCAAAAATTTATGTGGGACCTCAAAAGATCCTAAATAATGAAAACAGTCTTGAGAAAGAAGAACAAACCTGGAGGCATCATGTGTTTTGACTACAAACTATGTTGAAAAACTATAGTGGTCAAAACAGTAAGGGGTTGGCATAAAAACAGAGACATAGATACATGGAACAAAATAAAGCACTCAGGAATAAATTCACATTTGGTCAGCTAATTTACAACAGAGGAGGCAAGAAAACACAATGGGAAAAAGACAATATCTTCAATAAATGGCTTCATGAAAACTAGACAGACACATGCAACAAAATAAAATGTAACTACTATTTTATACTTTTTACAATATTAAACTAAAAATGGATTAAAGACTTGACTGTAAGACCTGAAACCATAAAATTCCTAGATGACAACATGGGTAGTAATCTCCTTGACATTGGTCCTCATGATGTTTTGTGGTCTTGACCCCAATGCAACAACAATAAAAGCAAAGATAGACAAAGGTGACTGCATCCAACTAAAGAGCTGCACAGTGGAGAAAACTATCAAAACAAAAAGGCAGCCTTCCAAATGAAAGGATATTCATAAGTTATGTATATGACATAGAGTTAATATCCAAAATATATAAATAACTCTTACAGCTCAATATAAAAGTTCTGATTAATAATTGGACAGAGGAACAAATAGACATTTTTCCAAAGAAAACATAGAGAAAGATAGCCAACTTAAAGATTGCATCAGGCAAATGCAAACCAACAGCACAATGAAGTATAACTCCACTCTTGTCAGAATGACTGTTGTCAAAAAGATAAGAAACAAGTGCTGGTGAGGGTGTGGAGCAAATGGATCACTGGTGAGGTACATTGCTGTAACTACTGTGGAGAAGTGAAGGTCCTAGAAAAATTGAAAATAGAACTGCCATATGATTCAGCAATTCTACTCTGGTTATTTAGCCAAATAAAACAAAAATAGGAGGGCCTCCCCTGGTGGTGCAATGAGTTAGGATGCAGCACTGCAAGCTGGCCACTGCTGCTTCAGTGAGAGTTCAATCTCCCAGTTCTGGAGATGACCCACATGGCGTGGCAGACCTCTCATGACCCAACCCTTAGCAGTGTACTTCGTAGATCTACCTGTTCTGCTCCCTATTCTGTCTCTGGTGAAGCCTCTCGCTGCCCCTGCACCTCTGCCTTGTATTCCAGTTCTGTATGAATAAATAAAAATAAATCTTAAAAAAAAACAACTTTATAGCATGAAGAAAACATTAAAAAAATAGAAATTTGAAGAGATATATACCTCCCTATGTTTATTGCAGCATTTTTAGAACAGAAAGCATGTAGAAATAACTTAGGTATCTATCAATGGGTAAATGGGATAAGAAAATGTGGAATCTATATGCAATAGAATACTACTCAGTAAATGAAAAGAATAAAATCTTGCCATTTGTGATGGTAGGGGTGAACCTTGAGCATGTCATTCAAAAACTGTAAGACTTATATGTGGAGTCTAAAAAGCAAGACAATCAAACAAAATAAATAAAAATAATCTAAAATCATAGAGACAGAGAACAAGTTGGTGGTTACTAGAGGGGAAAGTGACTAGAGGGTAGAGAGTGGGCGAAATGGATGGAGGTGTTCAAGAGGTACAAACTTCCTGCTACAAAATAAATACTTCAGGAAGACATAATGTGTGGCATAGTGACTATAGTCAATAATATAGTATTGTAAATTTGAAAGTTCCTAAAAATGATGGTAAATGGACTTATTGTGATGATCACTTTGCATATTGAAAGTAAAATAATGTTATCTGTCAATTATATATCAATAAATAAATTTTGATATCATGTTTTGAAGTGATATCTTAAACTTTGGGCTAACAAAATCTATTATTAAAATTAATTTCTCCTGTCTTTTTTACATTTGACAATATCACTATAAGAAAATGTAGTCACATGCATAGCACATATTAATTATTTTTATTATCCTTTTATGGAACAGTGCTGATTATTGATTGTGCATTTGCTAATCCTTCCCAAGAAAGACCCCAAGTCTGTACTTCTGATGGCAACTCAGATCAGGAGACTCAGATAAAAAAAAAATTTTTTTATTAAAAAAAAATTTAAAAAAAATTTCTAGCAAATTAAAAAAAATTAAAAAGCCAAAAAATAGTTACATAATGGTTATATTTTCACATTGTGAAAATAACTACTTAATAAATCAATACTTTAAATTTTTTAAAAAGATTTATTTTATGTCTACAAGAACTGGGGTATAGGCCAGAGGGGCGGGGGCAGGGGTGAGAGGATTTGCCAGAGACAGAGTGGGGAGCAGAACAGGCAGATATACTGAAATATACTGCTGAGGAGTGCAATGGGCTGGTCAGAAGAGGTCTGCCATGCCATGTGGATTTCCCCCTTGGCTGGGATTTGAGCTTGTGCTTCTATTGCTGCGGATAGCTTTAATCCATTGCACCACCAGGGAGGGCCCATAAATCAACACTTTTAATATAAAAATATATTGTCAGATTCTGTCTGTGCCAGCGGTAAGACAATTTTAGAATTTATGACAAAGAGCAATAGTAGTGATGCAGGGCGGTTATGGAGCACAATTTGAAATTTAGTAAAGGAACTTCTTTCTGTCTCTATTTCTATAAATTAGCCTTGTTTGGGGGTGACTTCAGAACTCTGAATTGGAGATCCTTTGTGAATGGGTGGCCTCAGCTGAGTGGTCCACTTGCCACTGCCCAGTCCCTCCCCATTGGTCACAAAATGTCTTCATCTCACACATCTGTATTTGCATCTTCTATAGCCAGGCTCTCTGCTACCACTTATTTTGAAACCATGCAACAATCTGCAAAAGAGGGCCATGTTAAAGAGTGAAGGGATGATGCTATTTTTACCCAAACTCAGCAAGACACTCTGAGGGGGTGGGGTGATGAAGTTTCCAGAAGAAAGGAGAACAACAGAAGAGAGTGACAAGACCTGAATGGCCTGTTGCTTGTCTACATAGAGTTAAATCCTCTTCACCTGTGTGGCATCCAGACTCACTGGAAAGCTCTTTTCCAGGAACTGAATGTTTGCTTCTGTGTTTGCTAGACTGCCACAAATTGGAGGCATTTTAAAAACTATTATCTGTAGGGGTGGGAGGAAAGCTATAGCCTATGCCTTCCATGAGAGCAGCCACCTTCTAGCAAATTACTCCAAACCCTGCATTAGGTAGATGCCACTTTGCCAGCTTGGCTCTCAGGTTCTTATTCTTCTCCATGTATAGACTCTTTATACCTATAAACTTGGGTTTTGTTTTGTGACTATGTAAATCCGAGCCAAGGGAGTTTCTTTTTTCTCGGTGACTGGAACCTTGGTGAGGCATTCTCCACAATCCAGCACTTTATCCACTTCTGCTGTGTGTGGGCAGAAACCTAGGTGGAGGAACTCTTGAAAGCACTTTTCACCTGGTTTAAACAAGAGTTTTGATTTTCCCATCCTCTTAATCATTATGGGGTTTGAAGTAAAAGCAGGATTCATAGAGTTGTTGTTGCTTAAATACTGTTATAGAATGCTTGGATTTTAACACAAACTATGGCTGAAATAATCTGGATTATGATAGAATGCTGTGTGATCTTTTAGCTTCAGCAGTTTTTTTGGGAGCTATTTCTAATGCACATCTTATATGTTGCCTAATTATAATAGCTAGTGGGATGGTGTTTTCTCCAAACCAGGGTGGGTTGAAAAAGTTTTCTCTCACTCATACTAATTCAACCAATCTACTGAGCTGCTTTCTTATGTCATTGCTGGAGAATCCCAGGACAAAACAGGATCCTTGCCCCCAAGTAGCTGAGAGTCAAGATCAGGGAGGCCTGAGGAGGTACAGATGCAGTATAGCTGGGAGATGGCCTGG
>NW_004567112.1:43693166-43711570 GCF_000260355.1 Condylura cristata
GTTTTAGTCCACAGCTAAATTGAGCATAAGGCATACATAGGGACTTCCCATAACCCTCCCACCTCCCTACCCCACATGACATTCCTCATTATCAAAACCCCCCACTGGACTTTTACATTTGTTACAACTGAGGAATCTACAATGAAACATCATTTTCTCCTAAAGTCTACAGCTTACATTAAGGATTACTCTTGATGTTGTATATTTTAAATATGAGAACAATGTGTAATGATTTGTACTCATCACTACAGTTTCATATGAAATATTTTTACTGGTCTAAAAATCATGCTCCATTTATTATATTCCTTCTCAGTCACATACCATCTAATCTCTGGCAACTAGTTATTCTACTACTCTCTCTCTCTCTCTCTCTCTTTCTCTCTCTCTCTCTATATATATATATATACTTTAAAGATTTATTTATTTATGCATACAGAACTGGGGTATAGGATAGAAGTGCAGGACGGTGAGAGGATTCACCAGAAACAGAATGGGAGCAGAACAGGCAGATTAACATAGTACACTGCGGAGGGGAGCAGCAGGCGGGTCAGGAGAGGTCTGCACTTTAACCCGTTGTGCCAAGGGAGGGCCCTGTCTCTATAATTTTATCTCCTCCAGAATGTCATAAAGTTGGAATCATATAGCACAGTCTTTTTAGATTGACTTCTTTCACTTAGTAATATGCATTTAGGTTCCTTCATGTCTTTTCATTACTTGTTAATTCATTTCATTTTAGGATTGGTGAATAATATTTTGTTGATGTACCACAGCCTTTTTAGCACTCACCTAATGAAGAATATATGGTTGTTTCCAAGTTTTGGCAGGGATGGGTCTTTTAAGGTCCACTTTATTTAAGATAGAATAGAACTTGTAAAGGCACAAATGAATGAGATGAAGGCCCTTTTGTAAACCTGTAAATGGCTTATGAAGTATGGGAGGAGGAGTATAGGCACAGACAAAAAAAGACTCATCCTTTACTTGGGAGGATCTTTTCAAAACCACAATGTGGATTCTGTTACTTTGGTGGTACTTCTACCTTGATAATGTGTCATCTAGTCAATCTTGTCTGGAAACACATGTAAAAGTATCCTATTTGTATATGTTTCACAGCTTATTGGGTTAATTTTATTAATATACTTAAAAAGAAAAAGTCTTCTTCAGGATGATTTTAAGTTACATGTTGTATTATGAAAATTGAATAATTAAAAAAAAGAATAACTTTTGGGAGGGAGTAGTGAGGCCACCTTATGACACAAAGAATTATGTGGTTTTGGTTTTTGGCGAGAACTCCATTGCATATTTTGAACAGGGGCCCAAATTTGGAGGTTGATGTTGGTAAGGTGATATTCTATTCAATTTAGAGTAATGCTAATAAGTCACTCTTCATTTAGAGTAATCTAAATAGTAATACTAAAAAAATACTCTGAAAGCACAGTCTACTGCTTCCTTGATAGGAAAACAATTATTGTTCCTCTTCAATACTTTATGAACTAAGTGGGATTTACATGACAAATGCAGTTTTGCCTTTAGCAAGTCTGTGATCAGTCAGGTCAATATTTCACTTAAAAAAATCTAAAGGCACCCTTTCCTTCCCTGACAGACTTTATCTCTTGATGTAATAAACATTGGCTGGTTTTATAATTATTTTCTCTTCAACACACTTCAGTTACTGATGAATTCTATCAGTAACTATTTCCCAGAGAAATTGCATTGTTCACAACTTGGAGACCTATCATTTTATTTCAGTTTGTGAAGGCATTTAGAAAAGTGTAAGCTCTTATATTAATGCCAGCTATCATTATTCTATTTTTTATTCCCCCCTCCTTTTTAATCAGGACAATAACACAGCTGCACATGGGGATTCTATTGTGTACTTTCTCATGTCATGTGGAGAAAGAAAAATACACAATTTCACTTACATGTAGAAGAAAAAGAAATAAAACAAAACACAAAAAACAAACTCTTAAATTCTGACAACAAAATGGTGCTTGCCAAGAAGGGGAATGAGGTATCAGAAAAACTGGCAAAGGAAGGGGCCACTAGAATGATGGGTACAATATGTCACCTCAGGAATAAAATTATATTCTAGAGCTCTTAACAACTTTGACTCATCAATCTCAAATTCAGGAATGAATCCTAATTAAACAGTTCTGCAGAAGAAAAAAAAAATATCTCTGCCCTTATGCTCAGTGATTATGGGATTATCTTCAATTGGGGGGGAACTCAACTCAAATAAGCTAATTATATGTTTAACATTATGGAAATTCTTTTATAACCAGATATATGAGGAAATATTATTAATGATAGTTGAAATAAAAATTGGAAACAAGGGGCCCTCCTTGGTGGCGCAGTGGGTTAAAGCACAGCACCAAGAAGGTAAAGCCACTTCAGCATGAGTTAGATCCCCGCCCGCCCTGGAGGTGACCCACATGGCGCAGCCCACTGACACGCCCACTGCTCCCCTCCACAGTGTTCTTCATAGATCTGCCTGTTCTGCTCCCCACTCTGTCTCTGGTGAATCTTCTCATTGCTCCTGCACCTCTAGCCTGTACCCTGGTCTGTATGCATAAATAAATATATAAATCTTTAAGAAAAAAAATTAGAAACATGATTATGTTAGATCATGTGGGAAAGCATTGTATGAATTGAGCCACTTCTACAAACTATAATATGAATAAGCCTATAGAAATAAAACTGTGACATTGGAATTTGGAGAGGGTTAGGGAGATGGACTTGATCATATTATTCATTATTGAAATGTTTCTCAATATTGATGTGGGTCTTGTCAATGATTGAAAAATTGAAGCCTTGTAGACCTTTATCCCAAAGAATATCACAAAGTTTTGTGTTAGGGCAAATTTATAAACAAACTTCAAATAGGAACACCAAAGGCTTCATCACATTCAAAGCATACTTGTTGTTCTTTGTTTGTGGCTGAGGATTATGAATCACTTGCCCTCTAGTGGCTTCAAGTTGGAAACAAATATTGTAATTTTAATTCTCCTCTTTTTAAAAATGTTATCATAAAGCATACTTTGTTTAGTCCTTTTCATTCTAAACCTGCCATTTGTAGCTTAGCTTAAAATTTGTAAGATTCATCAAGGTAGAGTAGCATAAAATGGGAGTCTGGATTTTACAATGGAAAGATCTCAGGCACATTCATCACTTTGCCTTCCTCAACTACTAAATGGGGATTAAATAGTACTACTTGTAGTGTTCTTTGGACACTGAAAAATGTAGGAATGTGCACCATACCATTAGTGTACAGTGTGGGAAGTGCTATTATCAATTGTTATTCTTTCAGTACTGAGTCTAGTGTGGTAAGTGTTGAGCTTGGTGCTAAAGATGAACAAAGAACTATAAGTAGACCTTTAAGGGGTTTTCAATTGCTTGCAGAGATTAAGTATGTTTCCATACAAAACCAGTGAAAATATATTGTAAGTAGACATGTTAAAAAAAGTTGATAAAACTATTGCTATATTTTGTGTCTGCATTATTAGTATGCATCTAGTAATGGATAATAACACTTAAAAGTTTGACAATATCTTTTCATTTAGTGATACATAGTATGATGATGCATTTTGCAACTAGTGGGGTCCCAAATTCAATGAAGTTTGGGAGTATATAGTAGTAACATGCAACATTTGAAAATATTAACCATGGATCAAGTAAAAGGTGGACTGGGATATAAACACTATCAGACATAATCTTTAGGTGAAGTTTACCACATTTGGAAAATGGAAAAATCACGGGAGAAGGCAAAGCATCTTAAGGAAATGAGGTGATAAAAGACCACCCCCCCAAATCACGCTTGAGCTAAGCTGCTAAATCTGGAGAGCAGATTTGGAGAAATCCCAAGAAGAAGGATTGGGTTGCATGACAGAAAACGCTGCCAGTGTGACATTCTGCTTGGAGAAGTAGTGGTATGATACAGTTACCTGCATGGCCTTTTAGAATTTGTTCCTTTAAATACTATTAACTAACCTTAATCAATCAATCAATTTACTGACCAAACTACAGAATCTAAGCATTTCCTCTGTGTTTCCACAAACTTCCTTTTTCGGTTCCAGGATCCAGTCCAGTATTGCTCACTAAAACCTTTAGAGCAAACATTTATTTTATTTTGTTTTTTATGAAAATGACACAACATGTTCTAGGAAACAGCTGATTCCCAGACAATGACAAATAATAGAATTTCCTAAGTAGGGACCTATCCGCGTAAGTACACGCTCAACTACAAAGTTCCCTTAAGTAGAAACTTAAAGTTGGAAGTAGAATACACTCTTCAAGGCAAAAACAGCTGTAATGTATTTTCTAAATCTCTGAAAAAATAGCCTAAAGATGCCTTTTGTCTTGATTCAGTCTAAGCCATCTCATTTCATAGTTTTTCTATAAATGACAAATGCTAATGGAGTGAACCAAAGGTACAGTCCAAAACTGCTATTTCATATTTAGGGCGAGTTGAATGGTTCTTTTCCAGTTTCACCTGACAAATATAACATGAACACAAAGTGACATGGAAAAGCTATAATCTATTGAACCTGGTAAATGTGAGTTGTAAGTAATTGCAGTTCCTTCTTAGTCTCATTTGCTGTTCAACCATTTCTCATTATATGATTCCTTAAAGTCAACCTGATTCAGGAACAGATCAATACTAGGGAAACCCTTTTGTCTTCTTTTAGGGCATAAAAGTTAAAAGATGCTTAAGTCAATATTCCTTTTAATAATGTGTCTTACGGAAATGCCTGGGTTCCCCCTTCTTGTTATATAATTAATTGAGCTGCCTGCCACCCACAAGGTATAGTCATTCCTGCCTATAATTCTCCTTTGGCCTAATTGGCATTCTGTTTTCAGTCCTATTTGTCTTTAGATATTTCTTTTTCCCCCCCAATAGTGTTGGGCATGCTTTGTACTTAGTTTTATCTTTCTGTGCTTTTGCTTCTAAATGTCAGCATAATTTTTCTGCCTTATAATATTGGAGATGTTATAACCATCCATCAGCCCAATAGAAGAGCAGAAAAGATTAGATATCATTTATCTGTATTGGTTGTTCATTGTAATGACCCAGTGGACAACATGAACAGATAATCTGTTGCTTTGATGGAAACTAATTATTCTTAAGCATGACAGCATCGAAATAGCTTTTGTGACATTGTTTTTAAAAATGACGGCTACCTAGTCATTATTAGTGCAAGCAGAGGTTTAGTCGTACTCACTGAAGATTTCCCTACATAAGCAACACAACAGTTTGGATCTTTTATTGCCACTTTATGGGAAAAGCAGAACTAAAATTTAAGAACTTTAAAATTTCACCTGACAATCAATTGTAAGGACTATCTAATAAAAATGTCTTAATATGAAATAATTTACCATTCTCTAGAGTAAAGCAAAAGTACAATGGGAAGATAATTGTCCCAGGAGGGGGTTAATATAGCTTGATTCTTATTTTGCCACTAGAAAATTATTTTATTTCTCCATAGAGTTTGGAGAATAAAGTTGCCATGAATTAAAATTCATTTCTGATGGAATTGCCTAAGTGAAAAGCAAAATACTATGGCTAATTCTTAAAATAATATAATTTATTTGCACAAATAGGAAAGTTTTGTTTCATGTAGATTTATGCACAAAGCTTGAAAAAATAAAGTACACTAATACATTAGTATTGTTTTATATATTATTTGTAAAATGCTTTAGAAAGCTTAATCACTACTCCAAAATAGTATTTGTATTACTAGCACTGATAGTAACCAAATCAAGATTTATAGATGATTGCTGGGTGATAGCAGAAACATATTTTCAGTGTGCCTTGGTTTGGGGATAAAAACAAATTAAGTAACTTATGCCAAATGTTTCCCTTTGTAATCATAGTTCTTTTAAAAGCTTTAAGCTTGGGGATGCTTTAGATGATGATAGACCATGACTAATATGTGGAAATATATTAAACAAATTTATAACTACAAAAGTATCACTTATTGATAAATATATATATATATATATATATATATATATATATATATATATATATATATATATATATATATATATATAGAGAGAGAGAGAGAGAGTAGAATAAAAAAAATATGTCCTGCCTCCTACTTGTTTTCCTTTCCTGAATCCTATTCTCTTCCTTAGAGAGTTGCTAACATTTAGATGGGTAATTTTGTAGGCTTTTTTCCAAGCACTTATGTATACACACACACACACACATACACCCCACAATTCTGGATTGTTTTATGGATATTCTATAGACTATTCTGTAACTTGCTTTTTTCACTTAAAAGTATGGTTTGAGTACCATTTCAAGTGCATATTTATGACTCTTCTTTTTCAAACTGCCATGACTATTTTTAACTATTATATCGCTGTATGAAATTATGTTTGCTTCTTCTGTTGCTCTCCATTTTAGGTACCCTCCTTCACACTCAGATAAACAGGGGATAAAACTTCTGTTTGAGCCTCAGCTAGGTAGATGGCTGACTTGGATTGGCCCTGTCTGACCATATCCAAAAGAGGAAGCTTATACAACGCTTAGAGAGGTTGTGAACACCTGTTTTAATGGAGATATGGGTGGGACTCTGGTTGTAACACAAAGAAGCAGGCCACCTTTCTGTGCTTAGGTTTGCTCCTAAAAGTGGGAGCCAGGATAGATTGGGCCAGATTTGGCCTTGATGCCCAGCTAAACTTAATTCCTTGGTTTTTGTTTTCTCAGCTGAAAACTGCATTTTGACAGGGACTAATTCTCCTGGGGATTAGTTATAATTGTGTGCTATTGACAGACTTCTAAAACTTTAAGTGTGAATACTCAGGTCTATTTTTACTGATAGTGACCACATGCCTTTGTCCTAGCAAACAATGCTTGGTATACCACTAAGTGTGGAGATGAAAGTGTGCTGACCAACAGGGAGAGAAACAGGCATCATAATCCTCCGTGGTCACCAGCAAAGCTGCACTGGAAGAATGACTGCAATTACTACTTGTTATTGCAACCTCATTGATAATAGTAGATATCCTTAACTATCCTCTGAAACTTTCAGTCCACTCTCGAATCTACCAGATGGTGCTTGTCAACAGGTGTGCTTTGATCACATTTACTTTCAAAATGATGAGTTCAAGCATCATAAAAATTATAATCCTAGCAGCTAGTATTCATGAGTGCTCATTATGTGTCAGACACTGTTCTGAGTACTTTAAACATCTCTTATGACAACCTTATAAAACAGTTTACAGATGGGGAAGCTGAGACTCAGGGAGGGCAAGGAACTTGTCCAGAGGCATGGCGTTACAGCTTTGCAATGCAACTGGAGTGCAAATTTCCACTCAAGAAATGAAAGTGAGAAGGTTGTTGAAGAGTTACAGAATTATAAAAAGGCCAGAAATTTAACCAGCTCTCAAAGCAGTGAAAGAGTGGGACACAGGCTGATGATAAATAATCTCTTCCAATGAAAGACCTGTGAGAAGTCTTGGCATGCGAGTGGTTCCTGTTTCTCAAGCACACTCACGGTGCAGCCTATTGTAATCAGCTCTTTAAAAATATATAAACAAAGCAATTCCTTATATTCTTTCTGTAGCCACAGATCATTCACACTGGCTTTTGCAAAGCTCCTGCTCTGGTAGACAGGCCCTGGTGTTGGAATCTGCAAAGTTGATGATTAGTTAAAACAGTCTGGACTGCAGCCACAGGACATCTTGTAGCACAATCAAGCACCACTTCATCATGCTTGGTGACAGCAGTTTTCCCGCTAAGTTTCCATCAGGAGCAAGAAGCCAGAGCACAGCTCAGCAGCTAATTAGACAAGGCAACATACAAGGCTAGTACATGCCAACTTCAATAGGCTGGAGTAGTGGATCTGTCAATCGAATCTGTCTTGTCCTCTGTGCTTTATACCCATTACTGTACTGGTTGAACATTAACACTTGGAAATCTGCTGATTTTCTCTAATATCCTGGCCCATGCAGAGAAGGAGTTGAAAAGGAACTGTATGTCTTTAAGGTAGTTCCATGCTTCATTATCCTCAAAAGCATCAATCTTCAGCTCATTGTTGAAGAAGCATCGCCAAGATGTGGAAATGTTGAGAGGATGGGTGGAATTGCAGTGTATGGACTTTTTAGGGTCTTCACTTCAATTTCCTCCTTTGCCTGTGATGTTTGTTTAGAAAAAAAGTCAAAGGCCTAAAAAAAAAAAAAAGAAAGAAAAGGAAAGAGTTTCATTCTTGAGACAAAAGTCAAGAAATTGCATGTTTCCTTTCCACTTGCTTCCTTATACCCTAACAATTAAGGCTTGAAAGAAAACCTTAGATTGGTCTGTGTTTGTAACAAATTGTCAAAATACACTCCAAAAAGTATGTAAGTGAATATATGGAATAAAAAGACAATGTAAAATTTATTTAAACATGCATCTGTAGCAACAGCAGAGGCAGCAAACAACAGAGAATCAAATATATTTCATATCAGGATGGAATATATTTTTGACTATATAAGCAATTAATCTACACAATGTGACAGTCCTAAAAGTGTCAGTTGTGTGTATGTTTATGTTTTCAATGAAACCCTCAAATCCCTTTCCACTAGCTGTGTAAGAATCAGCAACTGTGAAATCTTAGAGGAGACTTGTGAGTCAACTTGTTTGTTCCTGTCACTTCAGAGTGGGAAACTGAATCCCGGAGTAGAAATATCTGTTACCATTGCACTTTCCTGATTGGGTACCCACTACTTTTTCTACAACATAGAGCTGTCCACTTTTTCTACAACACAGAGCTGTGCTGGTACAGGAATTCAAGAGTAGAACTATTTCTCGAGCTAGGACACTTGGAGCCAAATCAACCCCAGAATCTTGCAATCTAGACACAGTAACTAAAAGGGTAGACTCTAGTCTATAGAAAATATTGAATTGTATATTTTTGAGAGTGAGGAACTGTCATCCTCACTCACTTTCAGGGAAAAAAATTCAGAGGGCCCTTTTTGGTGGTGCGGTGGGTTAAAGCACAGCACTATGAAGCGATCCTCAGCCACTGCAGCATGAATTCAATTCCCGGCCAGGGCGGTGACCCGTGTGGTGCAGCAGACCTCAGTAGTGTGTTTCAGTAGATTATCTGTTCTGTTCCCCACTCCGTCTCTGGTGAATCCTCTCACCACCACTGCACCTCTGGCTTGTACCCCAGTTCTTATATGCATAAATAAATAAATAAATAAATCTTTAAAAAAAACTCAGAGGTGAAGCATGATGTGCTGTATTGATTTGTATACAGTTCTTCTGTGTTGCACAGAAGTGACTCCAATCAGAATGAGAAGCAATATGATATGGTAATTTGCTGTCACCTGATATTGTTTGATAACTAATAGTGACAGAAACCACACTGAAAATAGACATTGGGGACATAGTTCCTGGATCCAGTTTCTTATTCAGGTAGCTAGGTTTCCAATCATCCTCAGGCACTATTTTGGGGGTCTCAGGTCCTTAAATGTAAAGTGAGTGACATAAAGTGAACTTCTAGCCATGGTGGTCTGATTTTAGCGGTTTTAATATTGTAGCTGTGAAATATTCTTTGCTTTTATTGTTTAGTTGAATTCTCTTGTGTATTTGGGACTCGACTCATTGTAGACTAACTAGCACTGCTTCATATGTCTGCAGGCATGACTCCTCACCAGGACAAGTTAAAAAAAAAAAAAAGAATGTGTTATTCATAGTCATAGGTTGCACCGAGACACGAGCACACTGACTGTCACAATGGAGAAAAAAATGTCTTAAGATGCTAACCTCACATAGGTAGCAGAGAGGTAGACAAATTCTGCCACGGCTGATCCCGAAGTTGTATATTAAATATATATTTAGTAAAAGCGAGTGGAGGACTGTGTGAAGGGTGAAGGCTAAATGAGGTGAGGTGGACAGACATGGGAAGTAAAAGCAAAAGAACTGACTATTATCTCAAGACCTGAAGGGAGAGGTTGCACACAGGTTTTGCTTTTGTTTATTAATTTTTGTTTTATTTTTTTCTCTGTCTGTTTGTTTTTTAGCCCACACAGTGTTACCTGGGGCAGTATTTCTTAGAAAAACAACAACAACCTAACAGAATAAACTGCCAGTGTGGGAAAAGTTCATATTTCTGGCCCCTCTTGAAAACATAATAAGGTTTGACAACCCTGAGTCCTGAATTTCAGCTTGACTGTCAGCCACTAGCTGTAGGTGTGAACTGTCTACCATGTGTAGATGATTTATTGTGCTCCTGTTTTCATAGAACCCCAACTTCCAACACAGAGGTCTCGTGTATGTTGCCAATGACCATTGGCCTTGGAATGTTATTTTCTTTTTTTAAAGATTTATTTATTTATGCATACAAGAATTGGGGTACAGGCCAGAGGTTATGGGGGGTGAGAAGATTCTCTAGAGACAGAGTGGGGAACTGAAAAGGCAGATTGACTGAAATATATTGCTGAGGGGAGCAGCGGGCAACACAGGAGAGGTCTGCTGCGCCATGTGGGTCAGCTCCCTGGCTGGGGATTGAACTTGTGCTGCTGTGGCTGCCAATGGTTAACCCCTTACACCACCAGGGAGGCCCTGGAATGTTATTTTCATGTAGTAGATTTGAGGTAAAAATAATTTATTACTTATGTCCATGTTCCCATTGCAAGCAGGAAACTAAAGCTAGACAAGTGGGACCTTCTTATACCTGTGTGCTATAAGTGTTGATGTTATGTGCCTTTCTCCTGCAAATAGCTCTGTCCTTGTCATAAGTAGTCAGGGAAAAAAAAAAAAAAGATCTGGTTGAAGTAGAAAAGTACAAAGTATAAAATACTAGCTGACATCCTATTCCATGTCCAAATTGATTGTGATCCCTTAACTGGCTTGAAGAAATCAGGACTAGAATTGTGAGGTTCTTCCTAATTTTGTAGGTGTTGTTTGGGGGGAGAAAGTGCAGAGAGGTGGCAGGCAAGATGCTAATGTGGGAGTGAATCCTTCCTCTGGTCTCTTGCCTGAAAGCCAACTAACCAAATATGCCAAAGAAAGACATTGTGGTGAATTTTCCAGTGCAGCTACTATCTGTAAGCCAGCTTGATCTAATTGTTTGTGGTCCCAGTTTAACCTAGAAATCTCTGTAGAGAGATTTGGGGTTTGGGGTTTGGGGTTTGCTTTTGCAAATTCTGAGGGCATTGGGAAAACCTAGAAAGACTTTTGCAGTGACCTTTATTCATTACTTCTTAGATTAGATGCATCATAGTAACTGACCTGGAGTTATTTTTCATTCCAGAAGGAATATCTTAATGGTTAATTAAATCTGAGTCTTGAACTATGCTTTTGTTCTTGCATGACCTTTTTATTCTCACCTTTTATGTTCTTCAATTCTTTAATTAATGAGATTATGAAAATTTCAAAGGAACTATACAAATGTGGCACCATTAAACTGCTAGTATAGACATGAAATTGGATTATGAAATTGGGAATAAAGACAAGTCATAGCACTTAATATTAAGTGCAATTTTGATCTATTTTATTTTCAACTGCTTATTTTTTCCCTCAAAAAAAAAAAAAACCCAAATCTGGATACATCAGTAAAGAGTGAAATTATTAAATAAGAGTAGAAAATGGCATCTTTTTTGGTTCTCTTGTGAAAACACATAACATAGCTTGTGTGTGTGTGTGTGTGTGTGTGTACCGGTAAAACTTGATAGAGTATTTAGGTGGGAAAAAGTCAAGCTCAGTACTCAGATAAACATGCCGACATTTCAGTGTTCACCCGGTGCTTAGCCCTCTTGGTTGGGAAACAACATGAGAACAGCCTTTGTTTTTATATTCTTGTTCATTACTGGTGGGCCTTTAGCCAACATGAAAATGCTGTCAGAACAACTTCAGAATTCAGACAAAGAATCACGTCAGTTCTTATTTTAGGCGAACTGGTTCGGCCATTCTTCCTTCAGAGAAGCAGGGTGGGTTTCCCCTGTTCAGCTTAATTGAAAGGACTTGCTTCCACTTGAAAGATGTGGTAAACATCTGGCAAAGTGAGGAGAGTTTGGAACTATGTAGAAATCTTGGAAGAGACCAGGAGCCAAAGGCATAACTAGCTAGATTCAGGGCCAGGGTCACTGGTTTCATGCCTGACTCTTCCATTCATTTGACTTTGACCTTGGATGTGACTTGGTTATGTGTTTCCCCTCTGTTGAATGGGAATGATGAGATGATGAGTCACATTTACCAATGGGACAATTAATTATGAATAACCAAAAAGCACTTTGTAAGCAAGGGCTGCCACAGGGGCTCAGTTATGCTAACGTAGTTGGAAAATGTTTGGCAGTGTACAAATTTCGAGGTACTAACAACATATTATAAGTCTTATTGCATGTTCTTCCACAATTCCAAGATAATTGTAAGTCTTTATTATTAAATGCACTCTATGGTGGGATAAGGAGTGCAGAACAGTAGGTAAGACTAAAAACATTGAAAGAGATGTTCATTCATTCACTCAATATATTTTTATTGAGCATTCTATTATCTATGCGCTGGGTAGAAATAGTAATAAGATACACACAATATTTCTCTTTATGAAGCTCACTGTCTAGGGAGCAAGCTCTGCTCATGGAGGTATGAGCAAATAAGAGGTATGAGTAGGACCTTTGGTGTCTCAATATTTATGTCAGAAAGCTGGAGAGGATACCCACCCCCAGGCTCATACTTAGAGTAAATGAATATTTCCTATAAAGTTCTTAGTATAGTGAGACCAGCATGATATTTATTGTAATATAGAGTCTCTTTATTTGAAATGTATTTTAAAAATTAGATCTTTCTGTAATTAATCATTGGGAAACTTTTTTTTTTAACTTTAGAAAGACTTTATAATTTGAGATAGGTTTGAAAAAATGAAGAATCAGGCATTTTGGTAACCTGTTAAACAATGTTAGCTCTATGCACAGGGCCAAAGAGACATCACAGTCATAGAAGAAAGAAGAGCTGGGGTCTAGTCTTGGTGCTACTATAGTTTCCCTGTGAAATCTTGGAAAACTCACTTGCTGGGCTTCAGTTTCTTCATTGACAAAGTAGGTTAGTGGTGAGAGTTATATTTGTAGTTTGTGCTAATTCTAAATGGACGATTCCTCATAATAAGTTGTATTGAGCAGTAGTATTCAACAAAATTCTATGAATACAAGAGAATTAACTAATGCTAATTTCTTTTAATTAGGTACCAAGCCATGGTTCTATGCTAATAAGCATCTTTTATTGGTATAGGAACAGAATAATAGTATAAATAGAGTAGACCTAATTCTTAATAGAAAGATGTGTGTACGTGTATGTGTTTAAACATCCATATATCAGTGTTGTTGATTGCTTTGTACAGTATTAATTAAGAAAATTGGTAAGCAAACCAGACCATTAAGAATATGCCCAAACAGAAGGGTAAGTAGGCATAGAACCCTTGAGTGACTAAAAATCAACTTTTTTAAAATAGGCAAGACCCTAATGCAGCCCTTGTATAGATAGACCAGTTATTCTCGAAACACAGTCCAGGACTAGCATAGTGAGGAAGCTTATTAGAAATGCAAATAACTGGGCTACATACTGGACCTATTACATAAGAAACTGAGTGTGGGACCCAACAGCCTATTTAACAAATTCTCCAAGTAATTCTAATTCTAAACCACTGAATATACTTTTGTTCAGAATAGTGGTAAAAACTGAGTAAAGAGTAGCAAGAGAGAAAAACATTTGAGATTAATTCACTCATTCATGTATTTACTAAGCATCTATTATGTGGAAAGCACACTGACTGCTTCTATAGGGAGATCCTAGTTAAACTGTGAAGTAAGATGCAACAGTGTTATAATTGACAACTAGGAGCCTCCTGAAAAAGAGGACCATCAAAAGTTAAACTTTCAGGGCCCTCTCTGGTGGCGCAACGGGTTAATGCACTGCAAAAGAAGCTTGAGCCACTTCTGCATGAGTTCCATACCCACCTGCCCAGGGGGAGATCCACATGGCGTGGCAGACCTTGCCTGACCCTCCCGCTGCTCCCCTCAGCAGTGTACTTCGTTGATCTGTCCGTTGATCTGCCTGTTCTGCTCCCAACTCTGTCCCTGGTGAATTCTCTGACCCTCCGCATCTCTGGCCTGTATCCCAGTTCTGTATGAATAAATAAATCTTTAAAAAAAAAAAAAGTTAAACTTTCAAATCCTGGGCATACTACCTCTACTCTCTGGATCACAGTTTCTTCTGAGCCAGATGATATACACTCTTCCAGAGGGTAGAGAATATCAAAATCATCTAGATATTATTGAAAGCAAGAAATCATCTTTCCTGCCTAATCTTGAGAATATAGTGTATGCCCTCCATGAGCTGGGATAGGGAAAACAAAAGTAAACAGGAAAACTAAAAAAACAAAAGACAGCTGGATTAGTTGCCTTGAGGTGATCTTGACCACAATCAGGAATGACCTCAGGAAAGTAAACTGGGTGAATAACAGCAGGTGAAGAGTTTTAAAGGTCAGGCGGAGTGGTCTGAGGAATAAGGCATTTATAGACTGAGAAGCTAGAGTTCCAAAGACCAAGGAGTAGACTCTCAGGGACTAAGTGCTTTGACTGGGTGGTGAATAAGAATGAGATATGAGTACATATAGGACTCTTCCAAGGATCTGATCTCCATTGTCTATTTTGTGCTCTTAGCTTCTGCGTGAGATAGGCGTGGGTGGGTGCTATTTCCCCATCTCATAAACAACACCAGGAAAACCAGCACCTTTGATTGGAGCAGGCTCAATCAGTCAACAAATATTTATTAAGTATCTGACATTGGTTCCCGACCTCCCTTTTTAAAAAATATTTGTCCTTCATTTGGCATAGTAGAGAAAGAAACACAATGAATTAAGGAAAAAATAAGGTTTTATTGCTTGTCTAATATCACTATGAAGAGCAGTAGGGACACAGGCTCAGGTACTTTTTCTTCTAAAAACAATTTATCACCATGACTCATTCTTGTCCTGCAAGGCAGCTCTTCCTGCTAGCGACTAGCTGTGAGGCTGGAGCAGGGTAAGGTGAGATCTTTATAATTAGGAAAGTTGGTTAAATAAAATGTTATTATTAGTCAATGTTCAATCGGGGGGGAAGTTTCAATACTGTTTTAATTTAAAAATAAAATATTCACAAGGATGAACTTCAAGACAAATACTATATGGTCTCACGTACATATGAAATCTAACACAAAACAAAACAAAAAACAAACCCAAGCATGTAGAAATAGGGAACATATTGGTGATTGACAGAGATGGGAGGTGAGAGGTGTGTAAATGAGAAAAGGGTAAAAAGGTACAAACTTTCAGTTGTAAAATGAGTAAGTCATAGGGACATAATATACAATGTGTGCCTATAGTTAATAATACTGTATTGCGTATTTGAAAGTTGCTAAGAGTGGATCTTAAAAGTTCTCATCACAAGAAAATAATTGTAACTGCGTGGTGATGAATGTTAACCAAACCTACTGCAGTAGTCATTTTGCAATATATACAAATACCGAACCATTATGTTGTACTCTTGAAACTAATATTATGTGCTGATTGTACCACAATTAAAAAAAACAACTAACCTAGACCTTCACAACAGAATTCAATATTGTTTGTTCCCCTCTGTTCAAAAAAAAGAAAAGAGAGGAAAAAAAGAGTTTTTAGTAATCAAAAGAGTGCAGATGGTTTTAGTATAACAGAATAGGGGGCAAGAAACCTTTGTTCTATTCCTACCTTTGCCAACCAGTGATGTGATAATTGACATGTCATTTAACTCTTTGGGCCCCATTTTCCTCCTCCTTGGAGTGAGCTCTTGGATTCCAGGTTTCACCAACAAACTGTGGCCAGAGTTCATATGTTGTGCAGTATGACGGTGGCTGCCATATTGTTGCCTGTGTTTCTAAGCTCCACAGAGCACATTGTGGGATGTAATATAAAATACCTTTGTGATCACCAAAGATATTATTAGTAACATGTTCAGGGGACAAAAGAAGGCAGAGGGACACAGCAGAAAAGTTACATGGGAACCAAGGAGGAGAAAAGAGCAATGCCCTAGGCTTGTTATTCTGATGATGAGGCATACAGCTTGCTGGCTTATAGCTAGCAGTGTATGTGAGCAAAAATTCAGTACTCTTTATATTGACCTTGCTGTCCTTCTCTTGATTCCAGTGATTTAAGAAAGAGACACTTATTCTTGTCAGTTTAGAGTTAACTGATTTGTATAATTAGTTGATTACATATTTTTTCTCAAATGAGAGGTTCTTCTCGATCATGAATAACATGCAAATGTTCTAGAGAAAGGTGAATGTTTGCTCCTGGATATGGGACATTTTTTAACATGGAAACCTAGTTAGTGAAATACTTTTGATTTACACTGTGAAAAGATTCCTCAAAAAACAAGCCTATTTTCCTCTATCTTTGTGTGTAATTTCCACTAATAAATATTTTTTATACTTTACATCTGTGTGGAAAAATTGCCTCCTACACAAACTCCACCTTCTAGCCAGGTCCAAACCTCTTACCACCAATGTTATCATTATACTTGGAATTCCAGCTGCCTTTAGTTATGAGGATTTCATGCAAATATGAACCAAAAGGAGCAAAAACATTAAACATTGCCATTTTTCCCTTCCCATTCCCCCAAGTTAAATGGCAGTTTATTCTGCAGGCTTTCAAACCACTCCCACAAAATTGGCAATCCAATACAATTGACACATTCATGCTAATCCACCCAGAAGTAAATACACTGTGGTAAAACTGTGACATTTGCAAAGACCCTAGCTCCCCAATTACGGAAGAATTAACTAGGGATATAAAGAGGGAGGGCCAAGTGTGATTCAGCATGGAGGGAAGTAGTCTTGCCATTCAGAGTCTAATCCTTAAGCGGAAACTTTCTATACATTTGAGAGCTTAAAAGAGACATGTGGCTTTCTTCGACATTTCCTTTAAGTGAAAACGTTATACCACATTTTGTTGGTTTTAACCTAAGAGCTGCCAAAATACCCCTAAGAGGGGCTGACTCCGGGATTTTTCTGGACTTTTGTAATACCAGCATGTGCTCAAACCCTTGTCAAGGAAGTAGACTCCATTGTATCTAAGATTAGTTAGATGTTCTTGGAAGGAAAGAGGGATTTAATCTGTTTTTGTTTTTCCCCGGAATGGGAGTCAGCGAAGCTGGATTTGAATCCCATACTTACCCTGTTACTAATGTCATTAGGAAGAAGCACGTGTTTGACACTGTACTAATTACTGTAGTTTTTATATGTATTTTCACCTTGCACTGACCCTGTGAGCAATGAAGGCAGTAGTCAGTTAGTCATGCCCCTTTTATAGATGAGGAAGCCGAGGCTCAGGAAGTTTGTTGCATATTATCTCACAGCAACCACTTCCCTCATGAGGCAAACAAGCCCAGGCAGAGGTCCAGAGAAGGTAGTGCTTTACCTGGCATCACACAGCAAGTCTGATGTGTGAAAGGGCATAATTAGTCTGGAATTTCCAGGCCATTGCTTAGGTCACTGGACCATGTTGTCTGGGTGCGTCCAGCCTGGCCTGGGAGGTGAGCCGCCTCGCATTTCATCCCCTAGGCCAGGAAACTGTTTCTGTGCACTGATTGGGTCAAAATGAGCACAACCACCATAGACAGGTAGTTGGGAGAGGAAATAAAACGCTAATGATGTTCTTTGCAGTTACAAGAGCATCTCCCGTCCCCATAAATGGATGGCTTGGATAGTCAACTCTGTAGTTGTAATAAATAAAGACTTTAATCTCTGATCCCAGTCCACCCACAGGCTTTAGGAAAATGCCTGACTGAGCAGACAGCTTCACAGATAACAGCCTGTGTCTGACCAGGAGGGGAAGAACATTCTGGAGGCGTAGGCCCTCTGGGAGAAAGCCTGGTCTGCTCCTAGATTGCAGGCAGCTTGGAGTCTGGACTCAGCTTTGCCAAGAGAGCATTGGACATCCAAAAACCAGAGCTTGGACTCGAGAGAAACATTTTTCTCTTCTTAACTGCATACTCAGATTATGATGAAATCAATTTTATTGAGCACATACTAAATCTTCTTCTCCAAAGATCTGATATTTGTTTTAAATATTTTAACTAATAATGGGAAAAGTTATTTTTTGAAGACAGGGCGGGAAAAGAAAAACTTGTGGAAAATAGTTATTGAAATTATACTTATTAAAAGCACCATTTATAAGTTTGAATTTCCTTAGCTTAGGAACAAAGGGTGCATTTTATACAATTCATTTTGTTTATAAATGATCGTATTTTGTGTGTCCCTGGATATGAAATGCCCCCCAAAAGCAAAAAATCAAAGAGAGAGGGAACAGGAATGTCTTTAGAAATAACTGTCTTTTTTTCTGAGAGATCTTACTATTTCACTCCACAAACTTAATTTATAAATTTATTTATTTATTTATTTTAAAGAT
>NW_004567112.1:43711705-43790855 GCF_000260355.1 Condylura cristata
GGGCGGGTCAGGAGAGGTCTGCCACGCCATGTGGTCACCTCCGGGGCAGGCGGGGATCGAACTCATGAGGAAGTGGCTTTAGCTTCTCAGTGCAGTGCTTCAACCCGCTGCGCCACCAGGGAGGGCCCTATAAATTTATTTTTATAGTTATTAATCAGCCCTACCAAAGATAGTCATGAGTAAAAAACATGGCTAACAAAACAATGTAACCCTGCATACACAAAAACTAACAAAAAATGAAGACTTCCTATAATCCATGAAATTATGTGTTTCACATTTCATTTTCTTCTACTCTGTATTATTTATCTAATAAATTAGATATTATCTATGTGTTTTCCTTAGTACCTGTTGCCTTTGGTTGCCTTCAGAGAGACCTGTGTGACTATGGACTTGAAAGCTCCCAGCTCCCTGACAAAGGGTAGCTCGGAGAGAGAGTTGGGGGGTCTCTGAGCTTTCCTGTTCTCAGCACATGCATACCTTTTACATAGGGATCCTCTTTGCTTTCTCATTCAGGCTGTGGGAGGATGTGGAGCAGGAGAGAAGGGATTTGGAACTCCACATTAGAATAAGGGTTTAAAAGCCTGTTTCTGCTCTTTGGTTTATTTTACATATGTAAAATAAGGAATTTAAAAAAAAAAAGTAAAATAACTTGAATGTAAAAGGGGAAACAAGAAAACCAAAGCTGTTACACTTCACTGAAGTGATATCTTTGAAATGTGTGCACGTTTGTTCCCTCTGGTCACTTTTCATACAATATTGAGTAAAGAGTTACTGAACCCCCATTATATATTAGTCTCAAGAAGATACACTGGGGATTCAGAAAGGAATGACACAATAGCTGCAGTTTCTGAGCCAGGCATTCTCACACATTGTTTATTTATTTATTTATTTTTCAGTATTACTCTGTGTGGTAGGAATGGTCTCTGGGAGTTTAAGTAACTTGCCCAGCGTCATAGGATGAGCAAGTGGAGAACTTGAAAGGGCTTTATGATGCTTCAGTACAGTTCTTTTACATTGGCCGTGACTGTTTGCAACCTCCTGAAGGAGCTGATGCAAGATAATAAGAGTTTAGGAGAGAGGGAGTTTCAGAGATGGGTGGTGAGCTGCTAGGAGAAAAAGAACATCAGAATAGGAGAGCAAAGGGAGAGCAGGCTCATATAAGGGAAAAGCAAAAGTGTGTTTGTGTGTGTGTTGTTGTGGTTGTTGTTGTTGGGGTTTGGCAAAATAGGCAATGTGGGTCATGATGCTGCAGTAGGAATTTGAAAGCCAGACTGAAATGTTTGCACTTCAAGCTAAATTTTGAACATGATATTAAGCTCTTCAGCTGTTGGATAATGGTAGATACTGAACGAGTGGAAAAGTCAATTCCCAAAGCAGTCATACAGTAAGTGATGAGAAAGAGGGTTGTTCACTGACTGTGTCAGGGTTCACCTATAATCATCCATTCCTAGATTCGTCTGCTGTTTTAAGTTGCTCTATCTTTAATTGGGTCTTAATGTGATTACTGTCAGAACACTTGGGAAAGATATTGAAGATCTCACATATAAGACATCATGCTGATTGAGTCTAGGAAAAGGAACCAGAAAATAAAAATCATTTAATCTGTATTTATTGAGCATTTCCAATATGAGCAAAATATTTTTCTAGACATGGCTAAGAATAAGACATGATGGAGAGGGAAAAAAAACCACCTAGCAATATAGGGAAATCTTGACTTGTGATGTCATAGCCACACAATGAATTGCTCTTTGTTAATATGAATTAATGTGCAAAGTAGCCTACGAGACAAGCAATGTCAAGTGTCAAATGTGCAGAAGGGGACACTTTAATCAGGGGAACGATATACATGAAACCTGTGAATTTAAAGTTTTCTATATTTTATAGAAAACACTGATTTAAGTGAAGATCATCTTGATGAAGAATATGATAGTATTGATGGCGCCTGAGAGTGTCTGACTAGTTACCGCTATTGTCATTTGAAAATGAAAGTGCTGAGCACTGATAGTATCTGAAGGACTTTAAACTGATGGCAAACCAATATTTCATTTATTATAAATATTTTTCATGTTAATAAACTTTGGCTAGTAGGATTCCTTGGGGCAGGGAGAATATATCCTGAAAAGAAATATTGAAAAATTAGAGAAACATTCTTATTGCTAATGACTTGGTCAACTGAGAGTGGGTAATAGTCCTCATTTCTGTTTGTTATTAGGCATAACATGTTTTATTCCTTGGTGTAGAAAATATGAGCTTTTGATATCACTGCTTAGTATAATTGACTCTTCTGAGCCCTGTTTGAACTTAGTGATTCATCATTTTTCAAATTAGTAGGGACACGGTTTGGGTAATCTGAGGCTGTAATCAGTAAAACCTTCTGAATGCCTTCCACAATAATAGATTAGGCTGTCATTTGTAGTATCTTTTATTTCTGTTAGCATCTGAGCTTAGGATGTCAATTTAAGCTCATTAGTTTAATTTTTAAAATATTTCTCCTGGCTTCTGACAGCTATAGGAAGCATGTCCATTTGATGCGTGCTGCCTTATTTGTTGAATTTGGCAGAAGTGACCCCCCTTGTAAAAGACAAGATACTCAAGTGTCAAGCGCTTACAGGGTCATCCATCTTCTCTGGCCCTTCCACCCACTGGGGCTGGACCACATGCACCCACTGTTCAGGCCCCTTCTCTGCTTTCTCTTTGTCATTATGCTGTTGTCAATTCCGCCGTTTATTCAGTGATTAATCATCATTTGGAAGGTTCTGCTGGGAGCAACAGAAAGGGGAGTATTCCTGCAGGTGGTTTCTCTCTGATTAGTCAAAAGTGATAATGACCTGCTGCTGGGGCTTTGTCATATGGAGGAGAATATGGTGAATTCTTTTTCTTTTGCAGAAATGCTATTGAATTTTATAAACCTGGGAAATAAACTTAATTGTACAAAGAACATTAGAATGGGCCTTACAAAGTGTTCCCTGGAGACACTGTTTTCAGTTAAAGCACATTTAGAATAACAATTTGCTTACAATCTTATCCCTCAATTTTTCATAAATTTAAAGCATTAAGATGTACATTCATCGACTAAAGTGCCTAAAAATAACTTCATGGAAGATGAGGTATCTGATGGCTTATCAGCAATCACTTCTCACTGAAGTAATATATTTAATATTTTTTACCTTTGACAGCTACAAAGATGGATAATGTTGGTATTTAACGTGGTGCAGTTACTTTTACATTATTAATTTAGAAAAAAATCTTTGACAGGGAAGGTTTCCGTGAGAATCTAAAGATGACTGCTTCCATTAAAAAAGGCATTTAGAAGGGTAGAGACCCTGGAAGATTTTCCAAAGACACTCAGGCTCTGAAGAAAATGAGGGTTGTGGTAAAATGTAATCAGAGGAGGAAGTAGGTGCATTTTTGGGTGATGGAGGGAAGTAAGAGAACCTGGGAGGGGTGAAGCATGATGAGACTGTCATTTGGGCTGCTTCTAACCCGACCAGTCTCTCTGCCAATTATTCTGCATGTGATTTCTAGGTGAGCGGGCAAGGTTTCCAGAGCAAGAAAACTAAGTCCTTCTGGGGAAGAGTGAGAGAGACAATGAATGTGTATGTACATGAACTTATTGTTTCACTTCTTAGGTGATCAATGTGAGAGGAAGAATGAGTTGTCTCAGAGAATTACTCATTTCACTCTTATTCCTGTGGGCAAATTTAGAGATCCTGAATACTGCTCTGTGGGTTTATTCATTATTTTCATCCTCAGCTAATGTGGAGTTTCTCTCAACTGACATGTGTGGATAAAAGAGACTAAACATGTCAAGATTCCAGAGCCAAATACTGATGAGTGGTATTACTTTGAGTAGCAAATTTTCTCCTCCTCCCCAGCCTCCTTTTTCTTCGTCACACTGCTTATGATTTAGGATTTTCTTGGGATCTTTTCTGTCTTGGTCAGAAGCTGAGCACAGTATTCAGAGCCCAGGAGTACTCTTTCAAGGATCCCTGAGTGGGTGGAGGAAACAGGGGCCACTTAAAGCATCCTGCTAGTGTGCATGGGGTGTATGAGAGAGAGAGTGTGTGTGTGAAGTGGGGAAGTATCCCTCCCCCAGGACAGCTGCCACTTGGGCAAGGAACTTAAGCCAGTACTGGGGGATTTGCACTTCACAGCCTCGGCCAGTCATTCCTTGACAGGTCACTTCCCCTTGGACTGGAAGCAGCTGTTGCCTGACAGAGCAATGGGCAAGAGTGACAGTCGAGCTGCCAGGGATGTGACTGAGGGGCCTGTGGTGGAGGCAGGGCTCTGGCAGAAGAAGAGAGGGGTAAGGGAGTCAGGGGAATGTGTGAGGGTGATTGTGGATTAGGGATTAGCAGCCCAAAGCCCTCTTATGGGCAAAACAGTAAAAGGGACTAACAAAAGCCTTCATGTCTCTTCCTGACACTAAGTTCCTACCTCCTTAACCCACAATCTAACTCTGCTCTTGGAGCCTTTCTCTAACCTTAGGTATAAGATGCTGATGAATGTGAGTAACCATTTCCAGGTGGAGATTGCTCTTGAATGGACATCATGCTATAGTTTCTGTGTATAGAAAATGATTTTCAAAGCATGGCCCTTGAACCATCAGAGCTGGCATCATCACTTGCAAACTTGCTAGAAATGCAAAAGCTTAAGTCCTATCACAGACCTAAGTAGAACTTGGGGGAATGGGAACTGGCAGTCCATTTTACCAAGCCCTCCAGGTGCTTTTGAATTATGCTAAAGTTTGATAATCACTGACCTACAGCTACTAAACTGTGTAATTGGAGCATTTGTCAATAAGTTGAGGTTAAAGGGCACTAAAGAGAACAGGGACTCATGTCCTCTTATCAGTCTCCCGGGTGGCCTACTCTGTCTTAACCTATAGCCACCCCATCCACAGGTTTAGGACTGCTGAATATAAGAGTAAAAATTAATCTTTAACTGAATTTTAATTTTTTTGTTTGTTTGTTTGGTGTGTGGAAAATAACGTTTGTTTGGATGGGTTGAGCAGATGGGTCTCCAGCTCAGAATTTCTGGAACTGCTTTTTGGTGGGGGTCGCCTTAGTCACTCTGATCAGTTGACCCCTATGATCTTGCTCGGGGGCCCTCACTCTCACTGTGAAGATATTGTTGATCTGGACGTCCCTGTAGTAGGTTGTTCTGCAGTCACCCAAGCGAGGCAGGTTCACCATTGGCTCAGGCAACTTAAAAGAGAACCATGGAGCCCTGGGCATCATCCCCATGGATTTTTTAATAGTGCACAGGGAAAATAAGCCACTAGGAAGACAGCAAGGTGAGCGCCCCTGGGAATGTCTATAAGCTCTTTCCACTGGCTTCCTCTTGCAGCTGTCGCTTACCTTCTCCACCTGCATGGGTGATTCTGGAGGTGTCCACCAGGAGGAGCCTCGCCACCCCTCAGTCCCTCCCAAGGTTGTCAGAAGGCTCCATACCCATCTGCACTGAATCATTCTTCAGTCTATTCCATTTGTTATGCCAGCAAGACACAGGGCAGGTTCGCTATCAGTTTGGGCAGACAACTGTTTGGTTAAAGAGAATCCCATAGCCCTCAGTGGCTTTTTTAGACTTTTAATACTCTTTCTATGACAGATGTCATAGAAAACAAACCTGCCGGCTGCCAAGGCAGAAATGCCAGGGACTGCCAGTCCCCTATGAATCTTTACTTTTTCTTTGGGGTTTCTCTGGTGTTATCTTGTGGTTTCTTCCTTTTTAGACACTGATCCTCTCTGCTGTCACTGTCCTGTGTGATGTCGTCCTTATAGCCTCAGCTTCAAGGCACAAATGTGCACACTTACACGTGCCCACACCATACTCCAGGTGACTGCCATCAAGCATGTTTGCTGGGTCACAGGTGCTGGTCATAGATGCTAATGGCAGGAAGGTATTAAAAGTCTGATAACTTCCGGGCCCTCCCTGGTGGCACAGTGGGTTAAGGCACAGCACTGCAAGTGAGCCACAGCCACTTCAATGCGAGTTTGATCTTCTTTCCACTCCCCAGAGGTGATCCACGTGGCACAGCAGACCTCTCCTGACCTGCCCGCTGCTCACCTCAGCAGTGTACTTTGTGGATCTTCCTGTTCTGCTCCCCACTCTGTCTCTAGTGAATCCTCTCACTGCCCCTGCACCTCTGGCCTGTACCCCAGTTCTGTATGCATAAATAAATAAATATTAAAAAAAAAAAAAGGAAGCAGTATTTGGAAAAAAAAAAAAAAAAGTAAGCCCTATAACTTCTAGTTCCCTAAACAGGGAGAAAGACATTTTTGGTGGCACTTCTCTAAAAGGTTGTACTTTCGGTTTTAGTAGAGATAGCCTCAGAGAATGACAGAGATTCGAGATTCTGACAGAGTTTTAAGGGCCATTTCTTGTTAATGCAGGTGCTTTCAGTGGTCTTCTTGGGTCTTAGAGCTCAGACTGATATTCTTGTTTCTTGGGAGCGTCTTACTGATTTCCCCAAACAGGGAGCTTCTTACTGCTTCTTATTTTGGAAGATAGTCATAATAGGCAAGCTCCATCTGAATGTCCACTATCTTTCAGTCAATCAAAAAAATGCGAGAATTTTAACTTTGGACCTTGGAGAACATGAGCATATGTGGCTTTCCTTTCTTTTTCATAGTCTCAGGTTACACTATCGAATCTTCTGACATTGAATCCCTTTTTCCTTTGGCGACTAATTATCTAAGATCTGGGTGAGGGAGAAGGTGACCTGTGTTTCTGAAGATCTGGCCAGCAAATAGTGTTCATAAGAAACATGAGGTCCAGTAAACTTGCCAGTGCTTAGCAAACTATGTCTTCAGCTATGTCCCCTTTCTCAGGAGTGACACTAAGAAACATTTGATGGAAGAGAACGTAATCCTCAGAAAGTTAGAAGTTTTTCCAAAGCATTGGAAACATAGATAATAATAGATCCTTGCTATATTGTTGTTGACTTCCTCTCAAGAGCCTTAATTTCCCCTCAAGAGCCCATCTAACTCGTCATTTGTGTATATATATATATATATATATATATATATATATATATATATCAACCTTCTTGAACCTAATTTTAATTTTGGTTTGTACAGGCTTTGCCTTAACAAGTTCCAGATGAGGTAATGAATTTACTACCCACAGTGTAAAGGAATGTGTCCCTTTATTTATCCTAAAACGACCTCTTCCAAGTTTCAAGATGCTTATCTGAAATCTCAACTTTTGGTTTTGGGTGTTGATGCTTCCGACTTGGTCTGAGATAGTCTCTGTGATTATGCAGAGATGAGTCAGTAGCAGTGATCAGAATGCCACACCAATCAGGCAGAGCACTCTCCAAGGAGAATGCCGTTGATTCCATGCCAAGGCTAGATTTACCTCTGCTAGAGGTGGTGGTGAAGTCCACAGTGTGGTATTAGAACTCCCAAAAACCCATCGCATTCCTCCTGAATCAATGCCTAAAATTATACTCTCTGTGTATGCATGGGTACATACGCTCAGAAAGGGATAACAAGTTATTCATTTTCACTTTAGTATGGATGGAATGTGAGGGTGTATTTGACTCTACATTTGGGAAAAAAAATGATTGAGATATGTTCCTTGCCTTCCTGAAAGTTAAATTTATTAGGAGAACATCATTGTAAAGGAATTTCTTTACCCTGAGAAGTGTTTCCAATGGTAGAAGTTTAGGCATTTTTGATCTGGCCAATTGGTCTGGTCAGACAAAGCTCAATCTTTACTCATTCTGTCATGTGTCCAGCAGGACTCCTGTGTTGGTGAAGAAGCTTTGTCCAGCTACTGTCAACCAGAAAGACCTGGGCAGCATGAGTATCCTGGTGATTGGGAATAAGAAAATAAAATAAGTTAAAGTATGTGCTTTAACCCTGGTGGTGCAATAGATTAAAGCACAATGCTATGAAGCTGTCCACAGCCACTGCAACACAAGTTTGATTCGCAGCCTGGGAGGTGAACCACATGGTGTGGCAGACCTCTCCTGACCCACCTGCTGCTCCCCTTAGCAGTGTACTCCCTCAGTCTGTCTGTTCTGCTCCCTACTCTGTTTCTCGTGAATCTTCTCACCCCTCATTGCATCTCTGGCCTGTACCCCAGTTCTTGTATGCATAAATATATAAATGTTTAAAAAAAATAACAATTACTAAGCATTTACAATGTACCAGAAATTAGATATATCAACTTATTTGATTCTCAAATAACTTTTTGAAGTAGGTACTCTTAAAATCCCCATTTCACAGAGGAGAAAATTGAGGGCAGAAAGTGTAACTTTCCCTGGGGAAACTAGCTAGTAGTGGAGAAAGAGAATTCAATTTTAGACAGTCTGATTTCAAAGCCTGATTCTGGAACAGTGTGCTCCTCTGCCTCCCCATGAGAGGAAAGAGGGCCCAGAAGAGCAGAATCAGGGTTGAAAATGACTTATTTTACCATTTTTTGCTAAACACAATCCCAATACAACATGTAGCATTGCTCCAGGGAACCAAGATTGGACAGTGGAAGATTCTGGAGGGAGCAATTCATGAAACAAATGACCAAGGAAAACTCTGTTTTGTCAGGAATGGGAAGGAAAGGGTTATTCGAAGCTTCCTCTTAACTCCTGCTGTGGTCCTCCCCTCTCCTGTTCACCTCTCCCTAATAATTTGATCAGTTCTCTGTGGAAAGCACTTAGTTGCTATGGTAATGAGCACTCTATAAATATTAATAGAATAAAGCCAAACAGAATATCGCCCCATTAATGCAGAGGCTCATGGAATTAGCCTTGAACATCGTGGTCTAATGATGTGCCTCTCAGTCATTTTGTTTTAAATCCCATTGAACATATGTGCTAGCCCTGGACCTCATAGCGATGAGTAACAAAGATCTGCAGTAAATGCTGTCATGTTGCTTTTGAAGTCCAGCCCACCACTTCTCAAGTGCTGTGCACATCATATATGTTCACTGTTGTTTTTTTTTCCTTAGTGCAACTTAATAGAAGCAACTGTTATTCTGACTACTAGATATTACATTTGGTAGCTTAACTCATGGGATTTTAGTATTGTAGGGATACAGATTCATCCACTTCAGAACAGAAATAGCTCTTAGTGATTCTTTTTTTAAAGATTTATCTTTATTTATGGCCCTCCCTGGTGGCGCAGCGGGTTAAAGCACTGCACTAAGAAGCTGAGACCACTTCCGCATGAGTTCGATTCCCGCCTGCCCCGGAGGTGACCACATGGCGAGGCAGACCTCTCCTGACCCGCCCGCTGCTCCCCTCAGCAGTGTACTTCGTTGATCTGCCTGTTCTGCATCCCGCTCTGTCTTTCGCCACCCCTGAGTCTCTGGCCTGTACCCCAGTTCTGTATGCACAAAAATAAATAAATCTTTAAAAAAAAAAAAAAGATTTATCTTTATTTATTTATGCATATAAGAACTGGGGTATAGGCCAGAGGTTGGAGGAGCAGTGAGAGGAGTCACCAGAGACAGAGCGAGGAGAGGAACAGTCAGATCAGTAGGAGAAAAGGGGGAGTAGTAGGTGAGAAAGGAGAAGTCTGCTGTGCCATGTGGGTCAGCTCCCTGGCTCCAAATAGAACTCAGACCACAGTGCTGGCTGGCCATAGCTTGATAATGCTGAGACTTAAATTTGGCCTAAGGGGGCCAGGTATTAGTGATTTTTTAGAGTTGGAATCTCAAGCTCAAAGGTCTACATAGTTGTGGCGGATAAGACAGATGAGAGGGACAGGCTGTGCACAATACAATTACAGCTGTCAGGCCCAGTGGCTTGCCTGGTGCTGGGGAGCTAGGTACTACGTGCTTGTCCATTTCTTCTCGATCTCAGAAGGTAAGGTGATAAAAAGAAACATAATAAAAGATGAACAAATAAGGAATATCATAGGTGGGATAAATATAAGAAAAGTGAAATGAAGTATAAGGTTCATCAACATGACTTTAAAATTGTGCATAGTCGATACATGTCCCAAGTCATCAAACTTACTAGCAGCCAGTGTAAAGGAAGGAGCACAAGCCAAATATTCAAAAGAATTGCTGTTTATGTTTATGTCTGCAGCCTGAAGAATCCTTTCTTTGAACTTTCTCTTACTGTTTGTCTTTTGTGGTTCTTGCTTTCTCTAGCAGTTCTTCCTGAGCTGCTTTTGTGGGTACATTTCCTTCAGGGATCCCTTTGGCCCTCTGACCTAGGTTTAGCCTAGCTTGTGTCTGAGGTTTTAACTACCAGCAGGCCAACAATGACCACGTTCAATTTCATCCCCTGGTTTAGTGCACTTCTGACTTCCAGATGTAAACATCTAGTTCCAGTTGCCTGGCACAGTTCTCATCACAAGATGCCCATCATGTCATCATGTCCCCAAATTGAATTCATCCTCTTCTCTTTCCTAACTCCTAATTCTATTTCATCTTAGACTGGCTCTTCTCCTGTTTTCTTTGTTTGGTAAATTACACCACCTGTTCTAACCATCAGGTGGCCTTAAATGGAAATCTGGGATTCCTGTTTAAAGCCTTTACATATGCAATTGAAGAGGTTTACTGGCCTTATGCTTTTTATCACTCAAATCTCTAGAACTTTCATGTAAAGCCCAGGTCCCTAGGCATGGAGTAATAGGGGCTCTATGCCTACCTCTCAGGCAGGCCACATGCTGAACAACTGCAGATGAGTTGTGAGCTGGCTAGTTTGCTGCTGGGAATGATTCTCCCACTGTTTTCTATTCCACAACTACTTATAGTCACTTAGAGTTGTTCTCTTCAGAAAATATCCCTAAACTTTCCCCAGGTGCAGGTTAGAGATTCTTCCTCCAGGCTCCAACAGTGGAGATACCTGCCCTGGCATCCAAGAACTCCTGAATAATTCCAAGAATTTCAGTTAGGAATTTAATGGCTTATGAAACTCCAGGTGTAAACAGATATAAGAACCAGAAGCCTAAATAAGTTTTTAAAAGTGTCTAAGGCCTGCTTTTCCCTCCCCGTTGTCTGCTGTGGTTTTTCTCTCAGCTGAATACCTTTCCAGCTAGGCTTTGCCATCCGGTCACTCCTTGCAGTTCCACTATGGCCTTTAAAAAAAAAAACCCACGGGCCCTCCCTGGAGGCACAGTGGGTTAGAGCGCAGCACTGCAAGGGAACCAGCTGCTTCAGCTGAGTTCGATCCCCACCCTGGAAGTAAACACATGGCGTGGCAGACCTCTCCTGACCCACTCATTGCTCCCCTCAGCAGTGTACCTTGTTGATCTGCCTGTTCTGCTCCCCACTGTCTCTGGTGAAGACAGTGCCCTGAACTTTACCGCCCCTGTGCCTTTGGCCTGCACCCCAGTTCTGTATGCATAAATAAATCAATCTTTAAAAAAAATTAATAAAATTAAAAAAACACACACCATGGGGAATTACAACAGAGATTGAAAAAGGCACAAAATGATGTAAAAATAAACTATTATATCATAAAAAAAAACACAAATCTCTCAGCATTTTATCAACTTTGTGTTTCTCTTCCAATAGGATGAAAATCCTCAACGAGGCCCACCATAATAACCTCTTCTTACTTTTTCCCATTTTTTGTTTTGTTGAGAAGTCAGTATAGCAGCTTTATTATAATATACTTAATAGTTTCGTTTGGTTGTTTTTAAACTTGTTTGGGACTCATAGTGCTTCCTGAATTTAATCTCTCTTTTACTGAATTTATCAATCACCTGTCATTTTACAGTGCATGTCTGAGTTTACCCTTCTTTCTTTAATAGATCACCAACTTATTAGAAAGACTATAATTCAAGAACAGGCAGATGGAAGATATGCATAAAATATGGCATGGGAGAAAGGCATGGAGATTTCATGTCCTTGCTACATGTTCTTAAATCTCTACATGTTCACCACTCAAAGGCTGATCATTTTGAATGAAAATTTACCCAGAAGATTTAATTTCTAGCATGCATTTAGAGTAGAAGGAATTTGAATTAATCCAATAAGGGATTAAACTGGTTCTAGGATGGATTTCTGTCTTTATGAGGTCTGGTCAATTGCCAGTTGCCCTTATTCCTAAAAAAATAGAATCCATCAGGTGGTTGATCTGAAGCCCCGAGGTAAGTGCCAGACGCCTTTCTGCTTGGAGGCCGTGAGCCCCACTGCTCAGCCTTTCTTCTGTGCTGCTTTCTGCCCCTCTGCCCTGGTCCAGTTTGTGAGTCAGCAAATGCCTCAGCGGGAAGCAATGTTTAACCAATTAGGCTAAACTCTCTTCCATCATTTCTTTCTCTTTTTAAAAAATTAAAGTTTCTGTCCTTTATATCCTGGGTGAATGGTGGCCATAAACCTCAATTTCTGTCTCCTGATTGCCATGACTATCAAAATCTCTACTCAGCAACTATTTCCTACTGTTTTTTGCTGGCTTCTCAGGCCTCTTCCCAATCTGTGCCAATCAGCAAGTCAGCAAATGCCCAGAAGCATTTGGGCAAAAGAAGGAGAAGAAGCTTTATCCCTTTTCTCTTGGATCTTGGATCCTCAGACCCTGTCTTTACCTAGCAGACACCTTCAAACTTTTTTCTTTTTCCCTTGCATATTCGCCAACTTTTCTAACTATTGGTGAAAGGGTTTGTCTGCTTAGTTGATCTGTGTTAATGGGGAAGCATCCTAAGACAAGGAAGGCAATGAGACTTATTAAACAAAATTAATAACATCGAACAATATAACAAGACTTAACTACTTCATTCCAGGAGTATTCATCTCTTGGAAGTCATTGTGAGAAGAATTGTATTGTAAAATTCTGCACCATTGCACAGATTTTTAGGAAGACTATATTGTGTGTGTGTGTGTTGGCCAGGGCAGAGGGGAGGATAATTCTCATGTCTATCTAATTAATTAACTTGCTAATTAACCTCACTGATTTTTGCTGAACCCTTACTATATGCCAGACATTGTTCTAAGAATACTACGTATACTGTTTTGTTTATTCTCTCCATCTTTGAGAGATGAGTTATTTTATTATTCATGTTTTTGAGATAAGAAAACTAGTACAGCAATGTTATAAGTGATTTTGTAAAATCACTCACTTAGTAAGTGGTGAGGAGTTTTAACCCAGTAAGTCAGAAGCCAGGGTTCTATTTCCAAAGACTAAATTATTTGCCTTTCCTTAACCACCAAATTATTACTTTTTCAGTGAGGGCAGATGAGAAATTCTGAAAGTATTTTGAGTAATGACAATGTCTCAATTTAGGAATAAGTTTATAAACTCAGCACAGGACACAAATTCCACTTAGATACATAGTCTCAGATATGTTTATTAGAAAACAGCCACAGTTCTTTATAAATTCAATCTTTTGTGGAGACAGATACATACACACATCACATACCTATGTCCACACATACACATATATGCTAACCATCTATATTAATCTCTATATACTAATTAACTTGTGGCAAATTTTCTGGATAGAATCAAATTTGCATTCTAAACTCTGTCAAAAAGAAACAAGACAACAGTCACTTAGACTTAACATTAGGGCTTCTTGGTTTATTAAAATCAGGACTCTGAGAAGAAATACTGTGCTTTGATTTTCTGCACTTATGACTCACATACTATTTTTCATTTCTTAGCAGGATTTTTCTGAGTCAGTATTACTTTAAAATCACAATAACCTCCTCAGGATGGTACAAAGTCTTTTAAAAGCTGTTTTCCTTCTCATGGACAAATTGAAACCTTGTGAATATCTTCTAATAGTCATTGTTTACTTTCACAATTTAAGTTCCATTTTAAATTAAGCATCCAATTCAGTCTTGGATGCTCTAGTACTATCTTGATTTTAAATATTCTAATGTGTTGTCCTCATCAATTCCCACCATATTTTCTAATCTGAAGTTAAAAAAATCTGATACTTTTTTGACAATTTGTTTCATAATTATTCTGTATGAGAAATCCATGTGGTTCTTCTCTTAGTAGCTATGTACTTAACAAGTTACTACATTTATTAAGTGCTTCACATGTTAATATTTCAATTGATGCAATATATAAGTTATATTTTTGTTTTTGCCTTTGCTTTTGGTGGAACTGAGTCATTATATATTAGAGTGGCTTTGTTTATAGCATTTGGCTCTGTCTCATAATGGAATCAAGTATTGTATTAGATATCTATTGCTATGTATCAACTTACCCAAAGATTTAGTGTTTTGAAACAGCATACAGTTTTTAAAACCTCAATTTCCGTGGGTCAGGAATTTGGAAAAGGTTAAGCTGGATGGTTCTGACTCAGGATGTCTCATGCAGTCCGAGTTAAGATCTTGGTTAGAATCCTAGCCATCTGGGCCCTCTGGGTGGCAAAGGGGTTAGGTCCAGCACTGCAAGCACCAGCAGCCACTTCAGTCTGAGTTCAATCCCCACCCCGGAGGTGATCCACATGCCACATGGCCTGGCGGAGCTCTCCTGACCCTCCCGCTGCTCCTCTCAGCAGTGTACTTCAGATGATCTGCCCGTTCTGCTCCGGTGAAGCCTCTCACCACCCCTGCAACTCTGGCTTGTTCCTCAGTTCTGTATGTATAAGTAAATAAATCTTAAAAAATAATAATAATAAAGAATCCTAGCCATCTGAAACTCAACTGGGCTAGTGGGTTCAATTTGAAGATGGCTTAAAGTTTGGCCAGTCAATGCTTCCTAGAGGAAAGAAATGGAGTTCCTTACCAAGTGGACCTTTCCACAAGGTTAAGTAAGGAGTGCCTGGAGTGTCCCGGTATGCAGAAGCTGGCTTCCCCAGAGTATTCCGTTCCGAGAGTAAAGCAGGAAACTGCAACATCTTTTTTTTTTTTTTTTTAAGATTTATTTGGCCCTCCCTGGTGGCGCAGCAGGTTGAAGCACAGCACTGAGAATCTAAGGCCGCTTCCACATGGGTTCGATTCCCACCTGCCCCGGAGGTGACCACATGGCGAGGCAGACCTCTCCTGACCCGCCCGCTGCTCCCCTCAGCAGTGTACTTCGTCGATCTGCCTGTTCTGCTCCCCACTCTGTCTCTGGTGAACTCTCTCACCCTCCACATCTCTGGCCTGTACCCCAGTTCTGTATGAATAAATAAATTAAAAAAAAAAAAAGAAATAAAAGATTTATTTATTTATGCATACGAACTGGGGTACAGGCCAGAGGTGCAGGGGTGGTGAGAGGATTTACCAGAGACAGAGTGGGGAGCAGAATAGGCTGACTGATAAAGTACACTGCTGAGGGTAGCAGCCGGTGGGGTGGATCAGGAGAGGTCTGTCACGCTATGTGGAGTCACCTCCAGGGCTGGGGATCGAACATATGCTGAAGTGGCTTTAGCTTCTTAGTGCTGTGCTTTAATCTGCTGCACCACCAGGGAGGACCCAACTGCAACATCTTTTTTTTTTTTTAAAGATATATTTATTTATGCATACAGAACGGGTACAGGCCAGAGGCTCAGGGGTGGTGAGAGGCTTCACCAGAGACAGAGTGGGGAACAGAACAGGCAGATCAACGAAGTACACTGCTGAGGGGAGCAGCGGGCGGGTCAGGAGAGGTCTGCCACACCATGTGGTCACCTCTGGGGCAGGCGGGAATCGAACTCATGCGGAAGCGGCTTTAGATTCTCAGTGCTGTGCTTTAACCCGCTGCGCCACCAGGGAGGGCCCCAACTGCAACATCTTTTATGGATTAAACTGCAGAAGTCAGAAACTTTCATTTCCACAATTTCCTACTAGATACACAGGTCAGCCCTGCTCATTGTAGGAGAAGATTATACAAGAGTGTGAGCACCAAGAAGTGAGACTTATTGGGCCACCATGGAGACAGAAGACTGACTTCCACAGTTATTCATTAGTTTAATTCCTAATTAAGCAAGAACTATCGATTGTGGTCCTGCCATCTTAGGCTTTACAGTCTAGGAAAACACACTATCAGTAAATAAGCAGTAAATAATGCATGTGAAATAAATAAGTCATTTCAGACAATAATGTCTACTAAGAGGCACCCCTAGGCAATGGTCAGTGAAAGCTTCAAGGGCAAGTGTGGTGACTACTGGGAGGATGGGGAGAATCTATAGGGAAAGAAAAAAGACTCTGGTTCTTCCTACTTCCCTCTCTGAGCCACTGCCCTATCCCAAAACAAAATGCCAAGCTGAAACATGTTTGGTTCTTTGTTTCAAGCAAGAAAGAGAGAGTTATCCAGGGAACGCTGGGGTTTTTGTCAGGAGACAAGCACAGTTGAATAACAAGGTTTGTAGAAAGCAAGAATCAAAACAGGGGTCAAGATGGTAGGCATGCAGCCACAAGTTTTCTAGGATGTGAAATCAAAGCAGCCATCTTCATGGGCTTCCCTTCTGAATGCCTATCAGGGAGAATTTGATTGGTCCACCTTGTATCTTTCTTTTTTTAAGATTTATTTAACTATGCATACAGAACTGGGGTACAGGCCAGAGGTGCAGGGGTGGTGAGAGTCTTCACCAAAGAAAGTATGGGGAGCAGAACAGACAGATGGACAAACTACACTGCCGAGGAGAGCAACGGGTGAGCCAGGAAAGGTCTCCTGCGCCATTTGGGTCACCTCCCTAGGCCGGGATGCACCTCTCGCCAAAGCGGCTGTGGCTAGCTTTGTAGTGCAGTGCTTTAATCTGTTGCGCCACATGGGAGGTCCCCCAACTTGTATCTTGTGGTCACTGCGGACTCCCAGAATCACAAGTGGTAGAGAAGGGCCGAGTCTCTCAAGAAGGGAACCTGGACAACCAATCCATTTTAAATGCAAATAGTTCTCTACATTTAAGAATTTGTCTTTATATTTTAAAGAAGCTGAGTCTTATTGAGTCTCAAATACTATACCATTTATTTAAAATTTCTTTATGTTAACAGTGTTGTTGGGGTGATGCCACATTTCAAAAGAAAAATGGCAGAACAATTGCCTGAAACCCTGGTTTCCCCTCTCCCCCATCCCCACCCCCTCCCCCACAAAAAGACATTCATTTTATATTAGATTTCTGGTGTACTTGAATTTCGAATTAGTTTGCCTGAGACTTTTCATAATGTTGCCCTTTGGAAATGACTGGTTATCCATTCCTGCTCAGCAGTAATAAGACTTCAGATTTTTCCCAACAGTTCCCCCCCCCCCATGGTATTTCCCAATTCCATGCTACTTACCATGGTTTATAATTATTATTTATTATTTATTATTATCCATAATGGTTACTCTGATTGTTTACTTATTTGAAACATCTGTCCCCATTAGTAACCAGAATCTTTCCTAGCACTTAATATAAGGCAACATTTTTCAACCTCAGCATACTGAAATTTTAGGCTGGATAATTCTTTATTTTGGGGCTGCCCTGTCCCTGCATGTGTACCCCAGTATCCCTCTCTCTTCCCACTTGATGCCAATCATACTTCCTCAGTTGTAACAACTAAGAAATGTCTTTTGATATTCCAGGCCACAAATGAGAAGCACTAGGATATATAGAATACATGTGTTCATGAATGAATGAACTGACCCATTCAGAAATGTGATGGATTTCAAATCCTTGGGACTTTTCAATTCCTGAATAGGTAATTATTTGTCCACTCACTTACTCTGATTTATTCACTCATTCATTCACTCATCTCTCCATTCCCCAAACATGTATTGAGTGTTTATTATGAAAAGAGGTCAGGGTGCCACTAAATAATCTATGATGCTCAGGGGGCCTAAGGATTATGAGGCTAATGCTGAAGAAAATATGAATGACAGCTTGTTGTTCTCCAGGGAAGGTAGTAGATTGAAAAACACATTTTAGAACAAGCTTACCCAGCCCATGGGGATTACAACTGAGATGCAAAAATGCACAACATGAAAAATGATGTAAAAAAAATTAAATAAATAAATAAACTAATGATAAAAATCACACATACACACAAGTTTACCCAGCCTGCACTGCCTTTCTGGATCTCCCCTGCTTTTCTGGATCTTATTCATCTTTTACAATCAGTTCAGAATTGCTTTCTCCTTGAAGCCTGTGCTGGAAAAGCCTGGTTTAAAGCTCTTTTCCCACTTTTATGAATATGTATTGGTCATATGGCTTTTGTATCTACCGTACTGTATTGGTGTTTTATAAATATTATAAATATGTCCAGACTTTTGGACATAAAATACATCTAAACTTTTGAAGTACAGTAGAGTAAAAAATCCTTAGAGATACATGTAGTTCTAATCTTACCTCTGCCATCATTTAGCTTCATGACCCAGGGTGGGTTATTGCAGTGGCTCAATCTATAAAATAGAAATGGTTTTTATCTGTTCTACAACTATATTAAAAGGATATTGAAGTTGTTAATAACAGACATAAGTATATTTTGTAAATTTAAAAGCAATATACAAATGTACTATGCTGGCATTAGCAATAATGAGACTAATAATAGAAACTTCTATGGCAGGGAATGTATTTTAATATGTCTTTGTTTCTTTAGAGCCCACCATATGGCTTCATATTTAATAGGGAACTCTACAAGTGACAGTTGATGCTGATATGAGTACTGTAAAGTGTGGATCTTATTCATTATATAAACTTGTTATCTCTGATTATACACTAGTCAATAAATAATTGTAGAGTTAAATTGAATTTCAGATTATCATCCAAGAAGTCTGTATTATTGCTCATGCATATGTATGTTGGCACCATCTGAAGCTATGAGTTATAAATATTTTATGTGAAATATATCTTAAATACCTAATGGTGACTTACAGATTTTTATTGAGAACTTTAAGGGATATTTCATTTTATATAGGAACATATAAACAGGATCAGAAATTCTGGTAAGATTTCACTCTGAAGTATATTCAGATTAAAAGTTATTATTTTCATCAGGTAGACAGATTCTTTTGGGGAGGGTGGTAATCATATAAAAGAAACTGGCAAATCCTTAAGAATATAGTAAGAAGTTAATGTATCTAAAAACTTATCTTTCCTGCATAGTCCCTGAGTTTTAAAAATTGTTTTAACCAATATATAAATTCAGTTAATTAAAATTTGTTTTGCAAAACTTACAGTTGGCTTTGCCTTCCTGATATTGGCCTATTTTGTGGGTAATGCTTAAATTGAACACCATAGTAACAAATTTACTCTAGTGAAAATATTGAGATAACACAAGTAAGACATTAAGCAAACTCACTCATTAGTTGCATTGACCTTTCTTGAAAAATAAATACTAAGGAAATATTTTAAGAGAGTTCCTCTTTTTTCCCTCAACTTAGGAGTCACTTCCAATCCAATATTGCTTTTGTTTAAAAAGAATTAGACTAATATCTGTTAAATGTGGCAGTAAAGTTTTACTACCTACAATTAAGTCATAAAACTAAATGGACTTTATGGGTATAATTTCCAATGCAAGTTTTTATTATTTTTTTTTTTAATGAAAAGCAACTGGCTAGCACATAGTAACTACATATTACACTAGCAATACAGCTTTGAAAATACTTAATGTATTTTTCTAAAATGGGAAATTAGAATGAGGTTTTTCTGCTATCCTTAAAAAAGAGTGATGGGTGCTATATTTAATTAGTACAACCTTTTCTTTAAATAAATTGAGATTCAGAGGACATTTTCTGACCACCTATGGAATCCAAACATAGTGTTAGTTTCTTCCTCAGATGAGGTTATTGACTCTTCAAACAACCCAGTAACATCTTTATTAGAGAAAAGAATCTGAGGCACTTTGAAGTGTAGAAACTTTGGTACAGTTACAAAGTGTAAAAAGTGCCACAGCTATGTTACAAATCCAGATTTTCTTATTGCGAAGACAGAATTCTCACCTGTCCCTGTAGTATTGTAACCTTTTTCTGGTCTTATGCATTAAGATCTGTTCACCTTATACATGGGCAGTAGACATGTCTTTAATTTCTGAACTTCTTTATTAGCTCCCTGAAATTGTCAAAAAGTCAATTACTCATGCCTAGTTGAAGTTATTTATTGGTTACTATTTTATTGGAAGAGAGTGGGTTGAAATTGGTATTTTTATTGGTCAGTATTGATGAGTTCTTTCCAAAGTTATCATGCGAGGATAAATAAAAATGCTTAGGGGTGGAGCTGAAACCAAAACCTCACCTCTTTCAATCATTCTTTCATTCACATGCTTCTGCTTACAAATGCAAGACCACTGGTTTTGTCAAAAGGTCAATTAACAAGAGGACATTTCACTATATTTACATACTCTAAAATCAGAAATAGTTGGAAACGATTTTCTTTTCTTTTTTTTTTTTTTAAGATTTATTTACTTATTCATACAGAACAGGGGAACAGGCCAGAGATGCAGAGGGTGAGGGGATTCACCAGAGACAGAGTGGGGAGCAGAACAGGCAGATCAACGAAGTATACTGCTGAGGGGAGCAGGGGGCGGGTCAGGAGAGGTCCGGGGCAGGCAGGGATTGAACTCATGCGGAATTGGTTTAAGCTTCTTATTGCAGTCCTTTAACCAGCTGCACCACCAGGGAGGGCCTGATTTTCTTTTTTTTTTTTTTTAAAGAAACCAACAATCCTTCCTTTCTTTGTTAAAACTGATCAAACACAGGGTGCTCTTAGACACAAATTAGGGAAGGGGAGGGGATAATTAAGATAGAATGATTGGCTAATTCCAGATTGACACCATAATTTCAAAACCAAAAGGAACTGGCAAAATCTAGTCTAATTCTAAAAGTCTTAGACCCAAGAGATCTAATCCAGGGGTCAGGCAGTGACAGAACTTTTCTAAAATACAAATCTTAGCACCCAGTAGATGCCCCATTAATATTAGAAAGGTTAGTAGTAGGAATTATTACTCATTTATCCACAAGCCATTATGTTGTTGTTTTTTCTTACAAATGGTGGCAGAAATGGATGCTTTTTTCAAATTTTATAGAACGAGAATTCCCAAATGTTACCCAGGCGCAATGCAACCAGAATTTATATCTCAGCCATCCTTTCTGTTAGGTGTGGCAATGTGACTAAAATCTATTTAAAGGAATGCCAGCAGGGTAATACATAGACTTTACAAAAGTCTTTAAATTCCTCAGTATTTGTCTAATTAGTTGGACTCTAGATGTGAAGACTGGCATAGGACCAGATATTTAGACTATAAAGCAGGTTATAGATTGAATGGTTATATCCTTGTAAAATCATGTGCACTAATTCCCAAAGTGATAATATTAGGAGGAAGGGCCACTGATGGTTCCTTACTTTTAGACTAGTCTTAGAGGTGGACATGAAAGTGTGGCCCCCACCATGGTATGAGTGTTCTTAATAAGAAAAGGAAGGGAGACTTCTCTACCACATACAAAGGAAGGAGATCATATGAGCACACAGTGAGACAGTTGTCATCTGCAGGTCAGGAAGAGGCCTGTCAGTAAGAACCAAATCTACTTGCACATTGATCTTAGACTTTGCAGTCCTCGAAACCAAGAGGAAAATATGTCTGCAGTTTAAGTTACCCAGTCTATGGTATTCTGGTTATGACAGCCCAATCTGGTTAAGACAATATAGAAGTCCTATGAGGAGGGTGATGGAGCCACAGATCAAAAGCAACCTAAGCCCTTGGAAATTGTGGGGCACCAAACTAGCACTGATTGCCTCCATTAATGTGTGAACTTAATGATAACTAATCCACTAATAGAACCTTACGTTATTTCTGCTTGGCAATGTATCCAACAATAAAACTATTTCCCAGCCTCTGGTGAAACTATTAATGGCAAGGTAACACAGTTCTTCTATTCATTGAAATGAAATAGAAATTATGAAGGAAGTTTCTTTAAAAGAGGTATAAATAGCTAGAGAAAGTTTGTGTATCTTCCTTCCTTCTTATGCTTAACAAGTGGATATGGTGGATGGAGTTCTAGAGACTACTTTGGATCATGAGAGTCCTTGAGATGAAAAAAGATAGGATTTCTTCTGTCATTCCCAAAATTATCCACTGATTTTGTGAAGTCATTTTACAAAGATTAGTCTCCTTACTTCCTGGATCCTTCCTCCCTCCTTCTTTTTAATAATATAATAGTGCATTTTTACATAATTTTGTGCCTTTTTCCATCTCAGTTGTAATCCTCAGGGGCTTCCCATCACCAAATCACCCATGTGCCATCACCATAGTCTTCCTGGACTTCTTTTAACCAAAGAAATAAATATAGTTGTATATCACTTTATTCTGAATTTTCTATTAGTTGCCTCCTGACAGGGTGGTTCATTAGAGTTAACAAGAAAATAAAGGAAAATGTGAGTCTGCCCCAGAGGCCTGGACTTAGGGCCTGTGTCTAGTCTAGTTGGAAACTGGAGTGGAAGTAGCAACTTTCTGGCAATAATCTGGCTGACTAATCAGGTTCAGCGTTAACAGTCTAGTCCACTGTATAAGGGTGGCCAATGCAGGCCTGATCTTGGGTGGGTAAGAAGAGCTATGTATTGCCAGACTAGATACTTCCCTGTGCTGGGCATAGCTGAGTCTGCAAGGCTCAGGCTTCTAGTGCCAAACATGGGCTGGGCAGAGTCAGAAGCAGGCAGGGATGGACACAGTCCTGCCTCTTTAGGACACTGTTAAAACTGGACTAATATACTGGCCTCACTCTCCTCTCCAGGCTATAAGCAGCTGGTTGACTCTGTAACATTCCAGCTTGTGAGACTCAGCTTCGCCTCTCTCTCTCTCTCTCTGTCATGTGTGGGCCAGCTGCATCCCTACTGGTCCTCATTTCCCTTGCATTGAGCTCATTTATTCTCTGGGGATTAATTGAACTGTGAATAGTCTGAACTCCAAAGTGTGGGAAAATTGGAGTCAAAAACAACAGAAGCCTAATGCTACAGGGTCAGGGAGTAGTGTCCTTCCCTTGGTTAGCATCATGAAGGCTCTGGCATGTGGTTTTGCTGCTGGTGACATTTCATAGTCAGAGACACTTCTAGACAGTGACTCATGGAGCAGCCTGTTGCTGAGCAAGAAGTGGGTAGGTCTATGAGCTGTTGTCCAGGCAAACATAGGCTCATATGAGCCCAGAGCTTTTTCTATCAAGGAAGTAAAGTGGATGAAGCATGCTGTGAATTATAAAGTGCTCTGCAGATTACCATAAGTGGATTAGTGGAAAGAGTAAAAAAATCACCCTCTTCCTCATTGTTACTGAGACCATTGTTATGGAACCCCCTAGCATTTCTTGAGATGGCCAGTTACCTCTTTATTAACTTCTCTCCACCAAGACTGCCTTTGGGACTCATTTTTTTTAATCTATATTTTATGTAGATTTAAAAAATTGGGATTCTGGGGACATTTAGAGTGACTTCCTTGAGAGACTCCACATTCCCAGAGATGACAGGTACAGAATGCTCTTGCAAACTTAAATGACAGCTCAATATACCTTCAAAGTTAACCATAATAATGATGGGATATGTGACTGTGTGTGATACATATTAATCATATACCCCATTTACTATTACTTACCCAATTTCCAAAAGCATATTCTATAATTAGTAGGACTTATATTAATAAATGGTGGTAGAATCATTTTGCAAAACATTGTATTAAGCAAAGCTGTGCTGAAAAATTGTTAGTGTTTGTGTGAGTCCAATATGCAACTCCTGAGGGAGCATCTTCATTGCCCCCGTAAGGCATTTGATGGGGTAAATCACAATTTTTCCTGCCTCCAGAAAACAGGCCTCTTATCTGTACTTGTCTCCCCCTACCCCAACTGCCCCAGAAAGTTCACTGGTAATGGCACAAAGCCAAAGACAGATAAGCTGACTCATGGTGGCCATGGTGCCCTAGCCAAATTGTTTTGGTGTTTTTCTGTGCCAACCTCCTTGACTTTCCAGCCTTCCACCTATTCTAAACTGCCTCTGTATGATTCCCTTTTCACCTTATGGAGAATTTCTCTCTCTATCTGCATCTGAGGACACTGACTAATGTAGAACTGAAATGTGAAATGAGTTTTTTTACTGCTGACCGCTCAGAACCTTTAACAGGCAAGTTTGTATTGTGGTTCTCAATATAGGTACTCAAGAATGTGGCATTTTCTAAAAGTATTTTCCCTAGAAACTCCATCTCCACACCACTTTTGATCTCTTATATCTTAGGGTTGGTGTTTCATGGAACATACTGGTACAAATACTAGTTTAGTAAGTCACTACTTAGCTTAAGTCAGAAGACAACTTGGTAGTACGGAGCACTTCACTTAACTGGAAAAAGATAGAGGGTTTTCCTCCTGCTCTATAATAAATCCAGAGTCACAGATTAGTTCTTACCATGGATTCGTAGTGAATCTTCCTTGGAGAATTTCCACACTGTATCCTGTATACATATTTTGTGCTGGGACTACAGTGGATGCTTGTGGAATACTTTGTAGAAACCAAAATACATCTTATTTTTACTGGACCCATTACATTTGCTAATGATTTAGGTCAACTGGGTAAGCAATGTGGTCATTCATAATTAATTTCGCTGTTCATTATAACCAATTATTTTAACCACTGGATCATTTGTATTTTTATACAATCTACAGTCTTCCAGGAACATACAATAGCTTAATGGGTTGTATAATGTGCAATCCCTGATCCATGATTAACTTGTGATTTAATGAGTACAATTTTAAGGAAGCTTGAAATTTTAGGTCCCCGGCTTCTGTTATAAAGCCAGGCACAGGAATGAAAAGTGCAACAGTAATGGGTTTTGAATGTTTTAGATGGAAGGTTATTCTCACACAAATGAGATTATGCTACAGGCTGGAGCATCTCTCTCTTCCTCGGACATGCTGCTCCCTGGACAGGGTAGCTTTGTGCTTGGTTGCCATGCTGACTCTGGTTTCTAGTCCTAAACATTATTACTGATTAGGTCCAAGGTGGGCAGGGAACTAGTGATTCCAACAAAGGTACTAGAAAATTTTGACACAGGGTTTTTAGAAATTCTAGTCTAAAATTGTTTTGAGGTTTATTGACTAACTAGGAACTGGCTTCCCCAGCTGGGGAACTTGGAGACCAAAATATAGTTCAGATACAACAGAGAGTAATGTTTCTCTCAATTGTTATGGTAAGCTTTTCTCTCTGGTGGAACATATGACCTAGCTAGAGTTGCATTTGATTCAAGAACCAGAGGATTCTAATATGTGTAATGGTCCCTCATTATAGCACATGGATAATTTTTGGAAATCTGTCTACAGTGGGAAGTTGTCTGGAATCTTGGGTATGGACTGCAGTAGTATACCAAAAAAATGGCCTTTCTAGGTTATGATAGATTTTACATTCTGTGGGTACTGCCTCCAACAATTGGATGTATCTGCCTTTATCAGTTCTAAGAACCCTTTCAGTATATATTGAAATGCAATGTGTCTGCTTCTATTGGTATAACCACCATACTTTTAATAAATTCCTGTATTTTTGGCTAAGTACACTGAACACTTAAGCCAATCTGCTAAATGGGTATCTGACATGTGTGCACCTAAAATATGATGGGGTGAGATGATCATTTGCTTTTTTCTTACCCCAGTTTTAATCCATGACCACTGATATGCCAGGATAGAAGTGATGGCCAATAAATCATCTTTTTGATCCTCTAACAACTTCTAATTATTTGGTTCTGCTTTTTACCTATGCTTCTTGGCAGTTTCTTAACCTTTGCGATTTCTCAGCTGAAAAATAGTATAATAATATAACTTCACTTTCAGTGTTGCTGGTAAGATTAAATGAGATAAAGTTTGTATTTAACATGATCCCTGGTATATGGGGCTCAAAAAATGTTGACCATCTTTCTTTGCCCTCTGTTCTCTCTCTTTTTCTATTCCTGCTTTCCTTTGCTACTGTCTTTCTTAAAGACCATTCAAGAATAGTGGAGTTAGCTCAATTTCTTTTTAGGAAGGAGGCTTAAATTATGTAATGAGATTGGAGGGTGATGAGGTGTCAACTAGGAACATTGTTTTAGCATTCCTTTTTGAAGCACAGCTACCAATGGATTATGTGTTGATTGCACATGACTGAGGATAGGACATCATGACATCTACAGGCTGTCTGTTCATACCACCAGCTACTGTCCCTTCATACCACTAGGTATGTCAAGGGCCTTGGGAGATACAAAGGTGATGGAAACACTCTTTCTTCTGAGGGTTTGACATTTGAGGTTTGATTAGTTACTCTGCCTACAAGGCAATTTATATTATTCATGTAGAATAGAAGTGCCCTTGGCCATGAGAACACAGAGGAGGGAGCAATTAATTCTTAGAAAATGTCTTATCTCAGTAATCAGAATCAGGAAAAAACCTGCCTTTCTGCTAAAAATATATATATTTATATTTATGTATACAAATGTATATTTTGCATCAGTAGATTATTAGGGAGAAAATAAGCAAAGGCAGTACTGTATATATCAAAGTATATCTACAGGATCAGGAAGAAAGTGGCAGCAGGAAGGATCTGAAGCATTTCTTCCCTACAGCAGAGTTCTGATTTTACACATATACCTTGTTAAGGGAATTCTGCTCTTATGCAGAAGCAGTGAAGGTGAAGTTGAGTGCTACCAGGGAAAAACAATGTTTGCCTTCAGTTGTAGGCAATAAATTGTGTGGGAAATGCCAATATCAAAATTCCTCCTTTCTACATGATTCAATGTGAGTAAGACAGAATCATTGTTGTTGACTATAAAATCCATCTCAAAGACTCAAAAATCATTAGTGTCCAATAATACTGATTTGTTTTCTGTTAAATCTGAGTCTTGTGGGTTCTATAAGTCTTTCTTTTGGCAGAAAATTCAATAATTTGTTATCACTGAGGTAAAGTAGTCTCAAAAATGTTTAGTTTGCTTTTGGTGTTATATACCTTTAGTTCATAAAATGCTAGTTGTGTCTCCATAATTCTTTACTGGAGAATTAATTAAACATCTTGTATGAAATTTACAACTTTGGCTATGTTTTTGTTAGAGATCTAGTGGGAATTTTCATTTATTTTTGGCCTTCACATTATGGAAACAATTTCTGTTTAAATTGTGGAATGGTGAACCACAGACCAATAATGCTATGATACCAGAACTCCCTTAACAAGGTTTGTGTGTGAATGAAAATAAGATTGGCAACATTAAAATCTGATAGAATTTTTAAAAATCTGCTTGCTGGAAAGTGTCACTGTAAAAAAAAAAAAAGTGCTGTTTTTCAGATACTTCATATCTCCAAGAATTCTTTATTGAACAGCAAACATTGTGCAGTTGCACAGTGAAAAATCTCATGGTATAATGTTATTCACTAGGGAAAGCTCTTGGAATCCATATGCAGGAAATTCCTTTGAAAGAACCAGAGGAAGTTGCATTTTTAATGGACTCAAAATACAAATAATAGAATGCAAACCTGTTAGTTTGAGAATCCCAATTTGGTGTGAATATTTTTTAAATTTAGGGGACTTTTAAGAGGATTGATACCAGAAGCTTCTTTAAGGCAGACCCTGTTGGTGTTAGTTTTGATTGATTAAGTACACTCAGTCTAACCTAGATGGGTTCTGCATTGTGACTTCCTTCTGTCCATATTCTTGTAAATTAGGGACACTGAAAAAAAAAAAAAGCAGAAGGTTAAATCAGAGGGAGCCAATGGCACATTCTTAAGGCATTACACATAGTAATAAATGTCACTAGAATGACCAGTCCTTGTTCCTTAGCCATACCCCCTTCGTAAGAGTCTTACCCAGATTCTATGGCTTGTCTGTCTATACTACCTGTCTCTTTCTCTGTTGCATACTACACAGAGGAAGAACCAAGTTCTCAGTGGGCTGAGCCAGTTCAGTTTCCTCTTTTAATATTTGAATGGAGGCACCTGGGGTGGAAAGTTACCCATGCTGAACTGAAAGGTTTCCCAGCTTTTGGAGCGCATGTCTATATGAACATGTTCTGAAATTATAGTGAAGCTGAGAAGAATCATGAGGAGACAGAAAGATGGTTGCAGAGCGGCCCCAGGGAAGGGAAATTCGTAGTCTGTGACACCTCTGTCTCTGAGGAGACTCTGGACTGTCTGTTCTTTCTGGACATGTGTGGTTATGAGGAAGCCTTCATTGCTGCTGGTGGATTTCCCCAAATCCCTGCAAACACCCCTGATGCCTTATTGCCTGCTTGCTTGCTTCTATTATCTACAGCTACAAAAGCCTGACCTGGATTGAGATGGGGTCAGTAGTGAAATGGGCTCAATAGTACTACAGTTGCACCCCTGAAAGCATACAGTTTTATACATATTCATGGCTTATATGGTAGTTTTTGCAGCATTGAATATGAAGGTGGGTTGGCCTTTCAAACCAGGAAGGAAAATTTTTCTTCTATTGAAGTGAAGGAAGAATCCACTCATCCAGTGAACTTTGAGTATAGTTTGCCAAAAGCCATTTGCCTTTCGTGAGAGGCCCAGGCCGTAGCCTCATGTATATGGCCCAGGCCTTAGCCTCATGGAGTCCACAATGCACTGGGGATGGACAAAGGTAACAGCCAGAACAAACAGAACAATTCAGGGAGGGGATGATTTAATGCAAGATCATTGATATTAACTAGACATACACTGGATCTGCGGAGCAGCAGTTCAGGACAGATGCCACCACAGAAATGACTAAGAGAGACAAGCTACAAATCTTCCTTGTGGTTTTTGAATGGGTCAGGTGAATTATGGTGAGAGTGGGTCTCAGCAAGCACATAGGGGTAGGAAGGAGCCATGTGTAAGGGTCCTAGGACTCTGAGTGTTTTCCGAGGGTGGCTCCCCATCACCCTACACCTTTTGTTCACTTGGGCAGACAAGACACTCAGAGGTGAAATGTGTGAGAGATGAACTACAAGATAAAAGATGACTAATAGTAAACATATGTCCTACAATGGAACCTCAAAAAGGAAAATTTCTTTATCACCTGGAGGGAGTTGAAGCAGATGGATGTACTGAGAAAAAGTGGGCAAAAGAGTGACTTGGCAGCCAGGCTGGTGAAGCTGGTAGGCCAGATGATAAGTGATGTGCATACTTCTTTGGATGTTGTAAGTTTTTTCTTTTTAAGAAATCTGAAGTGGGGCCTTTCCTGGTGGCACAGTGGGTTGTAGCACTGCACTGCAAAGCTAAGCAAGCCATGGCCACTTCAGTGCAAGTTCGATCCCCGCCCCTGGAGGTGACCCACATGGCACAGCAGATCTCTCCTGTCTTACCCGGTGCTTCCCTTACAGTGTACCTGGTCAATCTGCCTGTTCTGCTCCCCACTCTGTTTCTAGTGAACCCTTTCACCGCCCCTGCACCTCTGGCCTGTAACTCATTTCTGTGTGCATAAATAAATAAAAATCTTTAAAAGAACGTTAAAAAAAATAAAAGAAATATGAGGTGGACAGTAGTTGATTTCTATACCTGAGGGGAGAGATCATATACCGTCCAAAAATTAACGATGATGTAAGAAAGCAAATACATTTAATTTAAAAAAAAAAATAAAGAAGTTTACTAATTACAAAAGAAAGTAAAAAAAAAAATGCATCTGGGGTTAAATAAAAAATCTGAAGTGGAAGCTCATTGCACAAAACAGATGAAGATAACTTGTTACTGGTGAAGTGAAGGAGAGGTCTGGACCCTTATTTCAAATTCCATGGCTCCTGCCTCACCACTGAGGCTTAACTGCAGTGCTTTGGTATCCTTTGGAAGCTGCTTGAAAACCCAGGGATGTAGGAAGCAGGGAGTTGTCAAAGAGTCAGGACTGGTGGAAAAGAGGTTGTGCGGCTCCTGGAAACTTACTGTCTGCAGGGTGACCTGGAAGGGAGTAAGTAAAGGAAAGCAAAACATGGTTGTTTGAACAGATCCAAGTGTGAGGAGCTGAGGACCCAGCTTTGGGGTGGGTATGGGGGAGGTAGAGGGGATGTTTTACTTCCCATATCTTTATGAAAATGGATAATTCTACCTCCCACTCCCTCCTTGACTTTTATTTCTAGCACTGGTGCTCATATGAACATATCCCCAAACTGGAGGGCTTGAGCTAGGAATAAAGAAACATTAGTAGATGAGCGGGGTTCAACATATAGGTGTTCTTTCTGAGAAACATACCTGTCTTCCCCTTTGAGATAGAAGTTGCCTTTTATGTATTTCTGACATTTTCCCATTTCCTGCTCAGGAAGAAAGTGTGTTTCCCAGGAGATTATATTAAACTGAACTGATTGTCAGGCAGCATTGAAGAGTTACAACAAAAAAGGGAAGCAGCCATATTCATCTCTCCAGCTCTTTATGTTTATGGACAACTTTTCTCTCTGCTTCCAAATTAGATCTGCACTGGTTTTGTCCAGTTAACCCAGCTTCCCTTCTTAATACACGGAGCCACTAGAGCTTCAATGAATGGTGAGTTTACAATGACATAGCCCCTAAGGGGGCACACTGATGAACTCATCCATTCATCAGTGTCCATATTCTTCATTAACACAGGCTGAGCTGATTAAAATATCTTAGCAACCAATCCACATTTGCCCATATTGAACTAATTTGGTGAATGGGAAAATAACATTGATCTATAATGAAAGAGGAATGTGTGAAGCTCAGACAGTGAGTTCCTAAATGGTCAGGTTTAGATTGTAGTTAAGAATTGCTGAAAACATCTGCATACTAAAAGAGACAAAGGACAAAAATCTTGATCTTTCAGGATGAATCTCTCTGCTGGATAAAACATGAGTGTTGTACTGAACCTGAGGTAGTAATTGTCAGAAGACATAGAGAACAGATCTGGTGTGGGCCCTGGGATGGTGTAAGTCACCTGCCTCAGTCTCCCTGGCCTCCTGACCTAGATGGATGATTAAACAGTGCATTTCGTCACTCCCTGGTGGTACAGCGGGTTAAAGCACAGTAATACCAAGCTAGCCACAGCCGCTTCAGCACGAGTTAGATCCAGGCCAGGGAGGTGACCCACATGGCACAGCAGACCTCCCCTGTTTTGCCAGCTGCTCCCCTCAGCAGTGTATTTCAGTCATTCTACCTGTTCTGCTCCCCACTCTGCCTCTGGTGAATTCTCTCATCTCCCTTGCACCTCTGGCCTGTACTCCAGTTCTATATGCATAAATAAATAAATATTTAAAAAGAAATAAACAGTGCATTTCATAAAGCCCTAATAGAACTTTCACGAAATGCTGAAGCCCAGAAAATGCACCATGCCTGACCAATATCTGGGGAAGAACTTTCTTCAGAAGGGTCACTTCCATATTTCAATTTCATGCATAATTGTCTGAGATGGAGTTTCTCACTTTAACAAGATAATGCTTATTAATGAGACAATTTGCAAGGCACACAAAAAGCACATGATAAAGTTTAAATTTTTATTTACAAGAATGATTATATACTAGAAATGCGGTTTTGGATAGTCTCTCAATTTATTATGTTCATGTTCCTATGTCAATAAATTTTCTTCTACATTCTCAAGTTAATAGCTGCTTAGTGTACCATGACATTGAGGTTCTGATCTTTTCTTAACCAAAAAAGTTGTTAATATTGCTGTAATATTGCTATTTTTTACATGTCTATTTCACATGCTTTATAAATTTCTAGATGGATTGCTAAATAGATGGTGTGTGTAAATGGTGCCAAACCAAAACATTTGCACACATTTTTACAATTCTATTGTTCGATATTTAGGTTATTTCCAATTTTTGCTGTTGTAAATTACATTGCAATGAACATTCTTGGACACCTGTTTTTATTTCCTTAAGGCAAAACCCTTACAAATACAACTGCAGTATCAAACTTATAACTACTGTTGAAATTTTTGCCTTTTATCAAATTTTCTTATAGAAGGTTGTTCACCCTCACCTCCAATGATTAGAATTCTATTTATTTCTTTGGATGCTTGCAAGGATGTTACTTATCATTAAAAAACAAAAACAAAAGCTTTGCTTATGAGACAGTCCAAATCTATACATAGATGTTTTGATTTGTATTTCTTTGATTGTTAATGAAGTTAAACATAAAATTTTACATGTTTTGGGCCTAAAGATTAATATAGTAGCTCAACTTTACAAGTAGTTTTTGAATGATACTAGAATTACACCACACCCAAAGAACATAAAAACATTAATTCAAAAGGATACCTGAACCCCTGTGTCTATTTCTGTTCTACCTACAACAGGGAAGATGTGGAATCAACCCAAATGCCCAAAAATAGGTGACTGGATCAAGAAGATGTGGTACATATACACAGCGGAATATTACTTAGCAATCAAAAAGATAAGCTCATGCCTTTTGCAGCAACATGAATGGAGCTGGAAAGAATCATGTTTAGTCAAATAAGCCAGAAAGAAAAAGAAAAATACTATGATTTCACTCATAGAAGGAGTATAAGGGATCAGAAAAAAAAAGCATTTGTAATAAAGTAAAAACAAAAATCAACGAACAACTGTAAGCAAAGAATGATATAAAAGGAAAAAAAAAAAGAATTACACCACAAAACTTCTATTTTGCTTAAATTGATTAGTTTTGATATCATTAATCAAAAACTATATACTGGGCAATGACTGCTCATAGTCCTCAGCTTCAGAAGGTGTGGCAGTTAAAAAAGTGAGCTTCTGGGCCCTCCCTGGTGGTGCAGCGGGTTAAAGCACTGCACTAAGAAACTAAAGCCACCGCTGCATGAGTTCAATTCCCGCCTGCCCCGGAGGTGACCACATGGCGAGGCAGACCTCTCCTGACCCGCCCGCTGCTCCCCTCAGCAGTGTACTTCGTCGATCTGCCTGTTCTGCTCCCCACTCTGTCTCTGGTGAATCCTCTCATGCTCCGCATCTCTGGCCTGTACCCCAGTTCTGTACGAATAAATAAATAAATCTTTAAAAAAAAAAAAAAGTGAGCTTCTGTCTCTGAGAAACTGACCTGCAGGAAAGACCACAGAGCACACAAAAAGAGTTTAATATGGGAAACAGGTCCCCTCCCTAGTGGCGCAAATAGTTAAAGTGTAGCACTAGGGAGCTAGCAGCAGCCTCCGCAGCATAAGTTCCATCCCCAGCCAGGGAGGTGACCCACATGGCACAGCAGATTCTCCTGTCTTGATCACTGCTCGCTTCATCAGTGTACTCCCTCAATCTGCCTATTCTGATCCCTACTTGTCTCTGGTGAATCTCTCACCACCCCGCACCTCTGGCCTGTACCCCAGCTCTGTGTGCATAAATAAATAAGTCTTTAAAAAAAGGGAAACATTATGTGTTTCATTTATTTAAATTTATAATATCTAAAAGCACATTGATAATATAAAAGAATCTCAGCTGCTAACAACAAATAGCATAGATCCCATGAAACTATTAAGACAGATATCAAAGCAGTGAATTTACCTTGAGCTTAACAAAAAGGAAATTACTAATTACAATACACAAAACTTAATTTTTAAAAAATATTTATTTATTTTTGCATACAGAACTGGAGTCTAGGCCAGAGGTACAGGGGTGGTGAGAGGCTTCACCAGAGACACAGTGGGGAGCAGAGCAGGCTGACTGATGAAGGACACTGCTGAGGGGAGCAGCGGGCTGGTCAGGAGAGGTCTTCCATGCCATGTGGTTACCTCCCTGGCGGGGATCAAACTCATGCTGAAGTGGCTTTAGTTTCTTAATGCTGCACTTTAACCCACTGTGCCACCAGGGAGGGCCACAAAACTTAATTTTGAGCTTCTTAGCAGACAGAGAGAAGTGTGAAGGGTCATGTAGCTATCATTAGATGCATGTAAATATGCTGTAAAGGACAACATTGGTTTAGTACTAACAGAAAATTTTTCACAAAGGTCTTTCTATAAGGAGCATTGCTACACTAATGAAATTCCATCACTATTTCTTACAGTAACAAGAAGAAATAAAAGCACAGTACTATGTCATAGTCCTTAGTATTTCTGAGGGAAGATGTATGCCTTTCTGATAATCCAATTTAGTCCAGGAGTAGAGTCTTGAGAAGCTATAGTCAGGATGACTTGCAGAGCTCTTTAGCCAACGCATTTCAAAGTCAATTGTTTCAGCTAGTATTTTTTTTTAAAAGATTTATTTATTTATGCATACAGAACTGGGGTACAGGCCAAAGACTCAGGGGCAGTGAGAGTCTTCACCAGAGACAGAGTGGGGAGCAGAACAGGAAGATCTATGAAGTACACTGCTGAGGGGAGCAGCGGGCGGGTCAGGAGAGGTCTGCCACGCCATGTGGTCACCTCCGGGGCAGGCGGGAATTGAACTCAAGCACAAGTGACTTTAGCTTCTTAGTGCTGTGCTTTAACCCGCTGCGCCACCAGAGAGGGCCTTAGCTAGTATTTTGACAGGCACTTTCCCAGTGTTTTAAGATGATTAAAGATGACAAGAACATGAGATTGCTAATACCCAGCAGCCCAAAGTATAGGTGTTCTGTTATTACTCAAAATTAGTTTTCTGTGCTTCATTTACTCATTTATGCATCCAACAAATGTTAATCTGTCTGAGATACTGAGCTAGGAACCACTCTATAGGGTGGTAATTTGTTAGGAGGATAGAAACAAATAGTTAAAACTTCATGTGATGTAACTGCTATAATAGTGATAAACATGAAGTGCAAGGGAGCACAGAAAAGTAAATCTGCGTATTTCTGTATGTGATGTCACAATTTCTGAGAGGAAGTGACATGTCATTTCGGTTTGCAAAGCTGAATAGTTCAGCTAGAGAAGATGGGGAAGTTCTTCTAGGTAAAAGATACAATAAATGCAAATCCATGGCTGCATAAAAATAAAAGGAAGTCCTCCCTGGTGGTGCAGTGGGTTAAAGCACAGTGTTAAGAAACTAAACCCACTTCAGCATGAGTTCAATCCTGTCCCTGAGGTGACCCACATGGTGCCACAAACCTCTCCTGGTCTGCCCGCTGCTCCCCTCAGCAGTGTACATCACTGATCTTCCTGTTCTGCTCCCACTCTGTCTCTGGTGAATCCTCTCACTTCCCCTGCACCTCTGTCCTATACCCCAGTTCTGTATGCATAAATAAAATAAATGTTTAAAAAAAAAGTTAAACAATGGAGTGTGTGTGGCCCTCCCTGGTGGCACAAGGGGTTAAAGCGTAGCACTCTGAAGCTATAAGCAGCCACTACAACTCAAATTCAATCTCCTGCCAGAATGGGGACTCACATGACACAGCACATCTCTCCTGTCTCACCTACTGCTCTCCTCAGCAGTGTATTTCAGTTAGTCTGCCTGTTCTGTTCCCCACTCTGTCTTTGGTGAATGTCTCAACCCCCACACTTTGGGCTTATACCCCAGTTCTTTTATGCATAAATAAATAAATAAATATTTGATAAAAAATACTGACTAAATGAACCAGAAAAAGAAGTGAGGGTCAACTTGAGAGAAAATGAGTGACAGTGGTAATCTAAGATATTTGGTAGGTAGGAGCAAATTGACCAATTATAAATGATGGATTTTTGTGGTGGAGAGAGTAGTTAAACCAATGATTTTATTTGACTGTGTAGAAAGGGATAAATGATAATGTTATGCAAACAGGTACTATTTGAAAAAAATGACAATTTCAGGGGTGCACATGTTACAACTGTGGGGCCTCTGGGAATCTTTAGTATATAAATAGGTGACCATATAAAGTAATAACAACTATCAGGGATAGAGAACTGGTAGTATCAGGCACTGTTCCCAGTGCTTTGCATGTCATTTGGCTTCTGTAGTCCTCCCTGTAGCTACATGAGCTAGGACTTACTATTATTAACCTCATTTTATAAGATGAAAAATTGAGGCATGGAGGCTATATAATTTATTGCCCAGGCTCACACTAGGAAGTGGAGGTGCTGAGATTTGAACTCAGACAAATTACTTAGTCAAAAATCCATACACAAAAGATGGTGTAACAGGCTACAAAAGCAGGTGGATTTGAATATTTATGGGAAAACCTCACAAAATTCTAAAAAATTAAATCAACTTAATTGTATAATAAAAATATACAATTACATGAGGCCCCTCCCTGGTGGCGCAGCGAGTTAAAGCACAGCACAAAGAAGCTTAAGCCACTTCCGCATGAGTTCGATTCCCACCTGCCCCGGAGGTGACCACATGGCGTGGCAGACCTCTCCTGACCCGCCTTCTGCTCCCCACTCTGTCTCTGGTGAATCCTCTCACCCTCCGCATCTCTGGCCTGTACCCCAGTTCTGTATGAATAAATAAATAAATAAATAAATCTTTAAAAAAAAACTTTTACAGAAAAATTAAAGTAGAATAATTTGGAGCTGATCAGAAAATTGATTGCTGATTGCTGGTTGTATAGCATTGGTTGAAGCCATGGAAGTCAATTATTTTTGTCAAGGAAGAATCTGAGGGTGAGGAAGAAAGAGGACCCAGAACAGAGCCCTGCAATACACAGATATTCAAGAGGTGGCAGGAAGCAGAGGGAGCAGCAAATGAGACTGAGAAACAGTAGGGAGTGACATGGTCCATGGCAAAAGTACAGATATAATCAAACTTGAAAAAGTTTCCTGGGACTTTTCCAAGCAGGAGTCTATTGTTGATCTTTGTCAGAATAGTTTCCATGATTCAGAGAGCGCTAGACCCAGAGGGTGGCATAGTAAGAAATATACTGTAAGTGAAGAGTGTAAACAAGTCTTTCAGAAGTTTGGTGGCAAAGAGGATAGGGTTCTAGGCATACAGAGTTGTATATATTTAGACACAGATGGAACAGGGCTATTGGAATTCGCATGGACTCTCAGCTTTTCTCAAAAATCAGCTACACAGTAGCTTCAGTGCTTGAACCAGAATTTTAATGAGACCATGGAGTCCAGGAAATATATAATTACTACTCACACATATTTATGTTTTAACTGATGGAAATGACAGGGAAGGTTGTGAGGTGTCAATTTGGCACTTTTATGGGGTAAGAATTTTAATGCATACATACTGAGTTTTCAGAGAAGGTGTACATTGCTTTGCTGACAGTGAGCTTAGCAGACAGCCCAGTATCCATCCCACTCCCATGCTCAGCGTTTGTATTTTTTTTTACATTGTTATTCATTTTTTTGTGCAATAAATAAATGGATAAATTCCTCTAAATCTCCCACTACCATATCACTCATGAACCATTAACAGTCTCTTGTGCTCTTCCTTCCTGTTTGGACCCCTCTGACTTCCCCTCCCCAGCTGTATGACTTAGATCTACAGTTTGCCTGAAAATTTTGTCTTTTTTTTTTTTAAGATGTATTTATTTATGCATACAGAACTGGGATACAGGCCAGAAGTGCAGGGTGGTGAGAGGATTCACCAGAGAGAATGGGGAGCAGAAGAGGCAAATTGCTGCTGAAGGGAGCAGCATGCAAGACTAGAGAGGTCTGACACGCCACCTGGGTCAGCATCCTAGACTGGTGGGGGGAATTGAACTCTTGCTAAAGCTGCCACTAGCTCATAGTACTGTGCTTTACCCTGTTACACCACCAAGGAGGGCCCAAATTTTGTCCTTTACTTTTTGACACTTTGTTCAGTTCCCTATATTCCCCCGTAAGTGAAACCATCTGATATTTTTCTTTTTTTCTCTTTTCTGACTTATCTCACTGAATGTAATCCTGTCTCCCTCCATCCACTTTACTGTGAATGGCATGAGCTTATCATTTTTGATTGCTGTGTTTGTGTCCTTTGGGTAGACTCCTAGGAGTGGAATTACTGGGCGTATGGTAGATCCATTTTTAGTAATTTGAGGAATCTCTGCTATATGAAGTCTCTAAAGGCAAAGGCATTGTTTTGTTGTGAAAAAATTATCATCAAATGAGAGATAAGATTTGGAAAGCCATTTTTCTTGCAGTGTGTAGATGATATCTGAATATTTATGTATCTAAACACAAATAGAAATTAGGAGATAGTCAAGAACCTAAACCTACTTTCATGGTTTTGATCTTCTGCTAAGTCTGAGAATGTATCCTTCCTGGATGGCAGAAGTCCTTAGACCAAAGAAATAGGATTAGTGTATTTTGTGTTGCCTGAGCTATTCCTGTTGACCCAGCTTCATATTTAATAGTGTTTTCCTTTCTTCTCAAAACAGTCCTAGTTTGTATGATAAATAATAAGGTCATGATATAGACAAGTAATGTTATAATGAGTTCAATTAGTGAGAAATAAGAGGGGCAGACAGAATTATCAGAAAAGGCTCTGTAGGTATGACCTTGAAGAACAGGCAGACATCCAATGTGGTAAAGAAGGGATAGAAAGTAATCCTGGTAAAAGCCCAGAAGTACTAGTTTCACAGAAAGTGAAGATTTTGAATTCTCTGTCAAACCACACCCTATAAAGCCCAACAAAGCCTAAAGAAGTTACAATGAGAAAAAAAAAAGAAATTACAATGAAAAGTCCAATGCAACTAAAGTCTTACTCATTGCCTTGTTTTTTCATCTTGCTGCTTTCTACAATAATATTGTTGAGCAGTTACATTGCATTATGTTGGTGTTGGTGTCCCAAACAACCCATTCTTAGCTTCTAACCTTTTAAAAGTTGAGTAAATTTAGTTTAGTAAAGGTTAAACTTTTAAAAGTTTAGTAAATTTAGATCACAGTATGTTTGAAGGTTCCTCCCAATTATAATGATAAGAATCATATTTAATATTTATGTAACAGACATTCACATCTTGTTGGGAAAACAACTCCCTTCATACAAGGTGAAAAAAACACTGCAAATATTTCATTATGTCAGTTGTTTATTCTTTGCAAAACCCCAACAGTATCATTTTCCTCAAAATTAATCCTGATTATCACTAAACGTTCTTTACTTAACTTGATTCCTGACTGTTTAGCACTGCTGTTATTATTTTTTTTTTTGTCTTTGTGTATATGAGGGTTTAGATTCACTAATGAATTTGAATCTGGATGAGGATATTTGCAAGACCATTTTCAAAAATTCTGTTGGTATAGAATACATGGTAAAAAAGCCATTATAATAACTATGTCTATATGTGAAAAATTAGATTTAGACCTATAGTAGAAAGAGAGCCTAAAGACTGATTGCACTAAGATAAAACTGGAAGAAAAACAGATACAATACTATCATTTCTGTAAAGTTTAATGTTCTTCGAATTTCTGCTATATAGTGATGTTATTTATCCATCTGTGACATTGGAGACTCCTAGTAACCTAAACATAAGACTTCAGTTCCATCTTGGATGACATTGTGCTTTACTTCTAAAAACTACATTTCCCAGATTCCTTTGTAAGTAAATGGAGTAGCCTATGACCTCATTCTGCCCAGTGAAATGTAAGTATAAGTCACCAAGTGAGGCATCTAGAAAAAGCTCTTTTTTTGGTAAGGCAGACATACTTAGTAAGCATTATTGCCGTTTGCCCTTCCTTTCTTCCTATCTGGACAAAGATGTGATGACAGAGATAGTACCATCATCTTGAACCATGAGGCAACAACTGTCATGACACACAAAGGGTGGATGAATGGAAAGACTGGAGTCTGATGCAGTGATGGAATTTCTGTGCCAGCTCTGAAATGCCCATTGGAATTTTTGTTGCATAAGAAAGATAAACTTTATTTGTTCAAGACACTATATACTAATTGTTGTGTTAAATACAGCTAAATCAACTTGTAACTGATAAATTCCTGATTGGTAGATAAATCAAGAAATGACCCAATTTTAGCCACACTTTATCTCTTCGATTTCTTCTGCCAGTGAGAAATATTGTTAGCATTTGAGGGCAGTTGTAAGGATTAAATAAGTTAGGACAAGTGAAGTGTTTTGCTAAGGTGCTTGATATCCAGTAAATGTTGGCTACCAATACAGTGTGTTTGAATTCCAAACAAAGCCTCAATCTCAACATTGTAATCTAGGAGAAATTAGCTGAGTGAATATTAGATTTGTTAAAGTGCTTTTATTGAAAGTAACAGATAACCTATTTAGATTTATAATTTAATTATTTTATACCCATTGTATTCCACAATTAATTTTAAATGGCCTGTAACATGGACCATGGATCAAAATGCAATAAACCAATCAAATAAAAATATATGTCAGGAGAAATTAATATTAAAAAGAGACATAAGAATAGTGAAAAAAATAGAATACAGGTCTGAACCCTATTCAACCCAGTAACACGGAAGTGATTAAATGATAAATTTAGTGCTCAAAATGTAAAAGGACTATCAGTCGATTTTGCTAACTCAATAGATGCTTGGTAAGTGTCAACCTGGTGGCAGACGTATTAGATTCAGTGGATATAATGCCCAGAAAAGCAATTATGTTCTTTATACTATGGAGTTTATAATCAAGAGAGAAACAGAATGTGAATTAAATATCATGGTTTTCAAGAAACTATGATTATATAAGAAAAAAATATATGTACTTTAGTAAAAGCAAAGCTGTTCTCTAACTTTATTGTAAACCAAATTTCTCAGATGTAATATTTCTACCCCAGCTCTTAGAGATCAGGCATGACCTGATCTAAGTTCTAAGTCCCTGATTTAACTTGTTTCCAATGGAGCAAATTTCTTCTTAGCTGCTACCAGTTTCTAGATTTTTTTTTGTTTTTTGGATGGGAAGAGAGATATAAAATACAGCCATCATCTTTCATTAAGTGAAAGTTTATTTTGATTATTCCACAAAATGCTTTAAAATGCTATTCTGATCCATGATATGAAAACATTATTTAAAAGTTTTACATTAGGTATAGTATAGGTTTTGTTGATATGAAGTAAAAACCTTTTGGTTTTACTTAAATTGATTTTCATAAAACTATAGGTAAAACATCTGAGAGATATATTCTATAAGAAGGTACAACTTTTATGGGCCAGAAAAGTTTATTATTGCCTGAGTGAAGACCAAATGAAACTTACTTAAATTTACTTTGTTTATTTGGAGCTAGAGTGAAATGTTATATATATTTTCTAGATGATATGAAGAGAGATATAAAATAACTCCATCAAGTACCAGAACTTCAGATTTAAGAAGGAAACATGTCACAATGTATTTTGAGTGATGAAAAAATCACAATTATAAATATTTGTTTGACATCTAATCATAATCCAGTTCTGATCCTAAGTTGCTGTTTTTCCTGAAGGTCAAGCTGAACTTTCCTTCTCTTGCTGCTCTTGTGTCGACCTCTATTAACACTCTTTTATAATTTGCTATTTCTAACTTGCTTAAGACTATGAAGCAATCATGTTCCCTAGAATTGTGTGTCAAATCAGATCCAAAAATCACTGAGTGAGGGGCTTGTGACAAATTGTTTTCCTTTGAGGGTCTAAGACACCACTTGTTTATCTCTAAATTGAAGCTTATTTTCTAGAAAGATAGGGCTTCTGCAGGTTTCATCCTGAGGAATATGATTAGGGTCAGTATAAGAGGCTTGTGACTCTTAGCTAACATATGCCTCTTAGTGAGCAAACCTTGGTTTACCATAGGATATGCTGAATTGTTGAGAGGAGTAGAGGGAGCACAACATCACTGGCAACAAACCAGACTGGGAATAAGTAGAGATCATGGTCTATGTACAGGACTCACTGTTGGTCTTGTAATAGGGAATTGTTTTGTCATCAGGCACATCCTATAGCTTCATCGTGGTTTTAGTGAAAGAGAACTGGCCATCGAGACTCAAGGGCTTGCATCTGGAAGTGCTCACTCTGGTGGCCAGGGTGTCACAACGTATAAGAGAAAATGATGAAATGCAACACATTTCCTGTGCAAGAGGGACACACAAAATATGAAGTTCACATGTTTTAAGCAAACATTTAAAAAATGATGTTAACTCCAAAAAAGAAAAAAAAATTGCACATAAGCCATAATCATAGGTTTAACAATCAGCATTTAGTGAGCCACCATAATAATCAAACTGGATTAACTAAAAAATTATGATGTGCTTATTGAAAGGATGAAGGAGGTGAAGAATATGGAAGACAGTTAAGTCCTTCCTTTATCACAACAAGAAGTGAACAGATAATAGATATAATGTCAATTAAGAGGTAACTATTTTTACCTCTTTTATGATTTGGGGTAATTTAGATGAAAAAAATCATGAAATGATGCAGTTGCATTTGGATGAGGTGGGAAAGGCAAGGGACTCCTCTTTTTTAATGATACATATTTCGGACTCCTTGACTTTTGAACTTTATACATTTCTAAGCTAAAAAAATTAATTAAAACTTTACATTTTGGACAGAACAAAAAAAGGGATTGAAGAGCAAAAGATCAAGAGGGAATGATTCCTTGGGAGCGGCAGTTGACAAAGCAAATTATAGAATATACTCAGTGAGAATCAGATGAAACACGGGAGATAAAAGGCTTGGGACCAAGAGGTCTCAGGAAGGCATTCTGAGGAGAAAGGCTGCATCGAGGAAGTTCATACACTTGCAGCTGCTTCCAGGGCCCGGTGCTCATGCAAGAACAAAGCCACTTCTGTCTGGAAAACCACAGCAAGGCAAGGCAGGGAGCAAAATGCCTTTAATTGGGGTGGCCAATGAGAGGCCCTGTGAACTCCCAGTGCCCCAGCCTGCTTTTCCTTTCCTCCCTTCTTTGACCACCAATTAATGGCCTTGCTCTCCAGGGCTTCCAGCAGACATTGTTGGTCTTTGGCTTTTCCTTTTTCTCAGGTCCTGATCATTCTCTCTGCCTCTTTGCTGTTCTGTCCACGAACCCTGAAGTCCAGTGTCTCATGTTCTCTCTCACCTACCCTTTTCCCCATCAAATGCTTCTGCCAAGCTCCTGCTTTCTCAGAGCCAACCAGGTAACTGGTCAAGTAATCAAAGAATCCAATAGTAAATTGGTGGTAATGAAAAGCTAATAATGACTTGATACATTAATCAACCCTATTAACATTTCCAATTCAATAATGGCCTTCAGAGTACTAACTTAAGAATGACCTATCTGACATATTGGTTGTCAACATCTGGAGGGGTGGGACTTGGGTTGGACTGCGCCTGTCCCCCGGAAATTGTTCCATGGAAGAATCATCTGTGCAGCTAAAGTGTTTTGGTGTTGATTCTGCCTCACCTTTATATTGTCTCCATTAGCATTTTGCCAATCCTTCCAGTCTGCACTATTTAGGCTTTGTTGATAGGTAAGTTTTTTAAAAACCTGTCATATGTGTATTCTTTGTCTTTCTTAACTGGACCATGATTTGCCTAGAGGATCCTGTTGTCAAGTGATATCTTTGTTGTCCTTTATTACTCACACTTGTCTTCATTAGCTCATTTCTGAAGTCTTGACTGACATATAGCAGATACCTTTATTTAAGAAACTTGTCATCTCCTGTCATGAGATTAAGCAACTGATAAGAGAGGTAGAGTTCAGTCTCTGAATAGTAAAGGAAAGGAAAGGAGGAAGCAGCCCAAGGAGGCCAAGAATGGGAGCTCAAGTCAAATAATTCTCCAGCAGGGAAGATTTTCTCAGTGTAGTGCCATAAAATGTATCTGGGAAGTCTGGAATGCACATGGGGCTTTCACACTCAGTCATTTAAAAACATTCTTTCCCCTTACTGTCCACATGAGCTTCGAAGAGAAGTGAAATACTGTAGCTTTCAAAATATCATCCATACACAGACAGAGTTGTTATGAGCCTGTGGACAAATCTGCCTAGTTACTTTTGACCCATGTTTTGTTTTATCTTTTGATATCAGTGCTAAGAGCAGTGAAGCCTCTACATATAGATCCAGAATTAAAAATGATTATTTACCTACAAGGAAAGGCTCAAAATGAATTAGAAATAACTAGGAATGACTATTATAGAAACTTTTAAAACTATAATAAGAACTACTTAAAATATAAAGACATAAAACATTTTTACATAAAGCAGAAAAAATGAAAAGAATATCAAAACATTCATGTTAAATGGTAAAATTTAAAGTGTTAAAGGATACATATCTGATATACATGCAAATATTTATGTATTTTATGCACATTTTAAGCCATACATGGGATCATATAGTATATATTATTATAGAATTTGTTCTTATATTTAGTACATTTATAACCACCCTTCCATGCCAATTAAACTGATTTTATTGCTTCAAAGTCTGATAGGCATTCTGTTATGTAGATATGCCAAAATGTCACCATATCTCTACTAATGGATATTGGAGTAACTCATAGCTGTTTATTTTATAAACAATGCATCATTGAATTTTGAATGTTTATATGATATGTTACGTATATTGTTTTTATATTGCTTTTATATTGTTATGTTCTGAAGAAACTTCTTACTCTTATTGACAGGAGAGGCATCGGTAAAAGAACTAAATATCAAGGAGAAACTGGTTTAAACTGGAAAAAGATGGCCTGAAGCTGCAAAGACTTGGGCACCCCATGGACAGAGCAACAATAAACAATTAAATAGGTAAGGAAAATAAAGTTTTATAAATTAATAAATGAAAACATCTCACATTTTAAAAGTCATCTTATTTCTTTTCTCCCAGTTTTTAAAGAAGATATCACCAATTTGGAATGTTCTAAAAATAGAAAGCACAGGTGAGTGTGTAAATGCTTTCCCTTTCCTTTTTATTTCTGCTGTGAAAGTTAGAACGCTATGTCTGTTATGTCAATTACCTCCTAATCCTTGAGAAGTGACAGCTTTCCAAGAAACAGCAAGTTGCACAGGAAAAACTGAAAGCTGCTAAAACCTAACCTGAAATTTGAATTTACTAAGAGGGACAAACCAAAACAAACATGGTTGAATTATTCTCAAACATTTAGGTGCACTGCATGAAGTTTTGTAATCTCACTGTCCAAGGTGGAACCCCAGCCACATGGCCCCTGAGCACCGGAAATGACATTTAAGTGAGTAAAGAACTGGCCTTTAAATTTTAATTCATTTAAATTTGAAAACTGATGTAATTTAAATTTGAAAACTGGGACCACATTACACTTCAACTGCCAGACCTGGTGTTATAGTGTAAATGTAGGTCAAGTATCTTTTCCAGAAACACATAATCAAGTAGTTGATGACAAAGGATTTATTCAGTTCAAATTATTTTTATCCCTGTGCAGTGACACAGTTCAGAACATGTTTGTTTGAATATTGTATGCAGACAAAGGAATTACAGCAATACTCAAACTGAAACAAAGCAAACGAATAAGCTAAACAACAAATTGTAAGACCAAATCAGTGCTTACCAGAAATGAAGAGGGCAGGGAGACTGGATTAATTGCTTAAAAAGGGGTCACTGGTATGGTGAAGGGTGAAATTGGACTTTTAGTGCTGGATTTAATGTAGTATATACATAAGTTAATGTATAAAGATTCATACTTAAAACCTACATACTATAATAATTAATGTTACTTAATAAAAAAAACTGATAGAAAGCAAATTTTACCAATCTGGGTATAAGAAAGAAAATTGATTTTTAGATATTGGAGTAAGTTCTTGGAAATTTTTTGAGTATTTGTGAAACAACTTGGAAGCAGGACTCTATTTTTTAACCATCAATTTTATGAAATCTAAATCAAAGTGTTTCCAACTATTGTATAAGAATGAGATCTATACTGGATTTGAAAGAGTTACTATGAAAGAAGAGTATAAAATCCCTTAATAATTTTTAATTCATCACATATTAAATCATAGTATTTTGCACAGAGTTCAAGAGAGTGTAATTAATTTCACGTACTTCCCCCCCCCTTTTTAATATGGTAACTAGCAAACTTAAAATTACGTATGTTGTTCCCATTCTATTTCTGTTACATTTCCCCCAAAGTCCCAGCATTATGGATTTTGTAAAGTAGTTCCAAAATGCCAAAGGCACCTTTATCTGGTTATATATAGTCAAAGTCACTTGTCATGTACTGCGAAGCTATTTGTAAGTCTCTGACCCACTCACATCCTCTTCCTGTTGTAAATTAGAGCATGTGTTTGTAAGATGCTTGGTCTGAGTTTGAGGTTTGGTCTGTGGTCATGGATTTGACTTTCCCTGAGAAATTTGCCTGGCCATGGAGCAAATGTACCAGTGTACCCGGGGCTGGTTATCATTTACTTCAATCAACTGAGGTAAACCCTGACGGGAAGGAGAAGTAAAAATCAAATCCTATAGGATTATGTCAGTCAGTATTGATATGCTCACCTGTGCCCAAAGACAAATAGACTCATAATGCCAAGACCTTTGTGAAATAAAACAATAGTTGGAGTCATTGTCTAATACCTGAAAGAGAAAAGGGACCAGCCAGTATCGATGCATTCTGGAGTCTGCTAAGGGGAGATTGCCAAGGAAGGAAAAATAATCTGGAAATTTTCTTTAGGGCCCCCTAGCCATCTTTTCCATGCTGTCTTCATGTCTAGATTTGTGTGAGAATCAGGGCACTTTGTAGTAATGATGCCTGTGGTTTAAAAAAGCAATTATTGGACTTAGGAGGTCTAGGGGAGAGGTCTCATCTTGTCATTTCATTGAATAAATGACTTTGGATAAACTTAACAGCCTCTCAGTTTTCTGTTATCAGTTATATAAGATGATCTAGAAACCTGTTGGAACCAAGGTTTTGTGTTTCTAAATTGTTAAGGCAATAGATGAGACATGTAGCACTATCTGTAAAACTCACAATTTCAAGTCTATTCTAAGAATGGGAATTGTCAGTCAGCATTTTCTCTCACCTTCATTAGAGGAGGAAGAGTATGGAATAACACACTTGTGTAATGTTCTATTTAGAAAGTGACTTTGTATTGTTTTATAAGACCGACGTGATATTTTTTCCCTGATCAAAAATAAAGTAGCAAGAAGGAAGACTGAAGAGTGTCACATGTGTGTAATCTTGTTATTTATAAGTGGGGCACTCTACAAATGAAAGACTATATGTATTATGGAAAAATTAACAAAGGAATCATATCTTTTTCTTACTTACTTGATAAACCTTCAAATGTTAGCCTAAACTAACTTTTAGTGGTATTAGAAGTGGAAACAAGTCTCCAGTGTACATAATTTTTATGCTAATGCCCTGTACCTCAATGTACACAGTTATTACAGGGCATGTGAATGATCTGCTCACTGAATGAAGAAAAATTATTACAAATGATTATTGATGAGTTAATCAAGATAACCATGTTAACTTTCTTTATCCATTAGTGGTAACATCTACAGTATTTCACAATCATAATAATAAAAGAGCCAAATGCTAATGGGCGAGGTAATCAGACCTTAATGAAGAACAGTGAAAAATCTGCTTTTTGAAATATTTTACAGTTTCCATAATCACTGAAGTGGTCAGTTAGTCCCAAGATTCTTCATATTTCATAATGTGTGTTTGCAGTTTTTTTCTTCATTTCAAAAATAGTTGGTATTCCTGTTATAAGAAAGGGTGTAAAGAAACAGAGGTATTTGTCTTTTGAAATGAATACACTTTTTTTTTTTTTTTAAAGATTTATTTATTTGTACATACAGAACTGGGGTACAGGCCAGAGGCTCAGGGGCGGCGAGAGGCTTCACCAGAGACAGAGTGGGGAGCAGAACAGGCAGATCGACGAAGTACACTGCTGAGGGGAGCAGCGGAAGGGTCAGGAGAGGTCTGCCATGCGATGTGGTCACCTCCGGGGCAGGCGGGAATCGAACTCATGCGGAAGTGGCTTTAGCTTCTCAGTGCTGTGCTTTAACCCGCTGCGCCACCAGGGAGGGCCGAAATGAATACACTTTTAAAAAGCTATTCACAGTGTAGTGGTAACAAAAGGGGAAAATCACTATCCAGTTAAAAACTCACAACTGTTAATATGCTTTTTCTCTCATCTTTATTCTTTCATTCAGATTTAGTAATTTTATTATTATAATGTCATATAATTGCAACTTTACTGTAATTATTCTATACTATAGTTTCACATTACATTTATTTATTAGTTATAATACTCCATCACCTTGGTGATTTGAAGACTTACCACACATACCCCACTTAAATAAAAGAGAAATTTGAAGTAACTCCTTATCAGTATGTTACTCTCCTTTATATCATGTGACCTCATTATCCTGGCATCATTAATAAAATGTTTTAGGGTTTGATAACGAGTTTTGAAGACATTCAGTTATGTGGCCCATAAGTTAACTTGACACACAGCTCTTCCCCCAAGACTACTCTATTAAATTTCTGGTTCTTTGCAGTTTTCAAAATGTTACCTGTGATGCCCTCTGAGTTCCAAAAAGTATTTCAGTATCTTTTCAAAGGAAGAGGGAGACACAAATGGACTGGCCCATCTTCATCCCTGCATTGGCCACAGTTTGTTCTTTGCTCTGTTCTGCATATTTTTTTTTTTCCATATGAGATTTCAATTGAAGGAAGTGTTCTCCTGTAGCTTAAAGTACAAAAAAACTTTGCCTTTTTAAGTAGTTACAATTTGCATGTTAAAAAGCCCACTTTAATTTTTTGCAAGACATCATTTAACATATGAGACTCAGAGGTTTATTTTTTTTTCTTCCAGATTTCATTCTTTTTCTCTATTTTTTTAAAACTACTAACATTTTAGGATGAAATAGCAATCGCATTACATCTGCAACTCTTTTGTTATTTTATTGTACCAGATAACTGTTAAAATCCTTCTCTGTCGTTTGTTCTTTAGTGCAGTAGGCAATAATACCCAAATCTGGTGAGGATGAGAATCATGTAGAAGACTTTATAAGTAGCAGAGGATGGGGGCTGGCTGGCTCCTGGAGAATTGTGTATTTTGAAAGACTCCCCAGACAACTCTGAAGCTCAATTATATTGTAGCTCCATTAAACTCAACTAAGAAGGTGCTGATTGCATATGGGGTGTGGAACTGAGGAAAAGGCAGGTCAGATGAAGTATGATTTTTAGGGAAGAAAAGTAAAAAAAATTACTGATTTACAGTTTTACCTAGAACTGGTCCAGGGTACATCAATTATTAAGTAGAAATCTTTATTTTCTATATTCTTAAAAGAAGCTGCTTATGGGTTAAACTCAAAAGTAAGTATAAGGAAGAATAATAGCAGTACTGCTATACACTGTTATTATTTTATTTAAACTTAAAATGTATAAATAGACAGGGTTTAGTCAATTTTTATGCACAGGCATAGCCTCAATCTTTGCCTAGGAGGTTTTGCTTGTGGAGTTTCCTATTGTCTTTCTTGTGTAAATCATGCTTACAATACTCCATCCACTCTTCAAGTATCATCATCCTTAAAGTATGTTTTTTAAGACATTTCCAAAGACTTCTGATGAGTAAAATATTCTGTCACAATCTATTATTTTATGAAAACTTTTAAAGTTTTAGACCTCTATCCACTTAATGCAAACATAATTCAAACATCCAACTGTTTTTATAAAAACAAGTTTTATTTTGCACTCATATCACTTTATATCATGCTTGATTAAGTCATACAAGTGAAGGAACAAACAACCACATAAATAGACTAGGTAACAAATACATTGACTCTTGGTAAGTAGGTAACTTAATTGGAAGTGCATACTACAGAATTGTTTATAGTTATAAGTATACAATGTATTTTGGTCATCAATCAATGTGTTATATAGCAGGGATGGAGGTCATTGGTTAAGCTGGTGAGTTGGTTAGCCAACTTAGATTAGAAAACTTCTCTGTATTATTCTGTAGATATATTAGATATGGCTCTAGAAAGTTAAAGTTAAATAGATAACTGGATTTTAACTATTTGCTTTATGAAATATGCTCTCTTGCAGTAGTCAATAATTTGGACAGATAGATGTCTTCCTTGTGACCAGAATGGTGCTTCTGACATTAAAATTTTCTGTTATGCAATTTTGTATTATCAATGTTTGGAAGTAATCAAGAGAACAAGAGAAAGCCAATCAGAATCTGTAAAATAAATGGATTTTAAAATAAAGAAGTGATATATATTTTTTTAACTTTAAAGTACATGGGACAGCTTGTGCTAACTTAAACATTCTGTTTCTTATAGAGAATCCAATTATCTGGTGGTTACATATGATTTCTAGTAAGCTAGCTGTCACTGGTGTATAAAGAAGCATGCCTTGTACTTAGCACTATTGAATGGCTATTGGATGATTGATGGAAGCAGGTGAGTTCTTCCAGAGTCTTAAAAAGTTATTTTAAAATCATCTTTTCCACCATTTTAAAAATGCTATTTATTTAGTTATTAGGTTCCTTAAGAATGATTTCTGGGCTTCTTTCAGAGTCTGGAATTTGGTGTTTCCTTTTCCTAGAGGAAAAGGCATATGAAGGGGTGATAAAAAACATGAATTCTGGACTCAAACAGAATTCATATTCCAGTTTTACCACTTTTTTTTGCTTGAAATATTGGGTAAATAATGTAATTTCATTTTCTGCATTGAACATGGAAATAATAATTCCTACGATAAAGACTTTTTATGAGGATTTAATGTGATGATATTATTTGTTGATAATAGATAATACCATTTGTTGAAAACACTGTTCTTTCGCCATTCAATTATCTCTTTACCAAATTATCAAAATTTATCCTGTTAGCCATCATCAAAAGTTATCCCATTTTCAAAAAAAAAAAAGGTCTGTAAACTTTCCAAAGGTTTATGCTATGCCACTTTGCCATTTGAGCCTTGAGTTTCAAAATTGTGGGAAAGTTTTAGACTACACATTTTAGTCTTTTTAATTATAATTTGGGGTTGCATTATTAATCTTCCATATGTGCACATGTTTCACTCAGCCTCCATCAAGGCACCCTTGCCAATACCCTATCTTGGTCCTCTTTCTTCCCTCTCCTTCCTACTGGTAAGGAGTAAATTTTTTCACTAAGTCCAAGATTTGTGTTGGTGTATGTTTCTGGTTACTTATACTCCATATATAAGTGAATTCATCTGTTATCTATCTTTCACTTTCTCATTTATTTCACTTAGTATAATCACCTCCATTTTGTCCCCCAAAGCACTCTTTCATCTTTTTAATAGCTGTGTATTATTCCATTGTATTATGTCTTCCATAATTTCTTTATTCATTTGGATACAAAGTTAGTGAATACAAAGTTTGGTTCCATAACTGGGCAGGTATTTAAGTCTTCTTGTATTAGAGGTTTCTTTCTTTTCTTTTCCTTTTTTATTTATTTTTTTTTGGTAAATACCAAGCATAGTATTGTTAGATAATATAGGTTTCCCATTTTTATTTTCTTAAGGAATCTCCAAACTCTTTTCATTTTTTAAAATAGGAGTAATTCACTTTATTTTCTGGTTTAAAAATTATATGGAGGTCACAGTTGGAACCTGGGTTGTCTGGACTGAGACAGTCCTGTGGGTTTTCACCAGGTGGACAAGAAATTCCTGATAGGGTGATTTGGTGACCATGGTCTCTTTCCAGAGGTTGGAGGAGAGAGAATTTTAGATCTTAGAGATGGTATCAGAGGTGACCTTTACAAAGTTGACCAGGCAGCCCAGCCCCTGGCCAATGTGTAATAGTCATCACACTGGCCATCAGCAGCAGGTTTGGGGCACAGGGTCAGGGAAAAGGGGAAGTGTCCCTGGGGAAGGAATGAGATGCAACAGCATAGAGCTACAGTGGCCTCACCTTGTAGGGGAGGTGTAGAGCTGGCTGATGTTACCCTCCTAGTAGCAGGGGATGATGGAGAGCAGGGGATGATAGAAAGCATGGCTAGGAAAATGGCCCCTCTGATGGCAGTGGCTACTTCTTTTTTTTTATTTTTACATCATTCATCATTCTGTACATTGTTCCATCTCAGTTTTAATCCCTGTGGACTTCCCACCACCAGTTCACTCATATACCGTTACCATAATCCCGTGCCCACTTCCCACCCCAGTTTTTTTTTTTAAGATTTATTTATTTATGCATACAGAACTGGGGTAGGCCAGAGGTGTAGGGACAGTGAGAGGATTCACCAGAGACAGAGTGGGGAGCAGAACAGACTAACGAAGTACACTGCTGAGGGGAGCAGCAGGCAGGTCAGGAGAGGTCTGCCGTGCCATATGGGTTACCTCCCTGGCTGGGGATCAAACTCATGCTGCAGTGGCTGTAGCTTCTTAGTGCTGTGCTTTAATCTTCTGTGCCACCAGGAAGGGCCCTACTAGCCCAGTTTTTTTTTTTTTTAAAGATTTATTTATTTATTCATACAGAACTGGGGTACAGGCCAGAGATGCGGAGGGTGAGAGGATTCACCGTGGGGAGCAGAACAGGCAGATCCACAAAGTACACTGCTGAGGGGAGCAGTGGGCGGGTCAGGAGAGGTCTGCCACGCCATGTGGGCACCTCCGGGGCAGGCGGGAATCGAACTCATGAGGAAGCGGCTTTAGATTCTCAGTGCTGTGCTTTAACCCGCTGCGCCAGCAGGGAGGGCCTCTACTAGCCCAGTTTTTAATCCCATTTCCAGTCCACTCCATACCATGTCTCTAGTTTATAGTCATTTGTTGTTCTCATTTTCACTTGATTACATTTGCTTCTCTCTCTCTCTCTCTTTTTTTCTTTTCTTTTTCCCCTGATCACTTATGTTCCTGCTCTGATTGAAATCATCCAGTATTTTTCTTACTTCTTTGGAGCATTTAACGGTCAGACCCAAAATGTTGTAATGCCTGATGGTGACAAATGCCTTGAACTTGGTGCACTGGCCAGTATAAGTCTACTTTTGCAAGAGCATAATCTCCAGAACTTTGTCCTGAGGGATGGCCCAGGAGAAAAAAAAAAATCAATTCAGATTCCTTGATGGACAAGAAAGAGATCTCCTCCAGCCACCTGATCTTCATGTCCTTGGCCAGGTGGCCCAGTGTAGTGAACAGGATCCACTTCCTGTCCTCAGCTTTGCCTCCCTCAGCTCTACTATTGTGTCCCTCCTGCAGTGCTGCCTCTGCTTCTCATTCCTGGCTCCACTACTGCCACCAGAGCCATCTGCCATTTGGTGCTCACTGAGAAGCCCATACCATTTTCTGTAGAGGCTGTGCTCACTTGCATTCGCGCCAACAGGGTAAGAATCATTCTTTCTTTACCTTCTCTCCAACATTTGTTTTTTACATTCTTTTTGACAAGGGACATTCTCATAGGGGTGAAGGGATATCTTATTGTGGTTTTGATTTGCGTTTTTCTTCTACTATAAGTGACAATCACTCATTATTACTTATTATAATGATATTGCACATTTTTTCATGTCTGTAGGCCATATGAATATCATTTTAATTTTTAAGTCAAATTCATTTAATTTAATTGAATGTTCATGTTTAATTTCTTAAAATTCTTTAAGGTATAACTAATTTGAAGGTACATATGAAATGTAACCATATAACCATGATAGAATTGAGATAAAGATAATCTGATTTAAGGTTATAACATAAATTCCATAGCTTCATTGGAAACCAGGAAGTTGGCTATAAGCCCAATATCCTACTAAAATCTCAATTATAAGGAGTTTGTTGTTTAAAAGGAAGGAAATTCTCTGTAGCTAAATGTCTTGATTAGAAAAATGTCTTTTTAGGTCTTGCTCATTCTTTGATTGGGTTGTATGTCTTTTGTTGTTGGTTTGTATATTTTGTAAATTAGCCCTTTGTCAGATGTGTGATTGTTCAAATATCTTATCCCATTCTGCAGTATGCCTTTTTGTTTTGTTCTTTTGGTTTTTTTTCTTAATTAAATTTTTTATCTTACGTGGTGTAGTCCCTTTAGTTCTCCTGCTACCATTTCACTCCATGATGCTTTCTTTTGAGGCACAAAAGCTTTGCAGTTTGATGTAATCTGACTTGTTTATTTTTACTTTGACTTTCCTTTCTCTTAGAATTATATCTTCAGATATGTCTTTGATGTAGATGTCCTCTAGTTATCCCTCCCTTATATCTTGAACATTTTATGATCTTAGTTCTTATATCTGAATATTTAATCCACTGAAATAATTTTTGGTATGGAATTATGTATGAATCTGATTTCATTTTTTTTTTTTGCATGAATCTACCCATGTATTCCAGAACCATTTGTTAAAGAGTCTTCCCTTTCTTCATTATATAGTCACGAATTCTTTCCCAAAGATTAATTGTCCATATTTATGTAGGTTAATCTCTGGACTTTCTATTCTGTACCAATGGTCTGTTTTTGTTCCAGTATCATACTGATTTGATTACTGTTGCTGTGTATTGTGATGTAGCATGATACCTCCAATTTTCTTCTTTTCCCTCAAGTTTGCTTAGCTGTTTGGGGTCTTTTCTGATTCTAGACAAATTTTATAATTGTTCAATTCCCTTGAAAAAAGTCATTGGGATTTTGATAGACATTGTATTGCATTTGTATATTGATTTAGACAATATGACCATTTTAATGATGTTTATTCTTCCAATCCATGAGCACAGGACATTTTCCCATTTCTTTGTATTTTTTTATTTCCTTTAAGAGACCTCTCTCACCTTCTTTGCTTACTCTCAGGTATTTCATTCCCTTTGATGGGATGTTTTGTTTGTTTGTTTTTTTCTTTAACATTGATTTATTTTGTAGACGAACTGAGGTTGAGGGCCACAGATGTTGGGGGTTGGTGAGAGGATTCATTAGAGACAGAGCTGGTGGATCTATTGAAATGCACTGCTGAGGGGAGCAGTGTGAGAGACTGAAGAGGTCTGCTGAGACTTGTGGGTCACCTCCATGGCCAGTGGTCAAACTCATGATGCAGTGGCTGCCAACAGCCTCGTAGTGCTGAGACTTAACCCCTTGTGCCGCCAGGGAGACCAAGGATTGTTTTTAATATCCTTTCCTTCTGCTACGTTGCATATGGAAATGCAATTAATTTTTGTGTATTGATTTTACATTCGGCCACTTTATGATATTCATTTATTATTTCTAGTAGTTTTTTGGTAAAGCCTTTTGGGTTATCTGTATATATTACCACGTTACCCTCAAATTGTGATGATTTTACTTTTTTTTCCAATTGGATTTCCATTACATTTTTTTATCATTTGATCTCTCTGACTAGGACTTCTGATACTGTGTTGAACAAGATAGTTTCTGTTATTCCCATTTCATAAGTGGATTTCATATCTTGTTGAATGTGCTTTTCAGTGTTTATTGACATGATTGTGTAATTTTTATTATTCTTTTTGTTAGTCTGATGAATGACATTGACTTGCATATGTTGCACCTACTTTGTAACTCAAGGTATGAAACCTATTTGTGATGGATGATTCTCTTAATATGTTGCTGTATTTTGTAGTAGATTTTTGCACCTAGGTTCATCAAAGATATTGATATACAGCTTTCTTTTTTGGGTCATATTTAATTTTTCAGTAGATTTAGGGATATTCAGATTATTTTTCCTGAGTAAATTTTGGTAGTTTATATTTTTCAAAGTATGTGTGCACTTCTAAGTTGCTGAATTTTTAAGCATAAAGTTGTAACATTTTCTTATACCCAACATTGGTAATTTATGTCCTTTTTCCCCCTGTCATTTGTGTGTAGAGGCTTGTCAATCTAACTGATTTTCTGAAAGACCCAACTTTCATTGCTTTTTTTGGTGTTTACTTTAGTGTTTTACTTCATTTACTCCTGTTCTGATTTTTTTGTTCTGTTTAATTTAGACTGGATTTATTCTTTTTTTCTAGCTACCTATGGTGAAAGCTGAGGCCATTGATTTAATATCTTCTAAATGACTAGTATAGGCCCTTTGTACTGTGGTTAAAACATCCCGCAATCATTGTTGCTTTTCATTTGCATTGTATACAATTTTCCTTTCAGTTTTTTTTGACTTATGGTATACTTAAAATGAATTCTTAGTTTTCAAGTATTTGAGGATATCCAGAGATCTATTTTTTGTTGATTTGTAATTTAATTACATTATGATTAGAGAATATATTTCACACATTTAGAAACTTTAAAATTTACTGTTTTATGGCCCAAATGTGGTTTATCTTGGTAAATGTTCTATGTATACTTGAAAAGAAGGTTTGTTCTATACCATGGAATGTTCTATAATTATAAATTATGTCAAACTGGTTGATATATTGTCAACTCTGGTATGTCAGAAGCATGATGGTACATAAACTTTTTTCTGCAAAAGACCAATAGTTATTTTCATTTTTGTGGGTCATTTTCTCTGTCACAACTACACAAATCCACACTATAGCAGGTCAGAACATAAATGGGTATGTCTGTGTCTGCCCCACAATAAGCGGGATTTGTACTAAAGCCTATAGTTTAGCCACCCATGTTCTATATCCTTGATGTTTATTGGTTCTAACAATTATTGAAAGATGAGTGTTATAATCCCCAACTATAGTTTATACTTGTGTATTTCTCCTTTTAGGTGTATCAGTTTTTGCTTCACAGAATTTAAAACTCTGCTACTATATAAATAAATGTTAAGGGTTCATATAATTTTTGATGAATTTTTGATGAATTGTCCCCTTTTTATTATGAAGTTACATATTTATCCCTGGCAATATTCACTGATCTGAAATCTGCTTTGTCTGACATGAATATAACTACTCTAGCTTAATTTGATTAGTGTGAGGATGCTATATCTTTATCCATACTTTGTTAGAGCAGTCTGCTGTCAGGTCAAGTCTGTTTCTTAAACCGCCATAAAGTGAATCATCTGTTTCTGCCTGGAGAAAGCTTCATGATTATCCAACCCCATTGGCACCTCTTTGGGTAAGTCTGACTTACTCGGGTGTAAATTAGGAAACTGTTGTGGCTAATCACAACCTCCAGAATAGCATTTACCTGGAATAAAATGGATATACTCCAGGTCTATATGCATCCATTCAAAATTTGGGAGATAGAGGTATTTTTTTTTTAAAAGATTTATTTATTTGTGCATACAGAACTGGGGTACAGGCCAGAGGCTCGGGGGTGGCGAGAGGCTTCACCAGAGACAGAGCGGGGAGCAGAACAGGCAGATCTATGTAGTACACTGCTGAGGGGAGCAGCGGGTGGGTCAGGAGAGGTCTGCCACACCATGTGGTCACCTCCGGGGCAGGCGGGAATCGAACTCATGCGGAAGCGGCTTTAGATTTTTCAGTGCTGTGCTTTAACCCGCTGCGCCACCAGGGAGGGCCCGATAGAGGTATTTTTAATTGGCCTGCCAAAACTCCTGCAGTGGGGAATGGGATATTGTCTGGACATTGTTTTTGTTGTCTATTGAAAAGTTGATTCTGAACACTGATTATATTTGTACCACAGATTGTTTAGCAAGAAGGGGAGCATCCTACAGCTACCAATTTGGCTGTAGCAAGAATGTAAAAATGCTAGTTTCTATTAGAAAGTTATTTTTGAAATAGACATTCTTGTATTTCATTACCAAGCAAGATAAGCAGCCCCTCCCTATCCCTGGGTTGAGCTCTCCACTGGCCTCACGCTGCCTCTACCTCTTACTGTAATCAAGCCTCACTTAGAGAGCCTTGAAGATTGTGCTGGACAGTAGTGGGGTGAGGCTCAGGATGGGGGAGAACCTAAGGAATGGGGTGAGGAGGTATGTGGTTCTAAGCGAATAAAGCTTAATCATTTGTTTTTGTAGTCATATTAAGATAAATAATCCTTTAGAATAAAAGCCAAAACAGTTTAATCAAATCTGTTGTACATCTTTATATACAACCTGGCTGGACTGCCTTCCTCATAGCAAGACAAGGCCCTGCCACTTGATCCCAAAATCACATCTTGGAGTGTGAATGACCATTCATACTTGATATTGCCTAAATGATTCTAAAAATTATTTGGGGCAAAACATACCAAAGATAGACTCCTAAAGTCAACAATAGCTTCTACCTTACTTAGATGTTTATACAGAATCTATTGAGACTCACTTTTTCCCACACTTCTGTGGATTTCTAAGAATTTGTGTCACTTACAAGAATTCTAATCTGGTTACTTCATCTCAGCCTCATCACACAAGTAGCCATTTCTAGCTCGGTATAGTGTTTCTACTTCTTGGAGATTATTTAAATATCTAGCTGTGTAGAAATTCACATCCTTCTTTATTTTATCAGTTGTTTGAAATCTGGAACTCAATCATTGATCTAAGGTACATAGCATATAATTTTTTTAAAATTTTTTTTAAGATTTATTTATTTATTCATATAGAACTGGGGTACAGGCCAGAGATGCGGAGGGTGAAAGGATTCACCAGAGACAGTGGGGAGCAGAACAGGCAGATCGACGAAGTACACTGCTGAGGGGAGCAGGGAGCGGGTCAGGAGAGGTCTGCTGTGCCATGTGGGTCACCTCGGGGGCTGGTGGGAATCGAACTCATGCGGAAGTGGCTTTAGCTTCTTAGTGCTGTGCTTTAACCCGCTGCGCCACCAGGGAGGGCCATAGCATATAATTTTAACTATTGATAAATTAAACTTTCTCTATAAAAATTCCAGAATTATGACCAAATAAAATGTGTTAGGGACACTTGTAAATAGTCTCAGGTATCCTTTTGGTCTAACTTTTTAAAGGTGTTGAATGTCATTTTCTAAGTTTGAAGAATTGCTTTTATGGCCATTCCCATGTAAAAATGTAGAAACAAAAGTATCAGTTGAATTACAAGGCAATCTGTGTGGGACTTCTAAGCAGAGACTTATTTAAGTGTTAACTACTTTCCAGTTGCAAATGATGTGCAAGTGAACAGATGACTGAGTCAATGGAAGGTGTCAGCTTTAAGTTCCCTTAAAAAAAAAAAAAATCCTCCAGGCTTGTCAAAGGCTAAATATGCCCCACATCTTTCTAGAGTGAGTGATATTGACTTGTTCAATATGCTTAAAGGAAGACAGTGAGATATGAGTTGACAAGAGGAGAAGATCAGTCACAAAAGGGGAATGAGCACAGAACAAAATCAGTCATAATTTTAGAGAGAGGAGCTGTGCCAGGTGTCACACTTTATAAATGTTAACTATCTCTTCCTCTGAGATGATGAATTTGATATGATTTGGAGAGATAGTTGTGTAAAATGGGCAGAAAACTTACTTCAGCCTCAAATTATTCTTATTCTGTGTCACAAGTGGCTATTATAAAAGGTGACATCTCAAAGGTAACTTCTGTTTGGCTTACTGGTTTTGTTCTGTACATGGCCTGGGTTGGCCTGGCATTTAACCTTATCCTGGCACTCAGAGACCAAAGGATGGCAATGGAGGATCCCAATAAATAATTATGTGCCAATTTCAGTAAAACAGTTCATAGATAGATCTTATAAAAATTGGTCTCTAAAGGATTTATCTTTAGATGAGGAAAAATATCATACAAAGGGTAGTTGTTGGCTACCCATGTTTTATCCAAAAAAAAAAAAAATTGTATAATGGGGCTACTGAAGAACAGTACTGAACTCAATCCCTTTGAGGTCAGGGTCAAGGAGGTGAGACATTTGTAAATATTAGAAAGAATATTATGCTTTCTAAGCCTGTTGAACATTCTTCTCATTTCAGTATTGTGTTTGATGCCCTTTGCCTGACATGATATCTGCAGAGAACTTCTTGAGGCAGGGAGTCTTGCAAGAGCAGTATAGCAGGAGAGCTATTTAGAAACTCACCATGGAAGCGATATGATGAGGTACTTGAGAATCTTTTACTTTCATTCAGATGCATCCTGCATTAGAGAACCAACAGGAGCTTAAAGCAGATGCCCAAGTCAAGAATCAAGAATGCATATTTGACTCAAAATTAGCCTGTGCCAGACTTGTTTGGAATGTGGTATTTCACTGTTTAATGAAAGAACCTATCCCTATAATTAGGAAATGCAGTGCCGATAAGTGAGAGATCCCAACATATAAGAACTTTAAAAGCACTTCTAAATTTGAATTCCCTCTTCCCCTTTCCAAGGCTTGGCCCCAGGAAATAGCATGGTGCAAAGGTGTTGATTTTATGCAGTTAACGACTCCATTAATGTTCCTACATTACTCACTCTTAGTCACCAAGCATACACTGAGCGTCCACTGTGAGCATGAACAAGAGTATGGACTGTTAGTTAGTGTCATTCCATGATGTGCCTGCCCTCTTCAACTGCTCCTGCTTCCAACATCGATGTCATGTTCTTGTAGCTCCTGACAATGCAATTGGGTTGGGTACTAACAAAGAAGGCCAGAATGAGCTCAAGGGTATTGCATTATTGCTGGAAGAGTGTTCCCATTAATAAAAGCGGGCATTGTGTAATGTCATTCACATATTACTGTACACGAGATGATGCAATGTAACACTGGCCCTCAATTCACCCAGGGCTTAATGGGAGAAATGACACTTATCATTCCAAATCCTCACATTCGTGACCATTGAAAAATCATAAAATATTAGAGCTGAATGGAACTTTGGAGAATATCTCACCCAACCTCCTTTGTTTTACCAATGGAGGCTGAGGCTTATGTTATTCTTCGTTGAATATACCAACTGGAATCTGTCCAAGTGCCTCACAAATGCAACATTTGAAAACAGATTGAGTCCTGTGCCATCTGCTGCCACCCTTGGTGGACTGGAAGACTACGAATCTAGAATTGTTCCAAGCATTTCACTTATATTATTAATGTCCTACTTCCAGAAATTCTCTCCCTGAGGGTAGACTGATGTGGGATAAAGGTAGGGAAAATAAAAATTCTTGTTTTCTTATAGTTTTATCTGATTCATCAAGGTGAGTTTTCTAATCTTAGATCTCAGATCTCTAGGGCATGGGCCCAGCCCTCTTTGTTTGATACTATGAAGGTTGTCCAGCTTTGGTAGCAATTTCAAAGGCATGTTTATGTTGGACCTTTTAAAAAATGACGTAGTCTTCAGTGGAGCTTGCACCTGTGAGTTTATCTACCTTAAAAGGGGTGGTGGGTTGGGCTAGCTCAGAACAGTTCAGGTAATAGAGTGTACAGAACATCAAGATGTAGATGATATAGTTCTCAAGACACATTTTCCCTGACTTATTTGTGTAGTTGTGAGGTAGGTTACAAGAAATATCCTTAAGAATTATTCTTGGTTTTGGCTGGATTTCTTAAGTGGAAACATGTTTGGCTTTGTGTGAATTGGCCTAACAGGAAAGTCATGGACACCATCAATTTTCTCTAGGAAAGTTTTCAGCTAACAAGTACTGCAAATATCCTGGGTACACAGAGTCAAATGAATCTGCTGACCAAAAATTTGCCACTAGAAGTATCTTGCAGCCACAGACATATTTGTCTGAGATCAGTCAGGCCTTTGACGATGCCAGAAGGGAAACTGGAAAATAGCAGAGCTTGCTTCTGTTTTTGAGGAGGGCCCTCCTATGTTTACATAATACAAAGCTTTGGAAATAGAAAACCCTGGCCAGAAAGTTAGAGACCAAGAGAAGAAATAGAAATTAAATGAAATGCTTCCTCTTGCCTCCCCCTCAGTCCTGTAAAAATAGACAGAGACTTCCTTTTCTACTTACAGATGGGCAGATTGCTGCTTTGCAGTCAGAGCTGAGTTGTGATGTTGAGATAAGTTGGGTCAGTGTTAACAGCTCCAAGTTAAAGTCTCCCCAGATTGAAGCCCCATTCTTATGAGGGTCTGCAGATCAGGAAATAGTATGAGCTCCTGGGCTGTGCATGAGAGTAGGTTACACTTGACTTAATGCTAGGACATCATTTTTTGAGAAACCACAGACTTTAGCTAGACTCTCTTACTCACTAGAGGTTGGGTATTGGGACTCACTCCTGCTACTCTCTATACAGAATCAAGAGTATCAGAAATGTCTTTTGAAGATTTGTAAGTTCAAGAGAAAATAATGCAAATGTTTTCCACTCACTTGCTTAGTAAATATTTATTCAATTCCTACCTCTCTCAATCCTTACCTTTTGCCAGATTTGTAGAGGCGAATGGATTTTGAAATGACCAAATATTGGTCTTCCACAATCTTTCATACTAGTCCAAGAGATAGGAAAACCCATGAATAATGATAATAAAAATTGAAACATAATTAGCCCTTTTAGAAAGATAGAGCTAAAAGCTATAGCAATTCAGAGTTGAAAAAGCTCTGACCAATGTGGAAAGAACAGGGGAAGGCTTCACGATGAAGGTGACAGCAGGAAGGCCGAAGAGAAGCATTCAAGGTAGTGAACAGCATGTGGAAAGGCATTTAGGCTAAATTGTTTAATGCTATGTCTGGGAAATTCTGAGTTTTCTAGTTGGAGACAAAGTTGAAGATGATATGAGAGTAATAGGAGCCAAAGGTAATGGAAAGTTTTAAATGCTAAACAAGGTGTGTGGACTGTAAAGCCAGAGAGCAATGACGAGTCCCTGCAGAAATGAATGGTGCTGTAGAAAAATTTTGTGACAGATGGGTTTAGGGGTAAAAGACAGGAAGGAGGAGATGATTCAGGAATCTATTACAACAGAAAATGAAAGTCTGAATGTGAAGGCGTGGTGGGACAGGAAGAGAGAGAAACAGTAGAAACAAAATGAGAAGCTAGATAGGGAGGCACCATGGCACTAAAATGGTAACTGACTAGATTTTGGGCAGGTAAAGCCATACACCTGACCAAAGGAGGCTTTGATGACTTTTAGCTTGGTTATAATTCCCCCTGAAATGTGATCAAACTATTTCTATTTAGAAAGGAAGCCTTCATAGGAAGCTGAGTGTCATGAAGAATTTGTCCAGGTCTCACACTTGGCACAAATAATGATCTACTAAGAGTGCATTCAATAATGACTGCAAAGTAGTTTCAAAGAATGCATTGAGGATTATACTGTGAAGAGGCTTTCCTGAGAGAGGCAGATGCAGAGGAGAGATAGGGTTGAAGAAACTGTGCCTTCAGAAAACTTACAGTTCTTAGAGAAGCAAGAGTAATGAATAACATCAAACACTGTAAGAAAGAATATAATTAATAGCTCAATTGTATCATCCAATTTGAGAACTATATAGATATTTAGAAGTATGGCACAGTGAAGGAATCAAGCTCCTTGAAGGAAATGGTACATGAGGTGTCATTGGGGGTGAATTTATAAAGATGAGGAAAAGAGGCAGGACAGTAATGCAGATGAAAGTAGACTATTAGGATGGACAGCTGTGTTTATGAGGGAGTACAGAGATGAAACTGCATATCTCTTCTCTAGAATTTGGTCACGTTCCCTACACCAGTCACCTGAGAGATAGTGAGGGTGCAGGAGAGAGGAGACATTACTTCAGTGCACTACTTGGATTGAACTGGGTTGGTGATGAACAGTATTTGCAGTAATAATATGAGCACTCATCATTGATATTAGTTGGACAAAGTTATCATGTTGTTATGTGAGGGTAATGGGAGAAGGAACATTAGATGTATTTATTTTTCTTTTAAAGATTTATTTATTTATGCATACAGAACTGGGGTACAGGCCAGAGGTGCAGGGATGGTGAGAGGATTCACCAGAGACAGAGTGGGGAGCAGAACAGGCAGATCTACGAAGTACACTGCTGAGGGGAGCAGCGGGCGGGTCAGGAGAGGTTTGCTGCGCCATGTGGGTCACCTCCAGGGAGGGATCAAAATCACGCTGAAATAGCTTTAGCTTCTTAGTGCTGTGCTTTAAACTGTTGCACCACCAGGGAGGGCTCCATTAGATGTATTTATAAAAGCAAAGTTCCTTTTTTTTTTTTTTTCAGGAAGCAAATAAATAATGTTGAGAATTAATAAGAAGTAGCGTTGTAAGTATATTGTGCACAGATATAGCAGTGCCTAGGAGAGGCAAGAGCTGAAAGAGTTGAGGGTGGTTGCCTCTGGAGAGTAAGAAGGCTGGGGTTGAAGTGGGGCAGAGGATTACTAATTTTATATACAATGTGAATTAAAAAGCTATACAAGCACAGTCGTAGGGTTTTAGACAAAAAGAAAAATTGAATTCTAAATGCCTATTATTTCGGGAAAAAGTCCAGTGGGTGATGACTTAGGTGACTGGGTAAGATAGATCACGTGGACCCATTTTGTTGCTTTAATGGGGACCCATGAGATTGTCCTAGTCAGTCTTGTTCTCTGTATCTTTTCCCAACTTTTTGGTGGCCCCAAACTCTTCCCTTCCTGTCTACCACAGCCTCGCCTTCCTTTTCCTTCATCTGGCAAGAGGCAGCAGGGAGCAGTGTTTTCAGCCTCTCACTCTTTTGATGGTCTCAGGAAAGAAGTTCCAAAAACCCTTTTTATTCCATCTTACTGCTATTAGTATGAAACAGTAAGGTACCAATGAAAAATGACAAGTATGAAAAAATGATAAAGTTGAATCCATCTTAGAGAGTCTTAAATTCATGTTCTGCACTGTCAGTTCCTAATTTTCTATCCCGACCTTAATTGCTCCATTTTTATTCTAGAGGGACCATCTAGTCAGAATGAAAGACCCGACTGGAACTGGGAAGGGTCACAAGCAGATCATTGCATTTCCGAGGATCCCCCGAAGTTCACTTCTTTAAGTGATTCTTCTCTCTCCAAGCAGAATACACTCAGTCGGGCTCTGGGTTTATTTTGAACATTCCTCTCTACTCAACTCCCATCCAAAAACAAACAGGAAGGTGTTTACAACCTCTCCAAACCCGAGAGAAAACTATAACAAAGGCACATCCAAGTGGCACACTTGGAAGTTCATATCCAGTTCAGACCTTTATTTTGGAGACTTCCAAAAAAGAATGTGCAAATGGGTCCAAGCTGCATTCCAGGGAGGAAATCTGTAAAAGATGTTTCGTATCCTGTTCGCATCCTTCCTCGGCAGCCTTTTCCTTTAAAAAGTCCTTACTCTCAATAGTAAGTTTCTGCTGAGAAAAGCAAAAGATTTTCTTTTCCTTTTTTTCCCTGCCGCTTCCTTCTGCTTGCATCAACACAGCTCCAAGCCCATGCTCTGGGGCATTCGAGTTTACAAAGGACCTTTGTCTCCGGAGCTGCAGTCAGAAAGGGTGCTCTGATAGGCTGGCTTGTTATTGATCGAAAGCCCCAGGCGCTCAGGTGGCCAAACGTCTTTATCTGACTTTTTCATAGCCAACAAGCAGTGATAAATGGGACATAAATATTCAGTAATAACTAATAAAAGCCCACACTTACTTGTCAGTCTGCGGGAACCCCCATTTCTGAATACATCCACTTTTATCTCAAAGGGGTGCCAATAATTTAGGATCCAAACTGTTGTTAGAGCTCAGGCCTTTCCCAGGGGCGTTTCTGGCGTGCTGGTGTGTCATCATGAGCTTCTCCTCACCTGCACAGGAAAGGCTGATGGGATTAGGACATCATTTTTCTCATCTGTCCTGAGATGACAAGCCTTTCTGCTTTGTTTTATGTTCTGACTCTTCAGTAGAGGGAATGAAGGAAGAAGGGCAAAGGATCCCAGCAGGGCAGTTAACCTGCCAGAGGTGCTGTACCGCTCCTTAAGGTGTGGATGTGTAGGGGAGGGGTAGCAAAAGGGGTGAGAAATCTTGCTCCTTAGGGGACCTTGTAGGTGGGTGAGCATTCTCCAGTTTTCCTCTGAGCCACTCAGTAGTCCATCATTCAATTTCAGACATTTCTTCTCTGTGTCTTGCTCTCAGATAATTTAGTGATAACCCAAGTTTATTTCAACCTCTGGGTTTGCCTCTCCAAAAAGACAGGAGCCATTCACATACAATATTCCTTAATATTGTGTTTCCCTAGACCTGGGTGATTATTGGATGGTTCCTTTCTTCTCTGACTCCATTTATTGCCTTTCATCATGGGATTGTAAGATGTTATTTGGCATGAACTTTTTAAATTGTGATCTCCGGGAGCATACTGAATTACCCGGTGTTTCTCACCTAGTGAAACACACACCCATTTAGATCATTATCTTCTTTGCTTGGATTCCTAGGGGTTGGCACTCTTATTTGTAAGAAACTCTCTGCCCCCTTAAAGAGAAGTTATCGAATACCTCCCTGCATCCTTGAAGAGACAAGCCCAATTCCATCCCCTCTGAATCATTGCAGTTTGTTTGCCAGTTGTATCAACATCAAATATCTTGGAAATCTCCTTCTAGATTTTTGATTTCCAAAAGGATATTCACAGGGCCCAGAGAACTGTTGACCTTTTCCATATGCTCTTGTTTGGTGACCCACAATCTTTTGGCTACCAGTCACAGAACTTTATTCCCAAAATAGTGCAAGTCTCTCTACAGCGTTCAGGCTTAGGGGATTGAGTCTTCCTGAGTTACTCTAGGCTAAATGTCATCAGGCACCCCGGTCTCTCAATATCAGTGCATCTAGCCTTCCCTTTCTTAATCAGATATCTCAAACTCAGCCTAGTCTGATAATCGAGGGGAAATTGTCCCTGGTGTGTCTCTTGGGAATAAAGAAAGCTCAACATCCTCCGTTTTCCACACATTGAGGGAAATTTTGAGAGTAGTTGAGTAGGTCTTTCTTTCTTTTTTAAAGATATATTTATTTATGCATACAGTACTGGAGTATAGGCCAGAGGTGCTGGGGGTGAGAGATTCACCAGAGACAGAGTGGGGAGCAGAACAGGCAGATGGACTGAAATATACTGCTGAGGGCAACAGCAGGCAGGTCAGGAGAGGTCTGCCACGCCATGTGGATCACCCCCCTGGCTAGAGATTGAACGTGTGCTGCAGTGGCTGTGATAGCTTCATAGTGCTGTGCTTTTAACTCACTTTGCCACCAGAGAGGGCCTGAGTAAGTCTTTCTAAAGGAACTCTCGTATTTTCCTCCCCCAAATCTAGTCTCTTTGTCATCTTTGTTTTCTCTCTTTTTACCTTTAGCAGCGACCCAGAAAGAACAACACTTGGAGATTTACAGTTAGGTAGTTTTTAGAAATGTTATCTATTTATCACTTTTGTGAAATAAATTAGCACAGTGAATGACTGGTATAGTCAAGATTTTTTTTTTTTTTAAGATTTATTTATTTGTGCATACAGAAATGGGGTACAGGCCAGAGGCTCAGGGGTGGTGAGAGGATACACCAGAGACAGAGGAGCAGAACAGGCAGGTCAACGAAGTACACTGCTGAGGGGAGCAGCAGGCGGGTCAGGAGAGGTTTGCCACGCCATGTGGTCACCTCCAGGGAAGGCGGGAATCGAACTCATGCGGAAGCAGCTTTTAGATTCTCAGTGCTGTGCTTTAACCCACTGTGCCACTAGGGAGGGCCAAGATCCTTTTTTTTTTAATTAAATTAAATTAAAATTAATTTTTTCTTCTGGCGCACCACTGTGAAGCAATCCGTAGCCATTGTAGCAGTTCCCTGGCCAATGAGGTTATCTACATGGCATGGCAGACCTCTCTTGACCTGCCCTCTGCCCCCCTCAGCAGTGTATTTCAGTAGATCTGACTTCTGCTCCCCACTCTTGTCTAGTGAGTCTTCTCACCCCTCTCCCCACACCTCTGGCCTGTACCCCAGTTTTTATATGCATAAATAAATACATCTTAAAATTATTTCCTCCTATTTTTCTGAAAATTTGAGAAACATTCCATTTATTCATTTAAGGATATTTTAAAATTTAAGTAACATCAGTTTAGAAAAGTATATAGGGCCCTCTCTGGTGGTGCAGTGCGTTAAGGTACAGCACTGCAAGCCAGCTGCAGCCACTTCAGTGCAGGTCTGATCCCCAGCCCCGGAGGTGACCCACATGGCACAGCAGACCTCTCCTGACCCTCCCGCTGCTCCCCTCAGCAGCCTACTTCGTCAGTTTGCCTGTTCTCCTTCCTACTTTGTCTCTGGTGAATCTGCTCATTGCCCCTGCACCTCTGGCCTGCACCCCAGTTCTGTGTGCATAAATAAATAAATCTTTAATTAAAAAAGAAAGAAAAGTATATAGTTTCAAGTATATAGCATTATAAATCAATATCTCTATATAATACATTTTGCATATTTTTTCTTTAAAAACAAAAACTTGGTTCCCTTGGGAGAAAGGAACATTTAAAAAAATGTTCTGTGCCAGCAATCTTTTGGTGCTATTTGAAGGTTGACCTTCAGTTACCTTGGGTTAGGATTAAAAGTATAGACCCGTGACAAAATTAGCTTAGTTACTAGTTGTGTGTGTGTGAGAGAGAGAGAGAGAAAGAACTGTGCTCAAATCCTGATGTCTGCAGCTACATGAACTTGGGCAGATTTTCTAGTTGCTTGGAGTCTCAGCTTTTTCAGCATTAAATAGGGAATAAGAACATACTTCATAAATTGAGGGTAAAATTACATAGTGCATGTAACACAAAGCCTGACACATTGAAAGTGATCAATCAATGGTACCTATGGTGTCAAATGTTTAGATCACTTTTAAAACTCTCCAAGGGAATTTTAAATAGCTTGTACTTTCTTGGTGTAGCAATCTCGTATACTTGAACTGATCTATTCTGAAGGAAAACAGAACTTTTGAAATTAGCTTAGGAAAATCTTCATGAAGAACTAATTTCTAGTCATGTTCAAAATAATGCATATGTGTTTGTGCTACTTATGATAAATTTTCAAAAATGCTTTTTACTTCCCTTTGGCATAATATCATGGATAATAGAAAATTTATGCAAAAGGTACTTTTCCATGAAATATTTTCTGGAATCCTGGAAAATCTATTTTGCTTTGGAACTTTGTGAAGCCCTTGTGGAATATGCCTTTTCTCAGTACTATTTCCTAGCTGCTGTCATTGTTCATCTCCTCTGCTGGATTGTTCCTTGAGGTTCAGTGCCATTTTCTGTTTAGTGGCCTCAGTGACACACAGCTGGGTGTGGTATTGTAAGGGGGAAAGGATGTCCTGAACAACTCTGCAAATACAGATTTCATGGACTCCACCCCCACCTCAGATACTGAAACTACAAATCCCATCAATGCCAACGAAAAGCATGCTGGGGCCTGAGGGTGGAGCTAAGCAGCCAGGTTTGGATATAAGACCAGACATGTGGGCTTTGGGGGTCTCTTGGCCACAAGGCTTATGGCTTGGCTCGGGCCTCATGGCTGGCAGCTTGTCTCTTAGCTCTTCACTGGTTTTCATTGTGCTATTTGGGTTTCAAGTCAGTGGAACTGGTAGGATGCATTAATTAACTTACCTCTCTCTCTTTCCTTGAGTTATTAATTTACCTTTTCCCTTTTTGTGTGTGTGTCTGCAGCTGAATCTTAAGCACATGGTTGAGAACCCACAGTCAGTCAACAATTGGGTTGCCTTGTAACAGTATGAAATAAGAGAGCAGCCCAATGTCAAGATTAAAGACCTGTCCTCTGGGGCCAAATATGCCTTTGTTAGGTTCACTGTACTCTTTTCTGACTTCTTTAACAAATCATTTTTAATTCTCAGTTTCCACTTCTATTTAATACAAATATTGGGATTGCTAAAAGCATTGAATAAGCATATATATGTATATATCAAACAACCCAGTTTCTGGAATGTAATAACAAATAATGAGATTCCAGATTCTAATTATCACTATCATGTATGTGCTTAAAGAGATGAGTTTGGGTAGATAGACAGATGAATGGATGGAAGGATATCATTCTCTATAACTGTAGCAAGCAGACACGTCAACGAATTATAAAAGTATTTTCTCAACATTCTGGTCTGCCAGGTCTCCAAACTGGAATTAGAAGTGGGGATTTCCATACTTTTAAAGCTCCACCTCTACTCTCAGTTTTGTTCCGATCTTTTGTTCAGATATTTGAGGTTAGTTCTGAGACCTGATAGCAATTCTCCCCGAATTTGTTCTAGAGTGAAAGCCCAACTTTTGCTGATAGACTGTTGCCAATAGCAATATTATTTCTAGAAGGATAACCCTTATCTTGATGGGTGCTTTCTAACATAAACAGAGAAGAGAAAATAATAGAACACCATTTCCACACCAAGCAGTAGAGAAATAAATAAAAATGTGACCAGTGGCTACGGTCAAGGAGTGCTTTTGCACGCTCAATTACCTGCCTGAACTGTTGGCCTGCTTCCTGGCTGCTTTTCTTTGCATTGCTTGACCTTTAGACTAATGCCATTAAAAATACATACCCAGTACAATATAAATGGTTTTCAGTGGCCCAGCTGCTTAGGGAAAACTCACTGACATGCAGCATACAGTTACTTAGGCATGTGAAAATAGAGATTAGGGGTTCTTTTTGACATCAGCTTGCTAGGATCACACTTTGTTATGGCCCTCTATAGATTAGCAACTGCCCTATGGATTGTAGGCCTCCACTGACATTTAGCACCTGGCAGCCCTTCTCTAGCTACCAAGGAATGAGGAGTATCCATGACTGAGATGGTCTCTGTTCTGGGTTTAGTCCTGTGCTTGTTGCTGAGTCACTAGTTAAGGGAAAGGATGGTGTTGTATTCCTCTGCATTTCTAGCTTGTCTGTGTCTTTTATATTCTTTTTGTTTTTTAATTTTTTTGTTGAAGTAGCACTGCATTATAATCATGTATTAGTTTCCGGTGTGCATTATTATACATCAGCATCTGCTATCATCTATCAAGTTCACTACTAAAAGTCCAATTCTTTTCTTCACAATACAGTTGTTCACTTTTTCCTGACTTGCGAATGCCCTTTCCCTTTCCCATTAATTTTACCATATTCTTTATTTCACTTGACTATACGAAGGTTGCATGCTTTAAAAACAGGGAGCTCTTCCCTTTCCTGTCCCCTCTCCTTTCATTCTCTCCCTAGAAATGGAAGCAAAATTACAAACCCAAGGTAGATTCTGACCCTAGCAAGTCAGAAGAGAGGCTCCTTGTGGATAAGGATATCCCGGTGGGTTGAGTTGCGGTGTTTTAGAGCTTATTCTAAATTGAGAGTGATCCATTCATTCATGTACATTTTTTTTTAATTTACTTACTTTACCCCTTCACAATTTTCTTTGATTTGTTAATCAGTTACATAACTTAGTGTTTTCTTTTGTGTATGTTTTGGTCATGCACATTTTTGGTGGTCATTTAGATTTTGGGTAGAAGATTCACTTTCATTCATTTTTTAAATGTGAATTATTAGTGGGAAATAGAAATGAATATATTTTCTTGTTCCCTAAGGAAAGAAATCATTATAAGCTATAGTATCAAGTAGATCATTAAAATACATTGCATAAAGAGCATGAACAAGCTAGAAAGAGCATGATGATAGAGCATGGTCACAGTGCACAGGAGACATGACATTTGAACTTGGTCTTGAAGGTATGAGGTGGTGCGTGATAATGAAGAAGGAACAGTGTCCATCATAGAAATGTGGTATATTGAGAACCACTTCCTGTACATCAAGGAATTGTTACCAGAGAAGGACCTTGTGAGCCCTTGAATAGTGTGTACTGCATTTTCTTGATATAGAACTGACTGAGTCGGTTTCCAACCTTTTCCTTTTAGAAATAGATCTGTGACTTGCTGGACACGTGAAAATAGCAGGTAATAAAATCAAAGCTGGACAATTTGCCTCTCATTTTCAGCATCAACCAGTCATATGACCAGAAGATCTTGTGAGTGCAGCTTTATCTTCAGATTACTGACATGTGGAAATATATATATGTGTGTGTGTGTGTGATATATATATTTGAATTGTGTGTAATATATATATATTTAAATGCATGTATACAAATATGCATTTAAATTTGCAAGTCTCTTTACGTAAAATATGTGCAATAGCAGACTTACAGTTTAACAACATATATATTGTTATATTGTCAGTTGATTATATGGTATAGTATATTACATATTATTTTATCTATTATATGTTACATTTTAGAGGCTTTCTGTATCTCATGTGATCAGCAATTTTCCCTCCCATTTCTGTTACAGTTATACTATCCTTTTCCATCATACTTGTGATAATGATTCTCCATTTTCTCTATTTCCCTTTCAGGGTCCACTTCTTCCTTCTCTGCCCTGCTCTGTATTCTGGAAGCTGATTCTGTGGATCTTTAGCTCCATGCCAGCTTGCAGATGGGCCCTAGGGCTCAGAGAATTGGAGAGAGATGTGTCAGGATATGTGTTTCTGTTCCTTACTAGCTCCTTTCCTGTACAACCACACCTTCTGTTCTAGATAACAGTAGCTCTAGTCCCTCTCCTGATCCCTTCAGCCTTATCCCAGTGGAACAGCTTCCATTTCTTCTACTCCCTGGTAGTTTCAACATCCCTTGTTTATTCATTTCTTTAACTCTGCCCACAATTCTGTATATATTTCTGTCATGCAAGTCTCTTTATTTAAATCATCTGGGGATGAATTCTGTTTCTGTTTCTTGCTGAAATTTGCACTGACAAAGCTTCCATTCCTTTGTTTAAAAATTATTGTCTGAAGGGACTGGAAAATTCTAGTGTCTAGATATCTATAAAGTTACTGGAAATTTATGTTTTTTGAGAGAGTTGATATATTGTACAGAATTAGATCTTATTTTCGTCTACTGTTCAATAAAATTAAGTTGCATAAGCGATGTATTACACTTTAGGTTTATTGCCATAGATAGATAAATAATAAAATGGGTAAGAGAGATCCTATCTCCATTGTTGTGATTTTCTAATTCTATAAGGCTGTTCTTGGCATAAACAAAGTCACAGAAATTATTTCATTCAACCTTACACCATCACTTAAAAATGGATTCCATGCTAGGGGCCATCTTGTCATTGGGCCAGAATACCTCCAGTACTCCAAATTGCTGTGTTCACCTGTCCTGGGCCCTTGCTCTGTTAGGTATGAAGGCAATAACCATGGAAATTTAGAAGGCTCATGTCTGAGAGTTTCCATTCTCAACTCTTTTTCTCGGCCTTGCTCAATATGGCTTTGTCCACATTGTCTTTCGGATCTCTGTCATGCCAGAAGGCCCTCTCAGTCCTTCCCATAGCTGCTGGCTCTGCCTAGAGTATTCTTTCCCCCACTTTGTGCTTGGCAAAGTCTCTTTCAGTCGATAAGTCTATAGTAATTGATGAAACTAAGCCTGATTTCTTTAGTGACACCTGTACTAACTCCTTCAGAGCAGAATTGTAATTAAAGTTTATGAATGTTAAAATATTTTTTAAATGTCTTTCCTTTATTATATTTTTAAGTACCACAAAGTCTGGGAGTATATTATTTCTGTTCATCTCAGTTTCTCTAAACCTTAGCACATAGCTTATTATATATTAGGCATATAGCAAACTTCATTGTAGATCAAATGATTTAATTAAGGAACTTGCAATCATAACAGGCAGTCAAAGCATTTGCAGAATATGTGTGTGTGTTCATGCATATGTTGATAAGCCATTTTAACTATCGAAGTAAAATCTCCTATTGTAGGCAATTTCAGGTTAGAAATATAGTGATATTGCTTACAGAGGTCTTTGTTTTAAACAAGTCCCAAAATGTTATTAACCACTGAAAGAGGCCAAGAGCAACAGTTGCTTGTCACTAATCTGTGGAAACTGGCATATTAACTGGCACTTAAATTACTTTAAGCCCTAGAGTTGGGAAAGGCAGTAGAATGAGGAATCATTATTGGCAAATTTTCACCTCTCTTCTCACCTGTTTATTCTTCCCCTTATTTTCTTCTGTTCTTCTTTATTATACCTCTTTTTTACATCTTTCCTACTACAGATATTCTCTGGTCCCCTGGCTTGGATAGGGTGACCCACTCTAAAGAGGAACCTATTTTGCTCTGGTGGAAGTAAGAATTTCCTTCTATAACTCATAAAGCAATTCTATACTCTTAACATAGGTGAGCAGCTATTTGGCCTGAGAGTAAAGCAGAATGGAATAGTTAGACCATACCTCTTCTGGACATCATCTTTCACCTTGCCTCCTGCAAGAAGAACCCCAGGTTCTTGTAGCAGAACCCAGGTTTATAGGCAACCCTGGTTGATTTGACTCTGTCTCCTTCTCCCATGTCTTCAGTCATTTACAGAGACTACTTCAGACTCTCACTGTCTCTTTCCAGATTTATAGCAGTAGCCCCTGATCTTATTTCACAGACAGCCCAAGTCATATTTCTAATCCATAGCTTGTATCCAACTGGAATGCAAAATTTGGGATGTCCCCTATTGTTCAGATGAATTCTCAGCCTTTCTGCAGGCATTCAAGAACCCTTTGCAAAACCATATTGCTTTCCCCATACAGCACTCCCCCAAAATCAGAGTTCCTGTCCTTTGGACTCTCATTGCCCTACCCTTATCCTACTCAGGTTTATGGGTTTTGTTTGTTTGTTTGTTTGTTTTTTATGGCTTCGCACACCTTATTTTCATTGCTGACAAACTCGCCTTCCCTGGCTTAGATATTCCCGTTTCTCAATACCTCTTCTTAATCCTCCAAGTCAGTTTTACATAGTCTCTTCTCTGTATTCTCAGGCAAGTTCACTTATCAGTCAGTAATAATTTGCCTTGTTTTGTAGTGAATATTTTCTGTTTGCCTGTGAGCTTTGAAAAAATCAGAAGCCAATTTTTTGTTAAACAATTTCTATCTAATTTTGATTTTCCAGTGAAGTGAATTTTCTGACTTGTGGCTTCTCTAAGTGTACATATGGCTATCAGGTTATACTGCTGTTCAGAAAACACCATTCTAGCTTTTATTCATCTTTGAACATCCCCCTTAGGGAAAATATTCAGAAATCATTTAATTGCTATCTGAATGAATTAGGTGATTCCTTAAAATGTTGCATTCCTGGGCGATTATAAGGTTCCATTAGGAAGGATATATTCATGTCTTGGACTGGTGTTATTTTTCTCCAGATGTTCTGGCAGCTGGAGAAAATTGGAAAGGAAAAACACAATACCAAAAACACTTATCCATAAAGAATAATGGAGAAGTTTGAAGGCTGAAGGAGTTCAGTGAGTGAAATCTGAACCACTAGCTTCTGAGGTGCCTACCTTCCTGCTTGTTGTATCATCTTGTCAACACAGAACAACAACTTCCTCTTCTAGCCAACAGGCCTCACAATATCTGCCTTTCATGCTGAAAAACAGCAGCTGTCATACAACCTGAGAACAACACACTTCTGTACTGAGAGCCCAATTCTTTGGAGCTCTAATCACTTCCAAGATAGCATCTCCCCAAATCTCAGAATATTCCTCCAAGGGAAGGTGGAGGCAGGTATTGTTATCGGTTCTGTTTTGCATACAGTACAAACAAGGCAAGCAGAGGTTAAGTATTGTCCTTGGTCAGGTGTGAGTCAGAGACTGAGCCAGTAGGGAAACTTCTTTATTCACAGGCCATTGTTCTATCCTCATGATATTGTATTCAGAGTTTGGGGAGGCTGTACAAGTTGCTTGATCCTGTAGTGTTTATAGTCTGGAGATCACATTGTATTCTGGTTTGAGTGCAGTGAAACTGACATAGAAATCGAAATGAGAATGTAGAATTCTACCTGCCATTCTTGTAAATGGGAGAAAGCTACAGAGGGTGTGCTGGTGAGTTATCCCTTCTTCCTAAAATAAGTTGGCTTCTTATCAAGAGGTTCCATATGTGTGAGGGACCTTGCATATCTGAAGTTGTATTTGTGTCCATTCCGTAATCCATCTCTTGCAGACTTACACATGCCAAGGACTCTGGAGATGTGGTGCTGAATTTGATAGTCATCACCCCTGCCATCAGGGAGCATCCACATAACAAATAGGCTGTCACATATCAAATAGGGGGAAAAAAACTAATAAAATTGTCACGATGGGTCAGTCATCTTCTTTGAAGCAAGCCAACCAGGTGGATACATTAGAAAGGTTGCTTACCTTTTTTTATTCCCTACCTCTCAGAAAGACATTCAAGACTTATTGCAATCAGTCTTCAAAACATTGTCTATTCCTATCTGTGCCCAGGTGTCCCCTCCTCCAAACACACAGTGCTCTAACCCCAGTGGACTCCGGTTGTTATTCGTAGGCCACCCAACTTTATTTTTCTGTTTTGATGAAATGAACTTGTTATAGGGCACCAAATCTGTTATAGGGCACCAAATCTGTTATAGAGCAGGGGGAGAGAGAGACGCCCCTGAAGCCCCAAAACCTGCCTGCTCTAAGTGGGTTCTGCCATCCGCCGCAATAAGACAAAACATACAAAACTTTAATGAAGAGGGACTTTAATACAGCAAATATACAATACAGAACAAAGAATATAACTTCTAAATCAAACACCTGAAGTTACCCATCCCCTCATGGGCAAAAGTCAACCCAAAAGGGATTGGCCCAAAGCAATGCCTGAAAGCCCGCCACAAGACTAAAGCACCTTCTGGCCGGGACCCATGGAAAAGGGTCAGAAATGGCCAAACAAATCTGGGAGGAAAAGAGCAAAATCAAAATCAATATAAACACTGCCATAGTCACTTCCCTATAGGTATCTCACCCACATCTGCCTTTAACCACTCCAGGGTCAGGAAACAAGCCCGGTTTCTTCATCACATGCTTGCTGCTCCATGTGGCTTCCTTAGGTCTCCGTCTTGTTCTCCATCCTGCTTCATTCTCTCTTCTCTTCTCTTCTTTTTCTCTCCTCCGCTCCACCCTCCTGGGTGGGGCAGGGAACCTGGAACTTCCCCTTTTCCTAGGGACCACCCTGTTACAAACTGACAAACTCTCTAATTCTTTTGACACCCCTTCGACTAGAGGTGAGAGTATGGGAGAGTTAAGTATGGGGGTTGGAGGAGTTATGCCCGGGAGAGATTAGGCCATTGTAATACCTGGTTGGTGAGCACTGCTGTAAGTGGTGGGGTTGTTTTGAGAAGGTGTCTATTTTAATGCCAGTTACTGGAGAAGTGGAAGGGAAATAATCCCGTGACCCTTCTGGATTTTTCTCAGGCTGGTTGAGCAAATTAACTTCTGAGATGTTAGTAGCAGAAGAACTAATTTACTTACAGATGTATAAAAAACATACATGGCTATAAATTCTGGTGTAACAAATGGAAAATGGAGGGGGTCTTACATGATGAAAAGAGGATGACTTATGTGACAAAGTCAGGCACTTAGGTGTTTGCATTGCCATTAGGTAAGTTTCTTGAATTAAAAGATTATTTCTGGAGATGACCCTAAGTTTGGGTAGCCTTCATTCTTCAGTGTATTCAAGGTAATTAGGTCACAAATCTCTTGAAGTCCACAGGGACTTGGTTGACCATTGTTCCACATGGCACGGGGATACATACTGGATAAAGCCTAGTCTGGATGCTTGGAGAGGTCTAGCTTAATATTTTGGGGAGGCTTAATCTTCATTACTATCGTTGAACTTTTGTCTAGTGAAGTAGAAAGAATGTTGGCTGAGGAGACTGGATGCTTGGGCTCTGTTAGTTTTGCCTACACCCTGGGTAAGTCACAATATGTCTCAAACTTCAATTTCCTCTTTGGTCCCATAAGCAGATCAGATTGTGTCCAGAGTAGGAATGACCTATAAATTCGTTACCTGATTTCTTTTGTATATAATGTGTGTATGTGTGTGTGTGTGTATGTGCAGGGGTATGGCTGGTAGGATTGGAGAGGAGCACTTTTTAAAACTGCATCATTTCTTGGGTCTATTGGTTTCTCAACACTGCACAACTTTACTGCTAAGGTAAAGTTCTATATTTACATTTCTGTTTCTATATCAGTAACTTTGTACCCAGCCCAGAATATGATATATTCTCCCCTTGTAAACACTTGTGGATGAAGCAACTTCTTTCTCTGCTCCTTCCCTCCTAGGCCCCCAATTTTACCAGGAGAATAGTGCCACAATGTGCCAGCCCTCCCCTCTCCAGTGGGCCCTGAGTTGCTGCTCTCTGGGGAATGATAAAAAAACTCCTGTCATCCTGGACTTGGTCACAGACTCCCATCAGCTTCCCCAAGGTAAGCCTGTGCTGGTTTCCAGGTCACTTAATTAGATCTTGATTTTACTCATTGCTCATTTCTGGGGAAAGAGTCGCCATCCCGGGCCTTCACAGCTTTAGTCATACACAGATAGAGTGTTCAGTTTTGTTTCTAAGGTGCAAAACTATTTCACAACAATTGTGGCCCTGCACAGCCTGATTTCTACACCAAATAGACATGTTGCACACTTGCCAGTACCAGTTCCTTGCAGCCAGTTGGGTAAGAGAATCTCCCAGGGACTCCCCTGAACAAATCCTGGGGGATTCAAATCGATGGGAGGAGTTTTACAAGATTGTAACACAGCCAATGTTTACATGTTTTTGGGTATTTAAAATCTACTCTTTCCAAATGGAGCAGCTCTTGCCAGTTATTCTTTCACGTTGTGCCATTATTTCTTTTAACCATTTTAAAAGCTAAGTCCTCAGAAGTAGAGCTGAATGAGGCAGAAAAAGTCTGTGAAGAACTGTTTGTCTGGTAAATGGTGAGCTTTAAGGTTTCTATCTAGGGAGCCCCAGAAACCAAGTCATCCTTCTCCAAGCTCTGCCAGGGTCATTTCCAGAGCCAGGAAAGGGATGACTCAGAAATGGCACTGGTTTCAACAGTACAACACCTTACCTTCAGGCTCAGAAACCCAAATCCCAAGTCAAGATTGTTGTTCATTTAGCTTTGTTTTTGTGGGCAGAGAGAATGGAATTGGGGGAATTAAACCTTTTATCCACCAAAGCTTGCTTTGCCTTCTGCATTCGCCCTAGCTGCTCCTTCCTTGGTTGCCTGGTCTACAGGCCACAGGTCAAGGACCTCATGTGCTGTGTGACAGTCTTTCTTTAACCATAGATTTCTAGAAATTTGCTTCACAAAGAAAGCAAATCTGTTGGTTAATACGAGGTTTTGGGTTATATGTATGTGGCAACTTATTCTTACCACCTCCAATCATTTATTTTCATATGGCATTTGAATGGCTGGGCACATTTTCTTACTACTCCGTCTAGAGAGCAAAGAAGGAGCCCCTTTGACTGGCAACAGCTAACAAAAAGCATTTTGGTGTTGGGTTCTTAATTGTTAGGGACTAACGTGCCAAAGATGGCTTTTGATTAGCCTGTCTTTTACTTTAGGAAAAGTTTTAAAACAGTGCGCCCAAAGGTCTTCCCATTGCTGGTTCAAGAAATGACTTGTGTTTGAATTCACCCAATTAATTTGACAATGTCAATGACAAGATGCTCTTCCAAGGGAAAGATTTTTTTTCTTTGAAAAGCGGTATCTGAGAGTGTCCAGGCTGAGAAGCAGCTTATCTTCTGGGACTATTTGGATTTCAGATTTCTGAGCCAAAAAAACATTCTTTTGCATTGGCTGACAAAATGGGTTTCAGAACAGGAGTTTCTAAAGCTGCAGCGAAAACTTTAATTATGCAGGTCCTGTCAAAATCCATCTGCTTAATTCGACTGTTTCTGGGTAAGGTACTTTTTATTTTTCCAGCAGTATTACTTGATGACTGTCTGATAGGAATATGAAATTAGCTTTTTTCATAGGACAGCTTTCTTCTTTATTCTGTTCAACATTAGGAATATTTGTGTTAGGTTCAGGTGACTGACTAGAGTTTATTGACTTTATAACTTATCGGGTGGAGAAACTTAAGTGACTTTGAGAGCTGAGAGATAGACGTTGCCATTTAAGGAAATGGTGTCAGAGGCTTAGTTTGATAATGACTTAGTAACTGATTAGTGCCCATGAATTTCTGTAATTTTTCAGGTCTGAGGGGCATCAGAAGTTGTTTTGTTTTGTGTAAGACCCACAGCCTTAGCTTGCTTGTAGCGTATCTGTGAAGTGGTCCCAACATTTTTTTTTTTTAATTTTTTTTAAAGTTTTTTTTTTTTTTTTTTT
>NW_004567112.1:43792261-43825979 GCF_000260355.1 Condylura cristata
GGGAAATCTGAGACCTTGAAATTGTGCCTTGTTATAGAGACATTGCTCTGGGAAGCTGTGCTTTCCTGGGCGTGGCATAGGATGGTTTCAGTTAACTGAGCTCATCATTTGCATCTCCATTTTTCCAGTTTTTCAAACTCCAACTTTTGTCACTCCTGAGGGGTGAATGTGTGCAGGGGTGGGGGGATTGGCTTTCCCTTTCCCCTGCTATCCTCTTCCCCTGCACTCTGGCCCCTGTGTCTGTCTTGGAAGCCAGAACATGCAGGACTGCCTCATGTCACAAAACTCATTCCTTCCTTGCCAGACAGGGTTTGGTGCTTCTCCACCCTACGGAACAGGTCTTGGAGACTAGTCTAGTTCTCCACCCATCTCCTCAATTAAGTCTTTCGGTCCTCAAAGAGAATAGGAAATAACCTGATTATAGTTTTCTAGGAACAATTCTGATTTATCTATGAGATATGGGCAACTGACTAAACTATTCTGTGCCTGAAGCCTGCTTATCGGTTGCGCTGATCTTAAGGGCACATGAAATCTTTTAAATTGTTTCAGATTCTTCAGTATGCAGGTTAATAATTTTTGGTAAAAATCCACTGCATTGGGTTTCAGTCAAAGATTACATGATGGGGCCCAAGTATCTGTATGTTAAATAGGTACACTTGGTGATTCTAATGTTTATGATTTGGGGACCCAGTTTGCCAAACATTAATGTTTTAATGTAACAAGAAACTATGAGTCTAAACTTCCTATTTTATAGAGGAAGTTAAAACACAGCACTGTAAAGCTAACCTTGGCCGCTTCAGCGTGAGTTCAATCTCTGTCCAGGGATATGACCCACATGGTGCAGCAGACTTCTGTCTCGCCTGCTGCTCCCCTCAGCCCTGTACTTCATCAGTCTGCCTGTTCTGCTCCCCACTCTGTCTCTGGTGAATCCTCTCACTACCCCTTGCACCTCTGGCCTGTACCCCAGTTCTATATGCATGAATAAATAAATATTGTTGCATTCACCTCATTATTCCAAATTATCAGCACCATTTTTTGAATACTGATTTGGTTTTTGATCCAAGAATATTTGACTTTATTCAGTCATTCAATCCACAAATACTTACTGTAAACCAGCCATGACACTGGATGTTATGGTCAAAACACTAATGTTAAGACCTTGTATATAGTCCTCTGAGGAATTCACTTCTAAGCTATTCACCAACAACATGGGGCTTAAATATTAAGATGAAGGCAGTATGGCACATTTTGGGCTCACATGGCAGGGAGAGCGAGATCCAGGGTTGACATGTAACCTACTCTTGGCAGGCAGTGGTCAAGGGAAACCTCCTTGTGGAAGTAACTTCTAAGCTGAGCTATGAAAAATGTGGCAAAAGAGGAAAAAGAGAGCTCCATGCTGGGGAATCACATAAGGACCAGATATAAAAGAAAACTTGACCTGGGAGGGAATGTGGGAACATGTGAATGGGACTGGCAGATAGGTCCCAGGAGGGAGCTAGTGGGCAGCACCTGTGGGATGTTAGGTTCTCTGAGCTGTTGATAAAAATGTCAGCAATGTCTGAGACTGACACAAATGCATTAAGCAACAGCCTTTGGGGAGGATATCTTGCTACAGTTCCAATCACAAATTTCTCTATCCTGTCCAGGGGAATATCCTGTGAGATTTGACTAAATATCTTCTCAAAATTCAGATACCTGGCGTCCCCTGATTAAGCAGACTAGTAATCTACTTAAAAATAAAAGTGTGTGTAATAAACTTTTGTAATAAATAAATAAATAAATAAAATAAAAGTGTGTGGGGCCCTCCCTGGTGGCGCAGTGGGTTAAAGCACAGCACTGAGAATGCGAAGCTGTTTCTTCATGAGCTAGATTCCCGCCTGCCCCTGAGATGACCACATGGTTTGGCAGACCTCTCCTGACCCACCCGCTGCTCCCCTCAGCAGTGTACTTCGTCGATCTGCCTGTTCTGTTCCCCACTCTGTCTCCGGTGAAGCCTCTCACTGCCTCTGAGCCTTTGCCTTGTACCCCAGTTCTGCACAAATAAATAAATCTTAAAAAAAAAAAAAAAAAGCCTATTTGTAACTTGCTTTAAAAAAAAAAAATAGTGTGTGACCCTACCTGGTGACGCAGCGGGTTAAAGCACAGCACTGAGAATCCAAAGCCGCTTCAGCATGAGCTAGATCCCCGCCTGCCCCGGAGATGACCACATGGCGCAGCAGACCTCTCCTGACCCACCCGCTGCTCCCCTCAGCAGTGTACTTCGTCGATCTGCCTGTTCTGCTCCCTGCTTTGTCTCTGGTGAAGCCTCTCGCTGCCCCTGAGCCTCTGGCCTGTACCCTAGTTCTGTATGCACAAATAAATAAATCGTTAATAAATAAATAAATAAATAAAAGTGTGATTGGTGTTCATTTGGCCTTAGTCCAAGTTGACTTATGCTGGCCACCCATGACTGATGTCTGATTCCTGCCCACAGAATCCCCTGAGAGGGGCCCTACTGTCTTCCTTAGGAAGGAGGAGTCTCTGCAAAGTCTCTGAAAGGTTAACATTCTAAAAGTAAAGGAGGGTAATTATGAAATGTGACATTAAGAAATATTTGATTTTGTATTAAGATATTAGCTGGGTTAGCTGTGGTCTTACCTACAGAAAAGTGGTAAAAAGCCAAGTCTGGGATTCAGACTAACTTGGTGCAAACACTACTTTTCTCAGGGTTTTCTCAAAGTTGCCTCTGCAACTTTGGGCAAAAGCTTGACTTTCCTCAATTATAAGAGGGAGACATAATGCCTATCTTGAAATATGTATTTGAAATAAATGAAATAATGTATGCCCAGCACCTATTACATAGTAAACATGGGACAAGTGTTACAATACTAATTATTTTGAAGAACAAGTTGTATTCATCAAGCCACAAAATCTTTGGTGTCTTCCAGTTTCTTGTCTGCATCATATGGTTCTCCATCTTCTTAACACCAATCTCCCTCATTTTCTTTGTGTGTCTTTGTGTGTGTGTGTGTGTGTGTGTGTGTGTGTGTGTGTGTGTGTGTACAGCAACTATGAAGGACAAATATAAAGACATTATTTGGAGAAAGCATTATGGATTCCTTTTGACAAAAGTGACACACTGATACTTTTATTCTCTTACTTGTTTTTTATTTGTATTATTACTTTTTTTAGGACTGGAGCCAGCTAGCCAGCATGTGAAGAAATACTTATGGGGTGAGCAAGTTGGATGCAGCATGTCTAGGCTCCATCCCTGCACAGTTACCCCTACCCCCACCCCCAAGTCTGCACTGAAGGCTGTGGGTTGACCTCTGACAGGAGGTATTCTTTCTTAGTGAGGTACGTGACATCCCAGTCAAATGGTCTTTGTGATTTTGCAATGTTTCATTGTCGCTTAGCACTTTAGATTAGCAACTGTCCAGAGCTGATGGGGCAGTTCAGAAAGGGATGTTATTTTGTCAGTCTATGTGAGTCCCCAGTGGACCAAAATTTGCACTTCATTTGTAAATTAGGAAAGTACAATGACTCTTTGAGCCCTCTAGATTTGGAAATCTTCACTACCATTCCGCTATTCACACAAGTTAGTCTCTAAAATTCTGATGGATAATCACTCCAAGGTGACTATTGTTAATTATTAGGCTTCCTTCCATGTTTGGGTCAATCAGGTGTGAACAGATCAGGGCGATAAGCAAGATTGATCCTTCAAGATTTCTAGAGACTAGCCATGTATTTATGTACTTTTGGGTCTGTTTGCAAGCATGCATTTCCCCACAAGATGGGGTGGTCAACGAATTGCCTGCTCTGGTTCCATCCTCCGGTCTAAAACAAGCTTAGCTTGTTTTAGAAAGGGACGTGGAGATGGTGCATATTTAATGAGAATGGCATGTTCTCTGCAGCCTCCTCAGGCGTGGAGCTGGGCTCTGAGCTAGGAACACCTGCTCTTAGGTGCTGTATGTTTCAACCCATTGAAAGATCTTAGGGCAAAATCAACCATGGAATGATGATCTGTGATTTTCAAAAAAGTTCCTATAGGGTTTGAATTGGATAGGCTGAGAACAAACCCATTCACCTGTGACAGATATAACTGGACTCCAGTGTCTGGCCAGGAAAAACTGGACATATTTTGCAGAACCCAAGGGGGTCGGGCTCCTCATTTGGAAGCTTTATAACATTATAGTGGTGGTCTCAAATCCAGCCGAGCCCACTGCTGTTAAGAGGCTAAGTGTGTTTGGGTAAGTATGTTTATACAATCAAGTGAAGTCATCAAGGTTGTTCACTAGAAAAACTGCAGATCAATTTGTTGCATTTCTGAATAATTTCCCCCATAAATGCCAACTTGCAGCCTCATTAAAAAAAAAAAAGTCCAGGAATCCCAATCCTAACTTTTCTCAGTTCGTTTGGATAATAAACTTTTCTATGAATCAATTAGAGGAATCTCCATTTTTTAAAATACCAAAGAATTGGATTAAAATGGATTGTGCAGGAAATGCTGTCATTAAAAGGGCCAAGAAAAGAAGACATGCTTAATTATTGAGCGGAATATTCATAATTTTTTGTATCTATCAGCTCAGTGTGTCCCTAACATGTTTTTAAGATGTTCAAAAGGAACACATATTATAGTCCTTTTCTTTTTAAGGAAAGCAAAACAAATGCCAACATAACCCTTGTTTTTGAGTACTTCATTTCTCTTTAGTTGAACAAAATAACACTATTTCTTTTTCAATCTTCTCTTTCAGGGCTACCCTCCACCCAGCCGAAGTCTAAAGACCTTCATTTCAAGGTAAACCCTGCAAAGCCTTGAGAAGCATTTTACTACCAAGCTATTGTATTTAATCACAGATGATTACTAGTTCCTCCCTTCTCTGTGGTTAATCATGGATTTCTGGTTTCTCCATCAGTAGAAGAAAGTTTAAATGTCTACAGTAGCTCTCAAGGCCCTGCAGGCTTACCTGGTTTTCCTTGGAGCACACTCTCTCAGTCAGGATTTTTCTGAGTGCTACCTGTAGTTACACTTTTGTTGACCTAAGCGACAATTATACATATGGACCTGGGAGTAGGAAGTTAACAGGTATTGTTAAAACCTGTAATTCTCTATCAACCTTTACAGGCCCCTACTCTGAGTTAGGACTTCTAGCAGCTCAACTTTGGTGATCAGCGATATAAAAAGGACTCATCGTGGTGGCAGGGGACATCCTGAACTCCCTGAGAGCATGGACTAGGGTATGATAGCAGGGGGCTCCCTCCTGAGCCCTTTGCCACCACCCTCTCCCTCTTTCCCTTTCTCCTTACCTTTCCCCTTCTCTTTCTTGCACAGTGTCTCCTCCCCCACCCCCTCTTTTGCTCTGTCACTGTCTCAGTTTCTCCTCTTCAATGTTATCTTGACTATTTTCTCCCAGATCAAAGGTAGAAGTGGGCCATTTGATTAATTGCCGTGCAGCAGAACTCTTTGCCTCCTTGACACACAAGCCAAGCAGACAAAGGGCACTCTTTAGAAGCCTCAAGTTGTGTGGGTGCAGGGTGGGAAATTCACAAGCCTGAAAGCAGGGGGCTTTCTCAGCAGGGATGTGAACAGATCCTAGACCCTAGGGGAGAAGAAAGTTGCTAGTGCTGCATCTTGTGCTGGGCCATATTTGCATTGAGGGATGAAGCACAGACCCCCAACAGTAAGCTATGTGGACTATATGGAAGCTAGATTTAATGTCTGAACAATCTTAAAATCTTGATATTTCTAAGTATGGAATTCAGTATCATTTGGAAATGAAAGGAATGAATGGTAGTTTGACCTTCTCTATCCTGTCCTATGAAAACGCTTCTGAACGCTCTATCCAATACAGCACCACTAGTCCTGTATGGCCATTTCCATTAAATGAATCTAAGTGAAATAAATTTTAATATTTAGTTTCTCATCTCACTAGTCACATTTCAAGTTGTTGGTAGCCATAAGGGGATATTGGTTAATGCTTTGGACAGGGCAGGTCTGGAACATGCTCATCATTTTAGACAATTCTCTTGAACAACACTATCCCTGAACCTTTGTTTCCTTAAACCAGGGAGGGGGCCATAGTGAGCTTGGCAATAGAAAGTTGGGGCAGATTCCAGAACTAGCTGAGAAGAAAGAACATTTTAACACAATGCCAAGTTAAAATAAACAGATTTGGAATTTGGTTGATCCAAACTTGATACTGTCCGTGAAGGTGTTAGAGAATTTTAAAAACTATACAGTAATAGTTGAAATTATGACATGGTGATTTCTTCTAAGAGAGGACTAATATTCAATTAATGATGAGAATGTAGTTATTAGTTATGTGCATTCTCTACTCATCAGAAATGAAATTCAGGGAACAGATTTCAAGCCTTGGCTATGTCTCATTGCCAGGTACAATTCTTCAAGTAAGGAGCCCAACCTTCTCTGTAAGGCTAATGGTTGTTTTCAGTAAATGCAAAATGCTTCAACTCTCAAAGGGTGACGATCATCTTCCTCTGAATCCTAGCTGGGTCCTTACTTTCAGATAGTGACATTGATAAGCATAGAGCTCCTTTGATAGAGTTCCTTTGACTAATCAGTAATCTTCCTGTATAATTGAATATAGCTCCCACCAGGACTTGATTCTTAAATTAATTCATAGTGCAAGCCTGATGTGGATGTTTTCTGTTGATCAAGAAGGGTCACCCAGATAGAACCCTTAGACTACTCCATCCTAGAGTCATGGATGCCAAAACACATCCCTGGTTTGCATGAGGCACGCTCTTCCCAGACTGGGTGGCAATACCATTGAGATCCACTGCCCCTCAAAGAAAGAACAGTAGGTTCTTCAGATGTTGTAGCTCTGGCCACTGTACTGTGACGTCTTAAATTCACTAACAATCCTGCCCTTCCTCCCATCCTCCAGGCACTTTCCTATATTTATCAACCCCTGTGGCTCTGGCCTCTTATGGTTACAAAACCAAATGGGTAAAAGGGTTGGGGAATAATACCCTAAATCCTCATTAAGTCCTGAGCTCAGGGTTTCCCAAGCACCAGTGACTTTAGGTGTCGGTGTTGTTTGTGTCCTGGGTCCCACTCACTGGCTTCTTTGAGAATCATATGGGAGGGCAGTCTATGCATCGATGTGTTGGTAAAGATCTTAGTTTCAGAGGTAAATGTTGAGGAGGTTTCCCTCTCTGGTCTGTCAATGAGTGGAGTGTGCGATTAACGCAGGAGAAGTGTACTGAGGTTCAGTCAACACCCATGAAAGCCTGGTTCACCTGTAGCAGTTAGGATTGTGCATCAACACGTTTATTACTAACCAACAAATATTTGTTGAGTGCCTCCTCTTCATTAGATACTGTGGTATAATGAAGAACTTATGATCTATTTGTCATGTTTTAGACAGATTGATGATATGGCATGATTCACAAATTTTGGAAGTCTCGAACATTTGTGTTGAATATTTTAAAGGTTTTGTTTCTATCATCAAATGCAAAAGGTAGAGTATGAAGAAAGATTGTGGAGAAGGAGAGTGCTCTCTTGCCTAAATTTTCTGGGCCAGGATGAACTTTGCTTAAAAACAGGTAATTTCAGTGGTTATAATGAGCAATGTCTGAAAATGAAAAGGTGACTTTTAATTACTTGGCTGCTTCTGCATTGATTAGTTGTTCATTGAAATAAGAAGGCCATGCCAGAACACTCTTGCATTCCTGGGATCTGAATTTACATGTCTGGTGTCTGCTTTCCCAGCACGGTTGAAACTTGCTTGTCATTTGTCTTATCGCTTCATCACCAACAACCCTTCTAGTTAGGGAGGAATAGAGACTCAATTTCGGTTAGAGAGGCAGAGCATCCACAGAGTGTCTGACTTCACTTCTTTTTCATACAAGTGAGAAGTCTGAGGTTCAAAGAGGTGAGGAAGCTTCCCCAAAATGAACAGCTTCTTGGAACAGATGCTAGACAATTAGAATTCTGTTTCCCTGCTTCTGTTAAACTCATTCTTTACTGCTTTGATTTGTCTTATATTTTAAAAACCTTCCCTCTGTTGATCTTTTAAGAAGTGACCAATGTGGAAATTTTAGGCAAAGACTTTGGGTACCTTTTCGGGCAAAATCTGAGAATAATTTCTAGAATCAGAACAAAAAGGAATCTAAATAAAGCCTTCAGATTTCTGGATTCTGGGTAGTTCCCAAAATTGATAAAATGAAATCTGCATTATGTCAAATCACAATTACTCTATCAGGTACATATCTTGAAATGTATACTGCAGTGTATACAGCCACAGTGCAGCTTTGCCCCATACTAGTGTGACCTTGGAAAAAAACCTTAATTACTCTGCTGTCATCCCCAGTTTACAACTTATCCATCTGTAAATTGGGGATAATGACAATAGTAGTATCTTCTTCAATCAAATCAATATATTGAAAGTATTTAGAGTATTGCTTGGCACATAGCAGGCATTATTTAAGCATTAGCTGCTTTTGTTCTTTACCTGATCAAATGTAATGTACTCTTTCCTTTATTTCTTTCCTACATAAGAAAATATCTTAGAAGGAACAAAGCAGGGAAAGCATAAGAAATCAGGGGGATGATATGATTTGATTGTGAGGTCCCTGGTAGGCCAGAACACATCACCAGAATATTTTTGCTCAAACCTTCAAGTGTGAAAGTTAAAAGAGGCTTGACTGGTCACCTACCCCATCATACTAGTTTAGGAATGAAATTGAGACTGGAGAAGGGCCTCATTTGTTTTTTAAAGGCCTCTAATTATTTGATTTATGGCCTACGTCCTTGACTATCAGAGCAGTGGGTGGAACTGCTGTCCATGAGCAACTGGCCACTCTTGACACTCAACACACAGAAACAAGGTATCTCTGGAGCAGGATATTTTGACTAAGGTTTCAATAAACAAAATCGTTCATTTGCAGTCCCCCTTATGTTTCTTCAAGCTTGGCACCCACATTCTACAAAGAATTAGATGACTTTAGTTTCATCAAATTTTCATCTGACATCCCAACAGAGCCAAGTTCTCTACCAAGTTCCCAGTGGGTCATGACCTCACTGTTCAAGACAGTGGATGAGCTGGAAAGATAATGAGATGACACATTTTAGTGATTAAATTCAGTTAGGTTTGTCTTATCCCTTTTTTATTGTGAAATCATTAATATTTTCAAAAGACTATATGCCATATAGGTGTGATTAAAGATAAATGAAGTGAATACTCATGTACCTACCACCCAACTTCTAACTTAGAATATGTTAATATTTCTTTATATGGGCTAGAGCATAAGTTATATGTATATGGTATATAATGTGTGTATATATTTTTTGACATTTGGCAAATATAATATATAAAATAAATACACATCTATTTTATTTATTTATTTATTTAAAATTCATTGCTTAAAAACGATAAACAATTGACCAAGCTTATAGTTAGAAGGCAGATCTGGAATTGAAACAGGTTTGTCTTAAAACCTAAGTGCATAACCACTATATCCTGTTGCTTAATCTTTCATATACCTTTGCTTTCCTTCTTAACCTTTAGTAGAGAGCTGAGTACCTGATAGGGCCTTCAGTAAGAACCCAAAGTAGGATTGGCATGTTGACAATTAGAATGCAGGGTAAAACAAGGATGACGAGCTGTGATGTACTGCAGTCTTTTCCCATTAAAGAACTAATTGTGCCCAACTTTCCCTAATCCTGTGAGAATTCACATCATATTGAGTGCTTGAAATTGGCTGTAGTGGGGAATTTACACCAGGGAAATGGCGAGCTGCTGTCAATCACAGTTCCCCTTTCACTCCAAGATGGTAAATTTTTCACAATACTGGATTGGCCAATTCATTAGCAGCTTGGGCTTCTAGGACCAGAGAGCAGGGCTGTACGGTCAGATGTAAACAGAATATTCAGTAGGCTAGAGGGGCTGGAGAGGTATGAGAAGTTCATTGTTTCTCAAAGTGGGGCCTTGAGGAGCTCATTAAAAATGCTAAGTCCCAGCTCCACACCCAGAGACTCCTGTTCTGTTGATCTGTGTGGGCATCTAGAAATCTGAATTTTAAGCACAAGAGTTGATTTTTGATACACTTTAGAAGTGAGCACTCATCTGGTAATCTCAATGTTAATGAGCATACACATAATCTCATGGAATTTTGTTAAAATACAGATTCTGGTTTAGTGTGTATGGTCAGGATCTGAGGTTACGCATTCCTAACAGGCTTCCAGATGATGCCAATACCATTGGTCCATAGAACACACATCTTGAAGATAGATGGAGTCCAATCCGCTCATTTTATACCTGAGCACCTAAAGTCGGGAGAAGATAAATGACTTACACAGTTAAACATCTGACACCCATTTCCTGAATGAGGTAAGGAAAATACAAAAGAGTTAAAGGCTAAAAATTTCTTTTTCTGGTTAACATAGTGATAAAAGTAGGACTGTTTATTCAACACCTTTTATGTGAGAGATGCTAAGCTGTAAGTGTTCGACATGGACAATGCCCTTAGAATTTGGTGGAGGAAGCAAGATGTTTGTTTCTGAAGTAAACAAAGGAGGAAGGAAGAAAGGTGTGGTGGTTAAAAAGACAGGGTGGAGACTCAGAAACAGGGAGCTGAACTACCTGCATTGTGACATTTTGGTCAAATGATTTAAACTTTATGGAACTTCAGTTTCTCTTGAAGAAAACCCAGAGTCCCAAAGTTAGACACCCCCCAGAGCACATCTAGCTGAGTCAGGATTCTATAAAATATGAGAGGTAGTTTTTATTTGTTTGTTTTGCTTTGTAATCCAAAGCAGAAGAGTGGTGGCACATGGCCCAGGTGTTGCCCATACACCTTTTTATAGTTTTTAAGAAAAAGAGTTCTATTTTACTGAGTATATTTACTATTTTGAAGATTTATTTATTAATTCTGCCTATAATATCTGGGGTATGACTCAGAGATGTGGGGGGATGAGAGGATTCACCAGAGGACGAATGGGGAGCAGAACAGGTGGATCCACCAAAATTCACTGCTGAGGGGAGCAGCAGGTGAGACAGAAAAGGTCTGCTCCACCATATGTGGGTCAGCTTCCTGGCTGGGCATCTAAGGCAGGCTTTAATATTGATATTGCTGAGACTTAACCCCTAGGCCACCACGGATGCCCTGAATTTACTTTTAAAGAATTTTTTCTTTGTTTTAGAATCCTTTTAGATATACAGGAAAATTGCAATGTTCGAACAAAGTTTTTGTGTAGCCCTCATCCAGTTAATCCCACCTTACATCTCCACAGCACTTTTTGTCAAGACTAGGAAGCTAATACTGGCACATGACTATTAAACTCCCGAGTCGGCTTGGATTTTACCAGATTTTCCATCATTGTCTTTTTGCTTCAGGATCCAATCCTGGCATCACACTGCATTTAGTCTCTTCTCGTCTCTGATGGGGTCTCTCAGTCTTTCTTGATGACCTGAATAATCATGAGGTGTGCCAGTCAGATATCCTGGAGAGTGTCCCCCAACATCTGTGTGTGTGTGTTTTGTTGTTGTTTTTCTCATGTTTAGAATGTGCTTTGGGTTTTGGGAAAGAATATGACAGGGCTGAGTGCCTCTCAACCGACAAATTTCCAGTCTTCCTCTCTGTGACAGGGAGAACATATCAGCAAAGCACTTTGCTACAGGCCCAAACCATCAAATATTAAAACTACAAGAGATGAAAGATGTAGAGATGTCCTGCTGTGTCTTTAAAAATTTTGAACCAACTTTGAAAAACTGGGATAATTTACAAAAAAATCCAGAATTTTTACCTTTTCTTGAATGCTAGAATTGCTGTCAGTATTGGGCTTGCAGTGACAACTGCAAAACAGGCTTAAGCTGAGGACTTTGCCCACTTTTACAGGGGCCTCAGTTTCCCAGTTCGCATAGTTCCCATCTTCCCTACAGGATGCTCAGGTGCATCTGAGCCCATCCAGCTCCCTCAGATTCCCTGCCAGGCTCCTCGCCACGGCTGTGAATTTGTCTTTGCAGTATGCATTGACTTAAAAGCACAGTGAGTCTGTGAGGGAAGCCAGAGGGGCTGGGGTAGTGGGGGAAGTCATTCTGGCGAGGTGCCACGGAGCAGCATTTCTCAAAGTGTGGGCCCACCAGGGTGAGCATCACTAGGGAATATGTTAGAAATGGAAATGCTTGGCAGCATCCCAGACCTACTAACTCAGAAGCTCTGGAGGTGGAGCCTGCAATCTGTGGTTCAACCAGCCCTGTAGGCAATTCCAAGGCATACTAACCTCAGAGAAGCCTTCCTGCAGAGGCAGGAAATGTCTGCTGGTCCCAGCAAGCCCATCCACACTCTGGGGGTGGGGAGCTGGGGGTGAGCATGGACTCTGGCCTAGGTTCACAAGTCAGTGGGTTCAGCCATTGGGGCTGGAGATAGCTGTGTGTTTTCAGACTTATGGGTCCCTAGCTTACTTTGCTTTGGCTTTGCTTCCAACTGCTTCTGTTACTCTTTGTCAGAGTCTGGATAGCCACAGCCCAATTGAGGCACAAGATTCTGTGTTTGTGATCCCTTCACTGACCTCCCCTAACTTTGCACCAAGAAAACCTCACCAATGTGAATTTAGTAAGAAAAGAGAAAAGACCACGTTGGCCTCTTTTGATTGGCAGGTGACTAACCTCTTAGAGTCTGACCTTTGTCCATGTGGCAGTGTTCCCTGGGTCTGAGTTAGAGCAAGAGAGTTATATAAATATTAGAAAATTTCAATGTATTCAAAGTCTATATCATACATATTTGAAGTCTGTATCATAGACACTGTCCATCTTCTTTCATTCTGTCTCATTTTAAGGACTTCGCTCAAGTCTTGACTCTTCCAAAATTCTTTCCTATGATGATTTCTTCTCTCTTTCCTGTCATACCTCAATATTCACCCAATGCCAACTCTCCTGACATCCAGAACTGACTCTGAGCTTCTTCTGTAAGCTCCTCCTGCAGCTTTTCTCTTAATTCTTTCCCTTATTTATACTCATTTTTAGATTTGGTTTTACTTTGCCATTTCCAGAATCCCTTTTTGAGTCCCCAAATATGGGACTGTTTGTTGTGATCTTCTGGAATTACCCACATAACTGCATGGGACTATCTTACCTATCTCTTCCCGGTGTCTGACACAATGCCTGGTACACAGGAGGTGCTCAGCCAACACATGTGGCATGAAAGAGCTGCCTGCTAACACACAGTGCACAGTATAGCCTTGTGGTTAAACACACTGGCTACAGAATCAGTCAGACTGGGTTTGAATAGTCCTGGCTCCACTGAACTGGATGTTTCCTCTTGGACAAACTGTTTAACATCTCTGGGCTTCCTATAAAGGACTCTAGCCAGTGCTAACTACAGGTACTTTCTGATCAACACATGAGCTAAAGTCCTTAAAACAGTACCTGGTATCTCTTAGTCCTCAATACATATTAGCAGTAAATAGGCCCCTAGTGATGATTGGATGAACTAGATTGGTGACAACCCACTGGTGAAGTTTTATTTGAAGAAATTCCATTTCTTTATATGGAGAGATTTAACCAAATAGAGAGTTAGATATGCCTGTGTACTTAACAAGAAGGGCCTTAGCTATGCCTTTTACTTTTTTCTGGTGCAGTAATTTGGAGCTGATCAGCTTCATCAGACAGATTTGAGGTAGATGCATTCTGAAAGGCAAACTCAAAGTTTAGAAGCACATCTGCTGTTTAGATCCACTACATGGGTATTACTTCCAAATATCTTAAATAAGGTATTAAAGTCATGCTTGCTATTGACATATGCACATGCCTGGAAGCCTGTTTGTATCTGGGGAAAAGATTCTGAAGGCGATCCAATTCCCGCACATTTTACCTATTTTATGTTGAGTTGGCTGCCTCCTGTGACAGGGTTGTAATTAATATTGTTGTAGAACAGGAGGCTCATTAAATTGGTCTCATTATGACTGTTCAGGTTCTGGGGCTCTGCTCAAAAGGATTTCTCTAGTATCAGTGCCTGACATATATTCCTAAGCAGGCAGGCCAGTTCTCTTCTGTCAAGGACTATCTCCCAAATGGAGATGGTATTTATTCTGACTACTACTGTGTTAATTTGAAAAATAGTACCCCTTTGACATATGTTAGGCCTCTGGACAGGTGAGTTCCCCTTTGCACAGACATGCAGATCGTGGGTTTTATAAGACAGTGTCCATTGGGTTAATTTATCAGTAGGGTTGACAGCTACTTCCCACCCTCATTCCGAAGAGAGACCCCAAAGTTTAGGGGTAGAGACCTGGAGGGGACAAAAAAATTCAGTATGAAGTTTTGAAAGGAAAAGTAACTTCTGGAATCTTTATGTCAAAAGAGACTTTAGTAGTACATTAATCTTCTATAGGACATATTAGTTCTCCAACAACAATCATAGCTCCTAATTCTCTGTCTCATTTGGTTGCTTTCTTTTACACAGTGCTGCTCAATTACCTCCAATTTGGCCAATTTTGTTCTCAAACAGATTTAAGAAAAATCATTTGTAGTGTTTATCTGAAGTGTGTATCCCTGTTACTTCGTCACCAACCCTGGTTCTGCACAAAACCCACCGACCCAAAACTGCACAAAACAAGTTTGGTCAAGCTTCCTTGGGAAAGCTTTCTGAGTGTTCAAGTAAGCTCTTTTCTCCCCTCAAATCATCTCTTCTTAAAATTAAACGTCCTTACTTCCCTATATAGCCAGGCCTGTCCTCCTTCTGTTCAGTGACTCAAGGCAAACTACCTTTAAGCTTTGTGAAGCTGTTTCATTCAGAAGGGAATGAAACTTCCAGATGGTCAGTCAACCCAGGGGCCTAGAAAAGCAACTGCCCAACAAAGATGAAGTTTCAGGAATTTTCTGTGGAAAATTCCACAAGGTCCCCACATGAGACTCTCTCAGAAATGGAAGTGTTGGTCTCTCTCTTTAGGACCTTTTGTTGAAGGAGCTTGTGCCTTACTTCAATCACATCTGCTCATTCCATTGTCTTTGGGAGATAGTCCTGCACAGAGCTCAGGTTTAGGTACTCTGGAATCAGGCCACCTGGATTCAACTCCCATTACAGCCCCTTGCTGCTTAGTATGACACTTGGGCAATTGCTCAACCTCTCTGAGCCTTGGTAGGAATGATAATGGGATCCACCTGAGAATTAATGAGATGATATAGGCAAGAGATGAGCAGAGCTCCTGAGAAATTCCCAGTAGGGTGTTAGTGATTAACAAGAACCAAATGCTAATTATCTACTCCTTTCTGCTTCCCCTGGTTTTGAGTCTCTTCATTTTCTCTTCACATTTGGGGGTACTCCAGTGTTGAGAAGGAGACAGAGTGGACAATTTATGAAATTCCAAATGAATTTATCTTTAAAGCTGAGTCCTTCTGTATTTAGTCAAATACAAACTCTTTGTACATTTTTTTTTCCATCTCAATTGTAATCCCTGCGGGTTTTCCATCACCAAGTCACCCGTGTGCCATCACCATAATCCCGTGCACTTCCCTCCCCTCCACCGTTTTTGATCCTATTCCCCACTCCACCCCCGCAAAATGTCTCTGGTATATGATTGTTCATTATTCTTGTTATTTTCTCACCTGGTCCATTATACTCCTGCTATGAGTGAAACCATCCAGTATTTTTCTTTCTCTTTCTGGCTTATCTCACTAAGCATGATCTTTTCCAGCTCCAATACGAACTTTTACTGAGAACCTTTCTAGTCAAAATAATTTCTATATGAGGTCTCATTTCAGGCTGAGGATAGGAAGGGGAATCCTATCTATACTTCTTAAACATAAACAGCAGTGTAGACCAACATTATTTCAATTAAAAAAAGATTCTGCTAAAACATTTGAAACAAACATTGAGTCCATTCTTCCTCAAGCTCGCTCTTCACCACTCTCTCCTTTATTCAATTAAAGTTGTCTCAGAACCCAGGATGTAAAACACATAATAGATGAATAGGTTCCACTAGCAGTTTTAATCTTCCCTCCTTGGCACATGTGGCCTCTCTGTTTGGGACACCCTGCAGATTGTCTGTGGAATTCTATAATTCTGTGTTCCATGCATGAAAACCTCTGCATGAACCAGCTCCACATCCAGTTTTTCTGAAATCTATCCCTAGTTCCCTAGTACATTCACTTCCCGACTCCCTCCTTCTATAGACCCATATCCCCAACAACACAAGGGCTCACCACCATCCAGCTCCTGTGTAGGTAGCCTCAGGTTAGTCCTCCAAATGTTTTTTTTCAAATTTATCTTCTTGGACCTCCCTGAGGGTTGACAGCTACTTCCCACCCTCATTCTGAAGAGAGACCCCAAAGTTTAGGGGTAGAGTCCTGGAGGGGACAAAAGGCAAAACAAGTGAAAGCCACACTCCCAGGAAAGGTGCAATAGTAGGTAGGAGTGGAGACAGGGCAATATGCCTCAGAACTTCAGTTAGCCTTTCAAACAGCTAGCCTCACTGGGTTAGATTCCTGGACCTTTCTGTGACAGTCCTTCATTCATACGTTCATCCATTTTTCATTCATTCACTGAATGTTCACTATGTACCATCATGCACTGTCTGTGCACTGGGGCTCCAGGAAGGAAGACTTCCAGTCCCAGTTCCTGAGAAGCTCACGATCCAAGGAAGGAAACTTATGAGTAAACTTCCCAGGTCCATAGATACCTCCAGGAGCCCCTGATCACTTCTTCATTTGGCTCAAGAGTTATCCCAGAGCATTCTTCACTTCTTAAATTGACTCCCTCTCAGAGCTAAGCTTGTGTAATATCTGGCCCTTCAATTTCCCAGGACCTGGCAAGTATGAGGAAAAGGCTTCACACACTCATGATGCAAATTTTATATTGCACACCTGTGACCAGATGAATTGTCAAAACCCCACCTTCGACACAGCATTCATTCCCTTTCCTAACAACTTCCCTAAAAGTCCTACTTCTTTGCTCCTTTTCAGAGTTCCCTAATGCCCAGCAAGCTCTTCTTCTTCTAAATTCCATTATCGCAGATGCTGATGCTTGGACAATAAATCCATTCTGCCTTGTGATGTCACTTATATTACTGTAGTTATCGATGAACTCATTGCTTAGCTTCTGGTGTACTTAGGTCGTGCCTTCCTAATTACTTTTTAAAAAATGAGAGTAATTATAGAAAAAGTCAAAGCTCCGTTTGATCTAAATTCATCCTGTTACAGAACCTAGTGTTGTAGCATATATGGATGTTGAATTGTAATGTTACACTCTGAAACGTACATAATGTCATAAAAAATGATATATTTAAAAATTAAATTAAAATAAATACCTAAAATAAAATTAAATTAAAAAATTTTATCCTGCTTCTTGCACTTTCCCAGAGACACAACTGGGGTAATGTTCTTATGTACCATTAAGAAACATATGTGTATTATATATTCATAGAATATGTAGAGTATTAGTTTCATTATAAGTGTGTTTGCATAAATGGTATTGTATGATATGCTTCATTTTACAATTTGACATTTTTACTCAATATATTGTTGAGATCTATTAATGTTGGTATGTATAATCCCCAGTTAGTTCCATTAAATTACTTATTATATTCTGCAAAGTCAGGGTGTGATATTTTATATGGTTCTTCTCATGATGGAGATTTAGCCTATTTCTTATTTTTTCTTGTCTTAACAATACTTCAGCGAACATTCCATACATACAAACTGCTTTTTAAATCATGGAAGCAGGGACAGCAAATTCTGCTTCTTGAATCTTCTGTTCCTCTTAGCACAAGGGCTTGCCTATGACAGATAATCAATACATTTATTCATTTCAGCATATGTACATGAAAATGAATATCTCACATCACACTTAGAAGTGATGTCTCTAATCGAAATACAAATTCAGAGCTGACAGATTTCTGGGTTTTGAAGTCCAATCCATTGGATGCTCAGGAATTGGGTCTGTTCTCTCTTCTGAAATAGAAGCAATAAGGGTTTCTGTTCTGGACACAGACATGAGCCCCACAGACTTCAAGGAGAAATAAACTGGTCACATCCCTAGAGAAACCACTTACCAGAGGGCATATTGTCTCATTTTCTGTCCTTCTCCCCACCCACACTACCCTTTTGGTTTGCATCAATGAATGTATTAATATATCATCGCTGCCAAAGGCTCTTGCTTCTTTATGTACTATCCTTACAATGAGCAGAGTCCAAGCTAGGAGTATGAAAAAACTGTTTATTGTGCTTTCTTCCTTTCCTGTTCTTTCAACTCTGCAGATATTTGTGGAGCAGAGGTAAATCAGAGAGGAATCTCTTGCATCAAGGAGCTTGTGTCTGGTAGGGAAGGTCAGGCAAGAGAAACCAGATTCACAAAAAGAAAGGACCAACAGAAAGTCACGATTACAGAAAAGAGCACAGGTCTCTCCACTAGCTAAAACTTAAGTTTTGGAGCAGGAGAGCCTTGGAGCAGGTTTCAGCAAGTGGGGCTGGGAGGAGGAAGGTTTGGCAATGGGAGTGAGGCACAAATGGGATATCAGAGGAAACTGAGGTGGCAGGATTGTATTTGGGGCTCAGCTGAAACCTTGGGTTTTTCTACAAGGGCAGGAGAGAAAGCTACAAGGCAAGCTGAGGGGGGAGTGGGTAGTAGGGGTTGTGTGTCCCATCTCTGAATTCCTGCCCCACTGTAGGCACTCAGAAATGTTTGCTAAATCAAGACAGATTTATTCTATATTTTTCTGTTACACTTTTTTTAAAATTGAACTTACCATATATACAGTAAAGTTGTATGAGTCTTAAGAGTGAATTTTTACATATGTAATGATCACACAGATCATAGTTACTACATCCCGAACATCCCAGATGCCTCCTTGTTGTCCCTCCTACACAATACGGAACCCCCTTTACATACACACAAGCAGCTATTGTTTTTGAACTGTCACCTAAATAAGTTGTGTGTGTTCTTATACTTTTCATATAAATAGGCCCATGGAATGTGCTTTAGGAAGTTTCTTCAGCAGCACTGTAGAGAAAGGTTTAAATGAGAAAAAAAGCAGATTATTGCAAGAGCTCAAGTGAACTGTGAAATGAGGGCTTGACAGAGGTGGCGTCCATGAGAATGGGAAGGCAAGAGATGCTGGAGCCGTAGGGAGGACAAGCTCCTCCAGCACAAGCAGAGAGCTAGGCTGCAGCGTAGGGCCGCCTTCCAGAGCCCCTGCTTGCTCCAGGGGCCTCTGGCCAACCCAATTCAGAAAAGGCTTTGCAGAGGCATGGAAACAGGCAGTGTTCCCGCTACAGGAGTGACTGCAGCCTCACCGTGTTCCTCAGGAACATGTTCTAGAGATGGAAGGGACAGAGGTTTCTGCAGAAATTTGTAGTCACAAGGTCTAGAGATGGGAGAGTCAGATCAAGGGAAGAGAATAATCCAGAATGAACTGAGACACCTGGAGTCTGCCTTGTTGGCACTATTTACTTCATACTTTCAAAGTATACCTTGGGGGTCTGGCAGTTTGCCTCCCCCAAAGGAAAAATGTTACTCAGAGAGCTAGCAGAGCCATTCCTAGGTGCAGGAGATAACTTCTTTCCCACTCCAGGTTTTTCAGCTGGGTGAATTCTGGGTCTCATAGAATCTGGGGGAGTGGGAGGTGGGGGGGTAGGAAGCTCATCTTGAGGAAGAAGAGGCCATGTGAGATCTGGGGATCAGATGGGGCAGTAGGTGAGAAATGAATGAGGGGGCGGCCCATGTTAGAGGCATCTGTCTAGTCCCTCACCCTGTTTTACCCATTGGGTACAGATTATATAAATGAATCCCAAGCCTTGGGGTACCACTGACTTCATCCATCCTCCATTCTCGTAGGAGTAGCCACCTGGAGACCCAGGTGTAATCATCAAATTAATCCCCCTGAAAGTTTCCCATCTTGGAAACAGTTCCAGTTTCTTGCTACTTCATGCCTCATTGTGACAGCTAAGTGTTGAATCTTTAATTCACTGCATAAACCAGCATCCTGTGTTGGAACAGGTGTGAGAAGTGAGATTCCAAAAGCAAATAAACAATGAAGAAATCTTTCTTCCCTCATTCATTGGCTGCCAACATGTGCCGGGGGGTGGGGCAGCAGCTGGGAGGGAACCTGCTGGTGGAGGGAGCCGGTGAATGAGTGTCCAACGAATGGCCCCTCCCCTTCTGGGACTCACCTTCCAGCTGGGGAAAGAGATGTAAATAAAAGATTATCAAACAGGAAGATGCAGGTGCTGTGGGAGCACAGTGAAGGAGGGATAATTCTGCCTAGGCAGTTGTGGAAGAAGGGGACATTGTGGCTGGCTCTTGTAAGATGAATAGAAGTTCACAAAACCCCAACTTTAGGTAAAAGAATCCACGGCCCAGAAAGGGTCGTGTTATATAAATGATTCCCAAGAGTGTGATGGCAAGGGGTTGGGGATATGGGGAAATGGGATTTAGAAGAGCTGCAAGCTTTCTCTGAGGGGTACCATATTAAAGCTTCTCTAGGGGATAAGAAGAGCCACTGTGTGCTTAGGGGAGGTGGAACTCCAGAATGCGGCTGGGAGAAATCAGGCTAATTTGGCTTGTGAAAAGTGTGAAAGAGTTGTGTTCCTTCACAAAGTAATTTCCTCTGCTGTCTGGATCCCTTCACATTTTGGGGTTTATATCCTTTTGGGGTTCTCTTCAGGTATCTTTATGCCTGTCCTTCAAACCCCATTATAGTAAACTCCAAGACATTGTGTGTTCACACCAGGAGCGGTGACCCGTCACCATCAGATTTTTTTTTTTTAAGCATGTTTAAGCCTCATAAGGCCTTTGTGATGTTAGAAACTCCTGCATGTAACAAAAACTGGCTCAGAAAGATTAAATAACTGCTCCAATTTACACAGCCAGGAAGAGCTGTGATTCAGACCCAAATTATTTTGAATCCCACACAGAGCCAACCAGCTCTGATGCCTTGTCCTCTCCAGCTCATATTTACATTAACAAAGTACACAATACGTTGGGAAACCAGCAGTCAGGGGACCACAGGAAAGGAGAAGGAGAGCATCAGCTTCTCATGCAGGGCTGGTTGGTTGGGACCTGTTCCTCCAGGATGCTCTGAAGGGACAGGGCAAAAACCCATCATGTATGTTTAGGGGCCCATGAAAATGTTTTGATTTCCTTTAAAATCAGAAGGAAATATGCACTTTTAGACCAAATAACATTTTTTTAAAGATTTATTTATTTATTCATACAGAACTGGGGTACAGGCCAGAAATGCGGAGGGTGAGAGGATTCACCAGAGACAGAGTGGGGAGCAGAACAGGCAGATCGACGAAGTACACTGCTGAGGGGAGCAGCGGGCGGGTCAGGAGAGGTCTGCCACACCATGTGGGCACCTCCGGGGCAGGCGGGAATCGAACTCATGAGGAAGCGGCTTTAGATTCTCAGTGCTGTGCTTTAACCCGCTGCGCCATCAGGGAGGGCCCCCAAATAACATTTTTAATCCATAATACTAACATAGTTAGTGCACTCATAAATGTAATTTTATTATTATTTTTTTAATATAGGGAAGGGCTCACCTGGGCCAAAGTGCACAGGACCCAAGAAGGCCCTAATGTGGCACAGGTCTAGCATTTTCCACTCTTCCTTCTGCCAGGGTCCCTTCATTCCTCAATTCTCTCTGCCTCTTGTGTGAACACCATCTCCCCTCTCCTCCACCAGTATTATAACTCAGGCCCTTCTGTCACCACCACAGCAGCCTCTTATTCTAGTCACCCTGTCCTCAGTTTCTCTCTCTTTGAACAAACGTCTCCCAACTAGCCATGTTCTACAACCTGTTTTGATTTTATTTCACATATTTATAACATTGTATTTATCTTCAGGGCTGTATGTTTGTCATGTATTTAATCTGTACCTCTCTAAAAAAGGTAAAACCACTTAAAAAATAAAATGTTAAAATTGGTAAAATGTATACACATGAGATTTACCATCCTAACCATTTCTAAGTATACAATTCAGTGGCATTAAATACATTCACAGTTTTATGCAATCATCACCACAGTCTATTTCCAAGACTGTTTTTGTTAGCAGAAATAGAAGCTTTGAGGATTAAGTAACAATTCTTATCATCTCCTCCTCCCAGGCCCTGATACCTTCCTGGTTGGTCGTCCCCACCCCCCAACCCACCTCCCAAACATTTATTGACATCATATTGTATAAGTTTCAGAGGTAGCATGTAATGATTTGATATTTGAACAAATTGCAAAAATATATTATTATAATAAGTTTCATTAATATTCATCACCACCCATAGTTACCATTTTTTTTCTCTAGTGCTGAGAATTTAAGGTCTACTGTCTTAGCCACTTTTTTATGCAATATGGTATCATTAGCTGTAGTCACCATGCTGTACATTCACAGGGCTTCTTTATCTTCTAACTGGAGGTTGTACCCTTTGACCACCTTTACCCATTTCTCCTCATCATCCTCTCATCTCCCACTGACCCTGGCAATCATTAATCTGCACTGTTTCTCTGCATTCAGTTTTTCAGATGAAAAATTTCATGTAACTGAGATCATGTAGTCTGTATCTTTCTCTGATACTTTCTATTTTACTTTTTGTCTTTATTTATGAATTTTCCTATTCTAGCTACCTCATATCAATGAAATCATATAATAACTGCTTTATTTGGTGTCTGGCTTAGTTCACTTAGCAAAATGTTTTCGAGGTTCATCCATGTTATAACATGTATCAGCACTTCATTCCTTTTTATGCATGAAAAATATCACATTATATGTAGGTACCACATTTTGTTTAGCCATTCATCCATTTATGGACTTTTGAGTTATTTCTGCCTTTGGCTATTGTGACTAATGCTGCTATGAACATGGGTGCACAAGTATCTTAATTCCTGCTTTCAATTTTTGGGGTCTAAATTTAGAAGTGGAATTGCTGAGTCATATGGTAATTTCATGTTTAATTTTTTGAGGAACTGCCAAACAGCAAACCCCTTTTTCCCTCAAGTTCATTTTTCCAAGACTGACTTTAAAGATTAAATGACAGCAAACATTTGTCAGAACTCCTTGAACGGTACACCTTAAAATGGTTAATGTCAATCTAAGAAATTGTAACTCAGAAAACTAGACTTTAAAAACATAACCTCCTTGTCTGGGAGGGCAGATTAATCAGTGGAGGCTTGAAATGGAGACAGTGAAAGAGAAATTGTTTGATTGTTATGTTCTAGTTATTTCTTTACATTGTGTTCCTTCATTCTTCTGCAGGTCCTAACGTTCCTTCTTCTGTGTGGAGTGACCATCCTTCTGCCCTCTCTGTACCTTTCAAATCCCGTCAATTCTTTAAGAGTCAGTATCACTCCTTCCGAATCCTGACCTCAGTTCTGTGCCTGCCATTTTCACTCTGATTTGTTGCACTTCTTTTCTGTCACCTTGATAAATTTTAGCACTTTGAACAGTGTATACAGAGAGAGATTAAGGTCAGTTACAGAGTTTGGCCTTATTAGTGAATAAATGTTTACCAAAGGAATGAGATTTTTCTTCACAGTAGAAGTCCTCATGGAAAACCAGAGAAAGGTTTTGGTCTGTTTTGATCTCTGACCCAAGCTCTCAAAGAAATCAAGGATTACATGAAATATTGCAAATGTAGTCTGTCCGTATTATATATCCTGGCTGTCCTAGGTAGGCAAGATGACATTCAGAATAAGTGGAATTTGTCTATAGATGTACTTTTTAAGGTCTGTTTTTTTTCTTAGACTGAGATGGAAGTGCCATGTGATGTAATGTATAATGAGCAGTTCCTCTGAAAACTGTATTTTGTTTATCACAACTACTTTAGACATATTAGGTAAACACTCCTGGAAGCCAATGCAGAATGTGAGCAGATGGGAAAGCAGTTAGTCATTTGCTTACTGCTTGGTTTTCAAAGCGATGCATTTGCTCACGTAAATGATCAGTTTAATAAATTCAACTAAAGGCAACATGGTGTAATGGGGGGGCTGTTATCTAAGATCTAAGCTGCATGTTCAAAGAATATAGTTCACAGTAAAACAGATTTCAACTCATGTAAAAGAGGATGATTTTTTTAGTAAGAATATTTTTCAGAAATAAAATTAGGAAAAAAATATTTTTAACAAGTGAATTAGGAAGTGACTATTAACTCCTGAAAAAATAGTGATTCAGTGGGCAAGGAGGCAGAGTAGATGCTAGAAGTTTGGGTTCATCTCCCATCTTTTATTAAATCAGTAAGAAAATCTGTTTTACAGTGAACTTGAATGGAAACAGTACTGTGGAGAAAAGTACATTGAAATTAATGGGAGTCAAATATGATCTCTAAGAAAGTCATCCATACAACATGGATACAGAAAAGTGCACAAGTCACAGTGAACACATCTACATGGCCAGCACCCCTGACCCTCTCTCTTATCCCTCCCAATGTCTGCCCCCTCTCTTCTCACCAGAGGAGATGCTAAAATCTAGCAGATTCCTGAGCTTTGAAATAGTGTCACTAGCAAAATAGGATGAAAGAAGCTATTTCACTTTGATATGTCCAATTAGAGAATATTTCAAAAGCATAAAGTTCAGGACAAAAAGGCCCCATGACAGACAAAGAGCTAGGGGGCCTTCTCTGGTGGTGCAAGTAGGTAAGTCTCAGCACTATAAAACTAGGGCAACCACTGCTGTCAAGTTCGATCCCCAGCCAGGCAACTGACCCACATGGTGCAGCAGTACTTTCCTGTCTCGCCTGCCGCTCCCCTCGGCAGAGTATTTCAGCTAATCCACCTGTTCTGCTCCCCACTGTCTCTGGTGAATCCTCTCATTCTCCCACAACTCTGACCTACTCACCAGCTCTTGTATGCATAAATAAATTTATCTTTTAAAAAATGATGAAGAGGGCCCTCCCTGGTGGCGCCACGGGTTAAAGCACTGCACTAAGAGGCTTAAGCCACTTCCACATGAGTTCAAACCCTGCCTGCCCCGGAGGAGATCCACACAGCATGGCAGACCTCTCCTGACCTGCCCGCTGCTCCCCTCAGCAGTGTACTTCATTGATCTGCCCGTCCTGCTCCCCACTCTGTCTCTGGTGAATCCTCTCACCCTCCGCATCTCTGGCCTGTACCCCAGTTCTGTATGAATAAATAAATAAATCTAAAAAAAATTAAATTAAAAAATGATGAAGAGACAAAACCTGAGCAAAATAGAGATTTGTTAGCAAAAGTGAGAAAGGATGGCAGTTGGGGAGAAACCAACAGTGTCTGCCACAATACCATTGTCATGACTGCCGTTACAAGTCACAGTGACAACAGCCAGCAAGCTCTTGAGGGCTAATGTGGTAAGACCCCACAAAAAAGATGCCCTAGGTTTGTTATCATGGGCAGCAAAGAACATCCCCCCACACTCCAACTCCAGGGGACTGGGTATAAAAATGGGGAATGAAGTACCACAAGGTACTAGGTGACTTCACAGGTTTCCTGGAGAGTAGAAGTCTAAAATTAAGTTATTATTATTTCCGTGCCCCTCCTGAACCCTACAGAGGAGAATGCTTTCTTCCCTCCTCCTTGCTTCTGGGTGTGCTGGCATTTCTTGACATTCCTTATGTTCTTGGCTTGCAGAGATACCACCTATATGTATGTCTGTTCAGTATTTCTTCTCCTTCTAAGGACACCAGTCATATTGAATTGGGGGTCTACCTTGAGCCATTGTGCACTTATCTTAACCTGGCTAATTATTTCTGATGACTGTATTTCCACATCAGGTCACATTCTGATGTTCTGGGGTTTAGAGCTTCAATCGGGGATCATGAAAACTTTTCTTTCTCATAGGCTTTGGGGGCTGCAGAGCTAGGACTAGAAATTGTCTTTGGGTAAATAGTTGCTACTAATCTCTAGGCTATAAAACACCACTTGGAAATTTAAAAGAAGTATAATTGGGAGCAAGGAAGCTATGTGGTAAAATATAAAGCTCTAGTGCTTTGGAGCTGGGTGAGAATTCAATTTTGCCATTACTAGTAACGAAACTATTTAGTTTCTCTCTGTAAAATCAGAGTAATAGTGATTGCAAATGGATGTTAAAGGAGAAAATTTATGTAAAGTGCTCAAGCACTTGACCAATATAAGCTCTGAACACTGAGAGCAGGCTTATAACTCATTTTTCTCAAAGGGTTGAAGGTAGGAGGCATGTTTTCATACACTATATTGCTAACAATTTTGAATAGTTGTAACTTTGTTACTTATCATTTTTTTCCCAAGGTTGTTTTCATTTTATCATTTTGGTATAATACGATGTAATATAACAAACAACTGCAAATTAATATTCTTACATTGTCTTTTGCCACATTTTTCTATTTCATGCTAATTTCCAGTACATGAATTGGAGACCTTATAAGACTGTATTAGAACTTGTGCAAGTTCTGTGGAGTTGCAGCCAATTTGATTGATAGTAAGTCAGTTTGGAGTGAAGCAAGGACACCAATTATTACTGAAAATTTAAGCATGTGTTTGAAGAAAGAGTCAAAGTAAATGTTCTAGAAAAATAAAGAGGAAAAACCAAAATTTTCTATAAAAAATATAGAAATCAACACAGAAATCTAATTATAGTATTTACCATTCACTAAACATTTACCATGTACCAAATATATTTCTAAAGACTGTTAGTTCATTTGCTTTTCACAAAAATTAGCTGCATTTTATTGATGGGGAAACTGAAGCACAGAAAGGTGACAGACATCTCTAGGACCACACAGCAGGGAAGATATAATTCCACCAAGGCAGTCTGTCTTCAAGGCCCAGGTCAGCCACCATCATGCTATTTAGCATTTAAAGAGGAAAGCTTGTGGCAAGTCTGTTGAGATCTGGACACAAGACAATTACCTGTCTAGGTCTGTGCCCTGCTCACTTGTCTGCAGTTAATAGACTGGATCTTTCAAGGTCAGTTAATGTCTTTTAGACCTAAGTTCATAGGCCATCTATGTTCAACCTGGTGGTTTCTAACGAAGGTTCCTTCTCTCTTCCAGACCATCCTAGTTTTGTGCTTGCAGGTAACATACTGTTGTTCCTTTGAGAGAGAGTGATGATTTTAGACAGCCTGGGAGGTAAATGAACAGAATCAATAATTGGCATCAGTAAAGTCAACTTTAATAATTTCAAATGATCTAGAACTCAGCATTGTACACGAAATTGCCACATTTAATGCCCTGAGATGAATGAGTGCATGAAAACTACCCATACAGATAACTGTTTCTATAATCATGCTCTGTAGGGGCTACCAGTATAATTGGGACATAGTCACTGAAATCTAGGCTCTCACAGTTCAGAGGGGCAGATGGCTAGAGAAGTAAGTAAGGGTCAAAAGTACGAAGTCTTAGTAGAAGTTTGGATACTATGGAAGTAAAAAGACTAGAGACCGTCTTTGTTGGGGGAAGACAGGAAAGCATAGCAAACCTTCCCTGGTAAAATGCAGAAGTGTTTACCGGAAAAGAGAACCTGGTAGACAAATGTCTACCAGGTAGAGGACAGAGAGGAGAGTTTCTCAGAGGGGCTCTCTGAATCTCATTGCAGGATCTTGCAGGATGCTTATCAAAGAAACAGACTACAAGGCTTTTCTCCAGACTTTGGGATCTGCATCCTGGTGGGTGTGGGGCAAAAGTCATCATTTTGAAGAAGACTGGAATTTGTGAACTGCAACATTATGCTGCATAGAACCCAGGATTCTGAGAGTGGCTGTCCTGTGAATATTTCAGAGGAGACAGAAATATTCACAGGGACAGAAAGTGTGGAGAGGAATTCATAAGAAATGATGCTTTAAGGTGTAAAAAAAAATCCCTAAATAATGATTTTGGATTTAATCTTGCAAACATTTGTGACCCAGTGAAGGTACTGAAGCCAGGGTGTAACAAGATCAATTTCCTTGAGAGGGGAAAAGCCAGGGAGAATGATTAGCATCCTCTCAGAGTAGCCTGATCCTTGGGCCACAGAGCAAGGCAGGCACAGTGGATGTCTTTCCTTATAAAGAGAATATAAACATCTAGAAAACAGAAGAGATAAAAGTCCCCCATGATCTGCCAGTGTATTAGGTATATTGCTCATAGTCAATGGTTGATTTGATATATACATATGTAATTTGATTTTATATATATATGATTTATATATATATTTATGCTTATATATATGATTTATAGGTATATATTTATACATACATATGTATGTATATATATATGAATATATATATGAGTATATATATATACACACACACACATATATATATCTGTGGGATAAATAACTAATTTAGTCAGTGCCATTAATTGCCAGCCCTGTGCTGAATGTTTTACATAAATTATCTTACTTAATCCTCACAGCAACATACTGAGATAGCTATTTCATTTTGCAGATGAGAAAAACTAAGTCTTAGGGAAGTTAAGCAATTTGCCCAAGGTCACAAAACTTATAAGCAACTGAGTGGAGCTGCAAACACAGACAATCTGATACCAGAGTTCGTGCACTTGGCCGTGATGTGCACTGCCCTGCCAGGATCCAGGGCATTTGCTCATAAGCTCTTTTCTGTGCATTTTTTTAACTTATTTACCATAATTATCTGTAAAATTCTACTTTCTATTATGCCCAGTACATTTTTCCATGTCATACAATGTTTTCATAAACCTAATTTAATGGATGCATCCTCACCCACTGAACGGATACAGATAACCCACTGACTAGATACGTTTTACCCATATCTTTATCACTGGTGTTCTGGTCCTTCTTATCTTCACTAGGAGACAGAATATAGTAACAAATATTTTCCATATAGGTTTTCCATAGACTAGAATCCTAGAAACAGAAATATTAGTGGGTCAGAGGCCTCACCACAATTGTGAAGCCGTGATTCTCATTGCTAAATGGTGGAAATTTTTTACCAGCTCAGTTACTGTGTATAGTCCTAGGCAAAGTACCAGAATACCAATTTTACTTCATTTGCACAAAGCTTTATTTTTTAACAGTCTCTCTCATTAAAACATTCTAAAATGACATATTGTATATAACTTTAATCGGCACTTGATTACCAGGGAGTTGCATATTTTCTATATCTTTAGTAATTAATTACTCACCGCTGCCCTGACCCCCTGCACTCCCCATGTGTATTATCTGCTTATGTGCTTCATTTGTTTATCTTCTGGAGATTTTTTAAAGAATCATTTCCCAGGAAGGCTATTCAGATTTAGAGAAGACATTGGGTGAGGGATGAGAAGAGAGCCAGGGTTTGAGAAAATCTTTGTCACTGGGTGCTAAAACAGTCAGACACCTACTCAAGATCAGAATCTACTTAACTACACTATCTGGAGAGCTGATAAGGCAACACCCCTTCTTGCAGATACAAATTGTGCCCTACAAATTAAACAGTTGGTACACAGAAACTTTTAAACAGAGTTCTAACTTTGTTCTATAGAAGACTATTGTCAGTGAGTATGTGCAGAAACTAAAGGACAGACATGACACAATCATTCTGCACTTTTAGGGAATAAAACCTAATCAGTGTTTCCTGAAGGGAGCTGCCTGCCACAGGTGTACTGATTTAGGTGATACCAGTGTTATTGTTTATTTTAACAGTTATCTATTTATTTTAATATGTATGAGGAAAAATATAAGATTGTCATCAGTTGGTGTGATGTCATGGACATGATTGCTAAGAATGGCATGACAATTTTTTTAAAGGCATGAGTCCATTGAAAGAAAGAAATAATTGTACAGGGACTTGGTGAGAACAAAAAGCCCAATATTAGCATGCTGGCAATGGAGATTTCAAAATACAGCTTCATATTTCCATTAATTTTATACATCCTGCAAGGCTGCCAGATGCTGTGCTTGGTACCAAGGACTCGGAGATAAAGAGGTAGGCTTCTTCCGCTAAGAGGCCACAGTCACCGCAAGAAAGGACATAAAATCTGTTAAGTGTGGGAAAGCTGCACTGATGGAGAGACAGGTGCACGCAGAATAGCCAGATAATCAAGGACAATTGTGATCAGTTGGGATTTAACCCAGTAGTAGAGGCTAGACACTGGCATCTTACAGATATCTTTCTGCTTACTTCCTTTCACAACATTCTTGCCTGGCAAGATGAAACTAAATCCTCCTTCCTTCCCTCCCTCCCCCTCTTGCTCCTTCTTCCCTCACTCTCTTACTCCCCTCCCTCCCACATTATCTCCATCCCTTTCTTCCTTCCATATCACTTCATTTTTCTTCTTATCTTTTTTCTCTCTCTCTCTCCCTCTAATTCCAGATATGTTTTATATGCTACCAAATTTGCGTGTCTGAAAAACAAGGCACTTTGGGTATCCAGGTGTGTGCATCAGGGAGATGAATTAGATGTATGTACCTAGTATAACAGCCTCAACTGGTAGAACAGCCTCAACTTCGTTCTTCTCACCATGATGATTTCCTTTTTAAAATTCATCTTGGAGGAAGTTGTGTAACATTTATTTTCCATCCAGGGTTTCTAGCTTACTAAACTTTGAATAACAACCAGCCACTTTGAGGTCTGTGAGCTGACTGTGGGATGGGAGGAGAGGAACTACTTCTGGGTGATGGTTTACCAGTTATAATTGATAACACAAACTTGGAAGGATTATAGTGACCTAGAGGACAAGCGGGATGTGTTATTCTCAGCATCCTTAAGTAGGTGTGGACACCTGCTATGAGCACAGCTGTCCTGTAATATGCTCTGGGAATAAAATAGAGGCACACAGGTCTCTGCCCTCAAGGACTGTAGAAAGAGAGTGGCTGGTGAAATAATTGTATATGTGAATGGTAACCTCAACCAAGGGAGTACGGAATAAATGCACAGGAGAAATACAGATGAATATCTGACATAGGATATCTGGGAAAAAGAGAGGTTTCAGCTTTCCCAAACTCTGTTCAAACTGACTGAATGAGTGAAATGATCAATCAACAAATCCTTGAGGGATCTTTGAGTTGGACTCCAATACACACAGATAGGAAATAAGAGCATGTGTTTAGAAGGGGGGAGGGGAAGAAGGAGGGTAAAAACAAGATGTGAACAGTGCAGCACACCTTTTATTTCAGAGATGGGAAATATTTGGGTACTGAGGAAGCAGGCTATAGTGGAGAATTTGATTAGAGAGCTAGCGACTGGAAAGCCTGAAAGGTGGATTAAAGGACCCACCTCAAGGGCATTGGGGAGCCATCAGCATTTTGTAACAGTAGTGAGAGTGACTCCCATTTGTTCTTTGGAAAACTTATGGCAGATCCTAGGATGGAGGAGGAAGAAACTAGAGAGAAACCAGTTGGGCAGCTATTACAATAGCCAGTTAAAAGCTAACAAGAGCTAGATGAGGACTGTGAGGATGAGAATGAGAGAAAGGCAACGATACATGAGACATTTTGGAAATAAAATTGCCATAGCCAGGCAACTAGTTGGATAGATGGCCAGAGAGAATTGGAGGCTGGACGAGAACAGAAGTAATACTAACTGAGGTGGGATTGCTGATTGATGGGGCCTGTTAGGGAGTCTTTTTTCATCTCTGTGTGGGTTTAAGCAAAACAGGCCTATTTTTGATGGAAATATTGAACACTGGCTGTGCCTGGGGAAGTAGGGGTACTAATAGTTAATAGCAGTCATAGTGGCAAGTTTAAGATGATAAGAAAAAGCTTACAAATACTAGGAAGGAAGGAGAAATTGGAAAAGTGTTTTAAACACCTCCAGGTATTATTCTTATGTCTTGGCAAACGAGTATCTTCAATACCTTGACCCCTGCTTGCTGACATGGTGCCAGGACCCTCTGGTTTCAGATATTTCTCTTAGATCATAGTCAAAACTTACTAGGCCAAATGCTTCTGGTCTCAGGGCTCTGATGTCTGTTAAGTAGCAGTTAGTGAGGCAACTCATTTATCATACTTTCATTCAACAAAGAGTCATTGAATGCCTACTGTGTCCGGGCACACTTTACTGTAAATTTTTTGTCCTTTTGAACCAGCATTCTAGTGGAGGAAGCAGATTTTAAATAAAAATAAATAAGGTCTAATGAATAAATATTAGACCATTATAAGTGTTAATGGAGGAGAATAAAGCAAGGAAAGAGTCTAGGAGTTGTTGGGTATGGAAGCTGCTATTTTAAATAGGGAGGTTTGGATAGTCTCACCACTAAAAAATATTACAACTGAGTGAAGACTTGAAGGAGAAAAGAGGGTAAGCCATGTGTATATCAAGGAGAGATTAAAGGACCCACCTCAAGGGCATTGGGGAGCCATCAGCATTTTGTAACAATTGGAAGGAAAACCAAAAATCCTGAATTGAATGCATGCCCAGAGCATTGAAACAGTAATAAAGAGGTAAGTAGGGATGCAGCAGAGTGAAGGAGAGGAAAAATATGCAGTAGGACACTTAGAAAGTAATGGATAGTTTGTCCTTAGTCACTGCACCTCAACTGGGATCTTTTGAGGATGATTACTGAGTCCTTTGATCCTAAAAATGGGATTTTTTTTTTTTTTGTCATTGGGAGGCGGCATATTTGATCACCTTATACTTATGGTGGAGTTTGCTCTGTAAAGCACCTAGTGGATGTCTAAACAAAGGAAGGTTTTGGTCAGAAAACACCAAAGCTCTTGTTCTTTTTGGAGACAATAGCAATGGAGTCCCCCTCCGCACCCAACTTGTACTGTTGTGGCTGGGAAGAGACCTGGGTCTTCTCAACAGTCTTTGCAAAGCTGATACACATCAAAATTACTAGAAATGGGTATATTCTAAGAAAACAAATTATTCTAAAAGAATGTCAAGCTCTTTGTTTAACTTTGCATTGACAGTTTTGTTTCATTTATAGTATCCCTTGTAAACATTTTTACATCAAACTGCAGGGTGGTGCTGGGAAGAAGAAAACCAGGCAGGCTAAAACCCCTCAGATTCTATACTTAAATCCCATCTCCATGGCAGCATGTGGAGCCACTACACGTTTTGAAGAATAGCTTTAGATAAATAATTCTGCACTTATCTAAAAGCTGCACTTGTTTAATGAAGAGGTTTATTATAGCTCCCTCACAGCAACTGACCATCAAGTTGGGCAGGGGGGATGTTTTTCTTTATTTCTCTGAATTGGGCAACTCACTGCTTTCTTTCTGGCTGGGAGCCAAAACCCTTGCAAGGACAGAGAGAAACACAGGAAGGGGGAGGGGGTAGACTGGGACAGAGGCCTTGTCCATGGTGGAGTCATATGAACTTGGAGATCAAAAGAGCAGTACTCGCTTTAAAAGACTGTGGCACTATTCATGAACCCAGTGACTGCCCAAGAAGGAACACAACTGCTGTTGTCACCAAAAGATAAAAAGCTGCAGCTGTCTCCCATCCCCCACCTCCAATCCAAACTGGATCCACTTACCCCCCTTAAGGAAGATGGAGACTTTGACTCTACTTGGTCACATTAATTGGTGATAGATGACAAATAACACCAATCAAAGGAAGCTGTTGAAGGACACTATAGTTTCCCTTTGGAGAAGTCTCTGACTTGTCAATCTCTAAATTTTATTTAGAGCTTCATTGGTAATGAAGCTCTTGACCTTAATATAAATTAATTTAATCAGCTAAGTTTAGTCATGGAACAGACTCTAAGTCTCTATTCCAGCAACACACAAATATCCCTGGAATCCTATTTTCATATATGTCAATAGGTATTATAGGGGGAGGCAGTGAGCCTTTATTTATTTATTTATTTATTTATTTATGCATATAGAACTGGGGTACAGGCCAGAGATGCGGAGGGTGAGAGGATTCACCAGAGACAGAGTGGGGAGCAGAACAGGCAGAT
>NW_004567112.1:43826084-43850467 GCF_000260355.1 Condylura cristata
TGGAGGAAGTACACTGCTGAGGGGAGCAGTGGGCGGGTCAGGAGAGGTCTGCCACGCCATGTGGATCTCCTCTGGGGCAGGCGGGGATCGAACTCGTGTGGAAGTGGCTAAAGCTTCTTAGTGCTGTGCTTTAACCCGCTGCGCCACCAGGGAGGGCCGGCAGTGAGCCTTTTTAATCAAAAAAATATGTTGGGAAGTGTCACATTTAAACAATAATGAATAGGTTTTCTTTGCTGCAAGATTCTTCAGAAATTTTCACATTCCTAAATAACAAAAAGGAGATATTGCACCCATTTCCCATGCTTGGATCAACAACTCATTTTTCAAGGGAAGCCCCAGGAGGTTACAAGAATAGCCCATTATCAGATTAGAAGCAGCCAAATGATGACCTCCCAAGCTCTTCTCATTTTGGAGAAGAGCTTCTCACTGTGGAGCAGCAAAAACTGAAAGCATGAGCCATTATACCAAAGGAAAACTAAATATCAGATCTAAAATTTGAGGAGCTTGGTCAGTGAAAGATGCCAAAGATAGTATGTGAGGGAAAGAGTAGAAGCCAAGGATCAGGGGCAAGTAAGGCAATGGAGTAACAGAAGACAAAGTTTGTTCATTTACTCTTCAAATCCTTCCAGAATGTCCATAACACACCAATGAACATGCTAGCCACTGGGAATGCTGAGGTGGACAAAGGCGTGTCTATGAAAGGCTGCCCCAGTCGGTTGGCGCTCTATCTTAAAGGTGCGGCAGTGACCCCTACCCACCCACCCCACCACCACCCCATTCCCTTAGGCTGCCTTTCCCTATATGCTGGATAAGGTCTAGGTTTTACAGAGTACAGCTGAGAACCTACATGCACGACCAGCTTTTGACCTTTGACTTGGCTCAATTAACAGATCCAGAGACAAACACTAATCTGTTATTGGATCATCTTGTTTAAAGCTCCTATTATTACTGCAGAGGCAGAACAGATCTTCTGGGCTTGGCTAAAGTAGGTCCAGCTGGCATAGAGTATGCAAAAAGCTTTAGGATGAGAAGGGCAGGTATGAGAAGAATCTTTGCCACTTTCTCCAAGACTTCAGTAAGTCTGACAGGTGAAGTGATAGACTGATCCCCTATCCAGAAGCTTACAGAAACTTCTGTGATGAAGACTCTCTCAAGGTACAAATCAGAATTTATAAGGTCAATAAGTTGAGCGCTTGTGAAATCCTTGGAACAAAGGATTCCCTAAGTGAGCTAAGGTACAGGCCTGGGGCGGTCTGCCTGGATCACCTCTAGATAGTGCCTCCAAACTGTATATTGGACCTGGTAATCACGAGTTCCTTTGCGCTAGAGGTATTTTACCAAGACCTACATGAGAAATAAAAAATGTGGCTTTGGAGTTTCTTGGCACAAAAATGTACATGTGACCATCTTTGCACATTTATTTCTTCCATGATGGTTAAGAAGGGCTGGGATTTGGTGGAGGGTTTTATTTTAGTCTCTCCAAAGTTTCAGTGGCCACCAGTAGCACAGAAACAGCCAACTACTCCAAGGGTTGCAAACTTACCTACCTGTGATGGTAGATAATGTAAATACAGTAGCTGATTGAACTGTAATACACTAATGAGAAGTGGGGGGAGCGTGAGCAAGCAAAGGCCCTGTTCTAACAAGGCAGCAGCCTCTCATCTCCAGCTGATTCTTAGCAGTGTGAATGCAGCCTTATTTCTAACTTTTCATGTATAGATGTATTATAATTTAATACTGTTTTTGCTTTCTCAGTTTTATCACATACCTGGTAATGGTGCTCATAGTAAAATATTTTCCTTGAATTATTTGGTATAGGGCTTTATCTTAGACTCATCAGTGGTTCTGGGGAGCGCACAACCAAAGCAGTTTGGTCAGTAATTGTGTGCTCTGTCTAACTTACTCAGATAGATGCCGTCAAGTCTCAGTACTTCATTAGAAATACTAAGAGTTCAGGTCTCACTGAAGATGCCTCATGACCTCCACCATCTTTATTTGTTGAAATGTGCTTCTCCATCATGGTATTTATAAAAGAAAGGATGAATTTGCACTTTCAAAATAAGACTGGATACTGATATACTCAGGATTAAAAAAATCCTTCAATATATTCAATTGTTTCTCATTTTAGATACTTTTTTCTCTACCCATTTAGCTACCAAGTTCTCATTAAACTATAATTTAAGGACATGGTGTACATTAAAAAGATCATTGTGTGATAAAGAAGGAAGAGCATTTTGAAGTGGATTTATGTTTCCTCTGGATGATTTTATTTATAATTTCTACCAAATGTTTTAGCGTAAATGATAGACCCTATTTAGATTTACATCTCTCAAAGTTCTGTGGTTAGGACAGTTTCTATGTAACTCATCTCTTAGCAGGATATCAGATCTAAGCCAGAGAGAAAGCACCGCTAATAATGTTCTTTCACTATTCTCTTAGGTTGAAATGAAAGTAAATATAGAATTCTTCATGACTTTTACATACTGTTAGAAAAGCACACAATCTTCAGTGATGATATTGTTTCTCCTCTCTTTGAAAGAACATCCTGTAAAACTGTGGAAACAGTTTACTTAAAACTTGAACCAGTGTTATGAGTTAGTCTTTAATTCTTTTATTCTACCTATAATCAAGAGCTGTTTGAAACATCTTTGGTCTTTCATGTGAAGATATCCATCTTCAAGTAGAGTGGATTTAACATAATGTTATTTGCATCATACTCTGACTAAATCATCAAATTGTTGTAGTGATTATTCATACGAATATCAAGTATTTCTGCAAGAACAACTTTCTTCAAAAACTGGAAAGTCCTCAGAAGTGTTATTCATAGAGTCAATATGACTGTACTACTAAAATCAATACTCATCGATGTGTTGGTGAAGTTAGTCATCAGTTTCTAAAAAATAATTCTTTGAACTGGTAGACTTTTCCACTTCTGAAGTTAACATTAATGTCAGCTGACATTCTAACGACCTTATCAACCAGTGCACTGCACTCACAGCAGAGAAAACACAATAATTTATTTGGTCACTTGTCGCACCTGGCAGGACATCAAGTTCAAGAACTTTAACATTATCTTCAGGAATTTCATTAAAATATCTTACTAATATAGGGGCAACTTTTTTTATTTTTGTGGCTAGCCAAAGCTTTCCTATTGCTGATATACTAGAGCAGTATTCTCTTTTGTTATACCTTTGGTTGGTGCTGATGGAAATTTATGGAACGTAGGTCAGTGATGCAGGCTAAAGATCTTAAATCATGATTGTGCTCTTTGACATTATATGGAATTACCATTTTTTCTCAGAGTATCTTTTCTGAGCTAATTTATCACTGAATCATAGAAGCTCCAGATCTGACAGACAATGGCAGTTTTCTTAAATTGAAAATACAAAAAGAGAGCAGATTTGGCCTCAGCATTAATCTCACTACCACATAAGAAGCAAGATTCTACATGTAGCTTGACACTTTGGGGGGGGGTTATACAAGAGCATTTCTTTTGTAAACCTCATTAAATGTTTTCTTTAACCTCATCCCTTGCATTCTTTTTGATACTGATATAAACTGACTTAAATAATTTAAACGTACTTCGAATATCTTTAAACTGCTGACAACAGCAGAATTAGTAATTATTAGGGAATCCATTTTGCTTATCAACATGCCACATGTAAATTAAATGACAATTCACTGTTCACAGAAGGCTGTTTCTCCCTTTCCATGTCTCTTTCTCTCTCACCATCCTAATACTAACTCTTCACTTACAGGTGTTTATCACCTTGTTTCCCAGTCCCCATCCTTCACTTCCAGGTGCTCATGAATTCAACAATAAACCCTTATTTTTACACAAACCTTTTATACATACATCTACATGTTATTGTAATCATAGCATACTTCATCTTTTGTAGCTCTCAGTCTTCAGTTTCTTACTCTTTAAAAGTGACCATTGCTGATTTGATTCTTTCAGTCATTATCTTCTAAGATCTTGGAAGTTTGGAACATTTTTACATTTATACCAAATAAAAAGGAACAAATATTTGAAATACATGTTTCACATCAAAAGTCAACCTGCCATAAACCTATGTATCCTGACTCAGTGGCCCTGCCCTGTTATGTTAGCCCATTCTCCTGTATTATGATCTTCATCTGCATTCATCATTATATAAATAAGTCTTACATATTTATAGATTTTCATGTATGTATTTTCTAATCATAATTTTTTCTTTTGCAGCAGGGTATTCATTGCATTGATCTGCTCTTGAATGCTTAGCATAGGTGGATTGAAAGAGAAATAAATCTGACAAATTGTGACGATCAGTTTTCTTCGCCCATGAAGATGTCAAGGTTTGAGCGGGAAGTGTCAGATTCTGTTTTAGGGTCCCACCAACTCCAGATGCTAACACTTTTTGGAAAGGAGTTGCCTCCTGACTCCCGTAGCAAAGCCGCATTCTGCTTTTGGGCATTCTGCTTTTCACAGATGATTAAAAGAAGTTCCACAAAGGTCAGATAAGGTGACTGAGGTCATTTAGAGAACAAGGGCAAAGCAGAAGCCTCACTATAAAAGTGAACTGGACAATTTTTCAGTATCTACATTAGTATGTTGCATAAACAGGGCTGTATAAGGTAACATTTTTTAAAACTAAGAAATGATGAATAGTAATAGCTTGCTTTCCTTAGAAATTTATTAAGCATTGAATCATATTACAAAGGCTTGGCTTTCTAATTCTACCTACTGTTTCAAGAAGTATTTTATAGCAGCAGTTATATACTAGAAAAGAGAACATCTGCCCCTGGAAATCTGAAAAATCAGTATGTATTATTTTATCTAGAGTCACTGCATCATTGAAGGTTATTCAGAGAGGTAACACAGAGACTGTTGAACAACCAACCCACTCATTTTTACTGATAAAGATTGAGGGTTAGACAGGAGACTTGTTTAGAAGGATTGAACTTAGATCCTGTGATGGATAATTTCAATTTTCCCCTCAAGCTTCACTGTCCACTGTTTTCCATGCTGCTTTATGGATTATATCTTACCTTCTCGGTTCCTTGGGTTCATTGAGTGAGAGGCAAAGGCAAGAGGCTAGAGGATGATAAGAGTGCAATAGTGGGGTATTTATTCCCCCAGCAACCTGAATGACTACATTTTGGCTGGGATTGAATTCTTCTACCTATAACTGTAGCACCTGTCTGTGGCCTCTATACAATGCTAGTAATCATTTCCTCTCTCTCTTTACAGTCCTAGTGTGATATGATTTCCAACTATTGCCAGTCTCAAATGCTTCATCAGACTTTCCTAGTTTCCCTTAAACCTGTGTGTGTCTTTGCCATGTAGTCTCCTTCTCTCTAATAGACCAAGCCATGTGCTGGGGTTCTTCCTAGGACTCTGACTTCAGACTCCTGTACTGCTTTTTCCTTTATGTTTCAAATCCATGGGCTGCTTCAGAAATGCATACAGTGCTACATGCTCAGATTAAATGGAAATATTCCCCACTACTTTAATAGAGATGTAATAGAAACAGAATCTAAAAGTATGAGTAATGAGTACCATACAGAGGGGAAAGGCTGACTTTACATAGGTTCTGCAGGAAATCTTGCAAAGGTGAAATTGGACCAGGGCAAAAGTGGAACCACCTAGTAGAGTAGGAGGGCGGCATGGTTCCTGTGTGGTTAGAAGTGGGGTTGCTGCTTTCGATCCTACAACAGCTGAAATAACCCACCCAAAGTATGACAATGAGAGATGATTTTTTTTTAATCTAGTTCAGCTCCTAGACATAAATGAATCACTTATCTGTGTTTAATTAAGAGGCATCATATCTTTTCAACACTAAAGAGGAAAAATGGTAGTCTTGGACATAAGGAAGGGGTCTGTTATTCTCCTGCAGGATGTCTAATTGAGTTATTTTCAAGCATCAGTTTGACCAAAAACAGTTTTAATTTTCTATACTGACCTCATAATATCTTTACATATTGGTATTTCATCGTCTTTGCTCTTGCTTGCTTCTTTTTCCCCATGAAAATGGAGTTTGAGTAAAGCCATGAGATAGAATGCAAAAGAAAATTTTGAGTTCTGAGTACAGCTATTCCTTAGAAGTAAAAGTAGCTTTATTCTACTCTGGTGTCCGTCACTAACTTTGTGTGACCTCATGCAAGTTTCTAGGGCTCAGATTCCTCCAAGAAAAATGAAAAACTGGTTAGAATGATGAGAGAGGTCACTTCTGCTTCTCTGATTCTGTAATCTTAAGAACTAAACTAAGCTATAGCACCTTCTATCTTGAGCTCTCTGTTTGTTGAAACAGTTCATGAGGTTACAGTTCATTCTGGACCATAGAATCTGTTTCACAGAGAAAGAAATAAAGCCCCTGTACCCCCAGCCCTCCATTATCTCTGCAACTGATGTCAGATGCAGAGATCACACTTTCCTGGAGCTCATCTTCCTCTTGCATGTTCTTTCTGGAAATGTGTCATAAGAAACGGAAGGCAAGGCAAAACGTTCCACTATTCAATCATTCTATTGGGAGGGTCAAAAGAATCATTATGAGTCTGTATGGATTATTCAAATCATGTTTCTATTCTACTTGACTCCAACCGTCAGCACTTGTGGGAAAAGTTCGGCCTAGGTGCAGCAGATATCTCCTGTCTCGCCCACTGCTCCCCTCAGCAGTGTACTTCATCAATCTGCCTGTTCTGCTCCCCACCCTGTCTCCCCACTCATCACCCCTGCACCTCTGGTCTGTACCTAAGTTCTGTATGCATAAATAAATAAATCTTTAAAAAATATTCAGCCCAAGTCTTTTCCTTTTGATCTCTGCAAGGTTAAATAATCATTTTGACTAACTCTTTCACTCCTTAGTTGTTTTGATACCCTATGGACACAATCTATAAGAAACTCAATTTTAGTGGTTTGTGGCCATTTCAGTTGCTGCAAAAGTCACTTAAATCAAGTGCCTTTAATATTTTTCTTCCTGGCAAACTTTGCTTCATAACTCAAATAGCACCTACTCATGCTCAAATAGCACCTGCTCCCGAAAGCATTTGTCAGTACTCCTTGTACAGGTAGAATTAATTTCGGTTCTCTTCCTGCTCTGTGTTTATACACCCAACTCTTGGCATGCATTGCCTTGTAGAGGAGTTGATTTTATCTGCTAGAAGAGGAGATTTTAGTGATCAGAGAGGTTCTTGTGTTTCTCTGCCTGGGACAGTAACTGCTTAGTGAGGACTCCTAGAGCAAAGAGGAAGGGAAAGAGAGAGGGAGGGGGAAACAGAGAATCTCCATTTGCAAATGTTTATAAGGTTTGTTTTGAGAATGAATGACTTAACTGCGCTGAAAGTGTATGAGCCTCTTTGACAATGAAGTAAGAAGAAACAGTGTGGAAGATTGCTGCTGAATGGTTTCTTTTCTCTTGCTCCTCCATACTTGCCTCTTCTGTGTCTTGTCTTTGGGTGTTCAAAGCTCATTAGGGAAGCATATGCAATGACTTTAGCTTCATGAGACACCTAATAGAGATTTTGTTGTTGTTGCTATGAGAGAACCTGCCTCTATACTTCCCAGTAAATCAAGGCATAAAGGAATTGCTGTATTCAAGATTGTTTTTTCTGGGATAGAGTATCATGTGAAATCTCAGTTTAGGCGTACTTAATAACCCCTTTCTTAGGGTGAACAATTTGATCTGCATTTAAATGCCATGGAATTCACCAAAGAGTGGTATAGCCAGGAAAATTGAGGTATTATCTCTGCCCCCAACTAGGTTGATGGTCACCAGCCTAATTGTCAAAGAGTTATTGGCCTTGCAGTCTTCACGGATCTTAAAATTTTCAAAAGTTCTAGTTCTCATCTTCTTGGTGGATAAGGCGGAGTTTCTACAAGAGGTGGAAATGTCAGCTCTGTATTTCTTTTTAATCTGTGATACTAAACAATCCATTAGCTAAACTTCTCACTAGTGTGATGGAACTGGTTGGTGCTTTGGGCACTGATAATATTGTGGTCACCACTGTTAATGTCATTTGCATTTGTTCTGCAGTGTTCTAGGGAACTGCTTGTCATGAAGATTCTGATAGAATCTTAGCATCTTAGCAAGAGATATAGACCTAGAAGTCATGTATCTTATCTAGATTTCTACACAGCATAAGAAGAAAGCTGTGAGAGATGTGAACCATTGATGAAAAAACTGGAATTTAACCATTTTGTCTTGACTTGGAAAACAGAAACATTTAGTTGATGTAAAAGAACTCATTCAATCAAAAAATATTTGCTAAGCATCTGTTATGATCCAATCACTATTCCAGGTGGTTGCAGTACATCAGTTAGATTTAAAAAAAAAAAAAATCTCTTTCTTTATGGAACTTATATTCCATGTTTGGAAGAGTAAATTATACAACTAGTAAATCAGTAAACTAACTAGTATGTTAGAAGATGACAAAATGCTATGAAATAAAGTGGAAGAATAGATCCCAGTGAAAGGGGTTAGGTACCAAATGATTAGGGAGTGAAAAAGTGGCAATATGTACTCAGGATGGGTCTCAATGAGACAGTGATTACAAGGCAAAGGTTTGGAAGATGGAGTTAGCCAAACAGACATTTGGGAGAAGAACATTCCAGTAAGAGGCTCCAGGTAGTGCAGATATCCTAAAGTAGGAATGTGTTACTTGTTGAAGGAGTAATAAAGAGGTCAGGGTGGATGAAGCAGAGTGAGTTAGGGGACAGAAGTAAGAGGCAGCAGGAAGATCATGGGAGGTAGTATGGAATTTTTATTCAGAATTACATGGGGAGACATTACAGAGTTTTACACAAAGATATGATGAAAGTTTGCAGATGATTTAAAATGATTGTTTTGGCTTCAGTCTTTCAAATGGTCAGCATAACAGACAAACGTAGTCTGCATGGATAAATTTCATCAGGTAAAACCTGTTAACAGTTTGACTATGGTATCGTTTTGATTCCTCTAACAAGGATCAGAAGATATCATACTTAAAAACCAAAACAATAACATTTGGATTCTACTTCCACAATAATACTATGGGTGTGGTATACTGTGCATGACCGAAATCTCCAGTAAAGCCACATTTGTAACAGGTAAGACGATTGATTCCTCCATACTCTCCTTCAGCCACTACCTTAAAAATGAAGTTATCTGCTTATGCAAAATTCTATATTACTCAAAAATTATAAGTTTCAAAGGTATAGAGGTAGAAAAGATATGGTTTCTATCCTCTCCAATACATGGTTGCTAAAGAAAAAAATTTAGGTCCTTCATGGTAAGATGTAAGTCTCTGGTCTGTGTCAGGTGCTTTCTTCATTTCTTTAGACAATCAGGTCATCTTTTGCTGGAAATAAATCATTGTAAGAACTCAAAAGACACTGCTACATTGGACAACATGACCCTTGCTTGGAATAGAGTTCAGGTTTTTTTGTTTTTTTTTTTTAAGATTTATTTTTGACCCTCCCTGGTGGAGCAGCAGGTTAAAGCACAGCACAAAGAGGCTAAAGCTACTTCAGCATGAGTTCGATTCCTGCCTGCCCCAGAGGAGACCACATGGCACGGCGGACCTCTCCTGACCCGCTCACTGCTCCCCTCAGCAGTGTACTTCATCGATCTGCCTGTTCTGCTCCCCACTCTGTCACTGGTGAATCCTCTCACCCTTCACATCTCTGGTCTGTACCCCAGTTCTGTATGAATAAATAAATCTTAAAAAAAATTTATTTTTATGTGTGCATGCATGCAAGAACTGCGGTTTAGACCAAAGGTGTGGAGATTGGTAAAGCTTAGACTTAACCCCTGTGCCTCTAGGAAACTCTGGAGTAGAATTCAGTTTGTTCCACTGTGTTATGAGCAGAGGAACCCTCACTTCACATTCTATCATCCTCCCCACACATGGGGATATGTGACTGTACTGAAAATGGGTAGAAAATGGTGGTATCTGAATAGAAAATTTAAGTTTCTGAATCCATTATAACTAGACCCAAAAAGTAAAGTCCAAGAATGGCATGTAGTCTTCAGAGCATTCAACAGATGAAACTGTGAACCTGGAGAGCTAGCTAAATATTGTTGTAGGGTTGGTGTAACCCAACTTAAAAAGAAAGAGAAGCAGGTGGCATATTACTTTTCTGGTTAAACAGCCATAACAAAATACTACAGATTGGGTAGTTCAAAAACTGACATTTGTCTTCTGACACTTCTGGAAGCTGAGACCAAGATTATCAGGTTTGGTTTTTGAAGGTTTCTCTCCTTGGCTTGCAGAGGGTCATCTTCTCCCCATGTCCTCACATGGCATTTACTCTCTATGTGTGTGTGAATGTGTCCAGATTTCCTCTTTTTTTAAGGACTTCAGTCAGGTTGAATTAGGGCCCACCCTAATGGCCTAAATTTCACTAAGTGGTTACTTCTATCTCCAAATACAGTCACATTGTGAGGCACTATGGGCTTCAACAATATTAATTTCTAGGGGAGAGGGTAGATAATTTAGCCCATAATAGATGGGATAATCTCATCATTTAAGTAGAAGACAGATATCTTAGGAGTGCTTAGCCATTTCCAAAGGTGAGTTCATATTCTTTGGAGCTGACTTTCTGTGGAAAAAATATGAGATCTATCATATTCAGTCAAAACCCAGGTCTCAGTCCCTTGCATATAAGTGTCCTGGGTGCATACGGGGCTATAGAACTCACTTACATGAGGGAGTGAGCCTATCTTGGCCTCCTATTGTTCTCTAATGAACTGACTGAACAGAGAATAGCAAATAGAGAAACTGATTGAAGGACAGTGGATTTTCTGGTCAGTATATGATACATTGTGAGAAGATTCACTTGGTAAGCATTTAGCTCTTATTTTCCAATGATTTTATAAACTAGATAAGAGAAGAAGACATTTATGGTTAGATGCCCTGTGATCGCTGATGTGTAGGAATCTTTTGGAGACTGAGCATGAGACAAGGGTAGCAGGAAGGGGATGGCTTTGTTTCTGACCTCTACATTCTCACACTCTTATAGTAAGCTGACTAGACATATTCCCATGATTGTTCAAAACACTCTTGTTCTCTGACCTCAATTTGCTCTGCAAGTGGCAAATCTCTCAAGTCAGTTTGGAGTCACTACACGAGTCACCACAGAAATCTGAAAGGAACAACAATGTGTGTTATATTAGCAAGATGAGTAAGTTATTTGGAGGAGTCTGGTGGTTCAGAGTCATGGATGCATGCAAGTTTCCAGGTTGAAAGACTTCAGAATTTAAGAAATCAAGATATTTTAAGACAAGTTATTTTTAATAACTCCAGTAAGGAGATATACAATTGTAGTGAAAGAATATCGCTATCAAGAGGATTGGACACTCCTGTCTTCATTCTGCCTCTGAAACCTCCAAGGGGTTGCTTGGTGAGTCAGAGATCTAAATAAAAGGAGCTTCTTCCATGATTTATATGTTTAAATTCTGGGAGGAAAGAAAGATTTTATGTCATAAGCAATTCTTATCCATTATTAAAGTCTGTCTGGCATGGTGAAAAGTCTGAGACCCCCATGTAAGCTTGGTGGGAAAGAGACAGTGGATTAGCAGTGTCTCTTACAGACACAAGGTCTATTTGGGTCTCACTGACTATGTAGTGTAAAACCATCAGACAAAGATAGCCATTTGAATTCACAGACACACAAATGCATGTGCATGTATGTACACACACACACACAACACACCTTCATGTATCATTGGAATGGGTGCCCAAGCATGCACAGGGCTTAGCTGGTAATCACTAACATCTATTTTGAATCTTTTCTCTGATCAGGCTTTTCCTTGTGGATATGCTCAGTCAGTTCATAGTTAAATCATAAAGGCCTGATGTGATATTTCTTTGAAATGATTGCATAATTCTGTGAACCATTTTAAACTGACATCTTTTCATTCTCAGAGGACATTCTTATTTCTCAGATTGGCACAATTTGCTATTGCCCCTCCATAAGAAAAAGAATAATCTATTTTAGAAAAGTTCATACTTTAGAGGAACTATTAGGATTTATTTATGTAGGCATACAAGAGCTGGGCTATAGGCCAGAGATGTAGAGATTGAGAGGATTCACCAGAGCGAGGAACAGAACAGACAGACTGACTAATACATGCTGCTTAGGGAGCAGCAGGTGAGACAGGAGAGGTCTGTGTACCATTTGGGTCAGCTCCATGGCCAGGGATTGAACTTGTGCCACAGTGGTTGCCCATAGCTTGAAAGTGCTGAGACTTAACCCCTTGTAAGGAGGCCCAGGACTCTAAATTGTAAGAGGCATTAAGCAGCTTGCTCTTGCAGCCTCAACCTTCCTCCTCTGGCAGACACTGTTTTCCTGTATGTAGAAGACCAAAAACACATTTGCAGTCAACCTTAAAGTGCATGGTTTGTTATTCGCAAAATCACTTAGCTAGTATAATCCCTTCATTCTAGATAGGAGAAAAATCCAGCCTTTGGAAAGTTAATGATTTACTCAGAATCATACAGAAATGTTGTAGCCATGTCCCTGGGGTGAAGAACCCCCAGCACCTAACTCATCATCTAGTGCTCTTTCCATGAGGCCAATACTTGTGGGCTTGGGGAAGATTCTCAGTCAACCTGGTCTAAATTCTCAGTGTTCAAGATGAGAACACTGAGAATTGAAGAGGAAGCCCTCACCCCACCCCGGGAGGACATGCTGAAGACCCCATAGAGAAATATGTCTGCTTTGTCTCTGTTACATTTCATAAGTGAAACCTGACAGCATAGATTAGAAAAATAATAAAAGGCCATCTCATCGGTGTTCCTATTTATTACACATTATCCAGGTATCTGGTTGCAAAACCTGCACTCCTACTCCTCTCTCATTGTTAACAACATTTGAAGCAGAACACACTGACCTGCTTCATCAGATAACATCAGCATTTCAGTGAGTGCTACCTTTCCAGGTGACTTCCACCCTTCTTGTTACCCTTCTCCTCACTTCCCCAAAAGCCTAATGGGGGGACACTTTAATAGCAGCAAAGCATCTCTCCTTTTCTTGTTATGGCAGCCTCTATAGTCAGTCAAGGAAAAATTGAGGCAAATACAATTGCACCCCTTTAAAGGAAACCAGACAGACTACCCAGACTGTAGGTTAAGAGAAAGGAGCCTGGAAGAATAGGGCCCAGCTGACCAAGATGGCTAACTTAGTCTTCCTCTTCTGGCTATGCTCACACCCACCGTCCCAGACCATGGAGGACACTGGAGTTGTGTGAGAAAACAGCTCTTCATTGTGTGTGTGTGTGTGTGTGTGTGGGAGAGAGAGAGAGAGAGAGAGAGAGAGAGAGAGAGAGAGAGAGGAGAGAGACAATAGGGGGCAGAGAGGGAGAGACAGAGTGAGAGGAGATGAGGAGAAGAGACGGGAAGAGAAAGGAAGGGGAGGAGAAGAGGGGAGAGGAAAGGACAATGAAGTGAAGCCAAGAGGAAAAGAGAAGGAGGTGAGGACAGAGAAAAGGTGGGAGAAGAACCAGGAGTAAGGACAAGAACGAAAGAAAGAGAAAGGGGAAGGAAAGGAGGAAGAGAGGGAGCTTTATTGAAATTGTGTAAAGGTAAAGTCAACTCAAGCCATTTACAGGCTCCTGAGGTGGAAAGACTGGACACAAAGTGGAGAAATCTGGGTGCCAGTCTCACCTCCCCTGCTGACTTTGTATGACCTTAAGCAAGTCTCCTTGCCTCTCTGGGCCTCAGTTTCCTCAATATGCAGAGAAAAGGGTACATGAGAGGTCCCGGGTATCTCCCCACCCTTCCCATCAACGTCAACCCTTGCCAGGGGGCAGTCCTGAGTCTGTGCTGAGGAGACACCAGGAGAACAGAGCCCTTTGTGGCCAGCTGGGGACCGACAACTTGAAAGGCAGTGGGGGCAGGAGAATTGAAGCGTTTTTGTTGTGGAGGAAAGCGTGGGTTGCAGGCAGGGAGCCAGAAACCACTGACATCACCATAATACTTGGAACAGGCCTCTGAGAGGTGGGTGGGAGCCTCAGGGAGTAGGCAGAGTTACCTGGTGAAGGGATAGAGGGTCTGTCTGTCCCAAGAGCAACAGGGACACTGGAAAGGGGCTCACAGCTCTGCAGGATCAAGACTGGTAGCCATGAGCTCAAAGCCAGGGAGCAAAGTATAGAATTTGGGAAACCGTTTCACAAAAACTCAGTTCCTTGTTTAGATTCTTGGACTAGAGGATGGAGGGAAAGATGATCATGGTTCTTTCTAGGCAAAATTCTTTCTTATCAGTGGACTTCAAATAGGTTACACTTGCTGTGACAGATGCTTCTCTTCACCTTCATGTTAAAGCCCCAGAGTTTGTCCAAAAAGGAACTGGGGTCACCTCTGTGATAAGAATACCCAGAAATTGCTTCTCTGCCTTCAGATGTGGATTTTATTAAAATGCCACAGTGCTTGTAATTTTCACTACTATAAAGTCCTTTTTTTGATAAGTATTGCCTTATTTTCAAAGATCTTTTGTATAAATAATATCTCATCCATTCTAGGGATTTGCATATCTAACATCTTAGTGCTTTTTAGTGCAACTTTATCAGTTTTCTGGTATATCCTCCACCACTGAACTCAGGGCACACCATGCTAATCAATTACTGTGCTCTTTCCTGTTAACCCAGATACATCCTCACAATCTCTCTCAATTCAGGGATATAGGCAGTCATTACCAGTTGATTGGAATTAGCTTTTGGGATTGGCCCTGTTTGTCACCCCTAGCTTAGGGTGAATTATCAGACTTCTTCATTAAGAAAGGAAAGCCCCAGGAATATGTAGAAGAGGAAGTCATGTAGCATTATGAAAGCTGGCAAGAGGCAGAGAAGAGAGAGACGAGAGAATAGCGCAAAAATGATGTCTGTTTTTAGTATTATTTGTGATAGCCTCATTGTAGCTCTTCCCTCAGCTTCTCAGAGCTTCATTTATCCTCAGATCCTGTCATTCTGACTCTCTTTTCTCACCTGAGATCAGAATGTTAAGAGAGAATTGTTCAGGATACAACAGATTGAGGTGTTGGAATAAGTGGAAAACAGATGAGTTCATTCCATTGCCCTTAGAAGCTGGTTTCTGTCTATGCTTACAGACACCCGGACATGCCTTACTCTTCAGGGTAGCCCTTGCAAGATCTTTAAGCGTCCACACCCCTCTTCTGCCTCCTCTTCAGTGATGGGAACCTCATTACCTCATGAGACAGCTCATTTCATTGTTGAATGACCTAAGTGGTTAGACAGTGGTCAACTCATACTGGGTTAAAATCTCTCTGCTTGACAAGTCTACCCGTTAGTGCAGGTTCAGAGAGCATGTCTGTTTCCTCTTCCCCCGGGTCAGCTTTTCAAGTTGAAGGAGATGGCTGCCCTGAACCTATGTTTTCTCTTCTCTAGGTTGAAGACCTCAGTTTTCAACTCTTCCTCCTCTGGCATGGCATTATTTTTTTTATTATCCTGAGTAACCCCCAGACGGTCAGTGACTCTCTTGTGAGCAACACCCCAAATTGAAAAACATGCAGTCTGACTTGTACAAGCCTATGGGATTGATGTTAACATTCCATTGATTCTTTACTCCCGTGACCTAGAAATTAGTTTTCTTTTTATGTAACCAAAGAGTTTTATTTTTGTCCAAGATGCTGTTCTATCTTGTCTCGTATTAAGTTGTTGTGTGCAAAGACCCTTAGATTGCTTTCTCATAAGCAATTACCTACCCTGAAGTCAACTGACAAGAATTTGTAAAACTGGTTACCATGTTGCTAAACAGGAATGTGTGTTAACTGTCTATTTGTGTGTCCTGTACTGGGCACTGGACCAGAGAGATAAGAATTGTAGTTTGAAAATTATTCACTCAACACATACTTATTGGTAGTACTGATTTGTTTTAGTGAACAACTTGTCAGCATCCAGATTTTATGTTCTAACACTTGTTTAATGTTCTACCTTTAAGTTACAGTTTAGATCACTTATATAAAGTACATAGAGATATATGCAGAAAGATAATTTCAGCATTGATATAAATATACACAAACTTAATTTTTAAGCAGAATGGTTAACTATAATACTGTACCTCCATAAATAGAATACCATGAAGCCATTAAAACCAATGAGCTAGACATATATGTGATGACACTGGCAGATCTAGACATATTTAAAATGAAAAGCATTTCAAATGTAAATAAGAGTTTGAAATATACATAGTCATCTACTTCTCCAGTAGGAGGAGTTAGAAAGAATATGGGTTAGAGGAAAAACTGAATTTTTTTCCTGCTGCCTTTCTTGGTGTTGTCCAGATTTTTATAAGCATGTACTTACTTGTTATTTGTGGATTTTTAAAAGATTTTTTTAAAGGCAAAGGCAATAAACCTCAATCAAATATTAGGATTGACAATAATTTGAAAATGGAGAAGTCACTGTGTCCTTCTCCCCGTAAAATAAAACCAGTAGGGATAATGTAAGGCACAGATCATAGTGATTTGATGATAAATGAAAGGTGTTGGAGAATATGGATGAAGAAGAAATTCCCTCTACATGGAAAGATGGAGAGGTGTTCTTGGCAGAATTTTTGATAGGAGACAGTGTTTTACAAGGTTTTGGGAGGAAGGTGGGAAACAATGCGCCTTCTTTGAGTAAAGCATTTAGTTTAGTTTGGTGGAAGAATAAGGCTTATGGGAGATATGGTCAGAAGAAGTTTTGGGTAAGTTGAGCCTAGATAGCACTTAATCTTTGCCATGCTTTTTTTGGCAGCCTATGAGAATCATTCCTGGGTAACATGTTAGTTAATTTAACTGTGATGGGTAGAGAATTTTGAGGGGCAATAGAACTGGAGGCAGAGAAAGGTGTGAAAAAATGATTACCATGTGTTAGCACTTTTGGGCCCTATTCAAAGTTACAAGTGCTTGCAATCAGGAAAATGCAAACCAAACCACAGTGAGATACCATCTTACACCAGTGAGGATGGCACATAATAAAAAACAGGAAACAACAAATGATGAGGCTGTAAAGAAAATGGAACTCTTACACTGCTGATGCAAACTGGTCCCACCATTATGGAAAGCTGTGTGGAGCTTCCTCAAACTACTAAAAATGGAGCTTCCATATGATCCAGCAACTCCACTCCTAGGAATGTAACAAAAGGACACAAAAACATAAATTCAAGAGGACACCTGCACTCCTATGTTTATTGCAGTACTATTTAAATGTGTGAGATATGGAAACAACCCAAATGCCCAAAAATAGATGACTGGATGAAGAATATATGCTATATATACATAATGAGATGCTATTCATCAATCAAAAAAGATAAACACATTCCATTTGCAGTGACATGGATGGAGCTAGATGGGATTATACTCAGTGAAACTAGAAGGAAAGAGAGAAAACTGCCGGATGGTTTCACTTATAAGGGGGATGTTGGGGAACCAAATAAGGGACCAGGAAAAAATATATAATAAATTAAAATACAAAATTAACACTCAACTATTAATCAGAGATATACTGCAGGGGAGTTAGAGGGAGAGGGACCAAAACAGGAAAGGGAATATGCTCCTTGTATAACAAGAGACTATGGTGATGGTGCACCAGTGAATTGGTAGTGGGAATTTCATGCGAACTACACTTGAGAAGAGAAAGCATGTATTGTACAAAAAGGAAGAATGATATAAAATATATTTTTTAAAAAAACAGTTACAATTGCTTCCCCCACTCACATCCTAAATGTTTTAGTAGCTAAATAATCTTGTTAAACCTGTTCACTAAGTTGCTTCCAGAAGACTTGCAATTGTCTTAATCTAGTGTAGGCACTGAGAAGTCCTGCAGTCAAATCATTTCATTTTATTAGTCCATAATTTCTCAAAATTTGTTCAAAGTTGGAACATTTAGCTGTATTTTTTTGCAAGCTTTGTGGAAATGTTCTAAAGCATTCCCAAATGAGGGTTGCAGCAGAATAATGGGGGAAAAAAGGCAAATGCAACCATACTGGTGAAGAAAGAATTGGAAAGGCTGTTGCATGTTGTTGAATATGGAGTTGAATGCTATCTAAGACTGCACTGATGTTTCTTTCCTTCTGCTTTATTTCTTCATACCAAAAATTAAAAGCATCAAATGTAGTCTGAAACTTTAAAGAAAGGTTCCCACCCTTCATGAAAATTTACAATATAGTCACATTTATAATGGGATTTAATACAATCACCAGAGTGAAAAAAACAACCCATGAAGTAGGAGTAAACATTTCCAAATCATATATCACAAAAGTAGCTAGTATGGAATAAATCAAAAATTCTTGCAACTTGGGCCCTCCCTGGTGGCGCAGAGAGTTAAAGCACAGCACTAAGAAGCTAAAGCCACTTCCGCATGAGTCCACCAGCCCCGGAGGTGACCTGCATGGAGTGGCAGACCTCTCTTGACCTGCCTGCTGCTCCCCTCAGCAGTGTTCTTACTTGATCTGCCTGTTCTGCTCCCCATTCTGTCTCTGGTGAATCCTTTCACCACCCCTGCACCTCTGGCCTGTACCCCAGTTCTGTATGCACAAATAAATCTTAAAAAAAAAAAAAAACTGTTGCAACTCAATACACAAAACAAACAGGCAAAGCACTTGAATAGGTATATCTCCAAAGATACACCAGTGGTCAATAAACACATGAAAAGATGCTTGAATTCACTAATCATTAGGGAATGCACATCCGTTAATCTATCAGAATACAAAAAAATAACATATGTTGGCAAGGATGTGAAGAAATTAGAACCCAGGGATTCCACTTCTGAGTATATACACAAAGAATTGAAAACTAGAACTCAGAATTATTTGTACACCTATGTTTATATAGCATTGTTCACAGTAGCCAAGAGGTAGAAGCAGCCCAAGAATCCATCAAATGAATGGATAAACAAAATATGGTGTGTATATACAGTGGAATATTATTCAGTCCTGAAAGGAAGTCAGATCTGACACATGCTACATTGTGGATAAACTTTGAAGACATTATATTAAGTAAAATAAGACAGAAATACCTAGAGTTATATAATTCACAGAGATAGAAAGTAGAATGCTAGTTGCCAGGAGCTGGGGGAAGGGCGATGGGAAGCTGTTGTTTAAGAAGTAGAAGTTTCAGTTTTGCAAGATGACAGGAGTTCTGGGGATGGCCAGTGGTGATGGTTGCACAATGTGGATATACTGACTGCCACTAACCTCCTGTACACTTAAAAATGGTAAGATGGTACACTTTATGTATATTTTACCACAATTAAACAAAAGACTGTAGTTTGCAACCTTGTGATTATTACAGTCAGAAAGATCACAAGTCTCCTTACAGGTTATTTTATTTTTTCTACAAGTCACTGTCTTTACAAATGGTCTGGTGTTTTGAAACCTGTGCATATACAAAACATTAGGAACTACAGAAAAATTGGAAAATGAAATGTCACACATTAAATATACAAGTATGTAATGAACATACCACCAACCAGCTTCTCTTTCTAGATAACCAACCTAGTTATCTGGAGCTAACACTTTGGTAGCTTTCCTTCAAATCCTTGTATCCTTAATCATCTCTCTGCCACACACCCCTCTCGCTCAGGCTACCAGAGGCCTGACAGCCATTTTGAAACTTAGGTCAGGTCTTGGTTTAATTTGTGGCCAATGTTGCAGGTTATGGCAGCCATTAAATTAAGGAACAACTAGAGATTGCCTCTTAATGAGGTGGATGTGTTGAAGGTTCATTGATCATCAGAACTGTGCCCTGCCCAGTCAAATATATAAACGTAATAGGATTTAGAAGAGATTTGTCAGACTAGGAACTAATTAGCCTACTGGTTCCCAAGGCATCCTGAAACTTCCCTTGTCTTAGTGCCCATTAAACTTTATTGTAATGAGTGGCTTCATGTCTATTTCCTACTGGGATATAATGTAGGAACTTTGTTCGCTATTAGGGCCTTTTGCTGAGAAGTACTTGGATAATATGAGGTGTCAATAAGTATTGGTTGAATTAATGGATGCTTATAACTACTTTCAATTTTATAAGAGAATAAAGGGGATATTGTGTACAGTACTATTTCAGAGTATTGCATCTGAATACAAGCCACTTGCATTTGAATCAAGTTGTGTTTCAGTAGTTGTGTTGATTCAAATGATTCAAGCCAGTTATTAATTTATGGTAAGTCTTCTCATCTATAAAAGAGATGAAAATAGTACCTATCTCATAGAGTTAGTGTGATGATTAATTGAATAATCCATTATAAATAATTCAGAGTGAGGCTGCAAAATAGTGGTCACTCAATAAATGTCAATCATCATAGTTGTATCATTTATGTATGATATTTGTACAAACATGATTAAATTTTTGTGAAAAAAAGCATATTACTGAGCACATATATTTCCATATTGGAAATTTACTACACCTTATGGACCTTTATGTTTCTATTCTTTCTATTAAATTATTAGATAAACATTCTTGTAGTAATTAAGAGACAATAGACTTTGCTTGAGTTTACATATCAGATCCTCTATTTCAAGCTGTAAAACCTTGAACACAGTATTTCCATGTCTCAGTTTCCTGTTGGTAACGTAAAGAAGATGTAACAATTCCTCAGATAGTTGTGATTATTAAATGTTCTAATGTAAACAGGTGGCTTTTAACAGTGTCCTGCAAAAAGTAAGTGCTTATAAGTTTTTGCTATTATTATTGCTCATCTTTAATTTTACTGTTGATTCTCTAGACAGTTGAAGACTTCATTGAGTTCATGGGGCAAGACAAGTATCTTTATAGTGAACATTTATTAATCTAGATAATTACCCACTATGGATCTTCACATGATATTCTATTGTCCTGGATAGTACTTCCTTTTTTTCTTTACAGATTAACTTCAGGTTACAACTTAAATATCACTGTTGCTGGGAAGTCACTTTAGGCTTCTCCAAGAGAGAATTTTACCAACACCATGTTATCTACACCACTTTACCTATGCCATTTTCACAGCAGAATGTGTTGCAAATTTTTGTCTATTTTCCCTTATCATCCCAGGATCTGACTCCATCTTTTCTTACATGTGTCTTCTTTTCTTTTTTCCTCATCAGTGTCTGGCAAGATGCCTAACTCAATTTAGGATTTCAGTAAGTGCGTATTTTATGTTACATAATGAAAGACATAAAACTATCATTTTTAGAAGGTTCAGGTGAGAATAAGTCAACTTGAAATCCCCTCAAATGTCTTTTTTAACAATATTTATTTATTTATGATACAGAACTGAGATACAGGTCAGAGGTGCAGGGGTGGCGAGAGGATTCACCAGAGACAGAGTGGGGAGCAGAACAAGCAGATTCATGAAGCACACTGCTGAGGGGAGCTGCGGGGGAGACAGGAGAGGTCTGTTGCACCATGTGGATCACCTCTGGGGCCAGGGATCAAACATGCACTGAAGCAGCTGCAGCTAGCTTCACAGTGCTGCATTTTAACCCATTGCACCACCAGGGAGGGCCTCAAATGTCTTTTACAATTCACTATTTGAACCTGCATTCAGACAAGGGGTCAGAAATACAAAGATCAAAGTGACCAGAAAGGTCATACAAATGAATGAAATAGACCAGGTGGACAGTAGGACATGATAAGACATGGTTAGTTCTTTGGCAAAAATCAAAAGCACTTCAACATGTCTTGCTTAATAGGGAAGTTGTCTCTTTACTCCATTATTGCTTTGTGGGCATGTGCTTATCTGTTGATATTTAGGGAGAAGTTAGAGATCTGAACTTTTATATGAATGGTTGAGTATTAACTAATCAAAAAAAATAACTTTTTAATATAGTGTAAGATGAGCCCTACATATCTGGAGGTGGCATAGGACTCTTGGCCATCATATCCAATCCTTAGTAATGAAGGCCTGATGGGGCAGAAATAGGTTGAAGTGTAAGTTTTTGCAGAATGAACCTTTGCCGAATTTTGTTCCATGTAATACTAGTTTAGGGGCACAGTATTTTATTAGGTAAGTCTTAAAAAAAGTTCCCACAAGTGAGTAGAATTAACCCAATAGAATTAAGCAAGCTTTTTTTGCTGCTTCTTCTAAAGTCATTCAAATAGTCACATGGAATTAGGAGGTGCCCAGTGGGGCAGAGACTTCAGAATCAGCCTTCACTTTGGGCTCTCTTAGGAAGATGGCTCTTTAGTCCCAAGTGAATACCTCTTCCTGCCCTATTTGGTAGAAAGAAACCTGTATTCACATTTGCTATTTGTGTGATAATCCATAAACCTATTATTTTTATTACCCTTGCTTTCCTTATCCCAGTGGGAATAACTCCCATTTAATGGAGTTGTTATGAGGACTGAAAGAACAGAAAGTTACAAGTGAGAATTTAATAAATGGTAGTTCTTTTCTTTCCCTCAGGGCTGACAATAACAATAACATCAGTAATAATAACTGTTAACACCTTCATAATGCGATGGGCCAAGCTCTGTGCTCAGTTACCTCAGGTTGCATGAGTGACCCTATTTGATATTTACTGTAAGAACCAGGCACTTATTAACTTCATAGATGTGGAAACATTGGAGAGCAATTTACTAGGTGGTGGAGCCAGGATTTAGGCTCCATTTTTGAGTGCTGGCTCTGGGCTAGGTGGTGAGAATACCACACTATCCATGACACAGACCTTTATCCTGAAGAGGTATGAGGTATTGTGGGAAAAGAAGACAGATAGGTAAGAATGGTCAGCACAGTGTCTCAGAAAGGCTCCTTGTTCACTTTGGAGACAGTAGTTGGGGAAGGTTTTCTAGAGCAGATGACTGCTAAACCAGAATCAAAGGCCAACATTATACCTTAGACCATAGCATTTCTCAGGAGATGAGAAAAGTATCTTCTTTAATACTACCTTTTGATTAATTTGATTAAATCAAAGAAATGGCCTTGGTGCCAATTCATTTGCTAATCTTAGACCATAGCATTGTCAGGAGATGAGAAAAGTATCTTCTTTAATACTACCTTTTGATTAATTTGATTAAATCAAAGAAATGGCCTTGGTGTCAATTCATTTGCTAGTCTTGCTTCATAACAAAGAGTATGTAGGTCTCAAGTTCAAAGCCTTTAGTAGGTAGCTGGCTCTACTTTTTTTTTTTTTTTTAAGATTCATTTATTTGTGCATACAGAACTGGGGTACAGGCCAGAGGTTCAGGGGCGGCGAGAGGCTTCACCAGAGACAGAGTGGGGAGCAGAACAGGCAGATCCGAAGTACACTGCTGAGGGAAGCAGCGGGCAGGTCAGGAGAGGTCTGCCACGCCATGTGATCACCTCCATGGCAGGCGGGAATCAAACTCATGCGGAATTGGCTTTAGCTTCTCAGTGCTGTGCTTTAACCCACTGCGCCACCAGGGAAAGCCAGCTGGTTCTACTTTTAATCTGAGAATCTCTTTTGTTTCCAATGAAGAAATATATTCTCCTCTTGTAAACTATAAGAATACAGAGAATTGCATAATACCTGTCTAACCACTATATAGCATTAGCAAAAGTTAAGATTTAATCACACTTAATTTAAACTTTGATACAGATTCTGTTTTTAAATGGACTCTGGTATTTAGCTGAATTTTGTGTTTTTGAAATCTTAAAATCTCTAGCATCTGATTAGAAATATAATCTATTTACAGATATTAAGGATTTCATTCCACATGGATTTATTTCTGCCATTATACTTTGGGTATACATCTTTCTCATCTCTTTTTATTTCTATTATTGGTTTCTATTGGATTAATTACTTTTTCTTTATTACCTTTCCACCTATCTCCAGCTGAAAGCTATAGGTGGGTGCATATGTAGATGTGCATACACACAAATTTTTTCCCTAGCGCAATTTTACCTTATTTTTCAATCAAGAGTTAATTAAATTTATTGACATTTTTTCAATTTCTTTGCTTATCACTCTTTGATAGTTGACTTTCCTTTAGAGCTCATGTTTCTTATGCCTAATATACACTAAGTTTTAGTTAAGTACAGCATACATAAGGTGCATAAAACTTAAGCTTACTATTTATTAACTTTACCAAGTGAGCACACCCATATAAGCACCACCCTAGTCAACTACATCGTCAGCACCACAAGAGCCTCCATTCTGTTTCCTCTGTTATCCCCAATCAAAAATAACCACTATTCTGATTTCAATCACCATGGATGAGTTTGAGCTGTCTTTATAAATTTATTTACATACAATTATACATATACTCATATGGTGTCCATCTCTAACATTCAACATTATATCCATGAAATTAATCTACCTTGTTAAACTGCTTTATTACCACTGGTAGTTGTCTACTGTCTGTATACACTACAATTTATTTATCCATTCTTATTCTAATGAACACTTGACTTCTTCCTAATTTCTAAAGTAGGAAATTTCTAAAGAAAAATACTACTAATGTACATTCTTTTGGTATATGTATATATATATAT
>NW_004567112.1:43851607-43862703 GCF_000260355.1 Condylura cristata
CTGTTCCCAAATTGTCTCCATTCTTTTCTACTGTAATTTATAAAATTTGTTGAAGAGTCTCTGTCCTTCATGTGATCTTTCTTTTTGCTTTTGTTTTGTTTCTTCCTCCTTTCTAGTTATCTTCATCTGTTTTTGTCTGTGCCTCCTATGATGAATTCTTAAGTAATATGTTCCTTTTTAATAAAACGCTGATGATCTCTAGCTCTGATTCTTATTCAGTTGTTTTATCATTTCCACTATAATATTTCTTATTTCCAAGTTTTCTAATCAGTTATTTTTCTTTCTCCTGTTATTTAATTCATAAATCAGATTCACTAATCAGCTGATAATTTAAGTCCTCATCTTAAAATTTTGCCCATACTTACACGTTTTTTTAAACCATAATCTCAGAAAGTAGTTGTCTTTTTTAAATATATAAGATAAAACTGTAATAAAGAACTTGCCTCAGTCTATAATCTTGAGCAGAGAGTGATTCCTGTTTTCATATTTAATCCAGGAACTGAAATTCAGTAGTCACTTGACTATATTGACTGGAAACTATAATATTTATTCTTATTATTTCCCTTTATTTATGACAAATGATACAAGTTTCCATTTTTGTAGTAGTCATAGAAAAACTTCTATGACTACTACAAAAAATTTTCATTAAAATATGTATTTATTTATTAAAGATTTATTTGTTTATACATACAGAACTGGTACAGCCAGAGGTGCAGGGGCAGTGAGAGTATTCACCAGAGACAGAGTGGGGAGTAGAACAGGCAGTTGACTGAGAGCACTGCTGACGGGAGCAGCAGGAGAGACAAGAGAAGTCTGCCATGCCATGTGGGTCACCTCACTGGCTGGGGATCGAATTCTTGCTGTATGCTGGATTGGTTGCAACTAGCTTCATAGTGCTGTGCTTTAACCCATTGTGCCACTAGGGAGGGCCCTTAAATACTTATTAAGGCAAATCATTTAAAGAAAAAGTAAATGAGATAACAGTGCTGGATAAAATAAAAATGATTGAAGTTTGAGAGACCTACTGACACAAACGGAAAGTCCATAATTCAAATGTTATTGACAGAGTAGGGACTAGAAGCTGGATCTCTTAATGGTCCTAGTCTCATACTGTGGCTCTTTTATAGAAGATAACCTATACAGATATCTCTGTGTGGGTAGCATACATCTGTCACTATTGTGGCAATAGGGCATAGGTGTGGACACCATGTTTAGTGATACTGAAGCAGTGACTACGAAAATCATTGGTTTCAGAGCCATGAAAAGTTAGAGACCTTCTTATAGGAACACAGCAATTCATACTACTAGCCAAAGACAGCCATCTTACGTGGTGAGGGGGTCATGGCACTAATACTTGGGGTTAGGGCGGGGAATCCAAGATCCCTTCCTGGCACAATGTCTAAGTCTGAGGTTTGGGGATAAATGACTTGACTCCTCCAGAGGTGACTGACTCACTGCAATTTGGAAATTCTTAGCTGCAGACTGCACTTTAAGAAAAAGTATTATTACGATCTCTGACTAATAGCTAGCATACTCAAAGTGAAAAATAACTCACTGGAGATAAAGAGAAAGTTTTCTTTTTTTAAATCTTGTATTCAGTTGCAAAGTACAATATGGCAGAGAAATGTAGATAACAAATCTTAAAATATTAACTAGGTAATTATGCCAATTAACATTTAATTTTATCTATAGCCATCACATTTTATCTATAACAACATCATAGATAATAGTTATTACTATAGATGTCTGAAAAATTAATTAAAGTCACTGAGATAGAACCAACAAAAGTCTATTCCTTTCTTTCAAAATTTATTGAAGCTTAAGTAATCAATTTTCCATTCTGAAAGTTTGTTCCAAATGGAAACTTGGAGAGTTAGGGCCAGAGATGGGTTTTCTTTTTTTCCTATTAAACCCTTTATCAAGAGACTCTCTTGTTAAACTTTCCCTGACTCTCATTGTGAGGAGAGTCTACATGAAACTGTGATAGGGTAAGGACTAAGTCCCTGTGTTCCTGGCATTTCTAACTTCCTTCAGCAGACACTGAGGGCCATTTACTGTGACATGGGATTCCCCCTTAGAACTGTAACTCTAGTGAGGGCTCAGTTCCCATTCCATTCAAAAGTCACAGCACAAGCAGAGCGGACAAACTAAAATGTTTGTGGCAGCAGAAGCAGAGAGGACAAACTAAAATGTTCAGATTGATTGTTTTTCATGCTTCATTTCTAGTGGGAGCTGTGGATTGTAGGGGACCTTTCTGTACAGTGCTGGCAGACCCAAGATGTTGGCTGACAGGGAAAGGAACTAATTGTGAAAGGTCCAGGAACCAGGGCTTGGCATAGGTGAGGAAACCTGTCTAGAGATTTGCCATATCTTTGGAGAGAGGGGGTGTTTCCTCTAGACTACCAGCCCTGTGCACAAGACTAAAATTTTATTTATAAATTGATATAAACCCAGCAGAACAATTTAGGGCTTACTTTCGCTGCTCACAGAACCACATAAACAATCTTTGGTGAGTATCTGTAGTGCTTCTCAGAGCATTCTGTATGGATGTGTGCATAGATGTATAAAGGTGCATGTATGTATCTTATGTCTATGTCATATATGTGTGTCATATATATGTATATATGAGACAGTGGTTTAACTTTGTATATGATTTAGAAGTATAGGCTCTCCCCCTTTAGTTGCTATCACACCACCAATACCCATAGTCTACAACCATAGTCTAATATGCTCCCTCCATACTTTGTGCCTTCACTTCTATCTCCCCCATTAGTAGCCTTAGATCTACAATCAGACTTCTAGGATCTGTTGGCTTTAGCTAATCTTTTTTTTTTTCTATATATTATACACATAAGTGACATCATCTGTTATTTGTCTTTTTCCTTCGGACTTCAGTTTGCTTAGCATAACCCTCCCAGTTGCATACATGTTGTTATACATGGCAAGTTTATTGTTTTTGATGCTGTGTAGTCTTCCACGGTATATATATACCCCTTCTTCCTAATCCACTCATCTGTCTTTGGGGAGTTAGATTGTCTTAACGTGACTACTATAAACAGAGCTTCAAGGAACATAGGAGTGCTTATATACTTTTGAATTAGTGTTTTCAGTTCTTTGAGTAGAGATAGATACTTTGGAGTAGAATACAGAGTATTCTGATAAAGAAAAAATTAGTGGCTGCTAAATGCAGCGTTCTTGTTTTTGAGTAGGTTGCATGGATGCATGTTCCTACTTTCTTGATTGGGTTCAATAGTCTTTGTCCAGGAAAGTAAAGATGCTAACTATGTATAAAATTTATATGTATGGGTCTGCAATTACAGTAGCCTAATTGTTTATCAATCTTCGAGTAAGTCCCCCAAATCCATCAATTCTGCCAGTTGGTTGTTCTAGCAGATGTCTGAAAAATGTCTCCTTTGTCTTTATTGAGTATCATCCAATTAGTTTATCAATGTTTATTGGTCATCTTTCACAGTCATGCCACTGTTTGGTGTAGGTTAGAGAGATATACTGAGCTATAAAGGACACGGCTCCACCTAAATCTGAAAAATGAATGACCATCTGATACCCGCTATCATATCTGTAGGAGGGGAGAATGAGCAGCATGCCACAAGATAGCAAGATTTTTGTGTATGTCTCCTAATACATACCAAGTTTTCTAGGAATCCTACTTTGTTGTACACTTGTTGTGTCTTTTTCTTAGGCCATTATTTCCAAGAGTCAGATACTCTGTTTAATCTATCTTTCATTTTTTATAACCTTTGGCACAAGGCCGAACACCTGCAAGATCTCAAAAATCCTGATTGGATTATATTGCCAGTATTGGTCCCCTAATTCTATGGATGATATTTGCAAGACTGTTAGTTATGATTTATACTTACATTTCTAATACTTTTGGAACATGACAATAAAGAATAATTGACTTCTTTATATGTACATTTTCTTTTTACATCATTTATTGATGTGTGTATTTTTAAATAACCAGGCCCCAATTAAGCCAACTATTCTTGATTTTCTAAAAATTACATAAACTGTAGTTTCATTTCTATAGCCCAAATTAAAATACATCATTGAAATTAAAGTAAACCTACAGGTGTGTCATTAGCATATTCAAAGCCAAATGTTGATAATAATGGTATTTACTTACTGAAATTTAACAGTATTCATTCAAAAACAACATGTAGTCCTTCACTGCCTTAGACAAAAGAATACAAGTTACTTTAGTTTCTATACTCTAATTAGATAGAAAAATGTTCTATTTTCCCCTTATTAACTGTCTCCTTCCCATTATATTCTATCATTTTAAACAAAACATGCATTTAAAAGCATTATTTGAAATCTGAGGCCTTATTTGAAGATTACAACAGGTTAAATCATCTTTATAAAAGGAACAAGAGACCTCATTAGCTGCAGAATTAAATCTTTCCTAAGCATAACTCATGTATGTACATCTGAAAATTGATCTGCTCTATCCATTTGCAAATGCTTTGCAACTAGCAAAGAAACAGGATTCAGTCAGAAAGATCTGAAGGAAAACAATTATCAGAATTATCTCACCTCTTGCTAAAAAAAAAAAAAAAGGCAGTCGGGGACTAGGAGGTTAAGAGCCTGATTCTTTGTTGGAGGGAGGCTCTTCTATGGATCTAATCTGTTTTGCTTTATCATGATTTGAGATAGTGTATTAGAAAATGATAGTTCATTTTTGGGTGATGTCAAGGCTGTAGCCATTATGTTCCCCATAGGTTTGCATGGCTAGTTAATAGTAAACTACCAAAGCTTCATGGGGTCTTAGATGCCACGTGGGCTAATATCCATACTAAGACAGTGGGTACCTAAACTGCTTGGTCATTGCTCATTCATTCAGCAAATGCTCACTGCATCTTCCTCTACGCTACTACTATTGTGATGGTTAAACGAAGCATGGCCTCTGCTTTCATGGGGCCTCTGTCCACTACATACAGTGCCATATATAAGAAAATAAAGTACAGTAGTGGACAGGGTGACTGGGGGAAGAGAAAGGAGGTTGGGAAGGGAAAGGAGGTTGAGATCTGAATGAGAAGATGCATGTCCATTATGTTATAACAGAGTATTATTAACAGGCTGGGAAGTCTCGAAGGTCAAGGTGCCAAAAGATTTGGTTTCTGGTGAAGGCTTACTTCTGGTTCACAGATGGATGCCTTTTTACTATGTTCTCACATGGCAGAAAAGGTATGAATCTCTCTAGGATCTCTTCTATAAGACACTAACATAATTTAGGAGAACTCCACGTTCAATACCCAAGCACTCTGCAAAGACCCTAAATCCCATTGGGCATTAGGTTCCAATATATGGATTTCGGAGGGGTTGGACACAGATAATTCTTCTATAGAAGGACCACACATAGTATGAGTAAAGGGTCAGTGTGGAAATTATTTCAAACAAAAGGAATAATGAGTACATGCTCACTACAGTGAGTATACTGATATGGGGAGGACTTGAGATGTTAAGAGGTTGCTGAGCATGGACAAGATGAGGGAAGAGTGACGAGGTGAGGTTGGAGGGGTAAGACAAGGTCAGGCCACACAAAACCTTATAGATTGTGGTAAAGAGGATGAATTGTTTAAAAATGTCATGAATTATTAGTTCATTAGTGGCCTGTCAATTTTCTTTAATTTTTTTTTTTAATTGAAGTACCATTGTTTTACACCCTTGCTAGTATTCTGAGAGGATAGGATTTCCCCACCTGGGCATACACAGTCCGATATTTAAAACAGCATATTCTTTATTGTTGTTAGGGTTTCTGGGACTAGGATTCTGATGAGTGAGATAAGAAGATGGACCAGCAGAGTGAATTGTCAGTTCCTGGGTCTAAGACCAGGCACAGCCATTATAGTTACAACCTTCTTGGGACCTCTGAATAAGAGTGAAATGGAGCGATGAGGTGGCTATCCATTAGACAAGTTAAAATTAGACTAAATTTTAACCACAAAACACAAAGTATTTTACCTAAAAATACCATTATGATACAAAGATATTTAAGCAGATTGTGGCATAGGTTAACTAAGTTTGGAATAAACAAAACTTTCAGGGCCTTCTGTTGATGAAGCTGTTAAGTCTGTCTCCTCCCCCTGGTCAGGCTGGTCACCCCAGTTGAGACCCAACCACACTTGAGTCACCTCACACAGATGAGAATCTCTTCTGATTGCACCACAGGTTGATAACCCAGAGGGAGGTAATCAATGAGTCAGTGCCAATCTCACAGAAATGGGGCAAATGAGGACTACAGGGGATGGACCAAGTGGCCCAAAATTGCCTCCTGTAACCTAGAAGGCTAGAATGGCTGGTTAGTTATTGTCGTTTAACTTTATTCTGTCATTCTGTATCCACTGGGGGTAAAATGACATGGGGGTACAGAACAGGGTCAGTATACACCCAGGAAGAAAACACATGACCCAAATGTTAACTGGCCATCAGCCATCAGCATGTCTTAGGGATTTCACAAGCATTCACATGCTTGGGACTTCTCAGCACTCAGAAGATGAAGTTTGCATTAGACAGAGCTCTTAACATCAGTACCCGGAGACCTGACTGGGAATGATGGCTCTACTGCCTTAAAAGCGTGTGACCTTAGGTAAGTCACTGACCTCATTTGTCTTCTTCAATGGAAAAGCTTAACGTGGTTTTGTCAACATCATGGGCTTGTATTTCCAGGGGAGTGGTACATATAAAGGGTGACATGCCACATAAACTGTCTTTCTAGGTTACAGCCCTGGAAAGTGAAGGGGAAATTACCAATCTCATCAAGGGGTTGATGTGGACAGTGAAAAATCAAGTCACAAATTCAGAGGACAAGCTATGGAAATTAAGATTTTTTTTTTTTATTTTTTTTTTTAAAGATTTATTTATTTGTGCATACAGAACTAGGGTACAGGCCAGAGGCTCAGGGGTGGCAAGAGGCTTCACCAGAGACAGAGTGGGGAACAGAACAGGCAGATCGACGTAGTACACTGCTAAGGGGAGCAGCAGGCAGGCCAGGAGAGGTCTGCCACGCCATGTGGTCACCTCCAGGGCAGGCGTGAATCGAACCCATGTGGAAGCGGCTTTAGATTCTCAGTGCTGTGCTTTAACCCGCTGTGCACCAGGGAGGGCCGGAAATTAAGATTTTTCTATATTAAATAAAAGAACTGAGGACTGTGTTCTGGCTTATGGCTAGTTCTTACACAGAACATCATGACTAACCTGTTTTATATATTCTGGAGCAAAAACAAAATAAGATGCATAAAAAGGGGTGTTTTCTATTTCTAAAATACATCTTGCAAGTGTACCAAGTGCCAGAATTTGTTATTAAAGCATTAAAGCAAGTTTGGCATTCTTTCTCTAATATCCTTAAGAGAGATTTGTACCTGCGTTTGGGTGACTTAATGATGATTCTGATTGAAGACTTGGGAAAATAGTACTGAGTCTCCCTTTTTTGGTTCTTGGAACTAAATTCTGAATAAGTTATACATTATAAACTATATAAAGACAGGGAGTTTTGTTCATTGATGCACCCCCAAGCACCTAGCACACTATTTGCCATAGAGTAGATACTTAATAAATATTTTGCTAAATAAAGAAACCATGAGTTTGTCCTGGCATTTGCAAGCAATATATATTCGCTTGTTCTCTGGTTCACCTGCCTATGTGTGCACAGCCCCAGCCTCAGACCATTGTGAACTGACTCTATAAGTCAGAGCTGTGGTTTTCAGACTCTAGGGAATTTGCATGGATTGGAGGGATTCAAGCTCACTCTGGTTCAACTGGAACCACCCAGCTTTTATCTTGTATACATAAGTGCTTGCAGACCCAAGTCATCACATATATATTTACATACACACACACACACACATTGGGCTCCCAAATATTACTTTCCTTTTTTTTTTTTTTTTGGTAATGTTCCACACAAGTTGCTGTTATATGGGAGAGTTTTGTGATGAAAAGCCTGAAACACAGAACAAGCTAGGGAAGAAGTCTCCTGTCAAAGCATCTTTGATCTAGAGGATTTCTGAGTAACAAATGAAAAGGCTAAAATGGCCCTTTTGGTCAAGTGGTGTCTCCTATTTCATAAAATCCAAACATAGAGATGAAAGGATCTGAATTGTTCTAGTTTTCCTCTTTTTGAAGTCCCTATGGGCTGTTGTAATAATCATATATTTAAAAAATAAACTCCCTAATTCTAAAGACTGGGAACTGCCAAGTCTCAAGGGAGGTGGCACTGATTGTGTGCTTACACACATTGATTGAAATTGTTCTGTTATCCAGTCGTGAGCTCATTGAAACCACAATATTCTCTCAGGCACAACAACTTTTGAGCAGAAACGCATATTCTAGTTAATTATTAGGATCCAAGAAGTAATGTGACTATGTGTCTATCTTGTTAGTGTCAAAAGAAGCAGCTCTGCCAACGACTCCTTCCAACCACCCTAAACCTCTAGGGATACCTTCCCCAATCACATCTCCAGGAATGCACAGATCTGGCCCACCCTCTAGTGTGAGGGAGGGAAAGGAGCCCACTTAGAAAGGCCACAGCACAGTCAACAAGAAACAGACTAGAAGTCCAGTTCAATAAACATCCCTCCTATCCTACCCCCAGCTACACTCACCTCTGCCATTGAAGGTCCAAACACTTGCCCTGGGAGACAATTAGATTTGTAGTCTATGTTGTGCTTTTCAGAACATGTCCTTAATTCTCTTCCTTTGATTCACCACAATACTCTGGCCAAGGGCAGCTGAAGCAGGCATGCCCAGCCCCATTGTAAAGATGAAGAGACTGAGGCTTGGAGAGGTTAAGTGGCTTGTCTAGTTAAACAGGATGGGAGTGATAGTGGGAGCACGGTGATGGAGTCAGATTGTTTGGGTTCACATCTTGACACTGCTTGGGTGATTCAGTCTCCTTCTTTGTAAAGTGAAAAGACTCATGGCATCTGCTTTGTCGGCTGGTTGGTAGACTAATAGTTAAGACAGCAGTCAGCTATGCTTAGTACCCTTAAATGCTTGATGAATATTAACCATTATTATTAGACTTATGAGGTAGAGACAATCACTAAACTTAATTCCTAACCCAGTGGTTTTGTTTGTTTTTTTTACTATACAGAACTATTCCTACCACCAGATTCTAGCAGTTTCCCTCTATCTGAGTCTCTCCTGTTCCTACTACCTCTTTCACTCAAATAATGAAAAATTAGATTCATTGTGCTATTTAAAATTCTGGGCAGGTGTGAGGGGAGGTGATGTCTCTGTCTTTGTGGGCAACTACGAAGGAGTATCATTGACTATGGGGAAAGAATAGACTGTCTCCAAAGGTTTCAGTGATATGAGTGCAGGAAGTGAGCTGGTTCCTCCCAGCATCAAACACTCACCCTAAGTAATATCATCAGCCAGAGGCAGAGGTGGAACTAGAAAGAAGCTCCTTGCTCTGAACCCTTTCCATTCCTGACTTATTTGCATCACCTAGCACCAGTGACCAGAAGCAGTGACCAGAAGGAGGAGTCTTAAGCGGGTCTGAACAGGGCTCCCAGGTAAAGCTTTATGCAGAGTCCTCACTGCTGGCTGCCATATCAGCAGCACTCACTATGAGAGCAGAAGATGCCAGCTCAGAATTAATAACTTAAATCTAAAAAAAAAAAAAAAAGCTATAACTGGACAAACCCTGTAGAGGATATTTTCTGGCATACTCTCTCCTTGCTCTGGAGAAATCTTTAGAAATAATATGTCATGGTGTGGGTAAAAGTGATTGATTAGGTGTTTTCTGATAAGTTAGTATATAAAATTCATAAATGAGTCAGGGCCTCATTCCCTCTCACTATTTTGAAGATATTTGTTTTCTTCTGACCCAGAACTCTGTTTGCTGGGATACAGGCAAGGTTTCCTGAGGTTCCTAACATCAGAAAATTTATACTTAAGTAGAAAAAGTAGTGGTATAGAAAATGCATGTAAGAACAACATAAGCAAACTGCCTACATGGGCAACACCAAAGTTGAGAATATACCCCAGGATGCACTGTCTCCAAATTTAACAGGTCTCTCATGAACCCAGTCTTCCTAAATCTTAAATTTGTATTTTACATTTTAAAACATTTAAAACCTCCTTGGATAAACAATAGTATGATCACTATACATTTTGATATTTCTGAAAAAAAGATGTTTTGCCAATTAGATTATTATTATTGTGGAACATGGTTTTCCAATTTTAGGTGGCATTTCCACAGAGGTGTAGCTTATTATAAGTCACACGCAAAATATCTACTGCTTTCTGGATTACTTCTTATAATCTAAACTTGAACTTTTTCAGTTATTTTTGTAAGTTGAAACTCAGAATTCAGGAATAAATAGCATGCATGCTTCATATCTTACTATTCTAATTATAGCTACTCTTTTACTTTTTATCTGCTATAGGTTATTCTGTATCACATTATGTACTTGAAAGATAAGGGCTCTGCAGCTTATTAACTGTGAATCTGGGTAAGCTCTGAATCTTTTCTGAGCTTTAATTCTGTAAAATAGGACTAAACAGTATTTTAAGATGGTTATGAGGGGAAAAAAAGCAATGAAAATTAGAAAAACATAGCAGAGTCTGTCCACATAGTGGGTAGTAATAATTTAATAGCTTATAATTAATAATAACTGCTTAGTATGTACCAAATAGTATGCTGTGTGCCTTACCATATGTCACTATCTTTAAACCTAAATTCAGCTCTATGAAACATGTATAATCATTTTGACCACTTTATAGATGAGGCAGCTGAGGCATAGTGAAGTTATCCAATTCAGGTAAGAACACAGTCAGGTAGTGACTACAGTTAGAATTTGAACTGGATGTTTTCACTCATAGCAGGATTGTAAGGGATCAGGGGAAAAAAAAGAGAGAGAGAGAGAAACAAAGGTAGTAGAGTACAAATGAAAAGAATGAACAACTATAAACCAGAGACATTTTATGGTTGTGGAAGGGAGAATGGAGTCAGAACTGGAGTGGGAAGAGTTCACTGGACTATGGTGATGGTACATCGGTAAACTGGAGGTGGGAAGCCCTTGGGGATTACAACTGAGATGAAAAAATGCACAAAATTAAGAATGATGAAAAAA
>NW_004567112.1:43862923-43866426 GCF_000260355.1 Condylura cristata
ACATAAAAAAGGTTCCTATAAGCAGTTCTGCCATTATTTGGAAAAAGGAAAATTGCTTCCTATTACCTGGTAATACAAGCAGGCTATTGACATGTGCTTAAAAAAAAAAATCAAGATTTCCCTAGCTAGAGTTCACTTCATTTTTCATTTAAATAGGGAACATGAAAACATTTTTAAAATAGGAAGACATAAAAACACATGATAATGACATGGAGATTTTGCTTTGATCATTTATGACCAGCTCGACAGCCACATGACATGACATATGACATGTGAACCTGGCCCCCAGATTGCTATGTACCATATCTTATGCAATCGTGATCAATGAGGCATTGATTTACCTTTTGCTAGTGTGTGTCAGCAGTGGTAAAGCGCTTGATTTGTTGGTTGATAGGATGTGTTTCTACTGGAAAGGTTGCATTTCTCTACTCTATTCATATTAAATGGGACAAAATTCACATTGACTGTCACTTCCTCGTTGAGAAATAGACAACTAAGGAATTTTATTTCATTGTGACTGTCACTGAAACACAATGCTGATGTCAATAAGCATTTCTGTATATGTTCTCTCCCCTTACTGAAAACCTGTTGGCATATTCTCATTGTTAAGCAGGAACTGAGTGGTTAAAGAAAAAAAATCTCAAATGTAAAAATTATAATGCTACTGTCATTAACCAGTAGCATTATAATAATTATAATGGCAGAGAAAAAGAAGAGTCATAGAGGTTAACATTTCCTGAAGGCAAGGGGTCGGAAGGAAGTATGGTGGACAGGAAAGGGACTGCCTGTATCCTATAGCCTCTGCCATGTGCACAAGGCATGGAAGGCAGCCTGAGGCGTCCACCCACACTGGCTTTATTCCCCAAATGTACTTGCTTCCTTCCACTTTGAGACCTTTCCACACTTGCTCTTTCTCCCTGGAGTGCTCTTTCCACTGAACTTCTCTCAATATTTGCCAGTCCTTCCATTTAGAGACGCCTTCTTCAACCTGCTAAGTTCTATTGGATCCTTTCCCCCTTTCCTTCATTGGGGTCAAACATTGTCATTGTTCGTGTATTTCTTTTAAAGATTTATTTATTTATGAATACAGAACTGGGTACAGGCCAGAGGTGCAGGGGTGATGAGGGGATTCACCAGAGACAGAGTGGGGAGCAAAACAGGAAGATTGATGAAGTACACTGCTGAGGGGAGCAGCAGGCAAGACAGGAGAGGTCTGCCACGCCATGTGGGTCACCTCCAGGACTGGGGATGGAACTCGCACTGAAGCAGTTGTGGCTTGCTTGCAGTCCTGCTCTTTAACCCATTACGCTACCAGGGAGGGCCTGTAACTGTGTATTTCTGTGATTAACAGCAGGTTCCTTTGCAGCAGGAACGAGCCCTAGTTTTAGGCACCATGATGTGTCCAGGGTGTGGCAGAGTGCTTGACTATGATGCTACAGTCGATGCTTAAGAAATATATAACTTAATGGTACTTCACCCTAAAGAGAACCCAAGTATGCTCTGCTAAAGCCACTGCTGCTGCTTATACAAAGTAACATCATAGATACCTGGTTTCTTTCTTTTGAGATTATTTGTGCCAGTGAAATATGACTTTGGTTGTACATTGGACTGTGTGAAGCAATCCTTCTCTTGGGTTTTACAACTGATTTGGTTGTCATAATCTGGGCATGGATTATAGCCCCTGGATTAGTAGTGAGACACTGAAAGTAAGGAACCATTAATCAGCTTTCTCAGCACACAGGGAAACCTTAAGAAGGGCTCGGTTAGATGGAACGTTGGCAATGAATCTGATTTTCACTGAAATGTATGTGTCTTGTGCCATTCAAGTTAGGGACCCAAAACCTCATGTGTGTCTATAGTTAAAGACAATTCTGACACTCCATTGTTTCCCACTCCAACAGCAGGATTAAAGTGAAAATGACATTACAATAGAAATAGGCTATAGTGGTGTTCAAAAAACCTCTTAATAAATCAGTTTTCAAATATTAACAAATGATTTGTGACATGCCTCACGGCTGATTGTGATTTTTAGTCCACATGGTGGGAACAAAGCTGAATCCCACTCAAGAGGACTCTGAGGCTAGCCAGGACCCTGAGGCTGCCTCCTCTGCCAGTCACCCCCTCCCAATCTCCCACCCTCAGGAACAAGCCTGCTCTGCTTCCTTCCTCTTACTTTCTGGCTCTGGAATCAGGACAAAGCAAATCAGAATCTGGCATCAATTTGCCACTCTTTAATAACTCTGATACATCTTGGATTGCCCCATTTACTTGGGCATTTTGACAGCCCTCTTTTAAAGAAAGGCATTTAGTTCACTTTTTGATGGGAACAAGTTCAGCCGCCCCAAAGTGGAGATCATGGTACATTTCTATTCTACTGCCATATTCCCCTTCCTTTCCCTGTGCCTCCCAGCACAGTATCTTTTCTTTATCTCTACCCCTTTTCTCCAGAAAGAACACTGTGGGGTTGGCTTCTCTTATTACAGGGCCTATTAGTGGTGCTGACTTTATGCCAACTTGGTGACTTCATCAATAACAGGTCTGGAGAGCCCAACAACTCACTCTCCCTTCACCCTAGGGAGGGGTGTGTGTCTATGACAGTCCCTTGTCCCTTGACCTTTGAAAGCCCTCACTTCAGCCTTCCTCTCCTCAGAAATGCCAAAGAGAAGAGATGAAGTTGGCGAAGGTGACTGTATTTTTTTCCCTAGTAAGCTGAGCCAGATTCTCGGTCTTCAAAGAACTGTTCCCTTTTGGGACCTGGGTTTCCCTGAGCAAATAATATAACAGCCAGAGGGCTGTACTTGGGAGTCAGAAGGTCCAGTACCCTGGCAAGTCTGGAGACCACTTATCAGCTGTGGACTTTAGGGGAGTCACCTCAGCTTTCTGCACTTAACTACCTATCCTCAGGGTTACTGACTTGAAATGAGTGTGCCTAAACTTTATTCCATTATCTATTAAACACACACACACACACACACACACACACACACATACACACACATTACAGGAAGTATCTACTGACCCGTTTGCAGTGGAGGTTCAGGGAAGGAGGGAAGGCCTCCCCAGGACTTGACCCAGGCTCGCTCCTGGGAGCCTTAGCGTCCTTCCAGCAGGTGCGGGTCGCCCCTGCCCCCCAACCCATTCTAGCACTGGGAGGGCTTGACGGGGCGCACAGGGGAGGTGTTAGTCCTTGGAGAGATCCAGATAATCCTAGAGGGTCAGTCAGTCCCATGGATTCCCAGCGTGTTTTTCAGACGGGTGGAGCTCGCTAGCTTCTCCTCCGTGGAGCCCTCTCCCGCGTCTGGCCCCCCACTCAGCCTCCTCCTTCCGGAAGGGTGGCAACCACAGGCCGCGCGACTCTCCCCACCCCCTAACTCCCGCCGCCCCCAGTGTGAATCCTGCTTTCTGCGCGCAGCTCGCCCCGCAGTGGGGCGTCCAGGAGCTCCCCCTCGGGGCTGTGCTCAGTGGCCGCCGGCGGGATTGGCAGCAGCGCCAGCCGCGGGGCG
>NW_004567112.1:43866526-43945777 GCF_000260355.1 Condylura cristata
GCCCGCCCGCCCACGTGCGTGAAGAGGAGCGAAGCTCCAGCAGTCGCGGCGCCCGCGCTTGCCGCCGTGAGTGCCTCACCTCGGAGGTCTGCGGGGGCCGTAACCCGAGCCCCACTGCCACGACCTACATTTGCATAATTCGCGCCCCACTTCTTTCGGACTCAGGGCTGGAGATGCGAGTCGGGCTCCCCTCCGAGGCGTCGTCTTGCCGGTGGTCAGCGCGGGGGCCGCGGGACCGGCCGGAGCGCAGGCGGAGCGGGCTGGCGCACGTGGTAAGAGCGCAGCTTCCTTGCCTTCTTTTTGAAAACGCTACATTGCACCTCCTTGACAGGGGCGAGATACTTACAAGGGGGCTAACCTTGCTACCAGTTCCTTTCTTTCCCCTTTTTAAAAATCTACCATTGGAAAAGGGCGCTCAGTGCGAGAGAGAAACTTTCCCAAATTTTCTCTGGGCGTTTGAAGTCAGAAAGATGGCTGGGCGCTGGATGACAGATTTCGCAGCGGTCTGGGGGAGAAGCGGTGCTTGGGTGGAGGAGAAAGAGCGGATCTCGGCGGCCCGGGGCCTTGACCGCCGCCCGCGGGACCGGCGGGAGCGGGCTTGCTGAGGCGGCGGCCGCTGCAGGTGAGCGGCGGGACAGCCGCCTGCAGCGCCGCGCTTCCTCCACGGCGTGGCGCCGTGGTTGTCGCCCTCGCGGGCCCCCTCGAGGCTGGGGCCGTTCGCGAAGAGGGTGGGCAAGGGCTGGGTCGGGCCTCTAGGCTGCCTGGGAGCTGTGTCCCAGTCACAGCGGCGATGGGGCGGGAGAGGGCCGGGCCCGCGGCGGCGCGCGGAATTTGGGTACTTGGGGGATCACTCTCCTAGGGGACCCTGGCCAGGCGGGTGGTTCCCGGTGAGGGCCGCGGAGCACTGGGAGAAGGGAGCCGTGCACGCAGCAAACCAGAATCCGCTGCTGTGTGGACTTTTCAGAAGTTTTTAAAAATTGCTTTGAAACTAGACAGAGATTTCCATTGGGATCAGTTTTTTTCATTCTTAAAGGGAAAACCTGGGTGGGATGATGAAACTGGAGCTAGCGATGCTGTTTACTGTCACTCAGGACCTCGCTGGGCACATCGAGGTGGCTCGTGGCGAGGAAAAGAGACTGTTTCCCCTGATGGACGTGTTCTGGAGTAGGACTCGGGTGGGAGAGGGACGCACCCCTCGGTTGTGGGAGGGGTCAGGAGCTGCTGCAGTGGCCGGTACTGGCTGAGTGAGGTTGAGTGTCTTCGCGGGCCACCCTGTCCAGAGAGCCCGAGCGCCAGCTCTGACGCCTGGGTACTCGGTTGTCTAGGCGGGCGCACCAACGCGCTGTCAACAGGGAGGTGTGTAGCGTAAGGTGTGCGAGTGGGTGTGTGAAGAAGTCAGCGGGGGCGAGAGTGTGTGTAGCGGAAGTGAGCGTGTCTTAGTGTAAAAGCGTGTGTGTGTGTGTTCGTGTGTGCGCGCGCGCGCGCGCGAGCGAGCGAGCGTGTGGTGGGGCAGGGTGAGTGTCCAAGCTTCCATCTGGACGCCCCCACACAGCCGACCGCCCAGACGCGCCGGGAAGGGCGCCGGCTTAGTGCAGCAGCTGAAGGGGGGCGGGGAGCGGGCGGGCAGAGGAAGGGGGTGTCTCCAGCTGAGGAGTTCTCTCGAAGCTCCCCACACTCATCCTCCTTCTCCTGGGGTCTCCCCCGCCCCCCACCTGCTTCAAGGTGCCCAAAATACTTAAACAAACAAACAACCCCAAACCTGTTCCGTTTTCGCTCCTGTATAAATAGAACAGACTTTCCAAAAAAGCTATACCGCATTCACTCTTATCACCAGCCACTTTCCACCAACTAATTCAGAAAAAAGCAGTCAGCTTCCGTGAATGCATGCAGCTTTTTTTTTTTTTTTCTTTGCTGCCTCGTTTTGCTTGCGGTTTTGAGCTGCCAAGAAAGTGAGTAGGGGTTTGACTGTAGTCTCGGCTTTGCTCGGTTTCTTTCCGAAGTTTTTTTTTTCCGGAATGTCTCCCAAACAAGGGCTGGGGAGGCGGAGCCACCCGCACCGGATCTTCGCCTTTTTTGGAAAGTCCTGGGTAACCGGAATTCCTCCCTCTGAGGGAGGCCGCCCCGCGGCCGCGACCTGCTCGCTTTCTTCCAGGGATCTGAACCCCGCTTGCAGCGCGCCCCCTCCTCGCCCGGCTCAGAGTTCTGGACCCCGGCACAGGCTCGGGCAGCGCACCCCAGACCCGAGTGGACCCTGGCGGGGTAGGAGTCATATGCAAATAGGCCATGTGACGGCAAAAGCCGCCTGGCCCAGCCCTGTTCCTCAGTCCATATATGGGCAGCGACGTCACGGGCATTGAAGGCCTGCCCATAAATACTTAGAGCAACACTTTCCGTCTAACCGAGAGAGCAGCAGCAATTGATTAATAGCTCGGCAAGGGGACACACTGACTGTTATAATAACACTACACCGACAACTCCTGGCTTATCAGCCGGAACATAGGAGAAAGTCAGTGGCAAATAGCCATTTTTCATCTTTTTAAAAAAAACAGCAACTTGTTTGCTAGTTTTATTTCTGTTGGATTTTTTTTTTTTTTTTTTTGGTGGTTGCTTTTAAGTGTGGAGGGCAAAAGGAGATACTTACATAGGTTCAGTCCAATTCCTCTCCAAAACGGCTTCTCTGGCACTCCAGGTAGCGAGGGAGTTGGGTCTCCAGGTTGTGCGAGGAACAAATGATGACTGCCAAGGCCGTAGACAAAATCCCAGTAACTCTCAGTGGTTTTGTGCACCAGCTGTCTGACAACATCTACCCGGTGGAAGACCTCGCCGCCACGTCGGTGACCATCTTCCCTAATGCCGAACTGGGAGGTCCCTTTGACCAGATGAACGGAGTGACCGGAGGTAAGCCGGGGACCCCCCTGTTCGGGCCGATACCCACGCAACTCGGAGGTAGTAGATGGGGTGCGGCGCTTGTGCAGGACTTGGAGGAGAGCGTTGGGGCGCGAGGTGGAGGATGTTGACTGAACTAGCTCTGAAGACTGTAAGGGGGTGCTGGATGAGCTCGCAGAAGCGGGGACCCAGGCGCTGAAGGTGGGCACGTGGGTAGATATCCCAGGTCGCCGGGTAGCCGGCGTGCGTGCGCCGCGGCGTGCGTACCCCCAGGCAGGCGCAGGGATGAGAGTGGAAGAGGTGTCCCATTGGACTTTGGGATTTGGGCTGACCCTTCAGTTATCCGACCTGCCTAACTCCCCTCTCCCGGGTTAAGGGCAAAGTGCCAGGAAACTTCGAGGCTCTGGAGGAGAGCTGCGCTTCTTAAGAGCCAAACCGCGGAGATGCTCCCGGGGAAAGCGTGCGCCTCTCCTTCTCCCGCAGAGCAGACCTGGGGGAATTCTGTGTTGCCAGGGTTGCGACCTAAAAGAGCGTCCTACCTGTTTGCTGCCCGCGTAGTTGAGGGGGTTGCCGAGTTGGCGAGGCAGGGAAGAGGAGAGGAAGGGCGGGCAACAGCGGCAAGCGGTCCCCGGCTGCCAAGGGAGACCCATGGGGCTGCCCGCTCTGCCAGGGACGTCTCCCGCGGCCCCGCGCCTTCCTGGAAGCCCTGCCGCTGGCCTTGGGTTGGCGCAGGGACGTGCGATTGTCAGACCATGACTCCTTCCTTCACAGCACCCAATTCCCACCTGCAGGCTTTGGCTGCTGCAGCGCAGCGGGAGAGGGAGAGTGAACCCGGGATAGGGAGTTGCCTGGAAATCACTGGCCCCTATCCTGGGCTTCCCTTTCTTACCGGCACCTTCTGGACAGTGATGGGGATCTTATCACTTGGATGGTGCCTCCCAGCCATGGGACCTCCAGGCAAAAGAAAGAGAGAGAGAAGTTCCAGGCAGATGGGGAATTTTTAATATTGTTGTTGCTATTATTGGATGTTTTTATTGGGCACTAGAATCACAGATGGCTGTGAGTGTGGGGGGCGTTGTGGAGTAGCTCATCATGCTTTCCTGGAGGTAGTTCTTGAGTCCCAGACTGTTACTGATTGCCACTGAAGGATTTGCGAGCGGCCTCTGTTTCTGGGCTGCAAACTCCCCACCAATTGAACTCCCCCTAGCCCTACAGTGCTAGGACCCTGGGGTTTGGGAGTAGATCCCTGTGAAAGAGACTGAGAAGAAATTCTTGGCTACCTTCTCATTGGTCCACCTCCATTCTTTCTTTCCTTCCCCAGATGGCATGATCAACATTGACATGACTGGAGAGAAGAGGTCCTTGGATCTCCCATATCCCAGCAGCTTTGCTCCTGTCTCTGCACCCAGAAACCAGACCTTCACTTACATGGGCAAGTTCTCCATTGACCCCCAGTACCCTGGTGCCAGCTGCTACCCAGAAGGCATCATTAATATTGTGAGCGCAGGCATCTTGCAAGGGGTCACCTCTCCAGCTTCAACCACAGCCTCATCCAGCGTCACCTCTGCTTCCCCCAATCCACTGGCTACGGGACCCCTGGGTGTGTGCACCATGTCTCAGACCCAGACTGACTTGGACCATCTCTACTCTCCGCCGCCACCTCCTCCTTATTCGGGCTGTGCAGGAGACCTCTACCAAGACCCTGCAGCGTTCCTGTCAGCAGCCACGACCTCCACCTCCTCCTCTCTGGCCTACCCACCACCTCCTTCCTATCCATCCCCCAAGCCAGCCACGGACCCAGGTCTCTTTCCCATGATCCCAGACTATCCTGGATTTTTCCCATCACAGTGCCAGAGAGACCTACATGGTGCAGCTGGCCCAGACCGCAAGCCCTTTCCTTGCCCTCTGGACTCCCTGAGAGTCCCCCCTCCGCTCACTCCACTCTCCACCATCCGCAACTTTACACTGGGGGGCCCCAGTGCTGGGGCAACAGGGCCAGGGGCCAGTGGAGGCAGCGAGGGACCTCGACTGCCTAGTGGCAGCTCAGCAGCGGCCGCGGCCTATAACCCACACCACCTGCCACTGCGGCCCATTCTAAGGCCTCGCAAGTACCCCAATAGGCCCAGCAAGACCCCAGTGCATGAGAGGCCTTACCCATGCCCAGCAGAAGGCTGTGACCGGCGCTTCTCCCGCTCTGATGAGCTGACACGGCACATCCGAATCCACACAGGGCACAAGCCCTTCCAGTGTCGGATTTGCATGCGCAACTTCAGCCGCAGTGACCACCTCACCACCCACATCCGCACCCACACCGGCGAGAAGCCCTTTGCCTGTGACTACTGTGGCCGCAAGTTTGCCCGGAGTGATGAGAGGAAGCGTCACACCAAAATCCATTTGAGACAGAAGGAGCGTAAAAGTAGTGCCCCCTCGTCTTCCATGCCAGCTGCCTCTGCAGCTTCCTGCACTGGGGGCACTCAGGCTGGGGGGCCCCTTTGCAGCAGCAACAGCAGTTCTATTGGTGGAGGGCCCCTTGCCCCTTGCTCCTCTCGGACCCGGACACCTTGAGATGAGACTCAGGTTGCTATAACAGCGCCTTTGAGGCCCTTCGTCTACTCTTCCACTAGAGCTGCACGACAAACACTACCACCCTTTCCTGCCACTCCCTCCCTCCCTCCCTTGGGCAAAGGACTTTAGTGGAGCCCAGCACTGCCCCTCCACCTCTCCCCCCCACCCCATTTAGAAACAGGTCCTTCCTAAAACTTAGCCTGCTTTAGGCTCTCTTGGGTGAGCTGACTATCACCCTAAGGCAGTGGGGAGGCTTACAAGGGGGTTGCATGGGGCCCCTGGCCTAGGGGGCTGAGATCTGACCCTTATTTAAGGCTCATTTGACTAGGTTTTGCTTCCCCTCACCCCTCTGATTTTGCCTGGTTACAGGTTTTTGGCTCTGGATGTCAGAGTTGATCCGAGACTTTTTCTACAGTAGGTTTGGGAGATGCTGATTCCTTCAGGTGGACAGCAAAAAGACAGAAGCGAAACTGATGTGCACTTTATGTCTTGGGACTGATTTGGGGGATGCTGTACAAGTGAAGCATGGCCTTTATGCTGCATTCTGTGGCCCTAGAACAGTGAGTCAAAGCTTATCTAGTCGTCTCAGCCCTTTCAGCAATATGTATTATAAACTCAGAGAACAGAAGTGCAATGTGATGGGAGGGACATAGCAATATCTGCTCCTTTTTGAATTGTTTGAAAAACGTTAAGACTATTTTTTCAGTGTATATCAACTCAGATATTGTGTATTTTTGATGTGCACTGTTCTCCAAGTTCTGAACCTTTGGGAAAAAAAGTAAAGCGTTTATGATTTCTTGAAATGTCAGAGGTTAACTTATTTAAAAGGGATGTACATAGATTCTCTGAAACTTGGATGCATGCAATTGTGTCAGAAGTGTCCTTTGGTGCCTTGTGTGATGTAGACAATGTTACAGGGTCTGCATGTAAATGGGTTGCCTTACTATGGAAGAAAAATCACTCCCTGGGTTTAGTATGGCTGTATATTTCTGCCTATTAATATTTGGACTTTTTTTTAGAAAGTATATTTTTGTATGCTGTTTTGTGACTTAAAGTGTTACCTTTGTAGTCAAATTGCTGATAAGAATGTACATAATGTTACTGGAGCTGAATTGTTTGGTTATTAGCTCTTAATAGTTGTGAAAATAAAAATGATTTATTCTAACGCAAAACCACTAACTGAAGTTCAGATAATGGATGGTTTATGGCTATAGTGTAAATAAATACTTTTCAACAATATTTTGCTGCAAAAATCATTTATGAAAAATGTACTGAGTGGGAATTCAGTGGTTATACAAAAACAATTCAGTGGAACGGCTAAACAACAGCACCTAGCACCAGTGGGTTTTCTTGCTTGGAGCCAGCCAGGATACCCAAATTTTCTTTGCTAGCCTTCTTACCCCAAAGCAATCTCCATTCATAATCAAACACTAGTGTTCCAGGGATTTCCCCCATGCATTAGTGTAAAAGTGGGGAGGCGTTGTTTTGACTCATTGTTCCGTCCTCTAGAACAGCCTATAGCTTTTCTCCGCTCCTGAGTGGGCTCCGGAAAATAAATAACTTACAAACAAGTGCCCACTCGGAGATTACACATTTGTGGCTGCTTTCAGAAACCTGACCAGGGCTACGAACTCAGAGAAGATGTGGCTTTGTGGAAAGTGTGGTGGTGGCGTGGTCAAGCTGGAAATGACTTTCAGGTTCCAGGATTAGTCTCATGACCACAGAAAACTTTTTGAAAATTGCTATTACACCTTCAGATCAAAGATGCTCTGAGACACCGCTGATGACAGCATTAACGGGTTGTCAAAGGAATTACCCCGGATTCATTTCTCTCTAGGCTTCACTCACCCATTGATTACCCCTACTTGGAAGGATCATTTATTTACCACAAGCTTATTAGGTCTAGAAAATATTAGAAGATCTAGTTCGTTAAATTAGTGTGCATGAGCCTAAGGACAATGAAAGACAATTTCAATAGGCAAATCTTGTTCTCCATGGTCCTGGATAATGGTTTGTTCGCTAAGGTTTATTCTACTGCAAGTCTTTTGAAATGATTTTAAAATATAAATTCACTAAGTGTTTATCCACCTATCATACAAAGAAAAAGGTTTCGTAACTTATCCTGACTCTAAAACTGGTCCTAAATATTTGAGTTCACCCACTGCTTCTGGATGATTATAGGCTAAAATATTGTAGTACCCTCTGCTGAGCTGTCATTGAAAAACCCTTCTCATCTGTCCTTTGTCACTTTTAGGACTTCCTCACACCTAGCGGATGATTAATGACAGCAGCAGAGTTACCTCTGTACTTTTACCCTGGCCAGTTCCAGAATGTGAGAACTAACTTATGAGGTTCACTAACACAGTTTTTATTTCCTCTATTTCAAATATGCAGAGTGTCTTTTTCTGGAACTACTAAAGACCAAGTCTCAATTTCAGTGACAGATTTGTTCTAGAGACTGGTAGTTATTCCATTAAATTCCTGTTTCCTAGCTTGTCAGAATATTATCCTCGCTGGGGCCAATTTTGTTAAAATATACGAAACAATACTACAGCTTGGTAATTACATATTTTTAGTGAATACTTCTGTCCTATTGAAATTTAAAATATAACTGAATTTTGTTTATATATATATATATATATATATATATAATTTAGATTTCACAGCACCTTTAATCAAGATGTAAACAAGCCTCCAAAAGCTATTTTTGAAAGTGAGACTGAATACAGACTATAGTCAAAATTAATTATATAATCACTTCAACTCTGATACATGGGCTTGGTGAAGTGGTATAATATCAACCTTGTGGCTTTCACTGCTTGATTTCATTGTTAGGTCAATCGTTAATCATTTTGCTTGAAACATTTCAGGTGCTTTTTAAGGCTTTTTTCTTTTTTCTTTTTCTTTTTAACTTTGCTCAAGAAATAAAGCATAAAGCAAAATCTGCTTTCTTATATGTGATATGCTTTATCTCATCATTGTTAATAGGCATTTTTATTAAAAGTAAACTTCGGGTGAATAATTCCTTAAAGATTGTAACCCATCTGCAGTGATTCAATATACATTAAAAACAGGCTTGTTCAACCTAATTAAGGTTTTGTTATTGTTCATAAACCAGGAGATTTGTTTCAATATCCTAAATGATGATGAAATTTAGGAAAATTGGTATATATTAAAAGTGCCCACAGTGACAGTAAGAGTTCAGTCCAGTATCGGGGTGGGCAATACAGATGCCGACAAGGCTTCCAGTGCAAACTACAGTTAAACTCCACAGAAAAAGAAAAAAAAAATCTAGTCTAAAATTTCTTACCTTCACAGATGAAAGTAGTTTTGTTTTCTGGAATAAGTTTATTTTCCTTAAGTTAAATATAAAAGTTTATTCTGTTATCGCAAAATAGTATGATTAGACAGTAAATAGTTTTGGGTGTGTCTACAATTCAACTATTTCAAAATATACTCTCAAGGAAATAATTATTAGACTGAAGGTAATATTATTACTTGAACTTTAGATTCTGCAGAAGGTAACTCAATATAGATACACAGTAGAGACCATGAACCTTTAACAGTAATTAAAATGTAGACATCTTAGCAAGTAATACTTTCGTTTTCCATTTTGCAAGAAGATTTACCTCTAAGCACTTCCAAACATGCCTTTATTTCCCATAAATACACTGATTTATCCCCAGAAATGTAAATAAATATCCCTGGAACTTAAGATTCGGTATTTATATGGGGCTCAGCAATGTTTTTCTTCTTTTTGACAGTAGACACCACTGAAAGGAGCAGTGGTTTCAGCTTCTTTTTGGAACCTTCAGTACTGATTTCAGACCAGGACAGTTGTAGCAGTGGCTCTGTCCTCAGGGTAGAGTTGAATAGCAATGGGCAGGAAGCCCTGAATTAAAGATATATTGCTCTTTTTAGATTCAAAGTCACCGGAATAGATGAATGATGACAACGTCCTCCTGAGATGCCAAGACTGAGGAAGCTACAAAGGGACTGTGCAAAAGGACTAGAAGGTATGATTTTGGAAGAAGTTAAGGGCTATTCAAGTTAAAATGTTGGAGAACCCACTCCTGTTGACAAAACATGTAAAAAATAGGCCCACCATTTTCATTCATAAACAGCAGTTGGTGTACACGCAATCCATGTAAATCAGGCTTACTAAAAATCAATTCTTATAAAGTAGTAGGTAGGTACACAACACTCTCCATTGATGTAATCCTCATGATATACCAGAGAATTAAAAAGTTTTCAGACAGACAACTTCTCATCCACAGAGGCAATTATTGCATTTGTTATTCAGTAGGAAAGTGATTAGTAGTACTGTGCTCATTAGTCTTTTGTAGGGGAAGACAATTTTTTTTCCCACAGTTGTTAATAAAACAAAGTCTATATTGCAGGAATATATAGAAACACAATAGCAGCACAAGTCAGTCATGACTAACAGTTTCAGCAGAGGTGCAAGGGTTGCTGCACCGTATTTTGTTTGTGATAAGAACATTTTTCCCAAAACAGTTCACTAAAAAACAAGTTACATTTTGTTTTCACCATTAACTAACATTTCTTACTCAGCCAAAAGTTTCACTGTTCTTACTAAACTAAAAATATCATATTGCTGTTTCAGCTTGCAAATTTTTCAATTATTCATTTGAAAAGCACCTTTTTTTCATTCAACTTGCGTGTACTTGAGAACTTTTCATGATAAAGTTTTGAATATCAACCCCTCCTATATTACTGTCCTATTGCTAGAATTCTTGTAGGTTAAATGTACTCTAGATTGTATTATTACACATCACTATCAACAATCTTTTTAATTAATCGACCTTTTTGCTACAATATAATTCAAAAACAGGTAGGTATATGATAAGCATACATATTCATTGCTGTATGAAAAGAATCCACACTATGAATTTTTCTAGGAAAATCATCATTTGCACATTAAAATTCATTTTTCAAGCTGAAGGGCATGAGGAATGCTTCAAACTGCTCTCAAGGTATAATAGAACACACCAAAATGTGAAGCTAACATAAAAGTTTGAGCAACCTGGAAGAAATGCTAGGCATTATGACTTTGTCAGATTTTACAACATAGTGGTAATGTCAGGTTGAATAAGCCTCTTTTGGTTAAATAGTCATCAAAAATTTACTTTTACATTCTATTTTTAAAAATTGGAAATAAATATTCCTTTGCTGTGTGCTCTGCAACCTGGTGAGCGTACAAGAGGCAAAAGTATGCTGTTTTTTTAAAGGGTCAACACTTTCCACCAATAGCAAATTTCTCTTTATTATAGAAAACAGAACTTCACTGCCACATGGGGAAGTCAATCAAAAGGGCTTAGATGACAGCTGGGCAAATTTTAATGTTTATTTCTAGTTTGTTTTTATTAGGTTTTGTGAAAAGGATTCCTATAAATAGAAAACAGGGGAAACAGTGCTCTATGGTTCCAAGCAAATGGTATCAATACATGTGTAAACAAGGTAAAGTCGATCATTCAATTAAAAGGACAAAAATAAAACTAGTCATAGCACAACTGCTCAGTTCAGAGAATGGGAGTGGCCTCAGTGTTTGTCCCACGTTCTGGTGCCCTAAAATGGCCAGTAGTATCGATAATTCTCAATTCTCAAGGGCTGATCACCTGTGTCTTCTCTTTCTTCCTACAGAAAACCACACCAGGTGAAGCTAGCACTGGTTCTGTCCTGTTTGAGAGAGAAGATTCTAAGAACACTGCTACCAACAACACAGCTGGAATCAGCAGCCCTCTGGAATATTAGAGCATCTAAGAGAATGGGAAACAGTCATCAACAATATTTTTCTCTACTTTCGCCAAAAAATACTATAAGTTAAAACGGGGGATGAAGTTCAAAAGCTGGCCAGGGGTGTTTTACATTCAGTTGTTTGGAAGCATACTGATTCAGCTCTTCTGAATCTTCTGATTAAAAAAAAAATACAGAGGTACCCTATCACCTCTTAAAAGTACAGTAAGAAAAAAAAAACTCACTTGAGGGTAATATAACTTTTGCATTAAAGGTGAATCTACAGCAAGAAATCTGATCTGGACACTCATGGGGAAGATAAGCTCAAAGTTAACTATTTACCACTGAGATATGGAGGTGCTGAATCACTTAGTAGATGCTGCCAGAATAAACCAGATGTGGCTTATTGGGCAAGGGGAGGAAAAAAAAAACATCTTTTCCTCTACATGCATAGTTAGTTATGTTTTGGGGGTAATCCTCCAACTAACAAAAATGATTTAACTTTCACAAGGAATTAATTAGACAGGACAGCTCATCTGAAACATTAGCTCATTTCTTTAAGACTATTACCAGTGACTTAAAGTAAAAACAATTCAAACCACTGGACCATGCACAGTCAATAACTTAAAACTAACAATAAGGAGTAAAAGGGCTTAAGGACAAAGGTGGGGGCGAGGGGAGGGGAGAACCCCTATTTACCCAAGAACGAGGAGTAGGAGGTTGTAGAAAATCATTTAGGGTACTTTGTATAGGAGAAGGAACAGAGGGACGAGTATTTTCATTATGGCTTTAGGAAGGAAGCGCTTCAGATAGTTCCCCCCATCCACCCCGCCCCCACCCCAATCAAAACCCCGGTGGCAGTGACAGCCAGGAAACAACCTGGCCTATTTGCCTCCCCCGCCCCGTAACCGTGCCTGGTGTCTGCAGTACAGTCGCCCGAGCTTCCCAGGGCTCCCCAGGAAGCGCCAACTGCCCACACCAGTAGATCCGATGCCAGAGCCTGGGGGTAGGGAAGAGAGCCCTTTTGGTGGGTTGCAGACAGTCAGGCCATCTCAGAAGGGCACGCTCGGGACGCAGCGGCTTCAAGGGACGACCTTGGGACCTGGATAGGGCTCCCCTTCGCACCAGAAGTCATCGGCCTGCGGGGTCTCCAGGAGCCACACTTCTCGGGGCAGGTCACAGGCTGAGCCTGATGCCTCTTTGGGCCTGACGGGCTCCAACACCCGGTAATAATGGCAGTCACGGCCGTCGTCTGGGTCGTAGGGCGGGGCCAGGATGTCCAGGAAGGCGGCAGGTCCGTCCACGGCGTCGATCTGGTGCAGGTTGTCCCGGTGCGGCGTGAGCACACAGGGGCCGCTGGCCTCGGTGTACTCCGCCCGGGAGCGCAGCACGCCCGGCCGCAGAGCGTCTCGCTCTCGGGCAAGCAGAGGCGGCTCAAACTGCTGCTCTGGTGGCGGGGCCCGTGGCTGTTGCCCGCTGTCCGCTTCTAGCTTGTCCATGCAGCTGATGCGCACGGTGCCATAGAGCACCTTGAGCATGCCATGCATGCCCGGGTGGTCGTGCAGCGGGATGGACGTGCCGCTCTTGAGCAGGAACACACCCAAGCTGAAGCCGTTCGTCTCATAGATGTGCATGTAGGTGACCGGGGGCAGGTTGGGCGGCAGCGGCTGCAGCGTGGCTTTGCGTGGGGCTATGTTCAGGTCTTCGGCGCGGACTTGGGTTAGCAGGCCCTTCAACTTGCTCAGATTCTCTGGGAAGCCCTGCGGCATCGGCGCCTCCGGGCCTGGCGCCGCGCCGCGGTCGGAAGAGCTGCGGCCGCCCCCGCTGCCCCGGAAGGTGAGGCACGCCTGGCGGGCGATCCGCTGGATGAGGGAGGCCATGTTGTCTCGGGGCATGCTCAGCTGTTCCTCTGCACGCTGAGACCGGGTCCCTCCGCCCCCTGTTTTCTTCCTCCCCTTTTGGTCACCGGCGGCCGCCACGGCTGCCAGCAGCCTCGAGCGAGGCAGGAGGCCCCGCAAATACCCGCTGGTCGGGCGCGCGGCACCGCCGCAGCCAACCTCAGCAAGCACGCGCGCACAACGGCCTGGAGCGCCCGCCTCGCGCCCCCTCGGAGCGCGCACGCGCACGGCCCACAACCCGCACTCACGCTCCGGGAGCAGGTAGCTGGAGCGCGGACACTGGCAGGCTTTGCCTTACGCCCGCCGCTCCATTCATGCGGCCAGCACCTAGGACGGTGGCCGGGAGCTGTGGGGCACCTGCATAGCATGCTGGGACTTGTAGTCTGGCATGCCTTTTAGCTCTGCAAGAGTTTCCGTTGTTAGCTGCAAAGGGGAAAGAGAGTAGAGCTGTTGGTTATACAACCACTTTCCTTAGGCTTCCTAGGTATTTGCTTGGTTGTAAAAAAAATCAAAGTGAGTTGAGGCGTAAGAGAAATAGCCATTTAACTACAACTCCCAGCATGCTCAGGAGGCTGAGGACGCACTTCCGGCAGCTGTTTCGTGATGTGTTGGAGGCTCTTGGCCATCACAAGGAACAGGGCAAGAGGGTCGTTAACCTTCTGGCGCCGCTCAGGCCTGGTCAGCCATCCAGTCTCCTTCCTCTGTCCTTATCCTTGAGACTTTATCCTTGGGAAGGAGGCCTTTGCGTTAACTTTAGCTTCTCGTGGCTGCTTAAGCACCACTGTCTACCACTGGGATTAGTTTTTAGGAGGTGGGAGGGTCATCACGCGGTTTACTCCGTACAGCAGTTCCCAGCTGTTGTTTGCATCCTGGACTGAAGCTGCTGCACAGTAGTTTTTTGCTTGGTCTCCAGAGGCCATTTGCTTTGTACTAATGGCTGTTAAAGTAATGGGCAAGACATAAGTGGAGCAGAAATAAGTATAGTTTTTTGAAACCGAGCATCTTTAATTGGTATTAAAAGCACCAAATGGGGAGTCAAGATATTGTTTCTCTAGACTACTGTGTTGCTCAGCAAGCCGTGTATCTTTAGGCAGATTCTACCCTTTTAGGTCTTCAGTTTATTTGTGAAATGCTGGGGTTAAGGTAAGAGATTCTTCTGAACTGTAATTACTCATCACATAGCTGTCAATTCATGCCCCTGGGGAGCTGTTAAAAATAAAATTTTAGGGCCACACCCCAGAGTTTCTGATTCAGAGGAACTGGTGTGGAGCGTAGAATTTAAAAAATAATAATATGATAGTTTATTTTTATATCATTTTGTGCCTTTTTCCATCTCAGTTGTAATCCCCGTGGGCTTCCCATCATCAAATCACCGGTGTGCCATCACCATAGTCCAGTGCACTCCCTACTCCCACCTCCTTTTTGATCCCATTCCCCACTCCATCCCAGTAAAATGTCTCTGGTATATAGTTGTTTATTCGCACCCCCCAACTCCCCTCCTTTATACTCCTGCTGTGAGTGGATATTTTTCTTTTTCTTTCTGGCTCATTTCACTAAGTATGATCTCTTCCAGTTCCATCCATGTTGCTGCAAAAAGCATGAGTTTATCTTTTTTGATTGCTGAGTAATATTCCATTGTTTATATGTACCACATCTTTTTAATTTACTTTTGGGCATTTGGGTTGATTCCATGTCTTTCCTATGGAGCATAGACTTTTAAACTGATTCCCAGTCATCTTACCAGCCCAGTTTGAGAAACACTGTTCCACCTGCCAATTGTGAACCAAATATCCTTAAAATTTGGCAATTTTGATTGGGATGGGGTTTATTGCTTTAGAAAAGGATTCTTTATTTTCAGAGTTTGCCATGCTGTTATTATGGTATTTAAATTTAAATTATGTGGAAAAGTAAACAAGGATGTTTAAAAAATTATTAAAAATAAATGTATTTAAAGTTTGCCATGTAAAGAAATCCCAAGCAATCTTTTTTTTGAAAGTGATTAAGAGAAACATCCCCTCCCTTTATTTACAAATCAGTACTTTTATTTATTAGTTTTGTTCCACCTGCCAATTGTGAACCAAATATTCTTAATATTTGGCAATTTTGATTGAGATGGGGTTTGCTTTAGAAAAGGATTCTTTATTTGAAACATGTAAATAACTATATGTGTGTGCATGTGTAAATCTGGACCGTGGTAATTGCTCCTTAAATAGTCAAAGACCAGTGATATGGAATGATATTCAGCAAATATTACAATGGAATTTGAGTTGTCTTGAGAATATACTTCATAGTACAGTTTTTTTGTTTTTAAAGGTTTATGCATACAGAGCTGGGGGTACAGGCCAGAGGTGCAGGGGCAGTGAGAGGATCCATCATAGACAGAGTGGGGAGCAGGACAGGCGGAGTGATGAAGAACACTGTTGAGGGGAGCAGCGAGTGGGTCAGGAGAAGTCTGCTGCACCATGTGTGTCACCTCTGGGGCTGGCTGGGATCAAACTCATGGTGAAGTGGCTTTAGCTTCTCAGTGCTGTGCTTTAACCTGCTGCACCACCAGGGAGGGCCCATATAGTAGAGATTTTTAAAAAGAATATTTTTATTGCTTAATTTTGGTAATGTCATTTCTCTGGCCCTTGCTATTTATTGTTTGAATAAAATGTTCACTTTCCAAAGACTGCCTATATCAGAATCACCTGGTGGTGTTGGTTGAAAAGTGCAGATTACCAGATCCTGTGGAAACCTGTCTGAATTTTTTGCACATTAAAGTTTTTAAGAAATTCTGAGTTTCCGTAGGGCACATAGTACTTTTTCAGGTACCACCATAATTCCTCTTAATTCTACTCTTTAGGGCTGTGCTAATTGATAAAGGTCAACCTAAAGGCTTTTACCTCTGAGAAGCATGTTTTGTGGCCTGCTACCACATTTCCAGTAGCATGGGCTAAATAGGTTTCCATTGCCATTAACATCATTCTTTTTTATGTTCCTTACTCTGTTTTGCTGTAAGCAGAATGAAGACGAGAAGAAATTCAGACAAAAGAGAAGTGACACAGAACAAGGACTAGAAATACAAGGCAGAAACAAGGTTTGGAAAAAGGTTGGATTAGGAGATATCTATGATTCAGTAATAGTAAGAGTTTCCACTGGGTCCCAGACACTGCTGGGTTTGGGGATTTGTCAGGGTGCAAGGAAAGCAAGATGTGCATTTTCAAAGAATTTACCTGCACATATGTATGTGATTTTGGGGAGGTGAAAGAGAGGGCTGTTAAACAGTACAAATAAATGAATAACAGTTTCAGACAGAGACGTTTATGAAGACTGTAAAACAGGATGACAGTTTGGTGTGATATTTGTGTTGTCACTACCTGTTTTGTTAGGGGTGACCTGAAAAGGACAATCTGTACTGTTTCTTAATAGGAAGGAGTCAGTTATGGACAATCCATGGTCAGTATATTCCAAGGTTGGGCAACAAGAGTTTTGGATATCATGACTCTGATGCGGTAGGAAGGAGCTTGCTGTAATCAGGAACAAAAATGAAGGCCTGTCTGATTAGGCTACATAGTGAACCCTGAATGATATTACTAGGAAATTAGGGAGGTAGGCAAGGGCAATATATAAAGGCCTAGTGTAGGTTTTATAGGCTGTGGTTAGGGAGTTAAAGGGCATGGTAGATAGTTAGCTTTAAGTGTGGTAAGAGGTATTTGGAGAGCCTTAGGCAGAATGATGACCTGTTTTTTTATTTTTCAGAGGTTGGTAGTGGTGGCATGGGTCTGTGGCAACATCACAGTAAAGAAACTGATCAGAGCAAGTAATCCAGAGGGGAGATGAGAACTAGTGTAAAGATTAGGAATTTATTTTGTAGGTGGAGCTGACATTGCTTGCTGATGAACTATTGCTTTAGCAATCTATTTCTTAAAGTATACTCTCTTCACATTTTCTTTTTCACGAGTTGACAGCTATGTGGTGATAGGTAAGGCTGATAAAGCTTAAATCTCACCTCCTGCCCACGTCCAACTATTAAATTTAGGAATGGGGGAAGCACACAGAAGTATGAGTAAAGCCGAGGGTTTCTTTTTGTTAATTTTTTTTTTTATAGTTTCTTCATTAACCAGGAACTTAAAAGAACTGGAAGAGCCCCAAATACACTCCCTCTCTTTCTCTCTCTCTCTTCCTAACTCCACCTGCTTATACTCTCTTAATTCTTTAGGACTAGGCTTGTATCTTGTCATACTTCTTCCTTCTCTGTCCCTTTTCTTTATAAGGATTTATTTTCCTTAATTCTCAAGACCGATTACCTTCTGACTTTTCTTTAAATTTTTCTTTACAATTCATTTGTCTGTTTGTTGATCACATTAGAGCCCAGTCAAAACTATGAGAGTACTGACATTTTCAAATGCTTAGAGTACCCGTTTTATAGTTATTTTGCTTTTTTAAAAAGTGTACAAAAAGGTTTCTTTTTTTCTCAGTAGCCCTTCTACCTTACTCCTATTTCTGTCTTTTATGATTAGTGTAGAACATGGTCAATAAATCGATAAAAAAAAGTGTTCCTATTTTTAGACTAACTTATATTAATTATATTTGAAGTATTTTGGGTTTGTGTTGTGGCTTTCAGTTGAAAAAAATGGCAGCATATATTTTTCCCCCATTATAATGATGATGTCATGTTATCAGAAAAAAGTAATTGTGAAGTCAGCAGAGCAAACTTTAGGCAGGGATTTAGTGATGCAGTTTTTAGAGTTCTGTTCTTTCCTCCATCACTAGCAGTGTTATTGATTAAATCACTTGCTTCTGCTAAACACTAGTATCTTCATGGTTTTGGGATTCTGGGAAATAATTTCTGAGATTCTGTCCTGTATCTGGTTAAGCCAGCCTCTGGAGGATGGAGACAATTATAAGGACACTTCAGTCAAAAAACTCTTTCGTTTGTAAGGATTATTATCCACATCTCTTTTATCTCTGCCCATCTTCATCAGGGTCTTTTAAAAGTAACTACACTGGTTTAACTTCATGTGATTATCTGAAATCAAGTCTCTGGTGTATGGACATTTTAGGTAAATATGCCAAGCACAAGAATTTTTAGTGTTCAGTTTACACTTTTAATGTACATTGTATCAATAAATTGCAGAGGTTGCATTGTGTGGTATAAAGCTTAGACATTGTTTTCTAACTGAATGATTTCATAGTCCAGCACATGTGAGGTTCAGATGGGGAAAGACTTCAGCTGACTCCTGATTTCTTTTCATTGCCAGTGCCTTATTTCAAGCAATGCAAAGCACAGGAGAAAGAAATTTAAAAAATGCAAGCAGAGGGAGATTAGGGGAAATGAAAGAGTTGTAGCTTTCAGAAGTCAATAATGGAGTGTTTGCTGTGCCCAGTATGTAGCACGGCTAAAGGCCAGGTATTACTGGTTCGGGGTGTGTTTAGATTATAAATTTGTTCCCTTCCTGCCCCCACCAGTTTGATATTAGAGAGGTTTCCTCTTCTTCTTTAAGTAGTGCAATTATTATGAGACTCAGAATAGTTCAGAACTGTAAATTAAATCCAAACACCCTTTACCTCTCTTAATTAACTCCCCCCCCCCATTTCATGCTTTTTGTTTTTCTTTTCCTTTTTTTCCCCTCTAAGAAGACATCAGCTATCTCCACCTCCTCCGCTTCCCCATCTGTCCTTTTCCTCTTGGCTGAAAGAGAGATTTTTACTTTATATTTATTTTAATTAATGGATTTGAATCATAAGTGGTGAAACAGTTGATGTTCATCTTCAAGAGGCAGTGAAAGGGAAAATCATTTTCTTTAACTTGGCAAAATGCACTGTATGTTCATTGCTGGTGTCTGCCTGAAAAATGACTGTGAAAGGGGCAAAGGAAGGTTCCAGAGTTGTGTGTCCTCTCCTGGGAAAGACATACTATCCCAAGATGAAGGGAAATAAAGATGGGAAAAATTCTTCAGAATGAAATTGTACTTTCTTGAAAATGTCATTTTCAAGAGATTGAAATTGAATATTGAAATTGAATATTGCTTGATGGTTAGTGTCCCTAATTTAGGGTACAGTTCCCTAGGAACAAAATAGGAGATAATGTAATTGCCAGGAGTCTCTGATTAGTAACATCCACCTTAAGTGTATTGTCTTTTGGTCTTTATTTGCACAAGCAAATAGACTTTGTTCTTTTTAAGTGCTCCTTTGGATGTTCATCCTGGACATCCTGGACTGACTTAAAATAAATAGAGTAGTAGTACAAGTGTTTCATAGGTGGGGTGAAATGCTACTAAATCAGTCTTCTTTTGAAAAAGAAAACCCCCCAAACCTCTGTCATAGTATGTTAGAGAAAGTGTGAGAAATGACAGTACAATTTCAAAGTGGAACAGCAGGAATCAAGGAGGAAACAACTGATACAATGGATACCAGTTCTACTTCTGGTTCCCACAATCAGCTTTGTGACTTTGGGCAAGACATTTTATTTCTTGGAGCCTCAGTCCTGTTATTTATAATGTTAAATAATTTAGAGCTTCTACTACTTTCCTTCCAGATTAAAAACAAACAAACAAACCTCACTTTTAATAATTATAATTATAAACGATATAATTTCAGAGCATCACAAAAGGCATGTTTTAAATGCATTTAAAAAATGTAATGAGAACACTCTGTAACATACATATGATGATATTTGGTTTCTCTTGTGTTTGTGTTGTCTCTACTTAAAACAGATTTTATTTACATTTCCTGACTAAATCATTGAATAAAATGAGTATGAACTCCAGTTTAAAATAATGTCTTCCATTATTCTTAAGTTTCTATAATTTTTTCTAAAGCAAAACTTTTCTCTTTTATTCTAAGCATGAATAATCATGCCACAAGAGTACTCTGTATTGCTATTGGGAAAGGGAAAACATGCCTTGAGTTAAGTACACATTTCACCAGGACCTGCTGGGGTAATTGACAACCAACATAGCAGTGCAGAGAAACTCCTCTAAGGCAGCAGAGCTTTAGTTTAATTAGATAATTAGCCCTGGTCAGCCTATAATGAATGCATAAGCAATTAGCAATGAATTTGGGCTGCTAAAACCTATTTTTCCTCCTTTGTGTTCCTTTGCCTTCATTAGCAACTAACTACTGAACAATTTATATCTTCACACTAAAATCAACTCTATTATCATTGAACTCTTTGCAAGCAATAAAGCAATGAGAACTGACGTTGGTTGCACAACATTAAGTGATTATGTTAAGTAATGCCATTTATTTGCCTAGCCATCCTGCTGCTATATTGTGTTAAATAAATAGGGCTTTTAAAAGCAATGCACACTCCTTGATTTTGATGATTGCTTTATTTGTCAAACCCAAGCAGCTAGCAAGAGATGTACCTCAATTTGTAGTTCTTAGTGGCTTTCAGTCTACTTTAATAAAAGAAACCTGTTCCATAAATCTATCAAAAGAAAGCAAGACCCTCAATAAAGAGCCTTGTGTGTGTGTGGGCGTGGGGGGTCATGAAGATGCATGTTTGGAAGAGCTTGAGATAAAGCAACTTACTTGGTAATCTTGTTCTGTTTGAGGACAGTTTTCAGTCTCGTGATGACAGAGGGCATCACTCTGATTTTTTCCCTCATATCCCTCCACTCCAACGGTTACCCATCCAACGGTCTTTTCTTGAGGAAATGGCAAAAGAGAGAAGGTTGGTAAAGGAGAGGAGAGAGCTTTCAGACATGGAAGGGCAGAAGTTAAAAAGATACAGAAGCCATGTTCCTAAGACTTGATGTTATTAAGTGTTAATATCAAGATGACATTTGTGTTGCTCTGGTTCTGCATGTGTCATTGTATTTCAATTAGAAGTGGACTTTGAAAAAGGGACATATTAAGTTTCTATGGGAAGATTATGTATCTACAAAGATTATCATTTACAACATCAGAAAACAGTGATACCTCAAGAATTTAGTCTTTAATATAGAGAGCATTCTTATGAAAATTCTATTTTGCTTATGAATAATCAAATTTAGGGGGTTAAACTCAATAGTAGAAAATCAGCCAATTAATAGCAGTTTAGGAATTAATTCAACAAAGGTAATGCTTATGATTTAAGCAGAATTAAAAATTCATAAACAATTTTTCTTCTGATTGGAATATGAGCACTGTCTTATAATTTCTTATCTTGAGATGTCCCATCTGTCTGGTCTTGGAAATATTTTTTCTCTTTTTTCCTCAGCAATAACTAGCAATTAGAGTTTCAGAAATGCCAATTTTAATCAAAGCTCACATTTCCAAAATAGAAAAACTTACACGAACTATATAAAGCCTCTTCATTTTATTCAGTTGACTGTTTTGAAAAAGTAATGTAAATCATATTCTGAGCCAGAATTAAGATGTCCCAGAAATGTTAAGGAAATAGTGCAAATCCTTACAAATTATGGGCTTTTCCTTCTTATCATGGACACAGTAATTTTCAATGGTATTGATATTTATATCATCCAAATACCTACTTTATGTCAGCTCATAAAAAGAAGGATCTCTCAACTTCTGCACTTTTCTTTGGACTATCTTATTCTTTGTTGTTGGGTTACTGGGTATTCTTTAACAATATTCCAGCCTCCACTAAATTATTGTAACAGCAACTGCTCCTCCCCACACTGCCCCCTCCCACCCACCTTGGGGTAACCATCAGTATCTTCAGATATTGACCAAATTCCCAGGTTGAAGGAAAACAATTATTTTCCATTGATAACAGTAATAGAGAATAAGAGCTTGGCTATTTCTTTCTTTAAAAACATTTTAATATTCAAATTATGTGTTGAATTTGGATGTCAGATAGTGATTAGTAGGTTGCTTAGTAGAGGTAAAACAAATTAAGAGCTTGGTTAACATCCCATTTGGAGTGACTTTAGGGGCACTGGAAGAATACTCCTGCTTCCAAAATCCACTTGACTTTCCCAGCTAACCTGCCATAATATTGGAAGTCTGCAACTGTACAAATTTGTTCCTTCTGTTAAAGTACAAATACTCCTGAGAGGAGCCTCCTTTTACACTAAATGGAAGCCAGTTTTTCAGCTAAAAGTAGCATGTGTTCATGTATGCCTACCGTTTTATTTTTGGTAAGGTCCTACAGGAAGATGACCTGGATGAAAATTACCTTGGGAGTGGAGATTTGGTCAGCATTGGAAGCAGACACCTATCACATACGGGAAAAGGGATGATGAAAGGGAGGTGGATCCTTTAGACCACAATTTTTAATGGATGTGCCTGAGTTGCTTACTGTGTTTAAGTGTTTTTTCTACTAATCTTTCTGTATCTTTAAATCCTATTTTTAAAGAATACAAAAGATTAAACTAGGCTATATATAAGTTGATGTTTCTTAAAGTGCTTCCTATGTCACTCTTTTGGGTATCCCAAGTTAATTTTGAAAGTTACTGGGCATCTGAACCTTTCGCCCATGCTGATAGATAAGGTACAACTCCTTGTTTATTAACATGTTCATGACTGGTACCTGAGCCTTCCAGCAATATTTAACAACAGTGTTAAGGGATGATCCTGCTTGGAAAATTCACAACTTCCTGTAAGTAAATGTTCAGACTGATACTCACTTAAAAAGACACTCTAGGGCCTTCCCTGGTGGCCCAGTGGGTTAAAGCACAGCACTAAGAAGCTAAAGCCACTTCAGCATGAGTTCAATACCTACCTGCCCCGGAGGTGACCCACATGGTGCAGCAGACCTCTCCTGACCTGCCCACTGCTCCCCTCAACAGTGTACTTCGTTAGCCGGCATGTTCTGCTCCCCACTCTGTCTCTGGTGAATCCTCTCACTGCCCCTGCACCTCTGGCCTGTACCCCAGTTCTGTATGCATAAATAAATAAATCTTTTTAAAAAAGATACTCTAATAAGTAAACTGATATATTCTAAAAGGAACTTTGTAAATCAGGACAGAAGGAGATCTGCTGGCTAACAAGCTGAAGCAGGTATAGGACATTTTCATAAATATCCTTAGTAGTTTCCCACACTGTGCTTGCAGGTAGTTCTAGATTTTAGTTATTCATGCTGGGTTATTGTTTGGTTGGCTTTTCTTATGAAATATTCTAGCCCTGCCCTTGGCTATGATCATACCTCTAAGTAAGTATAGGTTCTGTTTTATTTTAAAATTTCCATCCAATCTTATTTGCCACTTCATTTCCTGATTTGTTTCTAAAGTGAGGGAGCAAAGTATATTACAGATGATATTTGGATCTAGACCACAAGCATCTCCTGTGCAGAGAGACTAACTTATTTAGGTAAAGATTACATCAGTCACTGTGAAGTGACAGACTCCTTGATTGATCTTCTACTCTAGTGGTTAACCTACCCTGTTTTCCAAAATCCAGTTAAACAGCAAAGTAAAGTATTCTTATTTGTTTCAAGAGTTTTTACTTTCAGGCTCTGTCGTTTAACTATCTGTATTGACCTTACTCTTTTTTTTAGTTTCTTTGCTTCAAACTAGACTAAATGGTTCCTCTTTTTAAGTTATGATTTATACATGTTATATACACATTTGTCATTTTAAACAAGTATTTCACACTTGTCCCTTTTCACTTTCCCATATCTAGCATTTTGGGTTTTTTTTGTTATTTTTTTTTTTTAAAGATTTATTTATTTGTGCATACAGAACTGGGGTACAGGCCAGAGGCTCAGGGGCGGTGAGAGGCTTCACCAGAGACAGAGTGGGGAACAGAACAGGCAGATCAACGAAGTACACTGCTGAGGGGAGCAGCGGGCGGGTCAGGAGAGGTCTGCCACGCCATGTGGTCACCTCCGGGGCAGGCGGGAATCGAACTCATGCGGAAGCGTCTTTAGATTCTCAGTGCTGTGCTTTAACCCGCTGCGCCACCAGGGAGGGCCTCTAGCATTTTGTTTTTATTTTTCTACTCTCAGATTTTCTCACAAGCATTCACATAAAGTTTTTTTGTATTACTATTTTTTATTATGTTCTTAGTATTGATACTCTAAGAATAGTATTGAAGGTTCTGTGGCCATGCACGTGTTTGCTTTAGCTTTTTTTATTCCTTAAAATAGTGGGATCTATGGAAAAGACCTATGAAAGTGATTTGAAAGTCATGCTTTCAAATAGTGAGTTTTCTTGTTCCCCTTAAGTTCACTCGAGCTTCAGGGTCTTCCTGAGGTGAGTATAGTTAACAAACCTATAGACGGTAGTGTGGCAGAAGCCCGTAGCACTCAGGCAGGTATAGGAACCCAAGCTAGTGCCAGGTGGCCCATTTTCTGCAGCCAAGGATAAAAACATTTCTCAAGGACAAAGACTGCCTTTAATTAACATACTTTAAGCAGACTGTAGGATGACACTAATGTCTTAACACATGTCAATGACCATAGGACTTATTCCTTTTGTACTGTTCTAAGCAGGTCAAATTCTGGAATTTACTCCTAACAGGAATGGTAACTGGGGAGTATTCTAGAGACATGAGCACACTAGTGCAGAGGAAAAAGAAAATCTGCAGAGATACTGCTTTAATGTGTAATTTGCCTAAAGTGATAGAAAAGGGGAAGGGATGTTGAATTATTTTCCTTTTCCTACTTAAAAAAAATGGAGTTAGGTAAATAATCCTTTTTTAGATTTGTGAGCATCACAATCTGGGAATCTGTGACTGGTGATGACAACTCACATCCTCTCTGCTCTCTTTCCTGTTAAGGGGCACACCTGGGAAGCTGCAGACCAGGACTGAGAAGAGAGCCTGCTGGCCCTGTATGTGTTACTTGCTTAGAAGAGCAGCTTTACCTGAAACAGGGACAAGGTAATAGCAGACTGCCCCTGCCTCAAATTTTCTCCTAGTCCTTTTGGGTCCTCCAGGAAAGCTGGGCACTTCTGGGCTTTTTTACTGATTAGGTCAGGTGTTCCAGGAAGACTGTTCTAGAATGATTATCAGTGGATACTTGCGCCCAGCCAGGATAACTTTAACTTCTCCAGAAACTTGGGAATTAGAGAGTGTTATCTAATAGTCCTTATTCTACCTCTAAAAAGAGTCAGATGAAGTGCCAGAAAGTATCACCATGGAAATGAGCACATTAATCACCCTGGAGACCTTGAAAACTCTCAGTTTTCAGTAATCACACCACATCAGAGCTGGGTGTGGTTGGGGGAAGATACCAAGCATGGGACGGGAGAGCAGTGACAGTCTCCTTCAGTGTCCAGCGAATGAACTTGACTTGTGCTGTAACCATGGTCTGTCCCCCACCCCTCTCCTACTCCCCCCTCCCAGATGCTCTATCTCATTCTTGCCTTAATATTTGACACCTTCATTCCAGAACCCTCTTCTCATTTTGGCTTTGGTGCCGCTATTCTCTCCTGACCCCAGTTTCTGCTCCACCTCCACTCCCTGGGTACCTTCTCCACTGCCCAGCCCTTAAATGGTACAGTTTGTTTCAAGCCTCTTGTGCTCTCTTTAAGGAATGTCAGTTGTTCTCTGCCTCTCCCTCCTTAACCTAGTGCATTCAATCCTTATTCCCGTCATCTTTTTGTGTTTCCAAAATTCCGGTTCTTACATAAGGATCCTTTAGTTTTCAGAAATTAATTGCATGAGTATACAATTTGCTAAGTCATTCCTCCAGCTTTTATTGAATAACTGTTTTGTGAAGGCACTGAAGTCTGGGGGCACATCAGAAAGCATACAGCCCTGCTGGTGAGGAGAGTCTCATCGGCCGCTACACAGATATGTATATGTGGGAGCTAGAATGAGCACAGGAGCAGGTTACAGGGATTTGTGTAGAGCCATTACCTATTACTAAGGACAAGTAGGAGCTCACAAAATACATCAAAGTCAGGAGAAATGAGTTAGGAAAATCTTTCTGAGGATGTGCCTCTCGCCCCAAGTCTGCATGTAAGAACTGGAAACAACTTGGTGGAAAGCAGATAGCAGAGACGTAGAGGCTCAGTCCACATCCCCCACTTGTGTGTCTATGAAAGAGCGAATCACACATTTTTCTGTTTGGCCACATATGTATTGTGTGGCCCATAGAGGCATGTGCAGAGTCTGGCTTATTTACTGGAATTCTCTCCAAACTTCCAGTAATCCTGACCAAACTTTCCCATAAGAGCATCTCCTCATTTCTGGCCTCCCCCGATACAGTCAGCAGGGAGTGTTCTCTCCCACGCAGATGTGTGAGCTCCTGCTTGTTTGCGCTCCTGCTTAGGGAAGCCCACAGCTGTGTACTGTAACCGAAGTCCAGGGACGGGCAGTACATTCCTACTTGACAAGTTTAATTTGGAAAAAAAAAAAAAAGAATTTTAGGTAATGGTTCTAAGAGAATTGTCTGCCTAGATGGATAGGGTTAATGAAAACAAATTTTCTGTTTAGCTGTAGTCCCACAGTACGACTTTATCCTAAAGAACGTGGGAAGCCTGTTGGATGCTGCTATTTTTATCTTGTCCCTTTGATCGCCAGTTTCTAATGATTTAATTTACAAAGCACACTTCATGCTGCAATGTTTATTTTGTCTGTGAAGAAAATCTCTTTGGTATTTCCACTGGTTATGGAATTTTCACATTTTAGCAGGTGACTACTTTAGCATGTTAAAATCACGTTGTTGGTGGGGGTACTAGATTTATATAGCAACAGTCTGCTAGGCCTTCCAGATGTAGAATTTGGGATTCTGGTTTGATATCTGGAGGGAGACTGGGGAGATAAAAAGCATTTCACACAGTGACCTTGTGTGTAAAGGATGCTCAGAGTGCAAAATGGAATGCCTGGTAGACTTCTAAAAGTTCCTGATTTTACTCCTATCAAGTTTTTTTGTTTGTTTTTTTGTTTTTTATAATAAAGGAATAATGCTTGTATTCAGCAGCTTCCACTGAACAGAAAAAAGATGAAGCAATGGTGTGTTGGTCAGAAACTTTAAAGAACAGAATTTTATTTTGTAGCTGTGATTCACAATCTGATCGTTTATATTCTCTAATAATAGCACATAGTTAGAAATTTTGTTGTTAAATTGCTTAGATAATCTCAGTGACAAACGGCTTCCTGTATACATGTTTCTTTTTATCTGTACTGAGAAATAAAGTTCTCCTCACAAGAGAATTTGTTAGAAAAGCCATTAGAAACAAAAATGTTTTAGTTCTGAGTTTGCAGAAACTTAGAACTTTGCATTATGGATGTTATCATTCATTCAATAAATGTGTATAAACACTCCCTGTATTTGATACTTTACCTGAGGGAATATTAGTGACAAGGGAGGCAAGATTTGTTTGTAGAAAGAAAAGAACAAGCTACTTTCAAGTGCTTTATAGACTGGGATGAAGATAACACAATGAATGTAACTGAGTGACTCCTTTAGTCTGGTACCTGAACTGGTAAAAGCAGCATGAAGCTGGACTTAAAGGACAAAAGGAGTCAGTCATGTAAGCTCTGGGTCAAACATTCTTGGCAGAGGTTCTAAGACAGGTATAAGTTTGGTGTCTTGAATAAACCATTTTTAGGATATTTTAAGCATGTATACTAAGTATACACACACGTACACACTTACACTTTTAGTGTATATTAAGCATCATTTAAAAAATTTTTAGTGTATGCTAAGCATAATTTTTATTAGTAATTCACACCTATTCTTAGACTTTTTGGGTGGTAGTTTGCTTTTTTTCTGTTCATTGGAATCCTCCATGCCTTTTGTTGGGATAGCCTGGAAGGAACCAAAGGTTCCTAGATGTGCACATTTTGTATGAATAGTAGACTCAGTTTACACATACATTGTAAATAGGGATGGGGCACCAGAGACAAAGCTTTGGAGTATTAACCTATATGGGTCCCACTTCTTTGTCTGCATTGTGAAGTTCAGTACCTCGATATCTATCCAGGTGCTTACACCTGTCTCTTCCATCTTCTCATGTCAGTTCCTTTAACCAGGAACTTTCTTTGGCTAATTTTTGGACATAGTAACTGACTTCTAGTTCTTCATCCCAACTGGTTAAATGTTAAGACTAGTAAACCTGGCAAGTGATTTTGGTTCCATTGCACCATGTACTTGGACTAAAAATTGACAGTAGACTTGAGTGGATATTGCCTCTTTCACAGATTTTCCTTCTCTTGTTAAGGAGTGCTGTTACTAGAACACTTTTTAGAAAGGACCTGGATGACTTTATGAATGTTTATTTTTAATCCATAGAAAATGAACAAGTCTCCTCCAAAATTCACTGGATTTTCTAGTGGAATGTAATTGATGAAGTTATTCAAAACTTGTCCAAGGCCTGGTAAACCTTGACACGCTGTCTAAGATTTCTTCAAAATTTTAGAAAAGTAGTTATAAGTGTTCTGCTTGGTTCAGATGATAATGTATAATCTAGATGTCAGGCTAGAACCCTTGGGCCTGGTTCTTCCAGTGGTGCTGTCAGAATACCGGACATTGGGATAAAGAACAATTTATTAGGTGTGTATATAAGTCAATGAAGATGTGTTATCTTTCATTGTGAATACAGTATCTAGTCACTGTTTCAAAACTGAAAATCCCCCTCTCTTCCACACCCACTAATCAAGCTTCTCGTCTATTTAATATTATAAAGAAATCGTTCAGCTCTCCAGGGACCTTGGGACTTCCCCAGTGCCACAGGTTGTATGTGTCGTTTCACACCTCTGGGCTGGGGAAACCCCACAGTGGGCAAAAGGCCAATTTTAGACCCAGCCACTCATTAAGGGGATTCAGCATATAAGGAACCAGAAAGAGACAGTTACAGGAAGGAGGCACAGATCGGGAATAATACCTAAGGTTGGCATTATGACCAAGTTTACGGTTATCTTAATATCTTAGAAAGAGGCGTGCAGCTATGTGAACAAGGTTGTGTGGAAACTGGGAAAAGGTGTTAGTTGGCATATATAAAAGGGAACTTCATGAATAGCAAGTTTTGGGAGAAATGACTTTATTTTAAATGACTTGAAGAAATGGTATATAAGCTGTGAGAGGAAATGTCTCAAAACCTCATGGTCCCAGCCTTTAGGAACCAGCAAAAATCAGCTCTAACTTTGGAGGGGCTCCTGCAAATTTGATCTGTCCTCTGACTTTCTCAACTGCAGGAATATCAGGGGTTCCCTCATCAATGGTCACCTGACTTCTCTTTAGCACTTGTGGTGCTGGAGTGGTCTGTGTTGGCCATATGTGGTGGAGGCCACCATTCGCTGACTGGATAGTGTGGTTGATAAGAACATCCTTAATGTAAAGATGAAACTGCCTTCTTCTTATGTATAGCCAGATTTCTTCTTTTTCATATATACCGTATCTTCTCTCCTTTTCTCATAACTCATTCCAAAGATATGAAGACAACTACCATTCTATAACTTGTACATCTTCCCTACTACTGAACATATCTGATAATTTACTCTCCTCACATTTCCAACTTTTACTCTTTTCTGGACTGACGCAGTATGTGGAATGCCTTTATGACCTCTGGATGGGGTCACTTTGGATTAAGATTGGCTTTTTATAGCACAGGATGTGTCTATCTTGGTAAATGTTCCTTGTGAGCTTGAGAAGAATGTATATTCTGTTGTTGTTTGATGACATAGTCCATAGATGTCTGTTATCTCCAGTCGATTGAGGATGTTGTTGAGTTCAACTATATCCTTACTGATTTTCTGCCAGAGCTACCATTTTTGATAGAGGGTTCTTTCATTCTCCTATTGTGAGAGTGAGTTCATCTATTTCTCCTTGCAGTTTTACCAGTCCACATAGTTTGATGTCCTTGTTGTTAGGCACATACACACTAAAGATTATGTCTTTTTATAGAATTGATAACTATGCAATATCCTTGCTTTGAAGGGGATTTGCTTTTTATTCATTAAAGTATACTCTGTCTCAAATTAATGTAGGTATTCCTGCATCTTTTAATTAGTATTAGTATGATGTGACATTCTCCTTCCAACTCTTTAAATCTTTGTGTCTTTATATTTAAAATGAGTTTCATGTAGAAACATACCTTGATAGTTGAATCTTATTAACCTCTCTGACAATATTCTAATTGTTATCATTACAAGATTACCATTCAGAGCCTTCCAAGGTAGCACACCAGAATTAGGAGGCAGCACTGCAAGCTAGCCACAGTGGCTTCAGTATGAATTCAATCCCCAGCCCCAGAGGTGACCACATGGTGCAGCAGATCTCTCCTGTTGTGCCCACTGCTCTCCTCAGCAGTGTATTTTAGCCATTCTACATATTCTGCTCCCTACTCTGACTCTAGTGAAGCCTCTCACTGCTCCTTCACCTCTGGCCTATACCCCATGCACAAATTAATAAATAAATCTTAAAAAAATAAAAGTAACACATTCACATAATGAACAGTAGAAGACGAAGACAGAAACTGTATTTAAAAAACATCACCATTCAAAGTGATTGTTGATATAATTGTATTGACATCTTTTATTTACTATTTCTATTTTTGCCCTTGTGCTTTGTTCCTATTTTTGTCTTTCATTCTTTTTCTGTCATTTGTGGTTTTAACTGTCTTTCCTTTTCTAAATTATCAGTTTTTGTTTTTCTTTAAATTTTTAAGTGATTGCCCTAGTGTTTGTGATATACCTTTACAACTGAACTAGGCCCACTTTCAAATATCATTTCATCGTTTGTATGTTCACCTAATAATGACCAAATGATCCTAGTTCCTCCATCCACGTCTTGCATCATTGCTGTCTTTTTACTACATATATTTAATCAGAAGCATACATAAGTACAAACAAATACACTATTGCATTATAGTTTGAAAAATAGCTCTCTGTTAGGTATATAAACTTACATATATTTATATATCAATATATTATAGTTTGTTTAAGTGTAGGTCAGTGTTTAAATTTTCCTTTTTGCATTCTGAAATGTGGGCTTGATAAACATGTTTTTGCTATCTCTTGCCCAAGTCATTGATGCAGATGTGTCAGTGGGTAACATCTGTCCATGCATTTGCAATGAGTAGTATACAACCCAACTCATTAGTGGCCTCCTGGTTATTACCAGAGCCACATTGCGGTCTCCCTTCTTGTCTTCAAGGATACCAGATACTTCATAAAAAGATTAGCTGACTTTGTGGTGTTCTTGATCTAATTGTTCACTAAGGGTAAATTTGTTAGACTTTGTGAATACTTTTGGTTGCTTTCTGAACCCAGTTTCCTTCTAGTGATCATTGTTTTACATGTTAAGTGTTTTAAGAAACACCAGGATGTAACCCAAGTTACTATCTTGATTTCCTCATTGTACTCAGTTTTATGATGTTAGGCAAGACAGTTTGACTTTTTAACACTCCATTTTTTAAAATACGTGAAGCTATAAGTGAAACCTGATTATTTCCAGTATTTTATAATTTGGAGACACCTGTTTAATAAAGAGACACCATGGTTGCTGCCATCTACTTTTTCTTTCTTTGTATCTTCTCTTTGAAATCAGTACCTTTGATCTTGCCTCAGCTTATCACCATACTCCACACTGACACATCAACATTAGCAGAACCAGGTATTCTGAAGTGTTTGATTTCTTAAACATCACTGACTACAGTTCTCCGATTACATTTGAAATATTTTTGAATATTTTGTAAGGTATATTTTTTTTCACGTAAGTGAACAATTATTCTCAAATATATGTCTTAAACTTCAGTCATCTTAATGATAGCTTTTCTATCATTTCCCATTTGAAAATTGTTCTTTGCAGTGAATAAAAGGTGAACAAAACTAGTTTTGGTCACAGAATAATCCTTCAAAGACTGTTGGCTGCTTCAGTTTCTTCATCATTTCCTTAAAACTCTTCCCACTGATACTCAAAAGAAAGTTTTAAATGGTAGAGATTTATTAATATTGAAGACATTTTGAACAGTTTGATGAAGGCTCTGAAGGAGATCAGAAACAAGTTCTCCATATGTTTCAAGCAACAGCAATATCTTCAGGATAAATCTATACTGGCCCAAATTGCCTACTTCAAAAGTAGACACTAAGAGTTTGGACCCAATTAGCAAACTTGGTGAACTGTCCCTTCCTAGCCTGCATGATTCTAAGTAACTGACAGTCTTAATTGGTCTGAAAAGCTTTTGGTCTAAAAAATAATGTTGAAATGCAAATACATGAGTCACAAGTTTTAAAAGTATATGGAAAACTGTGACATAAAGATATAGATAGGGGTTTGCTCTAACTTGTTGGAAATCTGATCCTTAGTCCTTCTAATGCTAAATCTGATCCTTAGTCCTTCTGATGCTAAGTCCTGTAAGGTCCAGTAGACCTATGTACTTATTATAAACTTAGAACAACAGAAACAGGAGTGATATATTAGTTCTGGGAGACCTGGGTATTAGGAATGACAAATTTTTCTTTTGCATTTTTTGGAAGATTTTTTAAATATATAACCCGCATGCAGCTATACATGACACTTTGTTTCAGGAAATAAAAATTTTGTGTGTCCATTGACATTTTAGACATTTAACTACATTTTAAAATTTCTCCATAAAAAGTTATGTTAAATCATTTAATAGAATCAGATACTCTGCTCCAATGTATAGATATATCTATACTTGCATATGTTTTGTATGTTTACAACTTTTTAATTTCTATATATGATTTTTGCACAGAACATACTTTATCTTAGTTTATACAAACAAGAACCTAAAAATTATTGTTGTTTTTTAATAGGCAGATCTCTTTTTCCTGTTCAAATATTCCCTGATTTTCCTAACTTGTCCTTACAGCATGTGAGGCCCCTTTGCCCATGAGTACAGGAGCAGTGTCTGTGGTCCCTCTTAAAATGAACAAGGCACCTCTCTGTAGGCGGTTTGTGGGTAACTGAGGGGAGACAGAGTCTTTAAGTGGTGAATCTGAGGTGTCTCAAAACCATTCTCTATGACAACTGAGGTTGGATTTCTGACCAGGTGGGCTTTAGAAGACTTGGTTTAACTTAGGTTGAGGTGGCAGTGTGGAATATGATGATAAAGCAACTTGAGTTTTTCAAAGAGCTGCACAGAGTTTTATGGATAACTGGGAACTGATAAGAGTTTGCTGCTCTTGATGGCGAAACAAGCTCATTAATAAAAAGGTAGAGCCTTGGGCATATGCTAATAAGGATTTACCAAGCTAGTGAAGATACTTTGAATTCACAGAAAACAAACTAAATACAGTCTCTTGAATAAGAAAGGACTTATTATCTCACCAACTAAGTTCAGAGGTAGGGCACCTTCAGAGTTAATCCAGTGGTTAAACAAAGACTCCAGCTTTTGCTGTGCTGTTCACAACTTGTTGACCTTTTCCTAGTTTTAACCCTTGAGGTTGCAGCATCACTGGTGATGTTCCAGGTATCATATTCTCACATTTTTCTGAGACATGCAAAGAAAGGACAGTTTCTCAGTTTGTCTCTTTTCCTAGAGAGTCCTGTGTAGATGTCCCCTCAAAATCATTGGCCAAAATTGTCTGACATGTTCATTCCTAAACTAGTTACTGATTTGGGAAATGGAATCATTATGATTAGATTAGATTGGATTAGACTGATTAAAAATCACTCCCTAGACATCTGAAGTCATAGAGGATAATTAGGATTTTAGGGTTCAGTGCACACAGAACTGGGGCAAATTGTGTAGGGTGGACAGCGAACGCTATATGTTGCAAGTACTTTGTTTCGTGCTTCCCGTCTCATTTAATAAAATGATTCTATGACACTGTAAGAAAAAAGGTGACTGGTTTTATGCCATGCCATCATGGGAGACAAGACGGAAGTGTTCTTCATGAAATATAGAAGTTGTATACCTGCTTCTTTGTCACAGTAAAAAAAAGATCTTAAAAAGGTTAGAGCACAGCACTGTGAAACTCTCTGCAGCCACTGCAGCAAGAGTTCAATCCCAAACCAGGGAGCTGACCCACATGGAGTGGCAGACCTCTCCTGACCCTCCTGCTGCTCCCCTCAGAAGTCTGTTTAAGTTGATCTGCCTGCTTTGCTCCCCGCTTTCTCTCTGGTGAACTCTCTAACCCCCACACCTCTGGCCTTATATGCATAAATAAATGTTTTTTAAAAAAAGAAAAGAAAAAGGAATTCTGAAGACTATGTTCATTGACTGTTCAGCTACCATTTTCATCCTCTTTGTGCTTCCTTGCTAATGAAACTTGACTTCTGGCAGCATTGTACTGACTGCTGGGACTAAATCATTATTCAAGTTTATTATTGTAGACTTACTACCATGTATGCTTATTTGCACCGTTTCTTGCTGTTAGTGGTAGTTGTATGATGCATTTGTGGCCAGTAGCTGGCAATCCTATGGGGGTTGGATTTCTGGGGAAGTTTTTTTATTTTGACAAAAGGGCCAAATGTCAGAATAGCACTTCCTAGGGCCTCTTCTTCCTGCTTCTTCCTACCAAGAGTGTAACTATGATGTCACGTGCTCTAGCACCCCTCTTGACAATTTGGGGGGAAATGTTCATGCTAGAGAACAGAGGAACAGTGAGATCAAGAGATACAGTGTCACAAGATCAAGACTAGAATGACCTATTTTTAATTTTCTGGTTATGTGAAATAACTTATTGGCCTTCTTGCTTAAGTGACTGGGGTTGGAATTTTCCATTACTTGCAATTTAAAACATACTAATTGGTACAAAAGCAGTGAATCTCATACAGACACTACCAATATCCTGATACCTCTTTTCCTTAAGTTTTATATCTACATATTTCTATGTAGATATTTTGAAGTTGCTCACAGCTGTGCAGATTTTAAATCAATCTTGATCAGATTACTTCATTTTTTTTATCCCTCAACACTGTAGGGTCTAGTCAGTCTTCTATTTCTTTTTCATTTCCATGTTTTCTTACCCAACTAGCTAGGAAACACCTTTAGGACAGAGACTGGACCTTTTATTCTTAGTGTGTCTACTTCTATACTTGGTGTGGAAAGCATTCTCAGTAGGGAGGAAGTGAGTGAATATTGATGCTTCTCTTCTTTATCTTAACTGACAGGGAGGGAAGTATACAGATGGCTTATCTTTAGAAGCTATAAACTCACTGCCATCTAGGTCTCTTAAGTTAGAAAACAGAAGCAATGGAATATCCTTTGGAGATTTCTTTCATGTTACATCACTTATCATTGGAAGTAGATGTGATCTGAGTTATTCTTACATATGAATATTTCCTTTTTTTATGAACAACCTAGGTGCAGGGCTGGATGGTAACTTATCATTGGTTAGCTTGAAGCAAACATTTGGGGGAAGCACCCCCATGTATTTGAGTTACAACTGGAAAATGTGGTATAAGGGAACCCCATAGCTTAAGGAAGATGTCTTTCCAACAGACATTTAGCTGGATTGCCACACTAAAAAATTCCCTTGCATGAGTTTGTCAGTTTCAGGGGATTTTGGTCATGATTTAGTGAAGTGGAACTTTCAGTTGAAATGCGAATCTCATAGCCTTTGTGTAACTTTGTTCATGGCAATGCTGGTATTTTGGGTGTGCTCATGTCCAACACTGGCTTTCTAGGGTCCCTGCTTACAGTACATGATCTCCTGAGGTCACCTCCCCATCCAAAGCCTCTACTGCTATTTCTTTTCTCCAAGCACAAGTGCCTTTTGTGGCTACAAGATGTAACTCCCAATACAGTGCTTTATATCAACAATTGTGGGTTTTCCTAAAGGTAAGTGTGGGTGGCCCCTTCATTTATTTTCTTGCTTCCTTTTTGTTTCTGTAAATTCTGCCCTCTACTTTCCCCCGAAGCACATGCTGTTCATGTAATCTGAATGGCCATTTAGAGGAAAGATCAGAAGTTTGTTGTTTCATTACCAACATAAATCAAAACTTTGTGTTCGCACTGCAATCCAAGTGAGTCCAGGAATAGCTTTGGGATTGCTAAGTGTCTGGGGAGCACTGACTACACAGACATGTTTTGAAGCTGGCTATAATAGTTTCTACAGCTGTTAACAGTTTGTAGAAGAATGGTAGCATTATATATCTGCGTTTAAAATGTGCATGACTTGCATTGCACAGAAGTCAGATTGGGATAGAATCAGATTTTTTTTCTGAAACTTGGCCAGGAAAGTCTTCAATAACTAGAGAAATTCTTTTCACTACTGAAATCAACATGAAGGACATTGTGTTATTATAATTGCTTATAGCTCACCATGAAAGTTGTCTTTGTATGAGTGGATGTACGGGCTGTACTGTTTTGTTTTTATTTATTCTGCATTCTTTATTCTAATGTCCTTTCCTTTTTCCTGACCAAAAAGATTGTTATTGAGCCCTTCACAAAGCTGAAATAATGCAGTGTGTTAAAAAAAATGTTAACAATTCAAAGAAGTTATAAAAATTTATAAGTTGGCTGAATGCTTGGGAAATTTCTGCATATTTTAATATAAATAGGTAATGCAAATATTTGTTCTTTGCATTGAAAGGTGAGTCTCTGTTTTCCAAAAGGCCCTGCTATTTAAATTAGATTTACTTGATTACATTGAAATAAGGACAGTATCCATGTTGAATGATGGCAAAAATTAACTACCACACTTGTTATCAAGAACAAAAAACTAAGTTAGATGTGGTTTTGTGTCATGGGATTAGAATTACCATGAGGTTCTTTATTTTCCTCTAGATTTTAGATTTTTAAGTTGTGATTGAGGTATTGCAGATGAGAACTATCTGGACAACCTCTATAACCTTAACCAGTTTTATTATTTCTAAAGAATAAGTTAACAGACTTAATTCAAAGTAGATGTGGGACAGATATCTTGCAGATTTAGATGTCTAAGATAGATCTTAAAATAAATTGAGCTAAAAATCAGAAAAAAATCAAATGGTGAGTTTCCTTCTATTGAGCTGTAACATTAAGGCACACACATTTTGACTGAACATAGGTGAAAGGTTTTTACAGGAGGATGAAGAGCTGAGGTCTAACATTGTTCTGCAATTGCTGAGGCTCCCAGTGAAAGGCCAGAGCTGCATGGGTAGAGTTACATAATGGAAAGTCACCAAGTGGAGTCAGTCTCAAGGGCGCAAGTTGAGATTCTCCAGGAATCAAGTCCCAGAAATAGTTTACTCCACATTCTGGATGCTGTGGCAGTGGGAAGCCCTTCATCAGTCCTGTGGGCTATTATGTCAGCTTAATAATCTGAGGAAACCTCAGCCTAGATGCTGAGGTTCTCTTGGAGAGTACTAATGAGCTCTCATACTTTACTTTTGTCAGCTCCTCATTACCAACCCATGCTTCAGCAGTTAGCCTTCAGAGTGTGAGGGATAGAAGGAAAAGAAACCACAGAAAAGGGCGATTGAAGACGCCAAGGGGTGAAGCACCGCTCGCTTCTTCAGACTCCCTGCCACAGGGTAGCAACATCATCTAGGGGCCAGTCTATATTTTGTTCTTGGCCTACAGCTCTTCTAGTCTGATAGTAACTGAGGATATATCTGGAGGTATCTACTCTTTCCTGAGAAAAGTTACTGGCCTAGTAGTTAAATTGGGAATGCTTTCTAGGGCAAAAGCCATCAAATAAAATTTTCACAATACGGGTCCTATTTGATTGTAAAAAGATATAAACTATTGACATTTTTATTGAGTGCTTATGATGTTCCAGACATTGTATTGCCTTGTTTGAAAATAGAGTAGCATGGGTAATAAGACCAGGAGAGGGAAATATAAAAGTAACTTGATGGTAGATGGGCTTAGGCCAAAGTGGATCACAAAAGAAATAGTAAAAATAGACTTAGATCCAGGTTTTTTTCAGACACATAGGATCCTTGGTAAATACTTATCCCTCATGAAAGCTTGGTTTCATTATAAAATAGGAATAAATACCCCTTTGGAATATACAATTTAGATTTGTCAGTCAGGAAAATGACCGTGGAATAGTGGTCTTGATTTTTGCTTTTCAGAGTCATGGAACTTTTAGGAGCTGGGAAGTGCTAAGGATTCTCTCCCAAGGAAAACACATGTATATGCTCACAAAATGTTGTGCAACATTTCTGAGATTGCAAGTTTCCTTGGAACCAGTCTTCTAGGTGGGTGGAATGTGGCATCACAAAGTCTGGTAACAGGCAATACTTGTAGGTCCAGGTAGAGAGGATGGCTGGCCAGAAATCAAGGAAAGCTTAGTAGGGGTTTCCCAGCTGGTGGGAGAAGGAAAAAGTAATGAATAATGTTTCACTGAATAGGGAGCTGGTGCTGGGAATGACAAGCTATAGGTATCAGAGCTAAAGCATAGGGACTAAGATCAAAGAGTATAATGTCTGTCTGAAGACTTTTGGACTTTTAGGTTAGCTTCAAACTCAGGGAGGGGCTAACGCTTCAGTGTTTCTGGAAATCTGGTGGGAAGGAAGGAGCTGGGCAGAGAATCTGCCTCATTATTACAACTTTGGTGCTATCCCTCTTTGAAATTTTAGTAACTTGGCTAGAGATGTGAGTATATTATTGTTTTCAAATCTTAACACATTCACTTTGATACCTGAAGATGTTCTTCATTTTTTATACTTCTTTCATCTTGTGGACTGTTACTTATTTGAAGTTATCTTTAACATGCCACTCTGTATCACCAGCCAGTTCTTTTCCACCCTCTTACTGGGAAACCCACTGGTCTTTTTGCCTTGACCTTTCTCAGCAAAAGTTAAGCTGGCAACATTGGTTAGTCCATTTGATATTGCTGAAACTTCTCTGGTCTCTAAAATCTTAATGCTCAGAAGTGTTGTATTATAGTGTCCTTGACTGGGTAGAGTTGGTTCTCAAGAAATGTTTGTAGCTATATTGAATAGAGTGATTAAGTGAGAAATGAATTGTATACAGATAACTGAAATGTCTGCTACTTGCTTACCATACTTTGATATCTCTTGAAAGACTAATGTGGCACTAGACTGAGGTCTGCATGTACTTATTGAATCAGTAGCTTGGGCCAGTCTTGATTATTCAACAGAGTGAACAATCTGTCTACTTAAGTGATGAAATTTGAAGACATGTAACATATTAAAATAGTGTTATGTACTTTGATAAAGTAATGATTGCTATCACTATTAGTTGCTGGAGTTTTGAAAAATGACAAGAATAAAGGAAGAGACCAGTTAGTTGATTGGGGGTGGGTAGGTGTGTATAACAATAAGAGAGATCTTCAAGTAAACTCACTTTTCCATTCTGGAAAGTGCTAGTTCTATAAAGTGAATCTGTGGCCTAAACAGAAGTGCTTAATGACAATTCATTAAAATGTAGATTTTAAGAGCCATGAATAGCAAGTGATGGGATGTGAAGGAGAGTCTAATTCAGGTATGAGAGACAGAGCAAGTAATGCAAGAGGACTTTTGTGCTTTATGATACTTTTCTACACAGACTGATTACAATTGTAAAGGGTGGTTACTTTTCCCCTCTTAAGCCTACATTTCGCAGATTTGTTGCTCAGATTGACCTACACGTCTAGGAAGAAAAAGCACATATAGGGCCCTCCCTGGTGGCACAGCGGGTTAAAGCACTACACTAAGAAGCGTAAGCCACTTCCGCATGAGTTCCATTCCTGCCTGTCCCGGAGGAGCTCCACATGGCGAGACAGACCTCTTCTGACTGGTCCGCTGCTCCCCTCAGCAGTGTACTTCATCGATCTGCCTGTTCTGCTCCCCACTCTGTCCTTGGTGAATCCTCTCACCCTCCGCATCTCTGGCCTGTACCTCAGTTCTATATGAATAAATAAATAAATCTTTAAAAAAAGAAAAGAAAAGAAAAAGCACATATAAAGACTAAATCAGTATAATTTAGAATGAAATTTTGTGGACATAGGATTGTCCAGTGCAAATTAGATGAATGCAGCCTGAGAAGGAAAGAAATTTAGGGTTTGGAGAAATTTTTGTCAAATGGGAAAGTCTCAGCAAGTAAAAAGAGACCTTCCCCTTTCTGAGATAAGTGAGTTTTGTTTTATTTTTATTTTTAAAATTTTTAAAAGATTTATTTATTTATTCATACAGAATTAGGCTACAAGCCAGAGGTGCAGGGGCAGTAAGAGGCTTCACCAGAGACAGAGTAGGGAGCAGAACAGGTGGATCAACGAAGTACACTGCTGAGGGGAGCATTGGGCGGGTCAGGAAAGGTCTGCCACGCCATGGTCACCTCCGGGTCTGGGGATCAAACTTGCACTGAAGCAGCTGTTGCCAGCTTGAAGTACTGCATCCTAACCTGTTGCGCCACCAGGGAGGGCCCTGTTTTTTTTTAAGTGACTGAAAAAAATATAACACCCCTCATAAGAAGTCATAATACTTTGAAGTGGTTAAGCTATGTGCATGTGAGTGCGAGTGTGTGTATAAGTGTGTGTGTGTATGTATGTCTCAGAACCCAGACTAGTTAAAGAAGGAATCCTGAGAGACAGAGAAGGGAGATCATTTAGCTTGGGAGCAATCATACTTGACTCATCCCTGCTTCCTCAGTAACACCTTGGCTCCTCAGCACCCACTTGATGCCAACACTTACTGTCCAGGTGAGAACCCAATTACTTCAAAAAATGGGTGAAACATTTTAATCTTACTTACTTCTTAGCAAGAGATTAGGACATAGGGGAAAAATAAAGTTCAGTTTCAGTATGTATCTAGGAAAATATAGACTATATAAAGTTTACCTAAAGTGGAATGTAGGCTATATAAAGACATCTAAAATTTCTGAAGGAGAAATTACCTTTGAAAGCCATCAGGAAAGTCTTCAGGGAAATGGTGATATTGAAACATAGCATGGAAGGATGAATAGGGTTTAATAGGGCATGAATGGGAGAACATTTTAAAGAGAGGGGAAAAAGTCCAAAGAAATGTGTCATGGCAAAAAAAAAAAAGCTTGGGCCCTCCCTGGTGGTGCAACAGGTTAAAGCACAGCACTATGAGGCTATCACAGCCACTGCAGCAGGAGTTCGATCCCTGGCCAGGGAGGTGACCCACATGGCACAGCGGACCTCTCCTGACCTGCCCTCCACTACCCTCAACAGTGTATTTTAGTCCACCTGCCTGTTTTACTCGCCCCCCCGCCCCCCGTCCCTGGTGAATTCTTACAGCTGCTGCACCTCTAGCCTGTTCCCCAGTTCTATATGCATAAATAATCTTTAAAAACAAACAAACAAACAAACAAACACAAGCCTGTTGCAGAAACGGCATGTGATTCAATGTAGCTGGTAGTAAAGTACATCCGGTAGATGGAACAGGTTGTAAGAGACCCTGAATGTTAAGATTTTGTTTAGGATACAGGTAAACTCACACAACTGGCCAAATGTAAATGTTCATCTTTTAAAAATTCTCCCTTATAAAGACTGCTTTTTATTGACATTTTCTAAACATAGGGGCGCAATTATACTTTGCTAAGCCATTTCTCAGTGTATTAAAGGTAGGGGCCTGGCTGAGTTAAAGAGCACTTTGGAATTCTGTGATGGCAGGTATTTTTTTTTTTTCTTTTCTTTTAAAAAATGTATCGCCTTTATTACGAGGTCACTTACATGAGGCAGATTATCATGTTTTCTATAAATGACCAAATCAAGTTCTCTGATCCTTCATACTATTATTACATGATGGACTTGACTTCTTTGACTTTGTTGTCTTTTTTTTTTTTTATGTTTATTTATTTATGCTTACACGAATGGGGTATAAGCCAGAGGTGAGAGGATTCCCCAGAGAGAGTGGGGAGCAGAACAGGCAGATCAGCTGTAACATACTGCTGAGGATAGCAGTGGGTGCCACAGGAGAGGTTTGCTCCACTGTGTGGATCACCTTCCTGAGAGGCCACAGATCGAACTTGTGCCGCAGTAGCTTGCAATAGCTTGGTAGCACTGTTTTTAATCCCAGTGCCACCAGGGAGACTCTGACCTTCACTTTGCTGTTAGAAAGTGGGGTTATCTTCTGAGGCCCAGAAGTTCTAGGTTCTTAAATTCTAAGAAGGACCTCTTCCTTCAACTATGATTGAAGTGAAACCATGTGATTTCTGAGGTGAGATCACAAAAAACAATTTGTCTTCCTCCTGTTTAGGGTATCAGCTTTTGGATCCCTTAAACCTGCTGTGTAGGAAATCCATCCTCTAAGAAAGCCCAGAGCACTCATAAGTCTTGGGAGGTGATAAACAATGTCAACCACCAGAATTGAGTGAAAAATGCCTCCAGAAAATTTATTTCTTTCCAGAAGTTGAATCACCTCAAACCTTTAGGTTCTTACTACTGAGGTTCTAGAATCACCTCCACTGTATTCTTTCCAAATTCCTGGGAGACAGAATCAGAGTGTATCATAAAATTGTTATTTTATGTGGCTACTTGCAGGATAATTTGTTATGCGGGTAGTAGTAACTACTAGAACAACAAACAGTGACACCCTTTCCTAGTTCAACTCTCAATGTTTAGAAAGGCCAGTGTTGCAGTGTAGGGAGGAAGGGAATTCTTGTTTAGAAAGCTCTCATAGGTGATTTTATGTATATATTTTTTCATTTGATCTTCCTAACATTGTAAGATGAATATTGCCAATTGTATTGCAGAGAGAACTAAAGATCAGAGAATGTTAAATGACTCTCCTGAGGTCATGCAACTGAAAAGCAACTCAACTTTTCTGGTTCTGTAGTATAAAAGATGTGTTTCCCTTATGTCTTAAGGCATCTCCAGGGTAGCTCTGCTCCTAGCTTATCTCTCCATTGGATGGCACACTTGCTGAGCACCTGTGAAGGAGATAAAAAAGGAGACACAGACATTTTGCAGGGGTGGAGTGGGGAATGGGATAAAAAATGGGGCGGGGGTGGGGAGGGAAGTGCACAGGATTATGGTGATGGCACACGGGTGACATGGTGATGGGAAACCCGCGGAGATTACAATTGAGATGGGAAAAAAAATGTACAAAATGATGTAAAAATAAACTGTTACATAATTTAAAAAAAAGGGAGACACAGTCCTTGCTCTTGTAGCAGTGATAAGCATTTTGGTGGCTAGATAATTATATGCCCCATAGAAGGATTAAAGAAACAGGGGGTAGTGATAGAGGGCTCACTTTACTATCTTGGGCAGGGAGGTGGGGTGTGTGGTGCTGCTTTCTAACTGGTGCAAGTTAACATGGTCATAGCTCCCCATTTTTCCCAAATAGTCTTGGTTGGTGCTGTTTTCTCATGAAATTATTAATAGCACTTCCTTTTAGTTGCACAGGTGTCCTGTTTTGAATGATCAATTACATGGTTGCCTTAGGGTGGTACTTTCAAGTTGAACTTTTTCAAGGGAATAGGGTGAAGTGATGTGAAATAGCATGAAGGCAGTGAGTAATGACCCATAACAAGTAGTAGAATGTATTAACTCAATGAAAATTTGCCATTCATTGTACAACAGAAAGTTAAATAGTGATTTTGTCTAACATAAACAAATATTTAGTAGGCATCAATTGTGTGCAATTAAAAATCGGAGATGACAAAAACAACCATGAAACTGTTTTCAGCAAACCAAACCAAGCATATTGAACTGGTGCTCTAAAGTGACCTAATTGTCTTGTGTCTGGCCAAACTGGCAAGGACTGTCCACATCTCTCTTGAGGATAATGAGGGTAAATGAATCTAATACAAAGACCAGTTTGCTTTTCTCAATCTACAAACCATGGGCCTCAGACTTGCTTGGAGGAAAGGGGAGATTAAAAATATTAAATCCAAGACTCCACCACAGACCCCAATGTAATTCACAGAAGACTTGGCAGGTAATTCTGCTACACCTTGAAATTTGATGACCTCTGGCTTTAGATGCTTAAGATCAAGGCCCGAACACTTGGGATTATTCTTTGTTGGTTTGCTGTTTTGAAATTATGAATGTATTAAGAACTTGGACCAGGGGAATTACCACAGGGCCAGTCAGCTCTGGAGAAAAGATGTAGTTAATCTTAATTTCAAACTTCTTCCCATATTACAATCCCACCCATGAGAACGAGGAAAGTGTTGCATTGTTTAATTACAAAAAAGGGGGATATGTTTAAATATTAATATTATTCTTGTTGTAATCTCTATCATTGGGATTAATATCAAAATGGGCTTGCTAAGTACTCTAATAATATTTTGGGACTGCAGAAAATAAGTTGCTGTGTTGGTCTGTGTTTGATCCATTCTAGCCAGTTCTTACACAGTTGGGCAAAGAGGAGAGTAGTAAGTAAGTATCTTGCTGACTGAAGGTGGTGCCAATAGAATATCTCACTTTCTCTAGACATTCATGACAGTGTAAATAGTAATTTATAACAGAATGAAAAATCTGGATGTTAGAAATGGGATAGGTCTTTGACTTTTTAATCATACAATGTATAAATTGAGACCCAGAGAAAGGAAATGCTGCTGTCAATTCTCGCTCTGCTGCTTCCCATCTGTGTGTTCTTAGACAAGACACTTACTTGTCACTTATCAACTCTGAGATGCCAAATAATAACCATACCTTACTTTTTATAGTTTTAGGGAAGAGTAAAGGAAAGGAGAGCATGCATGAGAAGTGCCGAGTTTAGTACTAGGCAGAGATGTTAGCACTCCTTGCTGAGGTTCTGTTTACTTTTATCAGCTAAAGTCACAAAGCTTTAAGATCTGGTCTAGACCCAGATCTCCTGACTCCCTGCATTTTCCATGGTATCCATGGAGTTTCAGAGCTCTTCACATCAGATATTGGTTTCTCCACACTGTCAAAGGCTATTTTAAGCCCTTCTTGCAGAAGAGCCTGAGGTCAATGAGCCTTGGCTGGCTGCCTCCAGTCGCACAGTTTGTACTTAGGGGTGTGTGGCCTTTGTGCTCTGGCTGACCATCTGTGCCCCAGTGGAACCGGTGCCCCTAAGCCTCTCTGTGCCCCTGAGCCATGTAGTGACTTCAGTGGGGAACTGAGGCCTAAGATGCCTGATTGATTTTATATGGTAGAGTTCCCCAGGGGGTCTGGGAAATTGAGGCAGGGCAAAGTGTGTGGGTTCCCAAGCAAATTGCCTGGTTCCACCAGTTACTGTTTGTAAGATTTGAATAAATTACTGGCCACCAGAAAGCCCCTCAGTTTCCTCATTTGTAAAATCTGAAACATGAATGTCTACCTTGCAGGATTGTTGAGAGGCTCAGTGAGGAAATTCATACACACTTAAAGATCTGGCTCATAGCCTGCAAATGACAGCTTAGTGATACTTTTAGGGAAGTTCATGCATTTGGAGAGGATAGAGCATATGCATAACTTCTCAATGGAAGGAAAAAAACTCAGAAAATTGTAATTTGTAATGAGTCATGCAATTTCATGCAATCATATTTTGAATATCATAAAAGGTAAGGCTGATATTGAGAAGTGGTTGAAAATATTTTATGACCACTGATGGGGTAAGTCAAGGAACTGGCGTTAGTCAGATTTTCTCTGCAAAGCAAAAAATGATGGTGCTGTCTACATTGCCCTTTTCTGTTTATGAGGTTACCCCTCCTTTCCCCACATTCCTGATTCTCCCTCAGAGTTTGTTATGGCTGTTGAAGAAATTAGTTTAAAGTAACTATGCCAGGCAATTCTTTCTATGTTCATAAACCTACAATGTAAGTAGTTTGAAAGAAATTATGTCAGTGGAGTTCTTTAGCATTTATACCAATCAATGAAATAATAGACGGCTATTGGGCAGGTTAGTGGGCAAGTGAAATGTATTTTGCTGGATTCAAAATGAAGAAAAACATTACTAGATTCCTTGAAAAGGATTAGTGCGGCTTAACTAACATGGTTGGTGACTGTCAAAACTGGTTTCGTAAGACTTCTGTCATGGTGAATACTGACTACATTAGTCAGGATAGGCCAAGTAATGCTGAGGTAATGAATAACCACAAACTCTCAGTAGCTTAAATAACAAGATTTCGTTCTTCCCTGTGTGACATGCCCATATCAGTGTGTCTGTGTTCCAAAGTAGCTGCCCCTGGCACCAGAAGGATGGAACAGCTACCACTGGGCATGTTGCCAGTTATCAGGCAACGTGGATACCAGGGAAACAGAGTACTGGGTTGTGCCCAGATTTTTCAGGCTCCCACCTGGAAGCAGCACATACTATGTCAGTGCCAATTCCTCTGGTCTAAGCGTGGGCAATGTCAATTGTAAGACTTACGCATTTGGAGAATATGTGGCATGAATGGATCCAATGCTACTGCATGTCTTAGTAGTCAGAACCTTCTTAAAGTTAAGGAGGTAACACATTCTTTTTGCCTTTCTCCAACACCATCAGCAGAAGCACGATAAATCTTAGGTGCCTCACTGACAATAGAGTTGGGAAAAAAGGGTGAAAGAGTACCCCAAAACTTGGCCTTTGCTCCCCCCTGCCATTTTAGCACTATCCTCCATCCCATGTACCAGGACTCTGATTCTGGAATTGACTACCTGGATGATCCTGGACCATTGTTTAGCCAACCCCAAACTTCAGTTCCTTAAATCTAGAAATGGATTGCTATCCTTCCCCAGTAAGAGTGGAAGGAGTAGGCATATGTAAAAGCCACTGAGCAGTAAAAGCTTCTGACCCTGGCCCTTGCCTGATGGTCTCTCTGGGGGTCCATCACCCTCTTTGGGGTGCCTTCCTGAGGGGTGCCTGCTGTCCTCAGGAGAAGCTTCTCAATTTCCTCTGATCTTTTCCCCATTTTTTTCTCTCCTTTGATTTCTATATCCAGACTCACCTACTTGATATTCTGTTTCTCCACAATTCAATTTTTACCAAATTGGGTAAAAGAATTTATTTTAATTCACTAATAGATATTAATGGGTTTAAATTTTCCTAACCTCCAAACCCTGTTTGACCTCAGGGTGATTCAGGGCAGACTCAGAAGTCACAGACTCATAGTAGGTCCAAAATGAAAGGATCCCGAGGATTCCTCTGATGATTTTCAAGTTTTTTTTTAACCTGAAAAATAATTCAGAGCACTACCTATAAAATATAAAGATGCCTGCTCAATTGTGAGGCATTGGGCATTACCTCCATTTACACTTTTCTCCAACTTGAAAACTCTAGAACACATGAGCAAAATTGCACTGATTCTAGGTCAACCCTCTGAATGTACAGAAGAGAAACTGAGGCTTAGAGAGAAGAGGGGACCATGGACCCCACAAATTGGCAGTTACTGGCGTGGGGTTAGAGTCTTCATCACCTGAGTGCTGATCTAGAGCTTCTACTCTGACACAGCTACCTGGAAAAAGGTGGTCAGAGAAAAAAGGGATTATTTCTAATGACACATGGAATTTACTCAACTAAGGGCAAAGCATGTATGTGTTTTCTTCTGAGGTCCAGGGTGACTTTAGTGAAAGATAATAAGATATAAAAACTTCTAACTCTAAACTACTGGTTTGAATGTAGTAAGGCTGTTACTCAAGGTCATTATTGTGTGATGGGCTATCAAAGGCCTATGTGAGACGTGTGGGATTTTTATGAGCTTGTTTTTATTATAGTAGAATTTTTAAAGGCCCCTTATGTACAAAGCGCTTTGAAAACTCTAATGGGGCCCCATAATCACCTGCATAATTATGAAGGTCAAATTGTGCTGAACAAACTTGAGAGATATTTTTGACCAAATTAGTGGATGAATAGAATAGAACATTAAAAATAAAACCCAGAAAAACTTTTTTTTGGCTACCTCTTTCAGCTCTTCTTGGCACAATTCAATCTCTCCAAGAGTTGGAGAAAACCTCTCCTCTGATGCAGTTTCCTACTTTTTGTAAACTGAGGAGGTTTTCTTTCCCTGAGTTAAGACACAGAATGGACAGACTATATGAGAGATTTCAGAGTATAGGTTTAGCTGTAGTAACTATTCAGATAATTTGTTTAAGAAACTTGGTTCAGTTTGTTTTTAGCCCTGCCCCCCCACTGCCTCACCATCAACAAATGCTCCCCAAGAGCAGGCCTGGCCTCACCGGATGTCCTTCTATAGAGGTGCCTGTTGCTTTCACTTGCCATCCTCAATTTTCCATCAAACACCAGGAAACTTCAAGGATAGAAAAACAATGGACTGTTTCCTTCCTCTTCTTTAAACTATAAGACTGAAATGAGGCCAGGCGTGAAAATAAAGGTCACTGTAGGTCATAGGTAACAGAAGTTAAAATCCACAGGTCTCAGTGGGTCCCCAGCCCAACCATGGTCAGAATGGCCCTTGCCATTTCATTAGGGTGCTTCTCTTAACCGAAGTCCTGCCTCTAGCTTTGTAAATATTTTGGGCTAACATTTGGAATCTGAGCCTGCTAGAAAGAACTCCAGATCATGAGAGGGAAGAATTGACACAAAGCCAAGACAAGTTGGGGAAAGTTTTCCCTTTTAGGGACTTGGCCCCAGCAACTTAGAGCTGTCGTTATTATTGGTAGCGACAAGTACAGTTCTTAAAACTCCAAACTTAATACTCTCCACTAAGCTGTTAAGATGTTTTTTCCTGACATTTTTTATTTTCTCTGTAACATCCTTTGGCTGCAGACTGTTTTCTTGTGGCGAGACAATCTGTGGCCAAATAACCCTCTCTGACTGCTAAGGTAAGTGCCCCAGCGCAGCTGTTTCCTCCTCCCCCAAGTGAGAAGAAGGAAGCCACCCTTCTAATACTTAGCAGCAGCTCCTAGTAAGTGTTGTGGATGCTAAAGAGCAGATGTGATGATTTAAGGAGTCTGACCTGTCATACTTGATGGGGAGTGCTAAAAGTCACAAAGCGGCAGTGTGACCTTCAAAAATTGTAGCTATGCCATTGAGAGAGGTGAGCGTGTGAGGTTGATAGGTGAGGCAGCAGAGGACTTCGAGGGCCATTCATCTTTTGTGCTTCCATAAAATAAAAGAAATAACTGAATATATTTTATGACGCCCTTGATAAAGTCATATATGTTAAAGTTATATGTTATAACATTTCCTTTGACCTGAAAATTCATTTTTTTTTTCTTGTTTTAAAGGAATTAAAATGTTTTCATTGGTTCTTAAACATTTGTGCGATATAGACTCTGTGTTTGTGGTACTTAACAGTAATTAGCCTTTACAACAGGAAACAAATGCTTCCTTGGAAACTGAATGTATATGAATTAGGAAAGTTTCATTACTTATCACAATATAGATTATAAAATGCATTTGGTTCATAAAATGAGAGATTAACTTCATATGTATTTAAATTCACAAATGAAGTCCTCACAACTAGCAATAGGTTTATATACAGAGTGTTTGACATTCCAAGATTAATTTGAAGCTTTTATTTGGAGGCAAATGCTAGAGGCGTTATAAATAAGAAGTGGTCAGATCTTGAGTCAGTTCCTTGGCTTCACTATCCACAAATCTCGGAAGCTACTTTCCTCCTCAGGCAAGTTATTTTTCTGACTTTGTTTCCATCTCTGTAAATGAGAGATAATGATAACTACTTCGTCAGGTTATTGGGACGATGAAGTAAAATTATGTTTATAAAAAGCTTGGGATAATACTTGGATAATGTACTATTACCATCATCATTATGAAGTATTATCCTGTTTGCCTTATGAAGAAACAGGTTCCCCCACTATTTTGCTAGATAATCACTTTGCTAAGTTGAGGCAAGTAATACATTATTCAAAAGGAGGATATAGCCAAGATTAGAATTAATCAACCTATAGCATGTGAACAGAAGATCGGGAAGGAACAAGGGCATTTCAAAGATAGTTAAAATACAGTCCTGGCTTCAAGAAAAATGCTTCATATCTGGGAAGGCAAGGCACATCTAGAAAGGGTCAGAAAGATGATGCTGATGGCGCAGCATGTTTTATAAAGTGCAGCACTGCAAGCTGGCCACACTGCTTGCAGTTCGATTCTGGCCCTGGAGGTGACCCACATGGCTCAGCAGACCTCTCCTATCTCCCCTGCTATTCCCCTCAGCAGTGCACTTTGTCAATCTGCCTGTTCTGTTCCCCACTCTGTCTCTGGTAAAACCTCTCACCGCCCCTGCACCTCTGACCTATACCCCAGCTTTGTATGCATAAATAAATATTTTTTAAAAATAAAATAAAAAAGAAAGGGTCAGAGTGTGACAAGGACAGTGGGTGAGCTTGGTGAGTGATTGAGAGGGGAAAGGCTACTGTGGTGGGAGAAGAAGGTGTCACTGACAAATAAGCTTTACTCAGTAGGGGAGGATCCCTTGTGGACATTTCCATGGGGAGATAGAATTTCTTGCTTTTTGCTCAACAGCACTCACCCCATCCTCTCTATCTTGCCATATTCTAGTTTAGAAATGTATCATATTTCATCCAGATGAGCAGTGGTGGTTTGGTGCTGCTCGCCTAATATGAGAAGAATTGAACCAGATAAGCAGGAAACTCCCATGCATTCAACTGAACATAAGTCAGAGTCCAGCAAAAACACAAACACAAACTGTACTGGCAGTGATAATAGTATTGCTTAATAATATGCTTTTAATTGATAACGATTTTATGTTTCATTCTAAATTATACACTCTTGTAAGGTTTGTGAGTATTATTCTCATTAAAGGGAAAGAAAACTGAACTTATTTTTTTTTTTTGTCTGATGTCATAGAGCCACATTGGGGGCCTTTAAGAGTAAAAATTAGGTCTTATGGTCTGTTTAAATTTACAAAACCTTCATGTTGGTGCTGCTCAGTAATAAAAAAAAATTATTGAGCCCTCACTATTTATTTGACATAACTATTACAAGGGGAGGCATCTCAATTGCATTTATAGTTGGGAAACTCAGGCTTGTCCAGGTCAAGTAGCTTATTTCATTTCTGAGATCTTATTTGAGGTTCATCTGACTTGAAAGGTCAAACTCTTTTCTCTGTCTCATTGGGTATTATTATTTGAGTAGTTGTGACTATAATTTTTAAAAACTGAATATTGACCCATGTAATAAACAAGCCAAAATTATCCTAAAATAGTATCCAGTTAACAAGTTTGAAAAAAAGCTTTCCTCTTCTTTACCCCATTGTGTTGAAAGGTTGATTTTTCAGAAATTAGACTGAAGGGTAGGAAAAACTATTCATCCCACCTTTGTAGTTGATCACAGCAAGTTATATTTGTGTCCTGGAGGGCTTAGTCTGAGACCTGTGCTAGAACAATGCTGACCTTTGTAACTGCCTTGCTGAGTGAGGTGAGAAGAGCTGCTGAGCCAAGTGGGGGAGCCATCGTTGCTTATAATTTGTCTGCACACAATGTTTTTAGGTTTCTCCATGGGGTTCTATGAAACACCAAGTCTCCGCCATGCATCTTATGCAGCTATCAATGCTCATAGCATTAAATATGATACTCCCACTTTTCAGAATAAGGACAGAGAGGAGAGACACTTGGGGTTGACTTCAACCTTGTACCCATCATTATTCATGGTGGCTTGCCTGTATGTTGAAATAGCCCCCCACTTCCTGCCTCAGTGAATTTTCATGTTGCCTTGTTGAGCCTAAATTTCTTTGACAGTTATGGGATTGATAAGTAATAAATAATAATTCTGAACAATAACATTTTCTATGAGCCCAGAACATTTTTTGGAACCCAGTCAGGTTCCAAATTTTAAAAATATTCTACAACACCCTCTTTTAGTTAATGGAAGCATTGTGTTCAAGATTGCCACTGGGTCTTTATTACTATTTTGTATTAGCTAATTGGAAAACACCTAAATTACAACTGGTCACCCCCGCAGTTTAGGGTTGATTAGACAACCCATGACACTTTTTTCCCTCATTGGCTTTCTTACTAGTAATTATAATGTCTTGCCCATTGGATTAAGTTAATTTTCCCTCATCCCCTCTATAGTGTTCTTCCTTGCAACTATTCCGAAATATCCTACGATCTTGCATCTTTTTTTTTATTCCATATTTCACAATGGACACAAATAACCAGGAAAGTTTAAGTAATTGTCTGGTTTGCTTCGGTTCTTTCAAAGGAATAGATAAATCATCATGCTATAACACAAGAGAGGAAATGACAGTTTTTTTATCTTATGTGCAGGTAGCCTATATTTACATGAGACCACAAAAAGTTCCTGACAGGATGTTATTGATTGCATTTACCCAATTGGGGCGTGAGATGAGTCTTCCTGCCACATCACAGAACATGTTCTTTTCATTCCTCTCGGAAATCAAATCCCAGATCTTCTGGTTTCTCCTATAAAATCATTAATTTTTTAGGGTAGAGACAGATTGCCCAGGTTCCCAGACAGATTTCCTATTAGTTATTTTTCTAATTGAGCTCCTTTCTCTGTACCAGTCAGTGATAATATCCTCTCTTGTTGGATGCTTTGAATGAGAGCTTGAAGAAACTAAGTGAAGATCAAAGATCTATTGTAGTAACATAGGATTACTGGGTTCCAGACCAGTTTTTGAGTGATGTATGAGTATTAGCTCATTTAATTGTCACAAGACTTTATGGTGGAGAGACAATTTTTATCCTCATTTTTTTAAAGGTGAGGATCCTGAGACTGACTTGTGATTCACCTAAGGCAGATCCTATTCCCTCTCCTCTCCTCCACTTTCTTCTCCTCCCCTTCCCACTCCCCATCTTTTCCTTTTCCTTCTCTTATTTTACCCCATCCTCTTTCCCTCTGCTTGGCCTTCCTTATCCTCATTTCTACACTTCTTTCCTCCCTCCCACCTTTCCTAGTCAAAATGTTAATTGAGTGTGGATGCTGAGCAATATTATGGGTGCTAGAAATAGCAGTGAATACAGCAGACAGAGTTCATGCCCTCATGTTGCTTAACCACTTTCCAATTACTGCCCCAAATTACGCATTCCACCAAAGAGCTTCCCCAGATAAATCCCTGCCCAACTTCTCACCCATGTGGATAATCTCAACTCTCCTTCTGTTTCTATCCATTTAATTAAATAATTCAAGGGGTTATATTTTAGCTAATGTGATGGCTTCAAAACCTTTTTGTGTCTATTTTTGATTATGTACCCTAGGTATCTTGGTACATGGGTTTCCCTCCTGTGAGTGGTCACAAAATTCAATGTAATTGCTAGACAGTTTATGTTGCAATGAGAGAGACACTTGGGACATGATTAGACTCACTTCAAAAAGATTTTATTTAATTTTACCTGATGAAAGCATTTTAAAAAGTTTAGTTTTCAACAAGTGTGGTCATGAAGCTGGTTTAGGATATGGGAGTGGAGCACTTAACCCTAAAAGCCCCGAATCATGATAGATTTGGACACTGACCAGAATTTCATTAAGTCATTCACCCCCTAGGGAAAATTTCTAGACACAGATATGCCCCACTTGTTAAAATTTCCTGCTATGCCACATTGCTTTAAAAAAAAAAAAACCTATGTTTATAATTGCTTTTACCAACTGCTAGAAATCAAAGGGGATTTTTGCTCTTAAGACATAGGCAAAAAGAAAAAATGGTGACCAGTGTTTGTTTTGCTACAATCATTATAAAGGCCACACACACCTCAACTTTTGACACCAAGGCAGACTTATATAGAAGAGGTACAGATGTGCTTGGCATGCATGCCATGACAGCTTTGATGATGAAGTGTTCAGCGATGACTCTCTTCCTCTCCTTCTTCTACCTCAGTCTCTTCTACCTCCCATCACCCTAGCCTCTGACAACTCAGCCTGTAACACTCCATCATTCCTGCTTCTCAGCTTTCCTTTGTACTCTCTGCTTTCATAATTCTGATAAGTGAAACAACACTGTATATTCTTTATTCCACTTTATACAGATTGTGTATTATATCACTCCTGCATTTATTTTATATTAGTGTCATTTGAGGTTTTTATTTATATTATTTTTTTTGGTCTGAGAATTCGCAGACATTTTTCTGTATAAGTGAAATGTAATTGCTTCTTTGGTCATGCCATTTCTGCATAATGATTTCATAGGAACAATCACTTCTGGATAACAAGGGAAACCTGTATTTTAATTATATTATGTGAGCTCACTCTTCCATCTCCCAACTTCCCCACACCTACTGTTACACTTCTCATGTCAGGTGGTACAAGGGAAGCCATAGTCTTTATGTATTTTTAAAATTTTACTTTGTAAAAGTATAATTGGGGATAAACTTAAGTGTGGGTTTAGCAGACTATATTTTTATGGTTTCTGGTAACTTCTGTGTAATGGCTAGCTATCCCAGCAGATGCACCTCTTCCAGGAAAATTTCTGTTGCTCACTGTGCCAACTTACCTTACATAACACACAAAGATTCAGAACAGAAGTTTGTTCTAAATACTGTTAATTTGTCTCCTGCCCTGGAAGTACATGGATGAAAGAGGAGAAACAAGGTTTAAAAGACATGGCATGGAAGGACAGTCTGGATAATTCTAAATTTTACAACTCATACACAGCAGAAAGTAGACAGGGAATCATCAAAGGTGACAATAATGCTAATTATCCACATGACATAACCATCAATAAAAACAACTTTTTACCAACTGTGTTAGAAAAAAAGATATTTATGTTTCTGTCCTTTCTGTTAAAAAAAAAAAAAAAGGAGTGGTAAAAGAGTATATAGCCAAAAGTATAACAATAAATATTATAGAGGGTTCCAAGCAGTTAATTAAATAAAAGATACATCAATGTTTATTGATTTTGTGGTATTTATGGTATTTTTGGTTTCTAAGGCTTTTAATTTGTTGTAATTTATTTCTTAAGTCTCAGTGCTTTCTTCTGTACATAATTTATTTGTAATTTGTGTTCTTTAACCAGTCATTAAGATTTTTCATTGTCAAATGTAAGAGAATACTCAAAGTCAAAGACAGCTTCTTTTATCTTTTTATTATCAAAAATGCTTGGTGTCACTATATTTTGGGCATTTATATATATATATATATATATATATATATATATATATTGCTTTTTGTTTTAGGATAAATCATTATGTTATTGAGAAGAGCCTCAACACAGGGCTCAAAATAAACATATAAAAGACAAGCTTTCTCATGGAAGATTTATTTTTCATTCATGTCATAGGTCATTGCTGCTCCAGGCAGTCATTCACTTTTTCCTCACTCTTTCCATTTAGTCTAGTCTCCATTGGTTCCTTTGCATCTGGGAGCCAGTGTGATAAGAAATAAGAATATGATGAATTGTGTGAGTGATCATAAAAGTAAGATCGGTAAGATCTATGCATCATTTTTGCCTACAACAAATTTGTCATAACTCAGTCATATTGTTTCAGCTGAAAAGGTTGATACTAATATAAGTATCACCTGCTTTTTGAAAATTTGCATTATACCACTCCACTAGTACCAGTGTTCAAGAATGGAAAGAAAGCGGAAGATTTTCATTTTTATGACAAAAGGCAAAACTAGCAGTCAGCATTTGTTTGCAGTAGCCATTACAGAGGCAGCGTACAGCCTTAGAGGGTTCTGCCAAACTCCTCCCCCAGCAAGCACTTTTGAGAGGCTTTGTAGTTATCCTGTCATGCCCACTTTTACTCTATGTGTTAGTGTTACTTTACGCTTTATGTTTCTTTTGATATGATGGAGTAGGTGATATTTGTGGTCTAGGAATGCTCAAAATTTTTTTCTATATAAATTACTGTAATTGTGTCCTTGCTTTAGGCCATTTTGGATTATGAAGGGTTTCATTGGAACACTCTACCTTCGGATAGTGCGGCAATCTATGTCCTCTCCTAAAAAGAGAAAAATGTATATAGGTGAGTAGTAATATACTCTGCCAGAGACTTTAATAGGTTCATAAAAAAGAAACTTTGTTTAATAGATGGAAATGACCTCACTGGGGAATTGTCACAGCTCTTAAATCTACTGAGCTAATTTAATTGGGCATGAAAAGAATGTGTGATTTGAAATCAGAATCTATGGATTTGTATTTGTCCCAGCTTGTTACTTATTAGCCATGTGACTTTGTGTGACACAAAGTCTTCCTGAGCAACAGTTATACTTATTACAAAACAGGGGTGATGGTATTAGCCTCACCTACTGCATAGGTTGTTTTCAGGGTCAAACTAGATCAAAGGAATAGTTTGTTATACTTTTTGAGGTGTTTCACAAATGTAAGAGCCACTTCCTTCCCTTCTCCTTTTGGTCCAGTTTCCACTCTTGTTGCCAGGATAATATGTTGCATCTCTCTGGTTATAAAGAAGACAAAGAGAGATGCTTATTATGCCTTATTATTAGCAGACCAAATATTGTTTTCAATCTTTGATATTCAATCCTCAAAGATATAACATTTACTTTATATGTAAAATATTAGGTATATAAGTATATCATATATATATATATATGTGTGTGTATCTGAATTTAATATTTAAAGTCCTCAAAGAACCAACACTCTTGAAAGCCAGGGTTTTAACTGTAAGGTCCTGAGCTCCAAAAGTTTAAGAAGCTGAAAGTTCTCTGAATAGAACCCAATACAGCAAACCCAGAGTTAGAAGGAATGGTTCTTGAGTGTTTTCCTGCCCAAGGGAGATCAGATTTGAACAGCAGGCACTTAGGGTGAAAAATAGAGGTTAGAGATTGGTGAGAACTTAAGTAAGTATGCAGTCCCTGCTTTCCTCCTACTGAGATTTTGGGGGAATCTAATTATAGGACAGGACAGGACAGGACAAAATAGGATGGATGGATTTGAGGCCTGTGTCTTGCTTCCTGATAAATTTCAAGAGAAAGAAAGTAATTTTTATGGTCAAACTCATTGTAGCATAGCTGTGCAGCTGCAAATCATGAAAATTACCAGGCAACAGGAAGGTCTATGCAGAGAGGTCTAAAACAGCATCTCAAAATTCAGCCCTAAGAAATGGGAGTCAAAAATTTCTTTTCCTCCCAAGATGAGTATGCAAAAGGGGTCTTTTACATTTACCAATTTTTAACACAAAATTTGTAACTGCTACAAATATGAATTACTACATTCCAATTTTTCTTTGTCGTGTCTAAATGTCAAATGGTCCAATACCCACTGGAGTCATTTACATGGTATTCAAGGTCTTTCCAATCTGAGAACAGGTCAGGATGCAGGTGTTTCATATGGTGATGCTGTAGTGGTAGGTCTTGAGACCAAAGAACAGGTCCACTGCGAGCTTGTGTGGGTGGATGCTGATGGGCAATGCTGACATCAGTTGTGTCAGTGACAAGTTTGATAGCTGGTGCCTCTCCCCTATTGCTTCTTAAATGTTTTGACTATTGTACCTACTGATGTCCATGCCCTATGCCAAGAAGTTTCAAAGGACCCTTCCTCTCAACTTGAATCACCCACATAGGGTAAGAAAAAAAAAAAAAAAAGAAAAGTGAAGTAGCATCCTAAAGTGACTGATCAGGGGACCTTCCTGGTAGTTTAGGGGTTCTGTTTCAACACAATCACCTTTGAGGCCTGAGTTCGATCCCCATCCAGGGCGCTAACCATATATGGTACAGCAGACCCCTCCTGTTATGCTCATTGTTCCTCCTTAGCTGTGTACTTCAGTCAGTCTGCCTGTTCTGCTCCCCACTCTGTCTCTGGTGAATCCCCTCACCTGCACCTCTGGCCTACATCCAGTTCTTCTGTGCATAAATAAATACAATAAATCTTTACAAAAAATAAGATAACTGATCCCCCCTCACCCCCACCCCAAGGAGACTAAAATAAACCAGTGGCCCAAGTTCACCTTGAATGCCAAATATAAGCTTTCCATTATCAGTTTGTGAATTAATTTAATTTATAGTGAATAAAAATTCAGTTTCTTAACATGTGCAATCCATAACAGCTACAGCTGTGAATCACCATATGGTAGCATTTACTTCTATCTATCTAATTATCAAATATGCCTCAACATCTCTAAAAATCATCAGGCATTAATCTGGGGTTGTATATAGGGGAAAATCCTCTAAATTGTAAGGAGTAAGAAGGGCTCAATGGTGGTATGTTAACCATTTGTGAATTTGGACTTACAAATTGACATGATGAAAACTTTACTTTTCTGCTTTGTATGGATTGAAAAAATCTGTCAAACCAACCCCATGACAAGTAGGAGACTGAACAATATGTTTCTTACACATGAGTTAAAATCAGGAGCCCTTAACTTCTATAGATAGCAAATTGAGAAAAACTGAAACACATATACTGGAAAGAAAACAAACTGATGTTAATAGTTTATTATAGAGTTGTCAGAGAGGCTTTAGTAAGTATATTTCTATGGAAGGGATTTATCAACTTCTGGGAATAAATTTTGAAAATTTTTAGAAATAAGTACTTTGAGTGTGTGTGTGTGTGTATATATATGTATGTATGTGTGTGTATATACATATATACACACATATGTATACATATATATATATATATACATACACATATATATATTCTATATCAGATAAATTTAGAGGGCTATGGCAGTAGAAAGGTTATTGGTTCCTTAAAAGATGTCTTAGTTGCGGACCTCCCTGGTGGCGCAGCCGGTTAAAGCACAGCACTGAGAAGCTAAAGCCGCTTCTGCATGAGTTCGATTCCCGCCTGCCCTGGACGTGACCACATGGCGTGGCAGACCTCTCCTGACCTGCCCGCTGCTCCCCTCAGCAGTGTACTTTGTCGATCTGCCTGTTCTGTTCCCCACTCTGTCTCTGGTGAAGCCTTTCGCCATCCCTGAGCCTCTTGCCTGCACCCCAGTTCTGTATGCACAAATAAATAAATCTTTAAAAAAAAAAAAGATGTCTTAGTTGCTTGGATAGATTAGGGTGTTGTCCTTGGTGTCTCTACAGAGGGCCTCAGAGACATGGACAATCAGTTTGAAAGACATGTTCATCAGATAAAAGGTGAGAGCCTCAGAAAGAAGCACTATGATCCTTGTTTAAGTAGAATGGATGACTGGGCAGTGATGGAGTCTCTTCTCGGGAGAGTATGTATGTGAGAAAATATGTTCACTGGTCTACTTAAGTTTTAGACTACTTAGAAATGTGAGGGAGAAAAGGCAAACAGTCAGCATCTTGAGCATCTTGAGTCAGTTATTTCTTGGGTCAGATTAAAGGCAGTGAGGGGTAAAGATAACCTACTATGTCTTTACATCTGATTGACCTATATGTGGAATTTAAAGCAATTATAGAATTTTCACTTTAAATAGTAGATGGCAATAATAGGTGCGAATGAAGAGTGTGGGATGTCCATGACTGAGGTGGGCCAATGAAACGATCTCATTGAACTGTTAAGATTAATTTTAAAATTAAGACTTAATATTGTTTTAAATTCCATTGACATGATTACACTAATCTTTATTTCTTAAGGGAGCTGGTGAGGTTAACTCATATTGAATACTGTGTTCTGTTTATACCTTACTTTCCTTATGGCTGATAATTTTGTGTAATTTGGAAGATTTCTTATTAATTTTACTCTGCCTGTTTCAGTCTCACATTTTCCTTTCTGTATATAGAACTTCTTGTATGTTCAAGAGAATACTTTAAGAGAAAAATTATTCAGCAAATAAAGGAAATGAAAAACCCCAATGGATATTGTGTAAGAATAGAATTGTATCACTACCAATGAAGTATTCTTTCCTATAAACAAAATGAGGAACCAGACTAGGGAGCATTAAGTATGCTTTAATATGCTGATGTCTTGGAAAAGAAAGGCATGCATCACTGCCTGGGCTTAAGGGGTATAACTACATCATTCTGTGTATTCATTGGAATTTTGGAACGTGGTGTTAAGTTACATCTTGCACTTTATGACCTCTGAACTCAGTGGTTGCCAAAACAAAACAAAAAACCCTTGGAAGTGCCTTGTAGGTGTTATGGCCATATCTCTAGTCTAAAAAGGGAGAGGATAAAGAAACAGAGTGGGATTCTTGATGAGGCAGTAGAAAATGTTGGTCTTGAGGACTAGGCAGTGGTTTGGACCCTGGAGTAGTAGACGTGGTGGAATGGAAATGGTTAAAGTCCTTGCCTCTTCCCTTTAGAGTATTTGTTCCTGTTTGTGAAAAAACTTATGTGCCAGAGATTATGTATGTTAACTCTGAAACCTTACAATAAAGCTGCAATTTTGGGGATAGGAATCAAGTCTCTGCTAATAAGAGGGACTTGACTAGCAGGTAGGATAGAGACAGGACTCAATCCCAGATTTCTCTGTCATCCAAGTCAGATGAACCAGCCTCATGGAGCCCATGATCTGGGCCTCTCTTGCTCAGGCCTCTGATTCACCAGGACTCAGTGGTGACTGAGCCATGTACTTAATAACCCTTATAAGTCACTTTCATCTGACTGGAGCTGCTGTTTATATGCTTATTAACCCCTGGAGTCATCTTCAACTAACAGAAACAATTGTTCAATAGCATAGCAGTTGACCTAAATTCCTTCTTTAATGGTGACAAAAAACATAAAAAATGCTTTTGCTTTTGTAATTTCCAAAGCTCTTTTTATGTGTCCTGTTATTTGAGTTTCACCAAAGTTCTGTGTGGTAAGTAGAACTGAGCGTTATTCTTGTTCCTCACATGAATAAACTGTAGCTCCATGTTCGAGGGCTCATATTGACTTGGCTTGAAAGGGACAGAACAGGCCTTGAATTCTGTTGTTCCTTTTGTGCTTCAAGTTGCTTTTAAACCCTTTAGCATCTAAGTGGGAATGAGACTTTAAGGAGAATGCATCTTATACTTTATTTGACCTTGGTTGAACCAAAATGCTGTGAGATTGTCTGTGAAGATTCATCAGCCAAGAAATAAAAATGGCACATTCAAACTGATTAAAATTGAGGTTTGACTCTACTGAACTTGCTGGGTAGACACCGTATTCTGGTTCCCTCATACTTGACTATAATTATCTCTAATTATCATTCCATTCTGGTGGATTCTTTCTAGTTTGATCAAAACTTGATCTTTTCCCCTCATGTCACCTGGAGGGCCCTTTTTCTCAACTCCCTAGGATTGTCATTTAAAGCTGACTGCCATGTCTCACCAGCAAAAACTCCCAGGTTGTTGAAATAAACCCCTTCTTTTCTATACTTGGGTTTTCTTTTCTGTGTCATTTACCTAGCACTTTGTATTCTCACCATTTTTAAGGGTTTCTGATATCATTTCACCAAAGCAAATGATTCTAAGTACTATAGTTTGTGTTCGGTTCCTAGCTTTGCAGCTTTCCAGATATCTGTTAACATCACAGTCCTGCAGAAGCGTGGAGATGGGATTATCTTATATTTTATATCTGGAAAATTTGGGTTGCTGAGGGTAGCTGAGATGGGGGTGGGAGGAGAGTAGAGAGGGGCAGCAGGAAAGGGACAGGAATGGCCTTTGTGAGAAAAATACTCCTATCAGGGCTCAGTTAAACTTCAGGGCTTTTCTGTGGAGAGAAACATTTACTACCACCACCCCCTTTTAAAAATAAGCTTATGAAAGTGAAGTGTATGTGAAGGAAAAATGACCTCATTCGTTACTCTGCTTTCCATGAAGTAAAAAAAAAAAAAAAAGAAAGAAAGAAATTGTGGTGGAAAATTTACGAGGAAAAAACAATTTGATTTCTCTATTTCTCTTGCCATATGATTTTCAGTATTACTCAACCTGTCCCTGCTGAGTGTCTGTCCTTATTTACCTCATTTGTGTTTCCCAACTACTTTATTTAGCTTGCTAAATATAATGCCCCTCTTACTCTGGGTCTTTTTTAAATAGAAGAAGGGTGAAACAGGAAGTGACATAACTTCCTTGGAGTCAGCCTGTAAGCTACCGGCAGAGGCCAGGGCTGGACAAGAACTCACACCAGCATCTTTTCCCACTTTGTGCTGGGGCATGGAGGTGGGCTACTCATCAGGGAGAGGGATTTATTAGAGGTTAGCAATTTGATCATGTTGACCATAGGCAAGAGTCATATCAGCAAGCTGTTTTTTCTGTGGCCTTAGAACTAAGAATGGTTATTTGCATCTTAAAAGATAAAAAAATGAAAAGAAGAATTTTTCATTGACGCATAACAAATATATGAAGTTATACTTTCCTGGCCATAGATATAGAGGTATTGAACATAGCTATTTTACATAGCTGTATTGAAAATATTTTCTTTGGCTGTTTTTTACCCTATAACGGAAGGGTTGAGTGGTTTCAAGAGAACCTGATGCCTAAAACTTAAGTTTCTAATTTGTAAATTAGATGAACTGCTATCGGGCCCTTTATAGAATGAGCTTGCTCATATAGAAAATTCTGAGGACTGAGGCATGTAAATAAGGGTTCATTTTTTGGTTCATGCCTAGAGGCTATTGTCTGTTAGCGATGAGAGATGGAAAAGGGTGGACGGTGGATGAAACTGAAGGAAGATCTATTTTTTTAGAGTGAGTCTTTTATGAACCCATAAGTACATAAAAGTATGCCTCTCACTCCTGAAAATAAATTCAGTTCCTTAGTTATGGGAAAAGAAAATGATACTTAGAGAAATTCACTGTTTTTTCTGGAAAGTAAATAGTTGGTCAGTGATCTGCCTGCAACTTAACCCCAGACCTTATCTTTAAAATCCAGGGGACTTTCAGGAACTCCATGCTTCTGCACTGGAATAGCCAGAGAGAAGCATAGTAACTGGCAGAGAACCCTACTGACAAAAAGAAGGGCTTCTCTGGGTTCATGCCACCAGAGCCCCCTGGCTACACCTTTGTGTTCTCAGCATGCCTGCCTTGTAGTGCTAAGCAAGTTGTTACATTTCATTTCATCATTTGTACTACGAGTTCTTTGAGTAGGGTTGTCATATTTGACCAATTAATATATGGGATACCCAATTAAATCTAAATTTAAGTAAACAATTTTTTAGTACATATATATGTCCTGTAATCTTTGAACCTACTTCCATGAGATATATTCACATTTAAAAATATTTACAGTTGCTGCTTATTTTAATTTCAAATTGAGCTGGGCATCCTGAATTTTAGGATCTTTCCCCTCTTAAGGCAGGCACCAGGGACTTGACTTATTCTTTTTTTTTTAAGATTTATTTATTTATGCATACAAGAGCTGGGTGTAGGCCAGAGATGGGGTGGAGGAAAAGGTGAGAAGATTTATCAGAGCAGAGTGGGAAGGAGAACAGGCAGATATACTGCTGAGGGAGCAGCGGTTGAGACACGAGGTCTATTGTGTCATGTGAGTTAGCTGCCTTGCCACGGATCAAATCCGTGTTTCAGTGGCTAATAACGGCTTCCTAGTGCTGAGACTTAACTCCTTGTGCCACAGGAAGGCCTCAACTCTTTTTAATCTTTATTGACACTTTCCTCATGTTGTCATCATTTTCATATCCAGTCCTACAGCACCAAACATAGTACCTTAAGGATTCTTATCTACTAAAATGTAATGAAGACCAGGTCTCTTCCAGGTCAAGCACTAGGTCCTATCAAATTGAGGATACAGACATGTGAACAGATTTATCTCACTATATTATCACCCACTATCACAGCCGATTGAACCAACAGCTGTGGGAATCTCAGTGAGGGAGCCCTTCAACTTTCAGGGTAGAAATTGGAAAGGCTTTCCAGAGGTGGTGATACCCACAGTGGGTTTTGTAGTAAGGATAGGAGTTTACCAGACCTGGGAGGGAAATCAGGGAGAGGGGAGTTATGTTCTAAGTCATAACTAAAGACAAGAAAATGGCACTCCCAAAATATTGAGATAAACTGAATGAAATGTACACTGGTATCTGAGGTATAGTAGGTACCTGATAATTAGTGATACAGAGATAAATTCAGTACCTCCATTCCCATGACCCTGGAAATAAAACCACTGATGATTGTTTTTCTTAATTCTAATTGTAAATTCTTGGGCTACTACTATAGCAGCCTTTATAATCAAGCAATTGTTCTTAATAAGTACTGGTTTGCTTTAGACTAGCCCCATGATAAAGTTCCATGTCCACGGCTGTGGCATGAAAACAAGTCCATAATGACATCCAATATTCAGTTTCTATCCTTGAACTGGTGAACCACTTGTTCCTAAGGGTGGGCATTTCTTCTACCTGGATATTCAAGCTTCCCACAAGTGACTGTCTCTTACGTGAAGAAGTATGTTTTTAGACAGTGTTATCTCCATTGACATTAATGCTTCGTTGTTCTCAGAATTTTTCCAAACAACCTAAGTTGACAATATGCATGGTATTTTCTATAAGTACACCTTCTTTATTCTTCTCCATCTTGCTGGGTACCTTAGCACTGTACAGACAACCTCAATTGACATCCTTGCACTCACTTTGGAGGGCAGTTGGTGGGTAAGGTAGCTCTCTTTCTACTGAGTCACTCGAAATTGGTTAGGTCCTTATATAAAAGCAACATTCTTCATTTGGCGACTTCTCTGGGTCTGGCAAATGCTTCCTTCTCTTGCTCCTCCTCTAGTGTAGACTTCTGGTTGGAATGGTTCCCCATTCTTGCCTGCCACAGGTATGTACTTTTCCTTGTTGGGTTCCTCAAACTCTATTTACACCTTGATAAATAGTCATCATTTGTTAATCTCTACTTAGTTACTCAGTTGTAAAGTGCCATTTGGTTCTTGAGGGGGCCCTGTCTAGTACAGATAGAACAAGTACTACAAGTTATTTAATTGCTTGTGAGTTTAAACTCACAATATTAATGATGGTGAAAATTTTAATTTAAGGACTACTCCTGCTTTGCTATATCATACATTATGAAAAACAGGTGATGATTTATTATATAAACAAATTTTGAAAATAAACTGGACTTCAACTTAGTTAACATTTCTAGGAAGTCTCAGATTTACACAAAGCCAAGTGAGTCATTCAATATAATTGCTAATTCTTTTGCAGATGCAGTCAGAATGATAAAAAGTGAGCTTTGGTGTCAGAAAGATCTTGTTTTCAATCTGAGTTCTTTTAATTACTATTCTGTGATTATGAGACAAATCACTTTACCTCTCTTGGCTTTATTTTTGAAAGCGATGAATTCTTTCCACAAAGTGGCTGTGAATATTAATTGAGATATTGGGTAAAGGATATAAATATACTTCTTCCCCAAAAGACAAGTATTTGGTCACCAGGTGTGTGAAAAGGTGTTCAACATCACTAGTCATCAGGGAAATGCAAATCAAAACCACACAGAATAAAACCTCATCCTTTAGGGTGGTTATTATAAGAAAGACAAGAGTTAATAAATGTTGATGAGGATGTAGAGAAAATGTTGATGAGGTTGGTGGAAATGTGAGTTGCTAAAGCCATTGTACAAAATGGAAGTACTTTAAAGTTGTAGAATAGAAATGCCATTTGATCCAGCAACCCTTCCTCCTGTGTCTGTATCCAAAAGAAATAAAATCGGTATTTCAGAGACACATGTCTGTATTTCCACATGAACAGCATTATTCACAAAAGCCAAGACATAGGAACAATGTAAATATCCATTCGTAGATGAATGGATAAAGATGTGGTGTATTGATACACATTGGACTACTATTCAATCAGAAAAAGAAGGAAATGATTTAGAGTTGAAGAATTTTAGAGCTAAGAAGGCTTAAAGAGATATCTTAGTTTTTCTTGGTTTTGGACTGCTGGAACCTCCACAAAAATGTGCCATAACTGCTGTGTGTCTTCTGGTGATACCTCTAGGTCCAGTGTCAGCACTTCACCTTGTTCTGAGCCCTGGGAAGCAGACCTGAACTTTCTCATCCTGGGTTTCCTGTTGGAACTGGCCAGTTGCAGGCACCAGCAGGAGAGTTGGTGATCAGATATGAGTAAAACAGGGGCGTTTATTCCCCTGACTCTCTGCGGGGACAATATGCACAGTCTGGGGCCCAATATTGTGATTCATAGGTCTTGTCTCCTGTGAGGGAGCCTCTCCTCACAAATCTGCCTCCTTCCCCTTGCCTCTGCAGCCTTAGAGATAGCAAGGGGAGTGCTGTTGCTGCTGGCCAGATGCAACACTGTTCTTCCTTCCCTGCACCCTGCCCACTTTTTTGAGAAGGCTCCTATCAAAAGCTCTCCTCATGTTACCCAATATAAGTAATGATTATATTTACATTACTTGATAGATCTGTGAAATAGGATCTTGATGCCTTTTCTTAGAGATTATTGCAACAGGGATTATTTAGGACATTGCTTTTTAAAGTGAATGTTTAATCTCACTGCCTTACCAGACACCAACTCAGACCCTTCTGGGGTGAGTCATTCTGTTTGTGTGGGTGGGGTTAGTTAAACTCCCCAAAGTGTAAGAAAGATCATCTTGATAATAGTGACAGAGAATTTTCTCAAAAGTCCAAGTGCATAGCCCCAAATAAAATAAACAACCAAGAGAGAAAAAAAGGCCTGTGCATTTTGATGCCTTGGGCAGTGACCCACAACTCAGCCCATCCTTTCTTGGGCAGGATGCGGTCAGAGTACCACACACGGCTATGAAATTTCCCTTCTAAGCCTCCTCATCCTGTACTTTGGTGTGGATGAAATCAATTCCAAATAATATCTGGAAGTGAGGTATTATATATGCAAAATTATGGAGGAATTAAGATAGAATATTCATTTTCTCTTTTCTCCCTCTCCCTAACCATCCTGTCCCATTCTTAAAAGTAGCTCTTGGCAGGATTCCTGTCTTTATATTGGGCATAAACAGATAGGGACTGGCAATGATAGAAGGTGACCTATCTGTCTCATGTTAGGCTTGTAAAAGTGCTAAAAGCCCTTTGAGATCTGAAATAGCTTACCTTCGAGAAGACCTCATAATTCCAGAAATTCTCATTATTAGCATACTATCTTAAGAGTATTTACAGAGGGATCCATTTTACTGACTTAAGGCATCATTTTGTGGGGAAAAACTATTACTAGAAGATTCTAGTCGACACTTTGGAAGGTTTAACCTGCTACCACCTAATATCACACGTGGGGAAAATGGGGAAATGGGGGTCCTGGGAAGAAAGGAGGCAGGTAAAAGTTGGAGGCATACAGAAACACTCAGGAAGGGCAGACCTGTTAGGATAGCACTGTGGAAAGTTAGCTGACTGCACTGGATGTATCTCTGGTGACTAACACTGTCATCAAAGATGAACTCTACTGAAACATGACAATGGAGTTTATATAAGATGTGCAGATCAAAGCTTAATAATAGATTTCCTGTCCTGCTTCATTCATAATGTGGCTGAAAACGTTCCCAGACAAGATTGTCAAAGGATACCTGGGAATCTGTCTGAATTTGAAAAACTAAACCTCTATGATAAATTGGGGATGAAAATGACAATCATCCATCTTGTTGACGCTGATTAACTGGTAGTGACTGAGTAAAGTATAGTGTTGATAAGAGATGACAAGTCTCAGTGAATGACATTGTTGGTTAGCAGTGGCTGTTAGCTTGGCTGTGGAGGTAAGGAAAGGTGATACCTATGCCACCCATTGGCAGGCCAGTCAAGGACCTTTTCCAGCTCAATCCAGAATTAAATGTCAGTTCTGTTTTTGAGGTGTCATAAGTTGGCTTTAGCAATCCTTAGGACTGCCCTCCTGGATGTTTACTATACCTGAATCAATTTACAAGGTAATATGCATAAAAACTAATATTTCTCCTTATGATTATGTCTATAATTTGTATAAGATGATAGTTGGGCCTTCCCTGCTGCCACAATGGGTTAAAGCACAGTACTATGAAGCCATCTGCAGCTACTGCAGCTCAGGTTCAATCCCCAGCCAGGGAGCTGACCCACATGGTGTGGCAGACCTCTCCTGACCTACCTGCTGCTCCCCCTCAGCAGTGTATTTCAGTTTATCCACCTGTTCTTCTCCCCACTCTGTCTCTGTTGAATCCTCTCACCATCCCCCTCAGCACCTCTGGCCTGTACCCCAGTTCTTGTATGCATAAATAAATCTTTAAAAAAAAAAAAAGATAGTCGGTGATTTGGGCATCCAGCTGAAGTCTAATGGGCTACACCTCTTACTCTGCTGATGCAGTAGCAGATGGGGAATTCATATATTTGTTTTCTCACTTCACACATATTCATACATGACTGAGAGAAGCCCTACGACCATCCTTGACTCCTTATTTCCCTTCACATTTCCCCACTCACCCCACCACATAGACCTGAGAGAACACATATTGGTGGAACCACTTATGATCCCTGCTGCCACTATTCCTCTGCCATCCCTCAAGTGGTCTGCCATCCTGGATCCTGTCCACTCACCTTCCTTTGCACACTGCCCTCCACACAGGGCTTGAAAATGTAAGTCAGTTCCTATCATTCTTCTTAAAACCCAACAATCGTTTTCCAGCACATTGGGACATGATGAGAATGTTTCATTGAGGCCTCAAACCTCCACTCTATGACCTGCTTCTACCTGTCTCTGTGGTCCTCTATCCCCTTCTCCCCTCTCCTAGCTACCCCAACCTGCCTTCTGTTCTTCCATCTTGCCAAATTCATTTCTACCTCAGTCCTTTTGTCAGGTATGTTCTCCCCTTAGATTTTCTCAGAACTTTATTCCTCATTCATTCAGATCTCCTCCAAATGTTACCTTCTTCCCAGAATACTTTGTCTAATGCCCCTCCCATGTAACTTTCCATTTTTTAACATCTCTTCCCCCTGGAATATAAATCTTTGAAGGCAAGAACTTTCACCTGTTTGCTATGTACCAATTCTGGAACACAGTATTAGGAAATGTTTGTTGAATGGATGGGTGTGTTATGTAGAATAAAGGCTGTGGATCTGAGGGTCAAGTCTAGTGGAGACTCAAGTCTGTGGTGCTTGCAGAGATGAGGTGGAGAACTACAGCAAAAAGGGTAGTGCCTGAGGCCAGTTTCCACCTGCTGATGGTAGAAGGCTTCTCCAGGAAATACAAGGCAGCAGGGCAATCAGCAAGCACAGAGCTTCCAGGGAGTTGTGAGCCAATGTTAGAATTAAGTGAATGATCATGATAGCGTAGGTGAGTTCCCAACACAAAGAAGTTATCATTGAAACACTTTCTATCTCATTTGGGAAACTTTCTAAATGCTTGGCAAAGATATAACACTGGTTAGGCAAAGAAGTTGGAGATAGAAGACTACTTGTTATGAGGCCATCACTGATAAGATCACTTCATTTTGTAGTATCTGGGGGAGACCCAGACCTTCCCCATTCAGCCCCTCACATTATCATAGCCTCCTTTACAGATGTGCTTTATCCTGCCAGTGAAAACCACAGTTCTTCAGGGGAGGTATCATGATGCCTATAATCCCCCAGAGATCAGTGAGTTCAATAGCTCACTTGCTTCTCATGTTGGGGAACTCCATGCAGCAGTAGGGCATCTGTGCTGACTGGGAATCCCCACTGCAGCAGACTGTGGGAGTGAGCAACAAGCTAATTTTCAGATTTGCCTCACGGAGAGGTAAAATTGTATTCCCTCTGATGAGAAACAAAGCCAGTGATGCTGAAATATCTGAGAAATGGGAAGATTACTTCTAGAGTTTGGAAGCAAATGTCCTACCTGGAGACACTGTCCCCACCCCCAAGTCTATTTGTATATTCCTAGCACCAGTGTAGAAAGGAGTGCATTGCTATGCATTTGTAACTCAACTTTTCATTTAAGAACAATTAGAAAAGTGGCTTGGTGTGGCTTTCAGAGGAAGTAAGGTGAAGATTCTTCTCCTACGGCCTACTAAGTAAAACACTTAGACCTTTCATGACTCAGAAACCACAGACCCCACAACCAACATGCCTCTGTTTATTCTTGTCTACAAGCACTAATTGAAAGCCTGTTGTGTGACTTGCTTAGTGCTTGGGTTGAAGACATAATGGTAAAATAAGATTCATTCTCTCCCCTCAAAAGTACCACTCTGTTGTGGTATTCTATCATACACAGAGAATATAATTTAGAAGCCAGGACTGTAAACTTGAGTTTTGCCTTTAGTTAAATGTGTGATCTTAAACAAGTCACTTCCCTTCCTTTGAGTTTCAGTTTTCTTATATGTACTTCAGGAAATTACCCAAGTTATAGGATTTAATAAAGTAATGTATATCAAGCCACTAGTCCCTTTGTCGACAGTTGAAAAGCAATAGTAGCATGAGGGCATGCTTATATATTGAAATACCACACATAGGGAAATGTATTTATGTTCAGAGCAAGTCTAGAAAATGTTTGAGTAGTCAGACATTTACTTTCTGCCTAAGAGCTGCTCTATTGAAGTCTGTCTCCTTCCTCCTTTCTTGGAAACTCTCTGATTTTCTCTGTCAGATCTCAGTGGAATGACAGATTGGAAAGAATCCAAGCAAGATATGCACATCACTGTGTCATTGATTTAGAGCATTATCTTTCCTGGAAGTATTCACATCTCACCCAAAGAATGGTGTCATTTCAGGTATCAGTAAAAACTGCCTTTTCTGAAAGTAACAAGCAGGTTTGATATTTGTTCAGGGAGAGATATGCAGACTTATGGAATAGTCTAAGAAACAGACTCATGAATAGTTGGGAACTTTATTCATAGAGATGCAATATGTACACATCAGAAAGGAAAAATTACTCAAGTGTAGGGATAATTGACTGGGGAAAAAGTCCCTACCTCACACTTATATACACAACTAAATTTCAGATGAAATTAAGACAAAAACGAAAGGAATGTTGAAAACTCTGAGAAGAAAACGTCAGAACCTTTTAAACATAAGGAATTGATGTCTTTTAAGGCATATAAAACAGGGAAAGGTTTACAAAACTGATTACATAAAAAAATTGCCCTCGGGGCCCTCCATAATGGCTAATGAGTTAAAGCACAGTACTGCAAGGTTAGCTAACGCCACTTTAGCACCAGTTCGATTCCCAGCCAGGGAGGTGACCCACATGGTGTGGCAGACCTCTTCTGACCTGCCTGCTGCTCCCTTCAGCAGTGTACTTCATCACTTTGTCTGTTCTTCTCTCCACTCCACCTCTGGTGAATTCTCTCACTGCCCCTGCACCTATCACCTGTACCCCAGTTCTGTATGCATAAATAAATAAAATATTTTTTAAAATAGCACTCTTGTAGCAACAAGGACACAATAGCATAAGAATGAAAGAAAACATTTATAATGCTGAAAACTAATAAAGAATTCCTTTTTCTTTCTTTTTTAATTTCTTACATCATTGTTCATTTTTGCACAATATTCAATTTTCCCTTCATTGTTCATTTTTGCACAATATTCAGTTATTCTCCATAATTCTCCTACCACCACATCTCCTGTAAACTATCACCAAAGTCCTTGTGCTCTTGCCACCCCATTTTTGTCCCTCTCCTTCCCTCATCTCTCCCCACTCCCTTGCTGTATGCCTCAGATGGTCAGCCTGCAAGTTTTGCCTAACGAAGAATTTTTAATAAAAATAATTTATTTAAATTCCTATAAATCAACAAGAAAAAACAACCCCAGAAAAATGGGCAAATTATATTAACTAGCCAGTTACAGGAAAAGAAAGCAACTCATCTCATTAATAACAGAAATTCAAATTAAAATCAGAGTGTGATACCATTTTACACTCCCTTTTGTATTATCCAATAAAAAAATCAGTTTTGGGGAACTGCATAGGAAACAGGCATTTTCACACATTTCTGAAAAGAGTGTAAATAGGTAAGACTGCTCTAGAGATTGTATTGGTCATATTTATCAGAGTTGTAGGCGTGTATATCTTAAGGCCCAGCCAGATACTCTTCTTGTAGGTGCATAACTTAGAAAATCTCATGCATAGCTATACATTGGTAGCCCAAGAATTCTCACTGCGTCATCATTTGTAAGGGCAAAAAATAGGAAATGATTTAAATGCCCATCAGTAAAAGGATGGCCAGATAAGTAGTGAATTAGTCATATAGTTTAATCTTACACAACACTAAAATGAATGAGATAGAACTACATATACTAATATGTATCAATTTCTGAAAGATAACGTTGGAGTAGAAATAGTAACCTACAAAATGAACTGAGTTATATGTTACCACTGAGATAAAAAAAATTTTTAAATACACCTAAGTTTGCATTAACATATATTTCATTATATGTTATGCTATATATGACATACATGGTCCTTACATTGTATATGTATTATATGCAAACATATAAATCATAAATACATTATTTAAAAACACATATATACTGTTTATATAAAAACACATCATAAAAGTATAAATAGCAAGCATGGGAATCAAAAATATTAAATGGAGGACAGCTTAGAGGTGGAAATAAAGAGAAGGGGATGGCAGTGATTTTTTTGTGTGTGGAACAACTAAATGTTAAATGAAATATGATTGCATGTTATCATTAAATCTAGTGGTTGGTAGTATATACATAGATGATTATGATTTTATATACTTGGTATTTTATTTAACTTACTTATCTATTTAATTTAGTTAAAATTTTTCTTATTCCCTGTATTTCTCCCACCACCATGTCACCAATGAGCCGTCAACATAGTCCTTTCTGATCTTCCCCCCTCTGTATTCTCTCTCCCCTTCCCTTGCTGTATGTCTCTGATCTATGGTCAGCTTGCAAGTTTTGTCTTTTTTTTTTTTTAACCTTTTTTTTCAGTTTCTCTATTCCACATATAAGTGAAACCAGCTGATATTTATCTTTTTCTTTCTGATCTGATTTATTTTGCTTAGCATGACCCCTTCCAGCTCCACTTATGCTGCTGTAAATGGCATGAGTTTACCTTTTGTGATTGCTGACTGGTATTCCATTGTGTATATACATACCACAACTTTTTGACCCATTCATCTGTTTGAGGGCATTTAGGTTATTTCCATGTCTTAGCTATTGTAAATAGTGCTGTAATAAACATAGGAGTGCAGGTTTCCTTTTGAATTAGTCTTTTTGTATTATTTGGGTAGATTCCCATTAAGGTCTGGAACAAGAGAAGGATACTGGCATTTTAAAATAAAGAACAAATGGAAAAGATCTGGTTCCTTTTCTTGAGAAAAAAGGAGCTGGATTCTCTTATGACTTTTCCAATTAAATCTCCAATTTAATAATGTGTGTGTGGGGGGGGTCTATCTATTCCCTATTGTACCTCTTGCATTTACAGTCAATAGTTTGTCATTTCTCTGGGTTCATCTAAGGTAGGGATGCCATGCCTCTTTCCTTGACTAAGGTGCTAGCAGAGGGATGGAGGAGTCTCAAATGCAGTCCATGCTCTGCACCCTGAGCTATGCCCCTGACACAGGCCTGTATCATTTCACTTGTGCATTCAATCCAAGAGAGCACCTTTGGCTAATTCAGGCGCTTGGAGGGAATCTTATTCCTAATCTGACTGTGTCTCTTTGCACAAAGGAACAGCCTGGACAAAAAGGAGACCTGACTGAGGAGATTAGGAAACCTCACTTCGGGCTTCCCAGCCCCACTGAAATAGAGATTAATGACTTTATTGAAAATAGTTAAGTGATTGCTTGCTCCATTTGGAACAGCCAGACCAAGGGTGAAGAAGGATCCAAATACTTGCTCACTAGACTTTGCTTCAGCCTCAGCCAGTCATGGGTTCTCTCAACATCGTCCTGTCTGTAGCACTTGGGAGGCAACCAGGTCCCACTGACTTGCCTTGTCCTAACCAAGAAGCACCTATGTAAAGACTACATGGAAAATTCTTTTATAGACTTGTAGGTATTTTTTCATGACCTTCAGTGGAAAAGTATGATTGATATATGATGAATTAATCTTTAACTGGGAAGGCAAATTAAGATGTCAGACAGCAGCTGTTTGAGATTAATTATTCTGATTTCTTTTATTTTTGCCTGGTGTATTTGCCTAGAAGCTGCTCTGGATTAAGTAGTATGTAGGATAGAGCATAAAACAATCGCGTGCCTATGGTGTGTAGGTGCTAGGGTAGAAGATCAAATAATAAATCATTTCTTCTCTCCAGGCAGTCAGACACTCAAGTAAGTATATTCCAGTATCTTAAGGGAGTAAAAGAAGGAACCCTGGAGACTAGGATGCCTAACTTAGCAGGTGGTGAGGGTATGTTTTTCTCAGTAAGGGAAGGCTTCCTGGAGGAAAATGACTAAGTTGGATTCAAAATTCTGAGCAGGTTCTTCTGTGTGAAAGGGCACTCCAGGTAGAGGACACAGCCAGATCAAAGATACTGGAAATGGTGTCTATTGTTTTTGTCCACTCAGATGTCATTCTTTTTTTTTTTTTTTTTTAAGATTTTGTTTTTCTATGCATACAGAACTGGGGTACAGGCCATAGGTTCAGGGGTGTGAGAGGATTTACCAGAGACAGAGTGGGGAGCAGAACAGGCAGGTCCACGAAGTCCACTGCTAAGGGGAGCAGCGGGTGAGATAGAAGAGGTCTGCCTGGCCGTGTGGTTCACCTCCGGAACTGGGGATCGAACTCACTCTGAAGCAGCCTCATCCAGCTTCACAGTGCTGAGGTCCAACCCACTGCATCACCAGGGAGGACCCCATTCTTTCTTTTTCTAGATTAACTCCTGGGTAGCCCCCTGCTTCTCTGTTGGGCACAGGCATGGTGGAGCTGTCCAACAAGGCACCCCACACCAGAGACAGCTGAGACACATGGAATTTTCTTGCCCAGAAATTGGACTCTTGAGCTTAATTATTACAAAGAAAGAAAGTGATTAGTGCAGAACACTGAATAGACCATTCACAGTTCCATTGATCCCAGCTAGGTTCTGTTCTTCACTTTTTCTGTACCCAATTCTTTCATTTTGTTTTTCACTTTTGTAAACTATATTTCATATCCTTGCAATAGAATCTTTTTGTGCTTGTTATCTAGAATCATTATCTGTAGCTTGCAACTAAAAAACAACAACAACAACAACAAAAAAAGAAAAAACTAATAGTAGTAGCTGTAAATAGAAATATATTCATTATCTGTCAGAATTCCTTAAGGAAAGTTTTCAAACTCTTCAGAAGTAAGAGAAAGAAAGGGAGGGAGGGAGGAACACATGGAGAGAGAGAATGAAGAAGAAAGGAAGGAAAAGCAGGAAGAAAAAAAATAAAGATTTTAATTGTTCTATTTCCATAATAGTCCTTGGGTTTGTGGGCTAGAAGCTAAGAAGCTCAGCCAGCAGTAGACTCAAAATCTGATATTCTTGACTTTTGTCTACTTGACTCTGTGTCTACATTTCTGCCCTCAGGATCAATCAAGGTTGTGGTGACCAGGGAATATTCCTGTTCTCTTCTCCCACACAATAGCCATCATATGCAACTTTCTGAAGAAAAGAGCTGGTTTCATGCTGTTTTGCAGCAGGAAACTGCCAAAGACCATTCTACAGGCAGAAACTATTTACTTGATTGATCCTGAGGGCAGAAGTGTTGATAACAAAGAGTCAAGAATATCAGATTTTGAGTCTACTGCCAGCTGAGCTTCTTAGCTTCTAGCCCACAAACCCAAGGTCTATTATTGAAGTAGAACAATTAAAAGCTCTGACTTTTTCATTGTACTGTAATTACAGCAACATCTCTGGTACAAATTATGACTCATTTACGCTCCAAGGGAATTAGCGTTTGGACAGCCACCAAGGAAACTCTTTTTAGGTTGCAAAATGGTATCCTGATGTCCTCAGGAAGTTGGGGATTCCAGCTCATCAAGGAACGGGCTTTGGTCAGCAGTAATGAGCAGAGGAGTCCCCTCTTCATAGATGTGACATCTCATTGGAAATACTTGGGTTCTGACATCTCTGGGATTTATTGGTAGTTCAAGCCTTTATTGTTATTTGCATTATTGTGTATGTTGCTATAATTAGTATTTATCTGCAAAATAACAATGGCAGTTTATCCTATCAGGAAGTGATTTCTTCTTGCTTGAATTTCTACTTTCTATTTCATTTCTCTTATAGAATGAATGCTATTGGAAGATTCCCATTGACAGATATATAAAATGAAGTGTTTGAGAAAATTATCACTCATAAGCTCTGTAGCAGCTCTAGGAGAATCAGAGTTTATTTCTTCTGGTGTAAACTAGCTCAAGTACTCTTGAGTTTCTTCTCAGTCATTTGCCAGTGACAAAAATCCAGTCTTTGACTAACTTAAGCACAATGGAAGATTTACTGTCTCTAGTCATTTAAAATTCAAGATGCTGATCTGGCTCTGACTTGAAGTTCAAGTTTCTCTCTCTTGACTGCTGACTCCTGCGCTGGATTCATTTCCAGGTTCCACAATGTCAGGTTGTAGGGGAAATTTCCCCTCATGCCTCTGGGCTCTTTTTGGACTCTTTGAGTAATCAAAACAGCATCAAACTGCTTAGCAAAGGAAATCAATTTAAAAGAATAAGCATGGAAATGCTACAATGATATATATGTAGGTCCCATATTCAGTTGGAGGGTTTTTTTTTTTAATTTATATATTTGTTATTTATATATATATATTTGTTATTTTATATATATATATATTTATAATTTATATATATATATATTTGTTATATCATCCTTTGTTTTTGTATAATGTGTGATTTTCCCATGAAATATCACCACTGATGCATACATGCACCATCATCATAGTCTCATGTCCTCTTCCCACCCATGTCCTGATCCTTCGCCTTCTTCCTTCCCTGCAGGATGCCGCTGTTCTAGTTGCCTGATGATTTAGATTTTTACTTTATTATTGTTACTTTTTCCTCCTGATTTCTTATTTGCTTTCTCTACATTCCTCCTACAAGTGAGATCATTTGATATTTTTTCTTTTTCTTTCTGGCTTATTTCACTGAGCATAATCCCTTCCAGTTGCTGCAAAGGGCATGAGTTTATCCTTTTTGATCGTAGAGTAATATTCCATTGTGTATATATACCACATCTTCTTGATCTAGTCATCTATTTTTGTGCATCTGGTTTGCTTCCATAGTCCATAGCTTGCCTATTATTAATTGTGCTGCAGTAAACATAGGGGTGCAGGTGTCCTTTTGAATTAATGTTTTTTGTGTCTTTTGGTTAGATTCCTAGGAGTGGAATTGCTGGAGCATATGGAGCTCCACTTTTAGTAGTTTAAGGAACCTCTACACAGCTTTCCATCATGATTGGATTAGTTTGCATTCCCTCCACCAACAAATGTTCCTTGCCAACATTTGTTGTTGCTAGTTTTTTTTAAATGTGTGCTATTCTCACTTGTGTAAGGTGATATCTCATTGTGGTTTTTATTTGCATTTTCCTGATTATAAGGAAGTTAAATATTTGCCTGTTGGCCATTTGCATTTCTTCTTTGGGAAAGTGTCTTTTTAGCTCTTCTGCCCATTTTTTGACTGGGTTGTTTACTTTGTTTTTGTTGAGCTTCATTATCTCTCTATAGATCTTTGTGGTCAGTCCTTGCAAAATTTTTTTCCCAATCAGTGGCGGGTTGCTTTGTTTTGGCTAATGTCTCTTTTGCTGTACAGTAGCTCTTCAATTTAAGAGCTGTTTAGCTTTTCCTCATTTTCTTTGCTTGAGTATGTGTGTTTAAAGACGTAACTGATATGTATGTCATGTAGGGTTTTGCCTATATTCTATATACTTCATGTCTAATTCTTTAATCCATTTTGAGTAGATTTCAATCCTGAACCAAGAGATGAGGTAAAGGGACTTGGGATATTGGGACAAGAGGAAGAGAACTTTCTTTACCTTTACTTGAAAGGGCAAGATGTGTTTTTCACATACAGAGGACATGTTAACTGATACACTTTCACCTGGATGACACCCCTCCCCTCCAACTACATTCTTTAGCTCTTAGAGGGAGCAGTGATTACTTCTTGGATTACAGGGAAAAGGGATTTAGGGGAAAGGCAAGAGCTTTTCCTTAACCTCCAGGGTCTTTATTGTTCTCAATTGAAAATAATCTGCATTCCAGAGATGGGTGTCTTGAGCAGATCAACTCTGAGAAACTGGGTATGGTCTAATTTGAGCACCTTCAACATCACACCACATCTAGGTTCATCCTATGGCAAAGCTAAATGCATCAGTGGGAGCAGTGTTTTACCCCTATTTTTCTGCCAAATCCCTGAAATTTACCATATTCAATCAATTTAGGTCTTACACTCATCCATGAACAAATGATTCTGACCATGGAGGCCCAGGATACCACTGATTGGAACACTAGACAAGAGTAGAATCTTAAGCTCCGTGAGACTGAGCATCAAGGAGCATGGATCACCACAAACTAGTGCAAACAAATCCCAAATCAACACTTTTGCAAGAGGAAAAGGAGAGGAAAATGTCAAATGTCTATAAAACCTCCTTGCAGTCTGGACACCTGAATGTAGTATGAAGACCCGCCACGGATGGCAGAGGGAGTGAGGTCTCTGCCCTGAGGTAATGCATTTATTTCTTCTAGCTAGCCCTTAGAATTCTTAGATTTTTTTAAAACCCAGACATCCGTGGAGAGGCCATCATAGCCATAACCCTGTTGTAAAGGTGTGAGGAGGAATTAACTAATCTAATCAGCAGGTTTGTCCTGAAAGAAGTGATCTTTTAATTACTTGCCAATCGTTCCAGAACACCTGCAACAGAGTTTAAATAGCCACCTTTTCTGAAGGAATTCTGAGAAACAGAATTATGCAATGTAATGATTTTTAAATAAGTCCCTGAAAACAACTAACAAGAAGTCCTTGATCAAAGACCTGTTTTGTGCCAGGCTTGGTACCAGAAGCTTGGTGATTATTTCCCATAACAGTCTCCTGGGGATATAAAGTCATTTCTTTAACAATCCAGATAAAGAAACTGCAGGTGAGGTAAGGGAGGTAAAGTGAGTTTCTGGGCCTAGAAGGAATTTAAGTTCTACCCTATTCAGTCAGACCACCAGGCAGTTGCCACCATGCTCTCTTGCTCCATTCTCTGTGAGGCTACATCTGAGTGACAAAATCCATGTACCTTCTAGAAGAGAGCAACAGGGATGCAAAACCTTCCCTCAGGGGGTCAGGACACATTTTTAGATTTTTGGAGTAGAAAAGGGAGACTAGTTGAAGTATCAACTGGATTTGGGCCAGTGGAAATGCAAGGGAAACTGCTTTGTAGCCTACTTGAAGACAACCTTTGAGTGGCGGGGAAGGTGGTTTCCTGACCATCTTGTCAGAGCTGCTTCATGCAGCAGGTTGTGCACAAATAGCAACATGCCAATGAGGGAGGGCTGGAGGTCGGCAGTAGCAGACACCACATGGCGCTCCACCTGCCTGGCAGCAGCTCCCCAGCACTAATGAAATGATGCAGCAGCGAGCTGCCCTGACTCACTCCTGGAGTCTGTCCACAGCAGCCTCTGCCACCTCCGCTCCATAGAGCCCATACTTACTAAGATCACCAGAGAGCCTCTCACTCTTAAACCCACGGAAATTCTTCTCTGTGCCTTTTCCTGCTCTCCATGGTGTTTGATCCAACGGACCACTTGTCAATGCTCAGCATCCTCTCCGGCAAGCAATATCCTCACTGCTGCACTATTGTCTCTTCCAGGAGATCTCTATTAAACATAACTGGCACGAGTTCCTAAGTGCTCCATCTGGCATCGATGACTGTGTTAATGACAACCAGGACATTGAGCAGTTCCACTCGTCCCTATGTCTTTTTTTTTTTTTAAGATTTATTTATTTATGCTTACAGAACTGGGGTACAGGCCAGAGGTGTGGTGGGTGAGAGGATTCA
>NW_004567112.1:43945877-43961071 GCF_000260355.1 Condylura cristata
TGTTTTGGTTTATTATTATTTTTTTAATTTTGTGTTGTTTTTAATTATTTATTTTTAAAAATATTTATTTATTTATGCTTACAGAACTGGGGTACAGGCCAGAGGTGTGGTGGGTGAGAGGATTCACCAGAGACAGTGGGGAGCAGAACAGGCAGATGTACTGAAATACACTGCTGAGGGGAGCAGTGGGTGGGCCAGGAGAGGTCTGCTGTGCCATGTGGGTCAGCTCCCTGGCAGGGGATCGAACTTGTGTTGCACGGCTTCAGAGAGCTTCATAATGCAGTGCTTTAAACTGTTGAGTCACCAGGGAGAGCCCCATTAAAGGAGAAAATTTAATAGGTAGTTGGTTAAACAGGGTGAGAGGACATCGAATACACAAAAGAAAATTCTGAAATTTCACCTAAGTCTTGGCTACACATGTAACTTGGGCAAAAGAGATGAGGTTGGGGTGATTTGGAACCTTGAAGGTTGGAGAAGGGGGTTCCACAAAGCTAAGACTAAGGCAACTGAGGCAGGCACCTCTGAGGAAGCTTTGGGACTTGGACAAATCTCTGAAAGTTGGAACCAGTGGCTGCTGTTGGGAGAAAGGTCATAAAATGAGAAAAAGAAATAAGAGAAAACAGGAATAGCAAGTGATTCCCTCCGTATACTCCAGTCTCCTTCTCAGAACCCCATGAACAGTAGTATCTAAAAGGATCTAACTGGCAAGGGTGAGATAGGATTGACACACCCCGATGCCAGCATCACAAAGCAGGCACCAGGGACCACTGTCTGTGGTTGAGAGAGGAGCTCTTAGTAACCATACATTTCTGACCAGCTCCCTTTCATACTCTTGTTACTATCTTGGAACTTCTGGAAGGAACAATATTTGCTCAGGCTATCTATTCTCCAAGGGTACTGATCATTATTTCTAATTTTAAACAACCCAGATGTGAGCTCTTCTTGGATTGATCCGAGAGGAGCAGAGGGTCAGGCTAGCCATCCTTTCCATATACCCCTCTCTAACCTCACCTGTCCACACTGCCAGTGATGAAAACCATTTACTAGCAGTGCTTCCTTTGTGGTGTAAAAGTACCTGTATGTGTTTGGTATACAGAAGCACTTCTGTTTCTTTGACAAGTTCCCATTCTCTTTTGGCAAAGGGGTTACTAAACTTTGTCCATACTGTGCTGTTGAGTCTGATCCTGAACATCCTGAGATTTAGAATAGCCTCCTTTCAAATAAATATTCAATCCAAATCAGATATTGTTATAATTAGCTGCCATCCAGTTACCACCGACAGACATCCTTTATTTCTTGGGGATTTTCCTTTAACCCCTCCAAGACTTTGGGCTTTCCTGTCTACCTCCATTGTAGTGAGGGGGTGGCAAAAAAATGATGGGGAAGGTACTTGAAGGATGAGGGTGCAGGATAATTTGATAAGTTGGGATGAAGTCAAGTTATTTTTCATCAAGACACAGCCATAGGTTTCTTGCTGGTCTGCTTTCAAGTGCAGTGATGCCTTTTCTCCCTCTTTGTCTAGACAATATGATGCCTTTTCTCCCTCTTTGTCTAGACAACACCTGTTGGTGCTTTCTAATAGGGTACGTTGAATATCTTTCAGTTGCTTGACTGGATTACTCTAGCCTGAAAGTGTTAGCGTGCCATTGAGAATAACTCCTTACTTTCCCTCACCTTTAGGGAGCAGTCTCTAGCGGTCCCACTCTGCCTTCCAACGATGGAAGTTTCTGGCAATGCTAATACCTGGATTCTGCTGCTCTGCTATCCTGTGCCAATGTCCAGTATTTTATTCTTGGACTCATTCCTCACCCTTCCCCTGCTGTAATCTGTTACCACAGGGGCTGACAGGCTATGTTGCTCAGACTCCCAAGTCAGTTGGACTTTATCCAGACTCAGCAAACAGGATGGGTGGCTGGAGACTGGAGATTAGAGGTGGCAAGGCTGGCAGCTCTGGGTGCCCTCTGTGTTTCTAGCTCTGCTGATGGGTGTTCCATGGCCCATGGCCCAGCATCCCAAGAGGGGAAAATCCGTCCTTTTTCTCTGCATTGCTGAGCAAGTATTCATTCCTACTTTGCTAATCTCCAGGTTGCCTTTCCATGCACTGCTTCACCCTTGCCTTTTTCATGACCTGCAGAACCAATTTCCTGCCCTAGATGCCTGTGATAAATATGTAAGTGGCTTCTGTTTTTCTGTTTCTGGCTTAGATCAATGGGAATCTTAGGCACTCACTGTGTACTCACCATGGCTCCATGGGAAATGCAAGGGTGATTTTGGCCAATTCTTGCTGCTCTGTTGCTGTGCCAGGGAGGTTGGCAGATCCTACCACCTAGTCCCTACACACTGAAAATTTTGAAAATTCAGGGAAGAAATTTCCAGGAATTACTAGTTCCCATTCCAGTGCACTGTGGGGGAAGGATCAAGTGTCAGAGCTTCTACAAATATCCTCCTTTGGCCTGCTTTCTCTTCTCTGGAGCTTTTATTTTCCTAGGGGGAGAGTTGCCGAGGCAGTGCTGCTTTGCTCACACCTGATGGGCATTAGGTGGATCTAACCATTGTCTCCAGTAATGCCTAGAACTTCTGTTTGATTAGTAGCTGGGGGACTGACAGGCCCGCCGAGACACCAGAAGGAGCCTCAAAGAATACTTCACCCCCCCCCATGTCATATATGAACCCATGTAAGACCTCCTCAGACCCTTAAGTTTCAAAGACATTCCTAGAAAATGGTAGGATCTGGGGTAAATGCTATCACACTGATGTGTTGGGTCAAATTTAAGTGAATACTAAAGGGAAATCTTGTAAGGACAGAAGACATCACAGAAGGGCCTGGGATAGTGACTTACATCACTTAAGACAATACCTATCACTAAGAAAGCAGAAATGATTTTTTAAAACCAAACTCTCCTCAATTATGTCTCTGGGAACTTTCCTCATCAAGTAGGTAGTGGGAAAAAAACAGTGAATTCACATTATCTTTTTTTATTTCAGGAAGATTTTATATTTTTTACTTTAATTTTGGTAGTTCATTTACTTTTAACATTATTCACTAGGGTGGTAGGCACTGTTTCTGTTGATGGGGAGAGCAGACTAAGTTTTCATCCATACCTCCCTTTTGCCTAGTCACCTTCTAGCTAATCATGGCTATGTGACATCATTCCAGCCAGTGAAAAATATGCAGAAGTAATTAAATTAGGTTTCTGAGAAAGTTTTACCTTTCCTGAGAAAAAGAGACAGACTCGTAGTCATTTCTCTTGTACCCTTTGTCCTTCCTACTTTTCATTTCCTTTCTGTGGAGCAGATGGGAAGCTTCAAGGTACAGCAATCCTCTTCTTGAGTGATATGTACAAAGCACCAAATATGTCTACAAAGTATGGGTGGCAGAACAGAGAGATAGTAAGAATCTGGGCCCCCAGTGTCATCGTTGGGTCACTTCCCTTGCCCTCAACTTCTACTTCTGGATTCTTGTCATGTTTGGTAAGTAAATTCCTCTTCCTGAATCAGCCCATTAGTATGATCTTCTGTTATTTGTAAGTCAACTTCCCCAACTCATAAAGCTTACTGTTTTATAAAGATAGCAATGTTAGACTATGGAGTTTAGGAAGGGATTTTAGATATATTTGAGAGTAGTCTTAATTGTGACACATCCATCAACCAAAAATGTCTTTAACTTCTTTAAGTTACTACCGTATTCCCATTCTGCAGTTGGCTGTGAGATTTCTTGGATGAGCAGTCCACCCCGGCTTTTCTCACTCTTTTCCTTCCACTCATGTACCAGGCCACTGAAGTCAATGATCTATATGTTGTGATGTTTCTCTGGATAACTTCCACAGAAACTGTCATAGCTAAGATAACTGATGACTTTGTTCCATCCATTTTGGTTCTTATCCCTCTTGAAATCTTTTAAGGAGAGGCTCAATTCCTCCATGGGTTTTTGCAATATTACTTTTTCCTACTAGAAGTTCTCAACTCCCGAATTATTTCCTTGATCCTTTTCTTAGCTCCTTGTCATTTAATTCTCAGTTTTCTTCTATATGCTACTCTAGGTCTTCTTTCCCTATTCCCAATGCCACTCTCTTCTGTCACTTTAGGGCTTCCCCAAGATAATTTCAAGAGGTCAGTAATTTATAGTTTTAATCCAGACCTCTCACTAGACTTTCATCTTTAACTGCTTCCAGAAAACCCTACTGCAAAGATTACAAAAAAAAAAAAAATTGACTTCATCATCTTTTCCAGAAATCCTGTCTGTTCATTTGTATTTTGTTTCTTCTATCACTTTCACTCATCCCAGTGCTTAAGCAAGAAAATTTAAAGGCAACTTCATCTATCCTTTTTCTTGCCCTTGTTTTTCTTTTTTTTTCTTTTTTAAAGATTTATTTATTTTTGTGCATACAGAACTGGGGTACAGGCCAGAGACTCAGGAGTGGCGAAAGACTTCGCCAGAGACAGAGCGGGATGCAGAACAGGCAGATCAACGAAGTACACTGCTGAGGGGAGCAGCGGGCGGGTCAGGAGAAGTCTGCCTTGCCATGTGGTCACCTCCGGTCAGGCGGGAATCGAACTCATGCGGAAGTGGTCTCAGCTTCTTAGTGCAGTGCTTTAACCCGCTGCGCCACCAGGGAGGGCCTTGCCCTTGTTTTTCATATTCAATCCATGAGCAGCCCTGATTAATTGTACCATATAAAATAATCTTTCAAACATGTCCCTTCTATTCCACATTTATTTTATGACATTTTACACTTTTTGTATCTTTGGATATCACCTTCGAGTTTCTCTGGAACCAGTTGGGAAACAAATGTTTAACTCCTAGGTATCTATCTGAAGAATGTAAACACACTAATTTGAAATCATCTATTAAGCATTCCTGTGTTCATTGCCCCACTATTTAAAATAGCCAGATTATGAGAACAACCTATGTACCTACAACTGATGAGTAGATTGAGATATGGTATAGATATATGAATATGTACACAATGGAATATTACTTAGTTATAAAAAAGATGACATCTTGCCATTTGCAGCAACATGGATGGAATTAGAGGGGGGTTATGCAAACCAAAATATGTCACAAGGAGAAAGACAAATAACTGATGATTTCACTCATACGTAGAATATATAGAAGCAAAACAACTTGAAAAATTCAAAGCAAAACAAACTCTGGAAATCTGATTGTAGAAATGATTCCCTTTGGATCCATGTACTCCACGCATGTTGAGGGGGCCGCACGACTCTTCTGTGACATCTACAATCCTCAGAGCAAGACATACTGTAAGCGACTCCAGGTGCTATGCCCTGGAGCACTCACAAGACCCCAAGGGCCAGCTGGTGAGGTATCCGAGCGTTCCCTTGTTTGTGACATATTGGAGCTCACCAGTGACTTCTGCCGCCTGCCCAAGCACCATGCAACCACCATTACTGCTGGGAGAAGTTGTGGTACACTGAAGTGGACCTGGAGTTCGTGGGAGTATGGTATAAGCTAGATGAGGTGTTTGAGCAGGAGTGCAAATGTCCACATGGCCATTACAAACTGGACAGCATTGCTGGTCCTGGTGTTGCACCAAACCCTTACGCACAATCCACTCACTACCAACCTGCGCTCACTAGTGCTGACTGCTGAGCCTCACTGGCCCGAGGGCCTCCTGCCCTGCATTCTGGGCAGGAGAACTGTCCTGAATTGGCTGTTTGTCTGCCATTTATGTTTCTCCAGTCATCCTTGAGTTTCTCCCCATGTTCACCTACTTTTTGACTGCACATCTGCCCTTGAAGGAGGCTCAGAATTTTCTCCTGTTCTTGTCTACCCTCCAGCTCTCCATTTCTCTGTGCAGTCAGCTCATCCTTGGCCCTCTCACTGGTTTTGTTAATAAAATGTTGAAGAACTGAAAGAAAGAAAAAAAAGAGGAGGGTGGAGGGTAGCAAATAAATTGAGAAGGCCCAATAGACTATAGTGGAGAATTATGAGTACTCTGGAGGTAGGTGTGAAGTGGTAACATTTCATATGAAGAGGTGTGAACCTGTACTTATGAATCATATGCATTGTTGTAAATAATACTACCTCAATAAAAAGTAAAGCAGTTTAAAAACCATAAAAAAAAGTTCAGGTTCTCAATTGTTTCTTTCCCTACTATTATAATGTTGGCTTCCTTTACTACCTCATGTTTCTCCTTCTAACATCCTTTACTTAAAATAACATTATGTAACATTAGGCCCTTTACAGTACAGCGACTTTCTTTCCCTAACCTCACCTCTCCATGCTTCTCCCCTCATACCCTTGTAAGTATATGAAGCAACTCACTTAGGAATGTATTTCCTTACTTCTAAATTTCATTTTGTTAAAAATAGTAAGCAGTTGTTTATATGTATATGGTATGACTGCCACGTATATTCATAACTTATTTCACCCTTTGAATCCATTATCAAAGTTATTTTTTTTTTTTAGTATGTGTCTCCTGATTCCTTCAAAAAGACTTTTTCTTCTAAGTGCTTCTTTCAGATTCTTTTGCTAATAATAAATATCGTGCTTTTGTCGATATGGTCCTTTTTGTATTTTTTTTTTTTTAAGATTTCTTTTTTTTTTTTTTTTCGTACAGAACTGGGGTACAGGCCAGAGATGCACAGGGTGAGAGGATTCACTAGAGACAGAGTGGGGAGCAGAACAGGCAGACTGACAAAGTACACTGCTGAGGAGAGCAGCTGGCCAGTCAGGAGCGGTCTGCCACGCCATGTGGATCTCCTCCGGGAGGTGGGGATCGAACTCATGCAGAAGTGGCTTAAGCTTCTTAGTGCTGTGCTTTAACCCACTGTCACACCAGGGAGGGCCCATTTTTGTGTTTCTTAACCATTTTTGTTTCCATTTATCGCCAGTGCTTCAAAAAGTTTGTTTTAGTTGTGCAAGTGAACATCACAGTGTTCTTCAGATCTTTGTGGTCTACATTTCAACACCTCATGGGATATCATAGCCACATGACTTTTTTGATTTGTGGATTTTGCTCAGTTAGCTCAGTTAGACCAGTAAATCACTCTTAAAATATACTGAGATTCTAATAATAGATGTATTGAGTCATAGTAGTCATCTCTAGGTCAAAATAAAATGCACAGTATGCTGAAAGCTCACAGTGTCTTTTGGGGTTCCATCCTATCTCTTAAAAAAATCATTCAGTAATCTATAACAGAATCTTATTTACTAGGAGATTAATGAGGAATTAGTGATTTATTAATTATAGCTGAAATAAGGGCTATTACTAGGGATGCTGTAACCATGGCATATTACTGTGTGGTCGAGCATTGTGAACTAGGAAGGGTTTGAAAAATAGATTCTGTCATTTTATTAACTTATTCTTAGACATACTGTAGTACCTGTTTGTCAATAATTTACTAGTCATTTTATGTGTCTATAGCCTATTCCCCAAACAGGCTGTCTGGCAAGCTGAGATCAGGGGTTGCATTTATCCACAGCAAGCTGTGAGCTAGCACACTGATGGCAATAAACCACCTACCAGAGCCCATTTGAACAAATGTCTAATGTAGAAGAGATTCTTGCTGCATCGTGGGAACACATCTAGTTCAAACTACCATGAAAGCAGAACATCCCCTTTTCTTCATCCTGTCATAGGGCTCCGTAAGTTTTGTTTTGTTTTGTTTTGTTTTCTCCTTGTTTGACCATGTGGGTAGTCATCTGACCTAGTTCTAGGCATAGACTAATGGGCATGTGAGTTCTTGAGTGTTCTTGGTTCAAAATACAATGGAAAAAAACATTACTTTTTGGCAAGTCGGGATAAGCAGGACAAGGCCTGAAAATACAACCAAGAAATGGTGCATTCCCAAAAGATCACAAAGAGGATTTTCCTGATCCTGGCTCATAGTAATTACTGCATCAAAGCCAAAGCATCTCTTCAAGATAACAATGAGGAAGCACTAAAAAATAATTTTATTTTATAAGTTATTATGCATTTAAAGGATAGAAGTTGACCTAGAATGTGAAGATGAGCATTTAGGACAGCTTTTCACTGCTGGAAGTGTTTCACTTCTATTTACAACTGTGACATTGCATACATGTCAAAGATTAAGTACAGACTCTGTATTTATGACATCAGGAAAACTGCAATAAAAATATATAAATTCACAGAATCAGCCAGCCAGTACAGCAAAAAAAAAAAAAAAACAAATAAACTAAGACAATAGAGTTAGTTTCATCATGCGTTTAAAAAAAAAACTTTAATGTTATTATGCCAGTTTGAATCCCAAAAGTATCAAATGATAGTTGAGTTGTTCTAGATATGAAAAGATGAGGATTTAACTAATTTATTTTCATTGGTACTAGGCTGCAGGCATCAATGAGAGTCAGATTGCTCATGGTTTCTGATTTGTATTTTTTTTTAGCACCAGTAGAGTAGAGGTGGGCAGGATGAAAATAGATTCACACTAATTTTAGATAATTTGCATAGCATTCTTGGAACATCATCCCTGCTTGACCTTTATGAAATGAACAACTGGTCTACAGAGATTAGAATACAAACGAGGCATTTTTGTGGGGATCTTTTAGTCTGCTGGCATAATACAGCTATAAAGTATACTTGAACAATTCACTTGGAGGGTCTTCATTGTATGTATCAGGTGGATGCTACTTTTTAAATATTTATTTTTAAAAACTGTATTGATCACAGAATTATTATTTGGGTAGGCCAGAGGTTTGGGGGAAGGGTTTATAGTATTCACTAGAGACAGAGTAGGGAGCAGAATGGCCAGATCTACTGAAATATACTGAGCAGTGGGTAAGACAGGAGAGGTCTGCTGTGCTATGTGTGTCAGCTCCCTGGCTGGGGATCAGATTCAGGCCATTGCAATGACAGTGCTGAGACTTAACCCCCTATGCTACCATGGTGGCCCTATTTAATAACATTTGAGACAAGACTAAGTTATTAAGTTATTACAGAAGCTACCAGTGCTGTTCTGTAAGGTGTTAATAGCATGATGTACCAACAAAACCCAAAATGACACATTGTAGAACAGAACTCAAAGTAAGGAGTTCCATTACTATGAGTAGCTACACTTCCTGGTAATTGGTGAAGACATGATTGTGACTTAGTTTTCCCATGTGGCTGCAGCATGTGGAGGGGGAGTGGCAAAAGGAAGTCAATGGACTGATTAAATATTCTGTGAGTCTCTGATATTTCATTTTGCTTCTAGCCTTTTTGATTTTCTGTGTCTTTGAATGAAGAGTAACTACTTCTGTGTCTCTTACAATAGGCATAGAGGAATGTGTGCTGCCCATATTCAAAAGTAAGCCAATCTTTCTTGCCTAAAGTACCACATATCTTATACAAAGGCTAAATATTACAAATTAAGTTTTTAGTTTTTTAAAATGTGTTTGAAGTAGCATTGATTTACAACAGTATGTTTTAGGGATATATACTCAAACCTATTAAGATATGTGTTATCACATCACAGCTAGCACCAATATACCAACAATCATTTATCATTGTCCATTGGGTTCTCTGCACTGTTCCCCACCCTCTCTGTCCTTCTCCTTCGATAGCCTCAATTCTATAGTCAGATTCCAAGGGGTTTGTTTTTGTTGGTTCTGTCTGTTCCTCTATCTCATTTCTTTCTTTTCTGCATATGAGAGTAATCATCGACATTTGTCTTTTTCCTTCTGGCATATTCACATGACATAAGCCTTTTTTATTCCACCTGTGTTGCTGCCGATGGAAAGATTCCATCTCTTATAGCTGAGTAGTATCCCATTGAATCTTTGGGGACTCAACTACAATGGCAAGGAAAACAGAAGCAGAAATAAGTAAATAGAATAGCATCAAACTAAAAAGCCCCTGCACACACATAAAAAAATCTATCCTTACAACAAAAAGACATACAGTTGAATAGGAGAAAATATTTTCATATCATACATCTAACTAGGAGTTAATATCCAACATCTGCAAAAAACTCATACAATTCAACAGCAGCAACAACAACAAAACCCAATCCAATCAATATGTGATATCAATCTTCTCACCTGTCATTAGGCACTTAGGATGTTTCCAAAAGTTGCTTATTACAAATAGTGCCAGCATAGACATAAGAATGTATGAAGCCCTTCAAATGATGCTTTTATTTTATTGAGGTAAATACCTAAAAGTGAAATTGCTGGATTAAATGTAGAGCTACTTTTCATATTTTGAGAAACCATACTGTTTTCCACGGTGGCTGAACTTGTCTACATTCCCATCAACATTATTCAAGAGTTCCTTTTTCTCCAAACCCTGCCAACACTTGTTGTTTATGATATCTTTGATACAAGTCATTTTCATGGGTGTGAATCCCAAAGATTCAATGGGATACTACTCAGCTATCTCATTATGATTTTTATTTGCATGTCCTTGATAATAAGTGATGATGAGCATTTTTTCACTTGCCTGTCTACAATCTGTATGTGTTCTTTGGAAAATTATATACTTCAGTCTTTTGTACATAATGATTGGATTGTTTTTGTTGTTGTTGCTGCTGTTGAGTTGTATGAGTTCTTTGCAGATGTTGGATACTAACTCCTAGTTAGATGTATGATACGAAAATATTTTCTGCTATTCAACCATCTTTTTATTGTAATAATAGATTTGTATGTGTGTGTGTGTGTGTGCAGTGACTTTTTAGTTTGATGTTATCCTATTTATTTCTGCTTTGTTTTTCTTGCCATTGTAGTTGGGTCCCCAAAGACACTGCCAAGCCATTGTCACAGAGCATTTTGTCTATCTTTTCTTCAATGTGTTTTATGATTTTAGGGCTTATAACCATGTCTTTAATCCTCAATTTTTAAATGAAAGCATTTTTGTTTAACAATGCAATTATTTTATTAGTTTAAAAACAAAACATAACCAACAGCCTCACTTTAAAATGAACTGCATTATCTTTTGCCTTAAAGCTTTTACCCTTTAGCTATCTGGGACAGAACAATACTTAAATTTTCAAAATTATCCCAAATATAAGAATTTTTAAAACACCTTAACAATCCCTGAGTAAAGCTTGTAAACTCCCTTCAGACTCATCAGTCAAGGATAGTAGTTGGGTACAACATGCCAATGGGTAAAGTTACTGCAGTGTGGCATTCCTTGGTGTTTGGTCATCCTCACATGTCTGTCTACAGATAGAGATCAATTTTTCTCTAACAGACCGTCTGGTTCTAATTTTATTAAAATTTTGTCAAAGCTGTTCCTGGACTGGAAACTTGCCTGCTGAGATTTAGCCCAAGGCAGATTTTAATGGCCAACTTCTACAAGCATCAAAGGGAGGAGGCGATAGCATGAGGGTGCTGTCTTTTTCCAAATGTGACAGCCTTCTCTCAGGCAAAAGCTCCATAGAAGTATCACAAGTTGGGAGAGACTGGAGCTTTTCTGACAGGCAGCCTAGAGTTGAATCACTTCTCTCTCTCCCATGATGCCACGTTGGTGCAGGGATTTCATGCCCTTAGAAGTTATCGAATGCTCAGACTGATCAAAGCTTTTGGGAATCAGAGCTAATTTCACCTACACTTGTTCTTTCATTGCAAGTTGTGCCTTTCATGTATTAATTTACTCTTCTTAGCTTAGTTAGCTTTGATTCTTTGCTCATCATTCATTTTGCTGTTTCTCTTTTCCCTGAATGAGATCCATGAAGATAAAGGAAATGAGATTAATATGTCTCGATTGATTTGATGAATTCTGAATTATTATGAAGACATTTGAGCTTTTTGTTAAGTTTTTAATGAGAAAACAATGCACCAACAATCCACCATCCAAGTTTTAATTCCACACTGTTCTTACCTTGCAATGGCATAATTTTAATTAAGACAGGTTAGGGGAAGAAAGAAGCAGAGAATGTGATGTATTTTATTAAATTCTCTGGTGGTCAATGCTAAGGAATATGACTGGACCAATTAAGCTTAAGGCCACCCCCTTACTGCTGAAGTGCTCCAGATATGGGTAATACACAACTGGAAAGAAATTGATGAAAATCTACACATGGGTGGTTGGTGCTTGGACAGTCACCTAAGGCACAACTTCAAGGTTGGTTGACAGTTTTGCTCTGCTTAATCTCTCTGGGTTAAAGAAAGCCAAAGAAAGGAGACTTACTGGAAGCTGAGGCTGTCCAGGCATATGTTACAACTTTTGGTCCCTGTGTGTATGTGTGTTGGGATAGGGGGTAGGAGGAGGAGAGAAAGAGAAAACAACCCCAAAAGGTCATGACTCAGACCACAGGTTAATTAATCTATTTAAAGAAAGGTCAACAAGTATAACCCCCCTCACAAACTAATCAGCCTCCTTTTCTCTACCCACACTGACCATGTGTGGGTTCCTATATTCTGGAGCATCTGCAGTAGAAATGACAATGCAACTTGGTGACAAATATTCCCTCCTAAATGGCATTGGTTCCTAACATCTTCACTGCCTTTGTCTTCATCAGAGTGGGCTCAACGGATCGTAAAAATCCTCACTGGGAATTTTATTAGTTGGTACTGAATGTCTCACACAAGAAAGTCAGCTACTCCCATTTTAGACTAGGTCTCCTGCCCAGACTAATAGAATCAGAATCTCTGGAGATGGGATCTGAATAGTTATTTTTAATAGCACTCAAGTGATTCTCATTTGCAAGTGGCACTGAATGCTGTAGAGAACTGCAGCCTTAGACAATTCCGTACATGCTGTGAATGCAGAATAAATGCAGGATGACTGAATAAAAGCAAAGCTCATATTATTTTTCTTCATCTTTTTAGACTACTATCTAGACAGCCATTTGCTGTGGGCCTGTTGGTCTAGGTCACACATGAATGTTCATGAGAGTGAACTAGACTTTGTTGACTAGGATGGTACTGATATTATATGTCTACTTGGCCCCTAGGTGATACTGAGGCTTCTAATTTGGAGAAATGAGATCAAGAAGGTTCTTTTCCAGTTTCCTGCAGCCATTTCTTGTGCTCCCCTCAGTGTTGACATAAAGTCCATTGGAACAAAGATCTGTTTCCTCAGCAGGATATCCACTTCTTTCTGTCCCCACAACTCTCTTTTGTATCCTCACTCCTCCCATCAAATTCTAATCTCTGAGGAATATCCACATCTACATGTACATCATAAGACAGTGATAACAGCTTTGCTTTAATAATCATTTCTGCTTCTTTCTACTCCTCTCTTCCTTTTTTGACTAAGTTATAAGCAATAAGTTTTTTTAATGTTTAATGAATTTTTAGGTCAAAATTTGTTGATGCATCATTCATTGAAAAATCGAATGACACATGCACAGTTTCCACTGCCAATATACTGACATATGACCCTTGTCCTGCCCTCATGTTAGGGTTGTTCCACAGAGCCTGGAGATATTTTTGTTGTGTTTGTTTACTTTGGTTACTTACTCAAATGCTCATTGACAGATGATTAGATAAAGAAAGCGTGGTGTGTTACTCAATGGAATACTACTCAGCTATTAAAAATATGAAATAGTGCTTTCGGGGACAATCTTATAAACCTTATGCTAAGTGAAATGTCAGAAAATGAAAAAGAATTACCATGTGGTTTTACTTACTCTTGGAATATAAATTAAGGTTCCGATGGCATTTCAAGGTTCAGTAAGGCATTTTTAGGTAGCATCTCTCTCTCAGGTAGCCTGAGGGTCAACCTCTACAAAGTCTTTAAGAATACAACACATGGCAAGAAAAGATGACATTCATGTCATTGTCTAGATGCTGTTTTGTAGCAGAGTGATATCTTGTCTTTTCACTGTAACATCATCTTCACAGGTGATGCTCAGCTTATTCCTTGGTATCTTCATTTACAGTGTCTTTTTTACAAAGTATTTTTTTAAGATTTATTTATTTATGCATACAAGAACTGGGGTACAGGCCAGAGGCACAGGAAGGTGAGATGATTCACCGGAGACAGAGCAGGGAACAGAACAGACAGATTGACTGAAATACACTGCTGAGGTGAGCAGTTAGGAAAGGTCTGCCACGCCATGTGGATCACCTCTCTGGCTGTGATCAAATTAGAGCTACAGTGGCTTCATAGTACTGAGTTTTAACCTATTGTGCCTACAGGGAGGCCCACTTTTACAAAGTATTTTATTATATGTATTATTTATTATATTAGAATTTTGAATATATCCCAAAAGTTGATATCCAGGTACCCCCTGCTGAACTCCAGCTCAGTATCAATCCATGGCTTGCCCTCTATCTTCTCCCCCACAATCGTAACATCACATCAATTAATAAATGCTGTTTTAAGCTAAGCATTATTCAGGTGCCTTACATATATGAGCTCATTGAATCCTCATCAATTAGTGAAGCCCTATTATCACCATTTCACAGAGAAGGAAGCAGTGGTGCAGAGATATTAAGAGAATCACCCAGAGTCAAACAGCTAGGAAGTTGGTCTTGGCCTTGGGCAGTCTGCCTCTGGAGGGAGTGCCCTGGCCCACTGGGCTGGACTGATCAACATTTGGAACGTGAGCTGATTTCTTCTCCTTTTACGGGACCCCAGAGAGGCCAGAACTAGTGGTACTTCAGCTCTAGATTTGTGCCTGATGTTAGCAACTCATCTACAACATTGTCCCCTGGGAGAATGAGGCAGCTTTCCCAGTTCCACTGTTTTTTTTCCAGAACTATTCATAGTGAACTGTGGGTCTCAAGATGAGACACTTTCGGCACCTCAGGGTTGCTTGACAGTTACAAGTGGACTATAACATTTACATCATGTTATGTAGAAAAGGCAAATAAGGACAATACAATCCTATTTTCAGGGAAGAAAAATAGAATTTATTAGTGTTTGAACCAGACACATGATAGATACACATACATGGATTTACACCAGACACAAAGACAAGTTATACACACACAGATGCACACAGTCTACTCATAGCAATAAAAGCACACATATTTATTATCCATCTATACAATCGTACATTTTTTTTATAGAATTAGTAAGTGATTTTTGTTCACTCTAATGATTGAAATTGATACTCTATTTCTGTTGTTTCATTGGTTAACTTTTTTTAACCATTGAGCTTTTATTACATGTACATAAACATATATTTTTAGAATGAAGTCAATCTAATACTACTTACTGGAGCAAAACAAGAACCTTTACTGCTTATGCTTCTTTCTTTTCCAATGTTCATGTAATCCAGAATGTTATTTCTTTTTTTTTTTTTAAAGATTTATTTATTTATGCATACAGAACTGGGGT
>NW_004567112.1:43961846-44031606 GCF_000260355.1 Condylura cristata
CACCTTTTAATCTGCTGTATTCTTGTTGTCATTTATTATTACTACTTTAAATGACCTAAGCCATTTAAGGAAATTTATACATCAGTGTACAAAAGAAACTTAACAGATTGTTTGATAAAACGATAAATAGTGCTTTTCGTAGAGTTCTTCATTCCTTCATGCAGAATCAGGTTTTCATCTGATGAAATTTTTCTTGAGTCTACAGCACTTCTCTTTGCATTTCATTTAGTGCAGGTCTGCTGGGGACAAATTCTTTCGTCATTTTTCTGTCCAAGAAATGTCATTATTTCACTTTCACTTTTGAAGGGTGTGTTCACTGGATGTGTGTGTATTATATATAAAACTTATGTAGATAATATATAAAGCATTATATATTTATAATATTTAAAATTACATAAAGTATATATCATGTATATACATAAAGTAATATATTATATAATATATATAAAAATATTATATATATATATATATATATTATATATCCAAAAAAATTCTTACTTGGCAGGGGCTTTTCTTTCAGCACTTAAAGATGTGAATCCAATGTCTCTGGCCACCATTTTGGTAAGTTAATTATCATCATTACTATTGTTTCCTTGTGTGAATATGTCCTGTCTCACCTAATTAAGCATCTGTTTGGTTTCAAGATTGTTTTTAGAAGTCTTGACTATAGTCACTTACATGTGAATATTTTAATAGGTCATTTATATCTGTGGCTTGATGTTTCAAAAATTCTGAAAATGTTTTAGCCATTATCTCTTCAAATATTTCTTCTGCTCTTTTCATGCTTCATAAAAGAGAGAGAGAGAGAGAGAGTCTATTATATGAATTGTATTTCCCACCAGATTATATAATTTGTCTTTTGATCTTATTTATGATGTTCTTTTGAAATTCTATTTGCACATTTGAATATCTTATATAGATATCACTGAAAAATAATATGATACCTTTATCTATGTATACTGATCTTTTTGAAATTCAGACTTGTGTCCAACATATAAGATTATATAGTGTGCGGGTCCTCCCTGGTGGTGCAGCAGGTTAAAGCACAGCACTAAGAAGCTAAAGCCACCTCAGCATGAGTTTGATCCCCGCCTTCAAGGCGCCTTCAAGGCGGGGATCAAACTCATGCTGAGGTGGCTTTAGCTTCTTAGGTGGCTTTAGCTTCCACATGGCCCAGCAGACCTCTCCTGACCGGCTGCTCCCCTTAGCAGTGTACTTCGTCAGTCAGTCTGTTCTGTTCCCCACTCTGTCTCTGGTGAATCCTCTCACTGCCCCTGTACCTCTGGCCTGTACCCCAGAGGGTCTGTATACATAAATAAATAAATACAGACATAAATAAATCTTTAAAAAAAATAAAATTAGATGGTGTACATACACAGTTGCCACTTTAAAGTAGTTTAATAGTTGAAATATGAGCAGATAGCATGTTATGTTGTGGTCATGTGCAATGTTGAAGGTACTTTTAGTTCTGGGTAATTTTTACATTTTGAATAAATTGTTAAAAATACTTATTCAAGTATATATTGGAGTCTAGTATAAGACTTTGTTTCAAAAACACCTTTTTTAAAAATTGTTGAAAAAATCAATCTAGATAACACTTTGGGGACCAGGATTTGACTTACATAATCTATAAAAAGTCAGTTTTGACTGCCATTTGGACTTTTTATTTTGTCTTAATTGAAGGAGCACCCTTAGGAACCTCATTCAGTATCCCGAGTGGCTCACTAGGGACAGGTCTGCTTTGAATCTAGGCTATTTCTCTGCCCTGTGAGGTTGGTGTGGACTCTTCAGGAAGGTTAGCTTCACTGTCCTGACCCAGTGAAGAAGCTAAGATATGGAAGAGAGCTCCTTAGACTGACTCTTTTAATATGACAAAACCAAGAAATTTGATATTAAACAGATAGCTGTATCCCTAAAGCAGGAAACATCTCAAATTTTAATAATCATCTTAATATTTATTGAATTCTCTTGATAACCTGAAATAAAATGGTTCCCTCAATACTCTTGGGTACCCGAGTTACTTTCTCAACTATTTGTTTTGAAGCCATATTATTTAGACAAATTGAAGATAACAGCTTACTTCAGAGTTGATCCAGTTTCTCCCTTCCCCAAAGATAAGAGTCAGATTTCCAGTGGCATTAGTGAAGCATGGACTCATGGGGCATTCACTTACATGGGTCTTCTAAAGAGCTGAGAGTTGTTGGGGGTGCTTTCGTGGGATGGAAGTCAGGTTGTAATCAGAGAGCACTTTCACATGAAAGATTCTGATCAGTTCCCTAAAGAGAATGAATCTTATCTCTTAAGTCTTCAGGATTTGTGATGTGTGTGTGTGTGATTTTTTGCCTTCTAAATTGAAACACATATCTGCCACTAATTTAATATTTACAAGATTGTATTGTTTTACTAAAGAATTCCACCCACATCGTATGAGTGTCTGGTCCCATATAGACTCATTTACCTACCTGGTATAGATGATTTCTATATTGTGGGGTTTTTTCCTTATCATAAATATGTAACAGCCCCAGTGTCGACACCTGCATGGTACAACATGAATTTCAAAGTCTTCCTCTCTGAACACAGGACTGTGAATGCCTCCATGGATTTGCTTCCCCCTGCAGGGTACTATCCTCAAAAGTGCATATGGCAACCCTGTGGTTCAGTAAGGGTTTGTAGAAATCAGAGAAGTTTATAAATGGAAATAATACTTATAAATGGTTCCCACCCCTAATTAACTAGAGTTCATGCTTTTATTGGACAGTATTTTCATGTGTACATGCATATAGTTACACACACAGTTGGTGTCACAGTGTTACTTAATTTTAAATGCTTTTTGCATAGCAATATAAAGTATATACCCACATGTAAAACTTCTTCAAAATGCCATTTATAATTGACTTTATGCTAGACTGTCATAGGACTATTTTCAAGTTATTGGCCAATTAGGTTAGTATCTCCTTTTTTTTTTTAATCATAAATAACATTGTACAGGACATCTCTACACAGATGTTTTGGTTCCATATTCTAAATACTTCATTAGAACAGGTTCCTGGAAGGGGACTTTTATTTTAAAGCATTAAATCTGTGTTCCCTAGTCTTTTCCCTGAAATTTAATTCAAACACATGGACCTCTATGACTTAATTTCTATCCATGACAAACTTTAAAAAAAAAAAACTTACTCTAGTTGCTTTTTTGTTTTTGTTTTGGTAATCCTCTGTGGTGCTGGTTTGGTTCCCTGGCTCTAGTCCAGGATAACAGCTCACCCAAGACAATTTAATGTCTGACCTAAATTTTGCAAAGCTATCTCATTTCTTTGCCTTGGAGTGAATCAGACACTCTTGTCTGACAGTGTTATAAAGAATTCAGATCAAAATATTGATCAGGAGTGGCTATGTGGTTTTCTAGTGGGAGGATAAGGATGGAGACACCAATCTATTATTGCCTCGATCAACTATCTCACTGAAAAGCAATTGGGTTAATGATACCAACTTATAATTGTCGATTTATTTTAGTAGAAAGTAAATAATAACTCATTGTATTGTCATGGCATTTGTGAAAAGGGTACTATTGAGGATGGCAGGTTCCAAATTAGATGTTCTCTTCCCTCATGTACTTTTTTTTTCTTTTTTCAAAAAAATGAGGAAAAAAATCCATATTTTTCTTAAATGGAAAACAAAGATGACTCTTCATCTTCGCTTTCTAACTGACTGCCAAGGACCTATTTTGTCACTTGATTAGAATTCTGTTCTTACTACTTCAACGTTACTAGTTATATCGCCTTAATTAGATTGTATAGAAATAAGCAGAAGTTAAAAAATTGGTGTCCTTGTTTTCCCAAAAATGGAATCATAAAATCTTGAACAACCAGGACAACCCCTGAAATAGTGTACTTCAGAGATGTAAATCTGAAACCTCTAGGCTGAATCTGACCTATAGGTATATTTAAGTTGGTTTGCAGTGTTTTTATATCTTAGGTGTAAAAATAGCTCTTATTTATCAAGCCTTTAATATATTCATTATCCTAGCCCCTGTATCTGTGTTGTGTCATTAAATCCTGACAATAAAATTTCATGAGCTATCTCATAAAATATTGTTGTCTCTACAGGTAAGAAAAACTACAGACAAGTGAGGTTAAGTATTTGTAGTGCTGTGCTTTAACCCGTTGTGCCCAGAATATACATTTTTAAATTTCTCTTTTTTTTCATCTAGTCTACTTTTCTTTATGTAGGGCTTGATCCTTGTCAGCATTTATGACTCTTGATCTAACTCATCAGTTCTAAGTTAGGGTGGTTTTGCCCTCCTAGGGGATATCTGATCATGTCTAGCCATGTAGCTGAGGGTCATAAGTGGGGTGTGGATGAGGGCTGTTGATGTCTGGTGGGTAAATTCCAGGGGTGCTGTTAACCATTTAAGCAACTATATGATCCATATTGCTTGTAATGCTGAGGTGCTAAGGTTGGGTTTAATTCAACTTCCCTACTTCATAGGTGAGAAAACAGACCAGAAAGAACATGACTTGTTCCAGATCCCAAAGCAAGTCAAGGTCAAGGGTAGGGTGAAAGTTCACATATCTTAATTCTCCTTCATCATCTCCTGGTTATAAACTTGGTAGGGCTTGAACAGAGATTTTTTTTTTAAGATTTATTTATTTATTCTTACAGAACTGGGGTACAGGCCAGAGATGCGGAGGATTAGAAGATTCACCAGAGACAGAGTGGGGTACAGGACAGGCAGATCCACAAAGTACACTGCTGAGGGGAGCAGTGGGCGGGTCAGGAGAGGTCTGCCACGCCATGTGGTCACCTCCCGGGCAGGCGGGGATCGAACTCATGCGGAAGTGGCTTAAGGTTCTTTGTGCTGTGCTTTAAACCCGCTGAGCCACCAGGGAGGGCCGAACAGAGATTTTTATAAGTAACAACTTTCTGCTTTGTTTTGTTAAAAACAAGAAAAAGAAAACTAAATATTACAGTGGTTGTAAAAAATCTTTATTGTCTAATCTATCGGATGGAAGATTTGCTAATTAAGAATCCTCTAATTAGCTGCATGTGAAAAATTGTACAGCTTCAAAGCAGTTGCCAGGCTCCAACTATCAATTACGCCCTTTTCAACGAATCTGTAATGTGTATTTATTATATAACATGCATATGTTTGTTGGGAATCTTACTGCTTTTTCTTTCTAAAGTGTACAGTTTGCAAGGAAGAGGAGAGATCCTACCTTCAGTTTTGATTCAAGTAATAGAGAAAGCCAGGATGCTAACAGAAAATCTCTAAACTATGTCCTTTATTGTGTGTTTTTATCTTTCATTTTGTAGCACATTGAAATAAAAATAAAGCAGTGGTATTAATTCAGATCTCTAACTTGACTTCAGTAAATTGTATTCAGACTGTTACTATTGGTCAACTAATATGTTTTGAGACAGAGCACTTCCAAAACTTTTTAAAGACCTGAACTAGATTATACCGGCCAGTTTCCTTCCCTATTAGTTTTTTTTTTTTTTTTAGATGTGGCCAAACAGCTGGAGATCCATAACACCTATGATGACTAATTAAGTTTTTACATTGTAGACATTTTCAAAAGTGCTTTGGGAGATTATTTCATTTAATTTCGTTCAATCAGTCTTTCCTGCACTGAACCAATTGATACATAAGGAAAATATACAGTTTGTATAATCAACAGTCCAAGGCAGACAGTTCTAGGGCTGATTCATGTGGCGATTTAACAATGCCTTCATGAACTCAAGCTCTTTCCATCATTTCTCAGGATGGTTGCATTGCTATTCAGAGGTGATAGCCTGAGGTAGCAGCATGGCTTCTGCAGTTGCAGCCTTTACATGTGTCATGACAACATCCAGTGGAAGGAAAAGGGTCTTTGCTTTATGTGTGTGCTTAGCTTTCTCCCCATCTCTTTAAGAAATTTGTATAAGTATCAAGCTAACAGCTATTCACCCTTGAAATGTTATATATATATGGATTTCCAGGTAGACCATATAGGACTGTATTCTGTCTTGGAATGTCCTCAGAAGGACCTGGTGTTGCTCAGATAGAGAGTGAAACTCCCAGAGTTCTTTCTTTCAAACAGAAGAGGGAAAGACAGAGGGGTATGAGAAGCTTCAAACTTTGTCTTCTTTCCTTGAGGCCTGTGGTCTTCACCTCCTCCTCTGCATTCTTAGAAGCCTCCTTGGTCTCCACCCTCTGCCACCAACTCCACTTCAGCCTTTTATGATACCACCTCAATGAAACCACCCTGCCTACTGCCATCTCCAAAACACATTCACCCCCAGTTTTGACCCATTCCAAAGTGACTTTCTTTCCACCACTTCCACCCTCTTCCTTGGTCTTCTTGGCAGTTTTTGGCATCTTCCTCACTATTAAAGTCTTCAAAAGCAAACTCTTTGGAGGATCTGATCTCCCAGTGAGTGACTCTCCTCCTCTGAACAGAGCTCTCAAAGGACTCCTTTCATGTCTCTTCTTTGTTATCCTTTAGCTTGACCTTTGACAAACAGAGTTTTGGATGGCTGATTTTTTTTGTATTGGGTAATCTTCTGGCTTGATGGCTTTGCCCTAAACTTCTCTTTTAGTATAGAAATTTAAAGTTTCCTTAGTATTTTTTAATATAGTAAATTCAATAAATGCATTGCCTTTAGATTTGTTGTTTTAATTCAGGGGCACTTTGATAAACATTGCGCTCTCAAATACTTTGTGAAGATTTTCTGTTACTGTTACTATTGCACAGTAACTCTGAGGATATACAGTTAGCTATGAGCTAAAGATTTTCTTTGTTGTTGAGTGCAGAAACCTTTCCAAAATTCCCTTGTATCTATACCCCTTCACAACTGATTGGCTAGAATGATGCCACTTGTCCATTCCTTCGTTACTAAGGACAAGGGAAATGGAGTAATCGTTACAGAGATACAGAATAGTGCAACACTGAATTATGAGGAGGAGGGGTTAGCTGAACAGTCAGGGTTCTACTAACAGAAAGAAGAGGGGATGACTGATAGGCAGTTAGGAAACCAAGAGAGACTCTTATAGCCATTTTGAATTGGGCTGAGTTTCTGTCATTGCTTTACTGAGCATGGATGAAGCCATTCCCTCAGTGAGTGGGCCATAATCCCTGTGGAGAAATGACCCAGTTAAATTTATAGGTGCTCAGGACAAGCTTGTGCCTCCTTCAAAGTGAGATGGAGCTGAAAGTGTGGGTTACCACCTCTGATGCTTATTGACCACAGTCCCCTGGGGTTCCTTGATCTGCCCAGTGCTAGTTCCACAAGCTGTGGCTCCACAAATTGATGCTTAGCAAAACTAAACTCATCACTGCTATTAGCTGATAAGTTTCCCTTTAAAAAACCAAGAACAACCTGGGTCTTCCATACCTGCTTTCTCCTGTGATGCTTGCCACAGGGTTTATTTTCAACCAGTTTCAATGCAGATTAACATATGCACAGAACCCAAAGATGAATGTTCCACTCTCTCCCTCCATAGTTGCTTGCTTCTACTATGGTAGTCTGGATTTCTGGTCAGCAAATTTTAGAGTTTGTATTGTCTCTGTACAGACACTGGAGTCTGAATCCTAACTCTAGTAACTTCTGGCATGAGATATGCACTTTAATTTCTCTAAACAGCAGTTTTCCAAGTTATAAAATGTAGATAATGGCAATCATACTGCCAAGCTGTCAGGGTGCTATTTACCAGTGCAGATAAGAGGAAAATATGTGTTGAAGTGTTTAGCACAGGGCATGACACATAAAGGATCTCAATAAATAGTAAATAGTATTATTTAGTAAATGTGCAAAAAATTTAAAAGTGTCGTCTAACTGACCAATTAATAAACTGCAAAAATTTGTGTCAGGATCTAGAATTAGACACATAGGTTTATCCCAATTCTGGCTGATCTTCTAAGTTGCAGTTTTGTTAATTGGGAAAACAAAAAACACCTGTAAATATAAAGGAAGACTTATGAAAATTCAATAAAATAATACACCTCACACTTAAAAATATCTCTACTATTCATGAAACCCCAATTTTCAGTGACAACTTACCTTTGCTTTATCAAGGCTAAGTGTATCCATATTCTTGAGCTCTAGATTTTGGGATTTCCTCTTTCCCATCCTACCACCTTCCTCAGGGTCACAAGAACTCTCTCCAGGCTTCCAGAGATTGTGAAAATTTGTTTAAACTGCTAATTTACAGACTGGTTGTTAGTGCCATCCTCCCCCACTCTTCAAAGTCCTGGGCTTCATTGAGATGCAAATGTGCCCCCTGGTAGCTGAGCATTGCTTCTGTTACAGGGAGAGACCCTGGGTCTTCCAGGGTGGAATGGTGGGCTAAAGGACCCCTCCTGGGGGCTCTCCATCTTTGTGGAGAGAAAATGATGATGATTTATGAGACAGCGATGCTTTGGGGTTCTGAAGAGGACATGACAGATGGGATAATATGGGAGGAAAATACTGTCTACGTAATGGAGACTGATGGCCTCTGCTTGTCTTCCTGTCATTGTTAGGGCAGGGGCTGAGCCAGGCAGCCTTCATTCATCTTCATTTGGAGGCAGGTTTAATATGTTGGCCACACTGCCCTCAGTGGTGGCCTTCAACGGAGGCAGGGATGCTGGGAGAAAAAAAATGGAGCTGGTATGGAGCTGCTGAGTGAAGGCCTCAGCTCCCCTTGGCTTTGACATGCACATTTGTCAGGAATGATGATTCTCACTTGATCCATTCATAATTGCTGACTTTTGGGTTCTTTGGACTCCAATCTAAATGCTTCTCCACGCTCCTCCACCCCCCACTAAAAAACAACTAAGTTAAACTAAGAACTCTGAAATTAAAAAAAAAAAGTGGGGGAGGCCAGTTCCTCACCAAACCACTCCTACTCTCCCTTCAGGCCCTACTTGGCCGCAGGAAAGAAAGCCTAAAACTAGAGTAGGAATGTCATCTTTAGAAATCATCTTTTGGAGCAGTTTTATTAATTTCACTTCTCTGTGGTTACCACATGTTTGGGGAAGACAATTGATTTCACAGATCTGTGTGGGAGGCTGAAGATTTGGCTCTGAGGCAGCAGAGAAAACCTACAGCGAGAACAGGCTCACTAATTGACATACAGCAAAGATGTTCTTTAAGAAAACTTTTCCCTTAGTGCCTGCTTTTTTAAAATTGAATTTTTAATTTTAAGTTAATCATATTTTTTGAAAGAGAGGCTCTATTTTTCTTCCACACTCCCCCACCAACTACTGCCCCCCCCAAACTTCTCTAAAATTTCTTCTTAAGCAATTAAAAGGAAAACTGGACCAAGTGTTAATGTCTTAATTTGTGCTTTGAAGGCACTGCTGATGGCTGCCAACATACACAAGGCCAGGCATTCAGTGGGACTAAGCTCTGTCTGGGAGGGAGTCCTTCCTTTTGCTTCCATTTTGGACACCTCCAGTTGAGCAGAATTGCTAATATGAGCATAATGTCAGCAAAGTAGGGAGGTTCTGGTCAGTCTCAGCACCCTCTTAGATTCAGAATAGATGTCCCCACAGCTACAGAGGTCACTATAGAATCTCACTGGCATTTTGTTTTTAAAGGGAGAGTGGTAGTGGATGCTTCTGAGATGTCAGCTTGAATGACTGCATCGTCCAGATAGAAATTAGTTCTGATTATAAATAATAGGACAAGTTGAAAAAAAAAATCTTAATCGCAAGATCTGTGGGTGGTGGTGGGTGAATAGCTGCTGTTTTAGAACTTTAAATGTGGGTTCCTTGGCATTAGCTGTATTTAAAATAGAGTGGTATCTCTACACGCCCTCTGAAAAGTTAATAGCCCACCTTAAAGGAGAGGGTAGCCCTGCAGTGTTTTTGTTACTAATTATACTGCCCTTGTGGGAGGAGTACATGGTGCAGTAGAGAACTCACAGAAGACAGGGCTCCTCCCCAAACAGCTTCCATGACAATTCAGTACAGATGTGACATTGATCAGGAAATGTCTGGGGGCCTGATGTGACACAGACATATGCTCTTATCCAGTCATTCGATAAATCCCTCAACTGGTCACTCTTGTGTTGTTGAAGGACAGCGGTGATCATCATTCCCCTGTCCTTTCATTTGCTCTGTCCTCTGCCCCTTCGTTTAGTGCCATCTGGTCCAAACTGAGCTGGGGATTTGTCCCCACCATCATGGCTGCGCCCCGAGTTGCTCTGTGTAGTATGAAAATGAGTGGCGTGGCCGAGCTGTTAAGGCTGTGGATCCTGGAGACCTGGCTTTGTGAAGCCATGGGAAGGGAAGGAGGTGCCTGTGAAGACTGCACATAGGTGGGAGGAGAGTCCAAGTTCAGCTGATGACAAGAAAACTGCTGTGGGGCTCATGGAGAGATTCCTGGGGCGAGGACTTGACTCTCAGCTCTGTTGAACCCTCTCCATGACCTTGGCACAGATCAAACTCTCTCCAGAAAAGTGGGAATTTTATCAGTCTGCCTAAGAGGGATATTATTTCAAATGCTAAAACACTACATTAAAAAAAAAAAAAAACACCAATTGAAACCCAGGGGAAGGAAGGAAAAAGGGGGCTGTGAGTGGAGAGGAAGTGACACGTTTCATGAAATCTGAGCTTTTACGGTTGTTTTGGGCACAGTTTCAAAAGGAAGTGTCGCTTATTAAAACAAACAATTGCTAATCTAATCTCGATCAGGAGACATATTTAAATTCAAGCAAACATTTTTGGACTCCTCTGGATTTGGGGTTTTCAGCTGAATGCTGTAATGTGAGTGTAAGTCTGATGGAAGAGAAACAATTTAAGGAAGAACGGTTTCTGATCTCAGCTACATTATGATGTTGGAGAAAATTGATTAGAAATCAAGAATAATCTTAATTTTGTGGGACCTCAGCCTAAGTCATTTTTCTCGTTAACTAGCTAATCTTTCTTTATCTAAGTCTTCCTCCTCTGAGGCCTTCCCACCTTCCTGTTCTGGTCAGGCCACCCTCCTCAAGCGCTGCAGCCCCTCAGGGGCATCTTCCTGATGAAACAGTCCCTTCCCAGCTGGAAGACCCTAGTTATCCATCTGCCTTCTCTACAAAACTTGATTTTTGAAGACTGGAAACACACAGTTTGTGTTAGAACTCAATGAACATTAGCCCAGGGTTGAAGGTAGATGGAAATTAAAGGAATAGGGATCATCTCTGTATGAGGTTTGTATTGCTGTGTGTGTTATGACCAATTGCCACAAACTTAGTGACTTGAGCGAACACGTTTGTCATCTCACTCTTTGGGTCAGGAATCTGGACACAGTCCATTAGGTCCACTCTTGGGGGTCTCCGATGATTGTAATCATCAGATTACAATCGATGATTATAGTCAGGTATGTTGACCTGGGCTGCAGTATCACTTGGGGGCTCTGAAGGGTGATCTGGCTCTGAGCTCATGGGGGTTGTTGAGAAAATTAATTTCCTTGTGCTTATATGACTGTGGGTCCCTGCTTTTCACCACCCACAGGCCCTAGAGCCCAGCAGTAATTCCCAGCATGAGTGTTTGCTTCTTGTGGCAGGAGAATTTTACTCTGGTTGGCTAAGAGAGTTTAGGTAGTATAACAGTCAACACCTCCCATCATCACCTTTGCCATATTCTATTTGTAAAAAGCAGTTCTCAGGTGCACTCGGGGATGGGATTATGTAAGGGCATCAACCAATGTGGGTGACCTTAGGGTTTGTCTGCCTCCATCTTTATCTATAACACATTCCCCTAGCAAATGTACTTTTACTCTCGTGGAGTGCATTGGTTTTTCTTTTTCTCTGAGGCTGGCAGGAAAGGAGCTTAATATTCCTAGTCTGTGTTCTAATAGCTGAATCAGTTTTTTTGATTGCTTGTTCAGAAATATAACAATCTGACATTTCTCAGATCATATGCTATGTAAAAGTTCTCCTGTTAGTTATTCAGTTTTTGATTCTCAGTTGGAAATTCACCCTTCTCACTGTGATCCTGGGACTCTGCATAAAGTGTTATTTCGTCTTTGTTCTGATTTTATGTTAGCTTCCTCCAATAGAGGGCAGGAGGGGAGGGGGAAAGGAGAAGGGTTTGCTCCTATCTATTTGGCTGTTTCAGATTGTGTCACCCCAACAATGGTATTCCACCTCAGCAAGGGCAATTGGTTCTGGCTTCAGAAACTGAAGGCTCAATTTCTTCCAGCACTTGGAGAGCCAGTCCCAATGCACCAGTCAGAGAGCAATACCCAGGCCAACCCTCACCCCAACTCCTTGTACTTTCCGTTAAGCTTGTAGAGTCTCATAACCCTGTTCTCTTCTCTTTGTTGTCTTTAATGGTAGTGGCATCTACCTACAGTTATTAGTTCAGATCTAGCTGAGTGTCCTCACTTTGCTTTCTCCAACACCTATTTAAACAAATCCCTACATTATATTTTCTCTGTTAAAATACCTTGTTACTGTATTTTCCTGATCTGCCGTGATGGATATGTAGGATAGTTTTTGGATAATCCTCCAACACCTATTTAAACAAATCCCTGCATTATATTCTCTCTGTTAAAATACCCTGTATACTTTATTTTCCTGACTGGCCCTCATGGATATGTAGGATAATTTTTGTCCCAGTTGCCAAGAAATTGTAGGGTCTCAATAACAACTATTGATAATTTTACACACTAACGGAACTGACATTTAGCAAACAGACAAAACCCATCTTCTGGTTTGCAACTTGATACTTTTAGAATGCTGGGCCCATATTTGATTTTGCCAGATTATTTAAGGATTCCTGGCTAAATAGTAATAGATATAAATAGACTCACAGTGTGTGATTCATTCATTTACTTCCCAAATTATAGTGAATCATGACTTGAGAGACTCTAGTGACTCCAGCCCCGAAGAAGCCCAAAGTTAAAAATCATTTAAGCTATTTGTGTGAAGTTACATAATATATTCAGATATTCCCATTTCTCAGATGAGAAAACAAAAAGATTAATTTCCCTTCTAAGCTTTCTTGCCAACAGAAACTTTAAAGTCTCCAAATGTCTCCTCTAAATGTCTTCAAGCTATGAATGTTCCTCACCTGGCCCCTGAATTGGTTCTTTTTCTTGTGTTTCCTCACTTTTTTAATGGCATCTGCACCAAATTTCAAATTCTGTGAGTCACTGAAAGATGACTCCACACTCTCCTCCTTAAATTAGGCCTGCTTCTTCCTCTAAAATGTCTCTTCCATCTGTCCCCTTCACTTGTTGTCTATACTGTCTAAGGTTTGTTTAGGTCCTCACTATATCTTGCCCAGGCTATGAAAGTAGACTTCTAAGATCAGTCTCTCTGCTGTTGTCTGTTTGGTGAATTGTTACCAGAAAAATGTATCTCAAGTATAATTCTTAGAGAATGTGACTCCTTTCCTCAAAAACCTTCAGTGACTCCCTCTTGTCCTATAGAATAGCAGTCGAACACCTCGGGGAAGGTAAACTTTCTTTCAAAATTTGATCTTTTCTCAGCTGTATCTCCTGTTTCTCTTGGTATCTTTCATGGCTGTCAAATCTGACCATCACCTCCAGAGCCTGGTTATCCTCCTGTTCCCCGTCTTTCCTCCTGCTGAAGCTCACACACTGCCTTGTCATGGACTCCTCTCCCCCACCCCACCGCCTTCCTGAAATTCCACTCATCCTCAAAAATACAGCTCAAATCCCACTTTTTCCATCCAGCCTTTCTTGATTCTTCCATTTGAATACCCTTTCTTTCGGCTCTCTGAAATAAGTAGATAAGGCACAGAGGAATGATAAGAGTTGGAGGAGCACTACAGCTGATTCCTGATGACAGGCCATTTTACTTGGGACCGTACTACATTTTACCTACAAAGTCCCTATTTAGTTTTCATGGAGAGCTGATGAGTTAAGCACTTATTGTTTTATAGGTAAGGAAGGCAACTTATTAAGATCATATGAATTGTTGAAGATCATAGAGTTCATTTTCTGTCTTATGAAAATTATTTGTATTTCCTTTATTCTCTTCCTCTTGGGTAGCTTTGGGATAGAAATATTCTTGGTTCCAATTGCAATACCCTGTTCTAAGGTTATGAAGTATCTTGTACATGGTGAGCAATAAATTATCAATTTGAAGAAAAGTCTCAGAAACCATTATTTTAAAAGGAAGGCAGGAGGCAGGTAGGCAGGAAGGAAAGAAGAGAAAGAAAGAAGAAAAAAATAATTGCCTTATTATTTGGCTCAGGATTTTATCTTTTTGACTGTAAATCAACTATACAACTTGTTCTGTATAACATACACCAAGCGTGAGAGTTTGGGAAAATTCAGAATAAATTGACCCCTGTCTTCTTTCTGTTACAGCTTCTGTTCCTGAATTTTTTTATAAGAAATGTTTTTTATTTTTTAAGATTTATTTACTAATGAAACAGAACTGGGGTACAGGCCAGAGGTGCAGAGGCAGTGAGAGGATTCACCAGAGACAGAGTGGGGAGCAGAACAGGAAGACAGAGGAAGGACACTGCTGAAGGGAGCAGTGGGCGAGACAGGAGAGATCTGCCGTGCCATGTGTATCACCTCTGGCTGGAGCTGTGGATCAAACTCACACCTAAGCCAGCTACAGCCACCAGCTTCACAGTGCTGTGCTTTAACACACTGCACCACCAGGGAGGACCCAGTTCCTGAATTTTTTAAGGAGTCACAAGTACATACAAATTCAGGAGCACTTTTCAATTGTAAAGAAATCATGTGAGTGTTTATCACACAAGGAATCCTTCTGGGTGATATCCAAGCGTCATTTTGTCTCAAAGTTTGAGCTTTTGCTCATTGACACATCTTTTTAAAGCAGGGCATTGCCTGATACACAGGGAGGGAAGCATGCCTATTTGGAAGAATTGAATGCAGCCAGGGTTGGGGTAAGACTTATTCAAAAACTGCTCAAACGACTTATTAAGCAAAGAGTCATGAGCATAGATTCAAGTTCACAAGTTATAACCTTGGGGTCAGGAAGGAGCTCTGTTGTCTTGAAAATAATAAGGTTGACCTTTTAAGAAGGCAGTGTTGTGGAGATGGCCATATAGATAACACCTCAGGATTCCCGCACAGAGGGGCACATTTTTTGGTAAATGCATTCAGTTGCCTTTTACTCTGACTTCAGAGCTTTGAGAGCTGTGGGAACTGCTCCCAGATTCTAGATGGTTTTCAAAGAACCAAGGGCTCCTTATGTAGCCCCACTTCCGGGTGGCCATTTCGTATTCCTGTGAGGGGCCAGGGGAACAGAGATGGAAGTGTCTGAGATGCGGGGGAGGAGGGAGGAAGTTCAGGAAAGAGGCTATGGCAACCAGACTATCAAACAAGTAGAGGAGGAGTAGGGAAATGGCTATTCAGCATTTCTTTTCTCTTCACTGAGAGGAGCCTCTCCATGGTCCTTGATGAGGGTGGGTAGCTATGACGAGGTACACCCTCTTTGTGCACAAAGGTACCAGGAATGGCTTGTCTCTGGTAGGGCCAGAGTTTGGAGGATTTCTGTACTGGACATGAAGTACTCTTGCTCTCTCCCCACTGCCCCGGCTTTCATTAAAATTGTTTTATATTATCGACAATGGCAGGGATAACCAATCACTATGGGATTGTACCTTCATGGTAGTCTTTTTCTGTTGCTCAGCACTTTAGTTGTCCCATTAAGTGGCAGCTGAACCTGCACTAGCAACATCTCCACCCAGGCCCCATATCTGTTCAGGCCCAAGCCTACGGAAGTCAGTGATGCTAGCTTGCTGGCCTGTACTGGCTAGGGAGCCCCTGACCCCTTCTGCTGTTGGTCCTAGATAGGTAAGCAGGCAGCCACTTGTGCAAAATATTCTCCAAAGAATTCAGAATGTGTGATAGTCATAGCACTTATCATCTACCTGGGGCAAATTCTAAGAATGAAAAGGTTAATAATGATTCTGGGGCCACAAACATACAAAAGTTGGAATTGCCACTCGCAAACCTGGAATCACCGTACTGAAAGGTATGGTGGTCTCAATTCAATTTCACCATGTTTCTTTAAAAAAAAAAGATTTATTTTTATTTATTTATGCAGAAAAAGAACTAGTTGTAGGCCAAAGGTGCAGGGCAGTGAGAGAATTTATTCACCAGAGGCAGACTGGGAGGCAGAACAGGCAGATGGACTAAAATACACTGCTGAGGGGAGGGGAGCAATATATGAGACAGGAGAGGTCTGCTGTGCCCTGTGGGTCATCTCCCTGGTTGGGGATCAAACTCGTGCTGCAGTGGCTGTGGCTACCTTCATAGTGCTCTGGTCTTAACCCCTGTGCCACCAGGGAGGCCCCTTAACCACATTTCTTAAGCACCTCTGTACCAGGTATTGTCTCCTTTCATAATTGGGTAATACATGTCAACAAGTTATGACAAGATAGAAGGTTAAACATAGGCACAAAAATGGAAATAGGTACAAAGGCAGCAAAATGAGGGTGTGGTTACTTTCTGGAGTGGTGCTGGAGAAGGTATATAGGAAGGCCTCAGTGCAAGGAGTTTTACAAGATAAAATGTTCATAAGCTTAGGGGGAGGGGGACCCTAGGAAGGGAAAATAGCAAGCACACAGATACTTAGAAATGTGCAGGACTTGTGAGGGTTGTAAGAAGTGTGGCATTGATGGAGAGCAAAGTGTGAAGCAGGATTGTCGGGAGATAAAACCAAACTGAAGTTAGGTCATGAACAACCTTATAGTACTTAACAACCAGATGAGATAAACCTGCTTAGAGCAAAGTTAGCGAACAGCATTCCATGGGCCAAATCCGCTTGTTTTTGTCAGTTGAGTTTGGTAGGAACAAAACCAAGCTTATTCAGTGTGTACCATTTGTGACTGCTTCATCCTGCCACAGCAGAGGTGAGTAGTTGCAACAGAGACTATATGGCCTGTTATTTCATTACAGAGAAAGTTGGGCCACCAGTGGCTGAGAGGCATGATGGAAACATTGTAAGACTTTAAGTAAGAATGTAGACACATCTCTGAGTGAAAGCTATCTTGTGGGGAGAAGGGAGATACACTTCAGGGAAGAAATGTGGGCAGCTGTGGTCAGAGATTTTATTTCTATGGTCAGCTAATATAAATCAGACCTGACCCTGGACAGGGCTGGGAATTCAGAGACAAGGCCCCAATTCACTCCTCATGACTGTCGCAGACCAGACAGATAAAGGAAAGGGACTGAATCAAGGCAACCAAAATGAGGATGGGTAGTTGATGATGAACTGGAAACAGTTTATACGGGTTCTGGTTTTGGTACGAGGTGGTTGGTGATGCCCTTCTTTGAAAGGGGCACACTTGAGGAGAAGCAGGTTTAATTCCACTGACCTCCCACTGACCTCCTTGAATTTAATGTATTTGCCCTGTTGGGTAAAGTTCTTAGGAGGTGTCTAGAGATAAAAATTATTGGAAATGGATCCAGATTTATCAGGTAGTGACCTGAGCAAGAGCCATTTTAACAGATTATATGCTGCCTTAATTCATTTTCACCTATGAAAGAAGGAAGCCTGATCAAATTTGGAGGAAAAGGTCCTGCAGGGGTCCAGGTAGCTGTGCCCCTGAATCAGAAGATAGGAGGGACTGACTTCCTCATACTTGTAACCCCAGGACACATAGTAGGTGCTCAGCAGAGGTGCACTGGATGCAAGTCTGAGGTTCAATCATGTAAAGTCTTGGCAGAAATAAGCTGAACATTCAAGGGCTACGCTCAAAACCTGTTCTGTGAAGAGGACAGTTTAAGCAGTGAGGGCTAGTGAGCTGCAGTATTGGGGGGGGGGTGATACCACCAATGACTAGCAACCACAAAAAGTGCCCCCTCTTTAGACCCGAAGGAATAGAGTCACTCAAGATGTGTGAGTTGCAGCCACGTGGAGGGAGGACCTGAGCTGAGGCTGTGAGGACTTTCAGTCATGGAGGAACTGATCTAGCCTGAAAGGAGAAGAGTGCAGATGGGGAGACAGTACTGATAACCTTCACTGGCCTCTCATTCCTAGTCTCTGACCTTCTGGTGTCTTCTGCTAGCTGAGAGTAGGGGAACCAGGGTAACAAAGAGGCTAGTGGCCATCCTCCTGCCATAGAGAGCTGAGTCTCTGATTTCTTTTGTTTTGTGAATCTGATCTGGTCTCTCAGACACTGCTGAGTTGTTGGTAGTGTTATTGGAGACACTGAAGTATTAAATAATGAAGACATTATTTGGCTAAGTAGACATATAATGCTCGTGTATTCCCTGCAAGTAGTTCTGGCAGGTTCTAGATGCTTTATGTGTCACGCACCATGCCTATGTGATCTCACTCAGACAGCACCATCTGGGAACATCCCTGTACTTAAGACTTTTTGAGTATCCCAAAAGGACAGCTCACTGGAAATGGAATTCTGAGCCAAGGGGAATTTACAGTTTACATTTTACAAACACCAACAGTCTTTCTATCTATCTATATCTATATATAATTTATTATATATGTATGTGTGTGTATACACATATATATATGAAACAAAGAATACAAACATACACACACACACATACACACATATATGTCTTCATATTTATTCTTCATTTTGTACATTTTTCCATCTTCAGTTGTAATCCCCGTGGACTTCCCTCCACTACTTCACCCATATGCCATCAACATAGTCCCACGTGCTCTTTCCACCCATGTTTTGATCCTATTCCCCTCTCCTCCCCCGTAGAATGTCTCTGGTTTATAGTTGTTTGTTGGTTTTCATTTTTAATTTATTCCAATTGCTTTTTTTTTTTTTTTTAAGGCCAGTCTATAAGGGATTTGAGCACATCCACTTCACCACGGCTTCTCCCTGTTCTTACCGGGCAGTGTGAAGCTAGGCATCTTTGCTCATGGTGACCAGTCCTTTCTCATTTTTCTTTTGTGAAACATAGTGGTTGGGGCTTGTCTGAGATCATACAGTACCCAGGCCATCTGGGTTCAAACTCTGTCTTTGACATTATTTGTTGTGTGCCCTTAATAATGCATAGTTCCCTGTAAAGAGGGGATGATAATGCTCTTTCTTCTGAAGTTTTGGAGATTGGCAGGTGCTGCACACTGAGCTTGGCGTGACCATTAGCTATCATATTGCCTGCATCTTTTTTTCATCTGGTGATTTTGGCATGGGGTCAGAGCTAAGGGCCACCAGGCAAAAGAGATGCCATTTCTGTGGCTCTTGTCCCATTTCTGAAAGGTTTGCTGTAAAATGACCCTGCCTGACATGGTAATTTCCTACCTGGTCCTCAGACACGGGCATATTTGAATGGCAGAGGGTCATTAATTACTTGAGTTCTCTTGACATCTTTGGAATCCTGGGTGGTAGGTATTTGAACTGAGGTTTTTTCAGGCAGTTTTGCCCCAAGAAGGATAACCAACTCCCACACATTTGTGGCTGGGGTGAGCTGGGAGGTCCCTGAGGTTGACCAGCCTTTTCTCTGGCAGCCACCAGATGGAACTGCTCAGAACCCTGTGCCTGAGGAAGGCCCGGTGCTCTGCTCTCACTTGCAGTGGCTGAGGCTGTGGTTGTGGTTGCCTGAGTTATTGCTGCCGTTGAGGATATCACACACCCACAAGGGGAATGCCTCAAGTTGCTGAAAAAAAAAAATTGAAGAAGGAAGAGAAAAGAGCCTTCCTTTACAGACCAGCCTCATGGTTATACAACTCTGACTACATTTTCAGACTTTCCATTCGCATGAAGGTCACCTTAAGATAGACTGAAAAGTTTGTGTCATAGTCACGGGAAAGTTTAAAGGTCTGCGTGTGTTTTAGGTGTTACCCAAAGAGGACTGTGTGTGTGTGTGTGTGTATGTGTGTGTGTGTGTGTGTGTGTGTGTGTGTAGTCCTGCAGTGATAGAAAGGCTTACACCAGAGGGAAGTCACTGTCAGAAGGGACACCAGCACCTGGCACCCTCTCCTTCCCTCACAGATGCCCACCACATGCCATGGATGGCCTGACATTGTGCAAGCACTAAACCTCACACTAATACAGCAAGAAAGAGAAGATCTCATTTTTAATGATAAGGAAATGAGGTTCATAAAGTTGAACCGTCATTGCCACCTTGCATCATTAGAAAGTGCCATGTCACCTATGAACACAGATCTTTCTGTATTCAAAGTTTAGGTTCTTTGCAATGCCCAAGGCTGAGTTGCAGAATTTGGAATTGAAAGGTACTTTAAATTTCATTATTTCTTAGTGCCTGAGATCAGAAAGTTATTTAGTGGCAACATTGGAATTAGAATCTTCTGTCACCTAGTCAAGTACTTTTCCAGCAAAAGAGTTTCTTTCATTAAGGTCCTGGCTAAGAAAAGTGGTGAAAGAATAAACACCAATAGTGGGGAGACAATTGAGAAAGGTAGAAAGGAGTTAGAGGTCATCGATTCAGATTTTGGTTCGCTGCTTCCTAGCAGTGTGGGCAAGTTCTATAACTTATGTCAGCCTCAGTTTTTCACTTCTAAAATGGCAATAATAATAACACTGAAACTGAAGTACTGAAAATGAGAGTTGATGTCAAATATAGGGCTAATAATTGAAACTTAAATTGTCTCTCTCTAGAAGGACTTTGTTTAGTGTTGAATCTAAATCTTTAATTTTATTTTAAGTAAAGGCAGTTTAAGAGGAGGATTTCAAAAGCTAGGAGCTACTTGATGAAACTGGAAGTTGTGTAATACTGAGCTAGGAGCACAGGCTCTGGAATCAAAGGTCAGTAGCACCATCAGCATTGGATAACTGTGTGACCTCAGGCACATCACGTGAGCTCGGGCAAGTTCACCTAACTTCTCTGTGCCTCAGTTACTCATCTATGATTGAGGGTTATCATGATTTTTATTTCATTAAGAGTGCATATAGATTAATGAGGCAGTGCAGGAAAAGCATGAACATAACATATTAACTCAGTAGATCACAAGAAAATGCTAGTCATTGTAATAACTATGAAATCTAAGATCTGAAGTAGAGCCAGTCACACATACACAATTTAATATGGTGTAATTATAAATGCACAAGTAGAAAGGTTTGTTCCATGGATTCAGAGGGTGTGTGTGTGTGTATATATATATATTAACTTTTTTAATAATATAATATTTTATTTTTACATCATTTTGTGCCTTTTTCCATCTCAGTTATAATCCCCAAGGGGATTCAGAATATATATATATATGTGTGTGTGTATATGTGTGTGTATATATATATTTTAAAGATTTTATTTGTACATACAGAACTGGGGTACAGGCTAGAGGCTCGGGCAGCGAGAGGCTTCACCAGAGACAGAGTGGGGAGCAGAAGAGGCAGATCGATGAAGTACACTGCTGAGGGGAGCAGCGGGCAGGTCAGGAGAAGTCTGCCCCGCCATGTGGTCACCTCCGGGGCAGGTGGGAATCGAACTCATGCGGAAGTGGCTTTAGCTTCTTAGTGCTGTGCTTTAACCCACTGCACCACCAGGGAGGGCCTCAGAATGTATTTTTAAAAAGAAGTTTTTATTGTCCTTTCTATAGACAACTTGATTTTGGAGGGAAACTCCAATACTAACTGATGTAATCTGGCCAATCATTTTACAAACTGACTTTTAAAAATTAAGTGATGGTTTGACTGAGGCATACAAAAGGAAACCTGTTGTCTACACACTAGTGATGAGAATGGGAATCATTGCTGCTTTTATGGAGAATAATTGGACATTACATAAAAAGTCATATGCATGTTGTTTGAGCTATTACGCTCCTGAAGCTTTACTTAAGAAAATAACTAAAGATGGCCACAAAGACTCACTCACTCATTCACGCCCAAAAAGTTATTAAATGTCCACCATGTGCTCTTATTCTAGGCTCTGGGGATAGCACAGTGAAAAATGTAGTGAAAGACACTGCCTTTGTAAAACTGTCTGGTAATGAAGATTCCTATTATACAAAGAACAAAGTGACCAATTAATTAGCCACAAATATGTAAAAATAATATGAAAGAGTTGTATAGGTCTATAGACACAAGCAACCAAAAAGCCCAGTTTAGTTTGGGAAGTCTAGGAAGGTTTCCTGGAGGAAGGTGCATTTCAATTGAGACCTGAAAGGCAGCAGGTGTTGTCTCTGACTGAAGAGGAACACCCCAAGCATATGAAGGTACCCTATACCAAGGCTATGGTCCCTTCAGCTGCAGTGTATCAAAGGATTTGGAGGAGGGAAGCATCAGCAACACTAATTTCCATGACAGAATTTTTTTGTAGGAGTGAAAAACTAAAAACAAAACCCAAACTACAAATATCTAACAACAAAAAATTGGTTAAATGCATTATTATGGTGCGCTCATTGAAAGGTATGCAGGAACCCTACACAACCTCTTATGTCAGAGAAGATTATTTTATAATTAAGAAATGAATGCTGTATTGTTTCATGAACAAAATTATAGAACTGTATAAACGGTGCAACACTATTCTTATTAAAGAAGAGAGGTATAGACAGAGGTCTGAACACACATGCCAACTTATTAAGTGTAATTGTATCTGCGTAGTAGCATAAGAGGATTTTTCATTTCCATCTCTTTTCTTTATTCATACTTTACAATGACCACACACATACACAATCTATATCAGTAAAACATTTGTAACAAGAACACTGTTTTTGCCAGTGTTAGGCTGGCAGCTGCATGGAATGGTGAAATGTTATGGAAGTTCTAGTGCTACACAGTCTTGGCTTTGGCTCTACCCATCAACCCTGCAATCTCAGGACATGAGATTTCCGTGAACCTCACTTGCCTATCTGTGAAATATGCTGGGATTGTTGCAAGAATTAAATAATGTAATGCTTACAAAGTGCTTAGCACAGAGGCTGGCCCGTTCATATGAGCTCAACAATATTAGCTAGCATATCAAAAAGAAATACAACCTAGAGAACCTAGAGAAGGAATACATTAGAACCCTTGGCTTTGCATTTAGGTAATGAGTTGGGGAACAGTCATACTCCGCCACTGCGGTTGCTCACCTTGTACCTTTGTGAATATCAGGGAATAAGAAGGGAGCATGTCCAGGGGTTGGCTGGGGCCAAGCAGACAAAGATTTCCACAGCTGACTAGGAGACTGGCAGATGGTCCCCACAGCTCACACCCACCTCTTCTCTACCCCTCTCTCCCTCCCACCTTTTACTCTCTCTTACTCCTACCTCTTTCCTATTTTCTATGCTGAACCATAAAACTTCCTCTTTGACTGGAGACCTTGTATTAGGCAGGCTGTGTTTCATCAACCTGCCCAAAGGCAGTACCAACCTCCATGTTGTGTACAGTCCCCCTCCCTCACTTGGCTGATATGAGCAGGGACCCTGTTAGCGACTACCCATTTGGTGTGACAGTAGACAGGCATGGTAGCTGTGGAGGGGAGGAGAAAGGCAGATGCAAGAGAGTTTTAGAGGGAAAAGAAAATACAAACTTTGGAGTCAGCTGATCTGACTTTGAATCCCAGTTCTATCTTTAAATTATTTCTAGTTCACTATAACCTCAGGCAAATTCTTTTCCCCCTCTGAACCTGTTTCTTCATTTGAAGATGAAGATAATGTTGTCCACCTCCTTGGCTGTTGTGATGATCAAATGAAGGAAGGTGTGTAGCTATTCGTTGAGATGCCTGGCATCTCAATTTAGATCGGTTTTCTTTTCTCCCTTCCAGAGTTTTGAGACATGGTACAGTAAGAATATGGTGCTAATCAAAGAATGGGAAGAACAAGCCAGCCTATTTGGGGATGTGTTTGAGATGTGTTTGACTCTGAGTTCAAGACAGCCAGTTGGGAAAATGCATACAGTAACTGCAGTGAGGCATAGGTGCACATTTCTGAACTACATTTATAATTGAAGCTCATTGTAGTGGGAGCAGCCAGGCAATGAAAGCTCTGAAGGGGAAAGCAGAGAAGAAAAGCAGAGACACATTCTGGGCTCAAGATCATTGAGGGGACATTTTCAAAGTCTGATACAGGACAATAAATGAATGAAGTTGGGTCAGGGTTAAAGTCACCAAACTTAAGTCAAGAAACTCAAACCTACACTTGTTTTTGTCACAAGGAAAATATTCTGGAGCCCCTCAACATAATCCATCTGCCAAAGCCAACATAAACCCTGCTCCTGTCCAGCTCTTTCTACCTTCTGCAGCGACCTGGTACCCTCTCTCCACACTATTCCTCCCCAACCTCCAGGAATCTCTGTGAAGATCATGGCCATCCTTCAAGATCCAGTGCAGGTCTTACTGTCATGAATGCTCTCTCTCCAGCCCATCACAGTATAACTGTCCTGAGCCCAAACTCCTAATAGTTCTTCACTACTGGTTTATGTTTAATTTTTTTTTTTTATGGCTGAGATGGGAAGTGTATTTCATCACATATACCCACACTGACAGCTTACAGTGACTGCTCAGAGAAGAATTATAATTCTTCTACAAATTTATTGGAAAGAAGCCTGGGTTGATTTTCATGTTTAGCTAGCATGGGGGGGGAGAGGGAGGGGGGGGGTTAGGGAAGGTGGCACATATGCTGCTTATTTGCTGACCATGGTTTTTTTATTTGGGTTTTCCAAATGGAGACAAAAGATTGGATATAGATAGTTTATTTGAGGCGAACCACAAATGACATGGAAGATGAAACAGAAAAGGGGGGAAGGTCAATAAGCATTTATCAAAATGTGGGCTACCCTTGGAGAGTCTTTCCAAGGACTCTCTAAAACTGTGTGCTTTACCTCCATTGGGAAACTTCATTTAGCCATTCACTCACATTCCCCATTGCCTTAGTGATGCCCTCTGTGGTGTCTGAAAATACCTTCAGACTGAGAACAGAACACTGAGTGAAAAACCTAGGGGGAGGTGTCTCTCCTAGGTGAAGCCATGTGAATATAGTCAGGACATCCACAAGTTCACTGCAATCGCCTGGGCATATCTTCTTCTCACTGCTTTTCTTCTTATTTCTGCTAGCTGCTTGAAGACAGAACCCCATTAAAAGCATATCGCACGTGGCTCTCCCTAAAAAGTATGCAATAGTCAATAGAAAAAAAATAGCTGATTTACTTACGAAGAAAAAGAAAAGGGAAAGTGATTAAAGGCATCAATTGAGACCTCTGGTTTATAGTTCATGATTAAATTTGCTGAATTAATTATCATGAAATGCAGCTCTTTATCAAAAGTAGCATACTTCTACTCTGGATCATTTTCATTACACTGGCATCATGTAGAAGGTCAGAGAACAAGAGAGACAGTACATTCCCAGGAAAACAACTCTGGATACTGTAAAAAACAGGGCAAAAAAAAAAAAATAATTGAGCATTGATGGAATGAAGGCACTTTATATGGAAACTGTACCCTCCATAAATGGACCAGTGAATTGGCCTAACAGGACTTCTTTAATTCAAGGTATGGCATCATTCAACAACACAATTTCTTATGTCCTCTATATTTTCTTTTTAAAAATTTTTATTTATTTGTGTAGAAGAACTGGGGAATAGGGAAGAGGTAGGAGGTGAGAGGGTTCACCTGAGGTAGAGTGAGGAGCATTACAGTCACTGCTGACGGGAGCCGTGGGTGAAACAGGAGAGGTCTGCTGCACCATGTGGGTCAGCTTCCTGGCCGGGGATCAAACTCAGGCTGTTGTGGTGGGCCACCATGATGTTAGTACTGAGAATTGACCCCTGGGCTACCAGAGAGGCCCTATCCCTTACATTTTAAAGCTATCTTTATATAATGAAAAGTTCTCTCACTTTCAACTTGACATGAATACTGATTATTAAATAAAGAAAACAAAAACAGATCTATACTAGAATCTCATTCCTATGAACAGAATTGTCTCCCTCCCCCCACCAATTCGTGTGTCCAAGCCATCAAATGTGACTGTATTTGGAGACAGGACTTGCGAGGCAGTCACTGAGGTGATCAAGAGGTCATGTGAATGGGGCCCTGATCTGATAGATGAGTGTCCTTCTGGGAGAAGACACCAGACAACTAGTGTTTTCCCTGTCCCTCCCCTCTCTCCTCTCTCTGCCTCTCTCCCACCCACTCCCCTCTCTCATTCCATCATTGAAGGCACAGCAAGAAGGAAGTCACCTACAAACTAGGAAGAGAATCCTCACCAGAAACTGACTTGGCCAGCACCTTGATCTTGAACCTCTCAGCCTCCAGAACTTTCAGAAAACAATTTCTGTTGTTTAAGCCCTCATGACTGATAAATTTGTTATGACAGTCATAGCTGACTACGCAGTCACTCCAGCTCCATCACTAAAAGTTCATGCTGAAGTCCCAACATTTTACAAAATACATGTTTCGCTGGATGAGAGGAGGGCCTTCTTACCTAAAAGTGTCATTTTTATTTTCATTACAGCTTTGAGGGAGAATATGGCCCTCAAAATAAGGAATTTTTATGCCTTTCTTAGAATTAAAAACCAGAGGGTCCCCAGCATTAAGCCCAATGCCTGATTCATAGTAAATTCTCAATCAGTGTTTGGCGGATATACTTTAGAGCATCCAAGATCTAGAATAGAGGCACTTTGCTCCTTTCCCAGGGCTTTTTTATTCTCTTCAACACTGCTTTTTCTTTAATGTCATGTAGTTTAAGGTGCTATGAAAGGGCTTCTCAAAGCTACACACGTCTATTCTAAGCTTAAAGTCTTAGGGAAATGATCTTGAACCAGTGAAAACTCCTATTTGGGATGCCAAGGGCAGTTTCAAATCCACATAGTTTGTTTTGGAGATGCAGGGAACACTGGAATGATGGTTGGAAGGTGACAAAAAAAAAGATGGTGGTGAGGCCCTCCCTGGTGGCGCAGCGGGTTAAAGCACTGCACTGAGAAACTAAAGCCACTTCCGCATGAGTTCGATCCCCGCCTGCCCCGGAGGTGACCACATGGCGTGGCAGACCTCTCCTGACCCGCCCACTGCTCCCCTCAGCAGTGTACTTCGTTGATCTGCCTGTTCTGCTTCCCGCTCTGTCTCTGGTGAATCCTCTCACCCTCCGCATCTCTGGCCTGTACCCCAGTTCAGTATGAATAAATAAATAAATCTTTAAAAAAAAAAAAAAGATGGTGGTGATCAAGGTGTGTTTTGCAGGAGATGACCACTGTAGGCCACTGGAGCTTAACCCCTCTGGGGGATTTTGGGGGTCAGGGCACAGAAAATACATGCCTCAGTATTAAATTCCTTATTTGCTACCAAGGGTGAGGGAGCTAGAGAATTGATACACCAACATCTGTCAATTACTAGCTGGTGGCTGTTCGCAGAGAATGCTTATTCTTCAACACAGCTGGCAGTCAAGAACACAGCAGACTCCAGAGGCTGGCAGAAGCCCTCCAGCTAAGTTCTGACATTTGGAAGTTGAGATGGTAAGTGAAGAAATAAGAAGGAATGAGAAGGTGCGAGTAGAGCACTGTTAGCACTTGCCATATGTTAAAGGCAGCCTCGTTCCCAGTTCATTGAAAAGCTGGTATTTATAATGCCCTTGGAGTACTGTATAGTAGACATGTACTCTGAGTGAACGTGGCAGCCACAGTAGACAAGTACTCTGAGTGAGTGTGGCAGATAAGCAAACTGTGTTTCCTGTCTCATATGGTCTTTGAGAACCCTGTTATTTCCTACTAAGGGCTGGGGCCTATTCCCTTGAACACAGTGGGGCTTTCAGAAGCTGCTGACTTCTGAGGATAGATCATTAAAGGTGATAGAGTTCAACATGTCTTTCTGTTCCCATCTCTCTGTCTTCTGTCTGTCTGTCTTTCTGTACACACTCTCTTACACACTCACCCCTTGGTAGACTTACCCCGAAACCACTACACTGGAGAGAGAGCGCTTGAAGAAATAATACAGAGATTGCTTGATGATGGTTGAGAAGACTGAGCTGTAGGAGCTGTCTCAGCTTGGATGACAGGTGGGTGAGTGAAGGGGTTTTCAGAATGACCCCAGTCACATCCATTTAATAAGTGCAGCCACAAGAGAGACTCTGAGTCATATATGCCTAATTACACAGGACTTGAATTCCTGATCCACAGAAACCATGAAAGATAATAAATAATTATTGTTATTTTAAGACATTAAGTTTTGAGATAACTTCTAGGTAGCCATAGTAACTGGAACAGTGCTTGATAAATAATATAATCTCACCTCCTCTACTCATAACCCTTCCTAAGATATGAAAGGAAACTTTCTTGTTCTGGATTCCACATTCTAGCAGATGGTATAGCCCAACCTCATGTTTTCTAAATGTCACATCTTCACAGTGTTGATCACATAAGGCTTTATGTTCATGTCGATATGTTAAGATTAATATACAAAGATGGGGTCTGGTGTTCAAGTCGACATTGTGGTGATTCCTCAATACTCACTGCATTCATTTTCCATCCTACAGAAGCTTGGTTTCTCATCTCCAGCTCTAGAAGTGGGCCCTGAAGGGTCATGTCTCAGTGATTAGACTACACGAATGGTCAGACAGAAGAAATCAACATTTGGCTTTCCCTGAAAATTAGTTAGGGATGATGTGATCGGCACCACTTTTAGGGCTTTTGCTGGAAAGCATTCTTCCTTTGAGAAGTTTCTGCTTCAGACATGTGTGCTAGAGTCATCCTTTTGCTATGAAGGGAATCAGCCTGTGGATGGAATCAACACATCAAAGGGACAAGACTGAGAGAGTCAGACAAAAAAAATAGTCTAGAACCTTGATCAAATCAAAGCCTAGACTATTTTTGCATTTTCAAGCCAAGGGTGTAAAGAAGTTGTCTTTATTGTTTAAACCACTTTGATATGAATTTTCTATTACTTGTAATCCGAAGAAAGCCCTCATGACTGATAAACATATGTCAATACATGCATATCATGATTATGCAGGTATCAACATATCAGACACTGTCATTTAGAATCAATGTGTTAATCTAGTGCCTGATGTCACTAGAACTGTTCTCTAGAGATAGAAAAGAGGAGCAATAATTAATCTCTACAAAACATTTTAGTACTTTCTTTGAACATTTCATCATGAATACTTTGAATTTCACCAAGAAAATAATCACTGTTTTCTTCATACCAAACATTCACAGGTATTTTGGGTTAGGACTTCAATATCTCTTTTATTTGGGGGGTGAAAGGTGGGGATGCAATTTACAACAGTGGAATAGTAAAAGTGACTTGGAAGGATATTTATGAAAGTGGCAAAAACACCAATTTTAGGGAACAATTTGAAAAGCACCTATTAAACAATTTTAGAGTTGTCCACATGTAAGAGCTTCTTGCATTGATTGTGGAACAGAGGCTTGGGGCTCCTGACGAGAGACACTTTGTCTGCTGAGACAATGATGGAGAGAAAAGAATCAGAGCCAGGTCCATGAAACACAGAGCCTGTGTTGCCTAGTCTAGAAGTTGCCATCACAACAATCTCTATTTTGTTGGGTGATTTTTTTTTTTTTGAGTGAATACACACAAAGCTTTGACTTATATTATTCTCATTACGTCCAATTGAATGAAATTTATGAAGCTTCTTACACAGTGTGTTCATTGTTTGGATTGGGATAACTGAAGTGTCAGGAATATTTGCTTATTGAAAACAACCAACCAGGCGAGGGTCACAAGGCATGCTGTTTTGGGGACAGCTGTGTCCTAAACAGGGGTGCCTTCCCAGGTGAAGTTCTCACCTGGTTAGGACCAACAGATTAGGAGCCAGAGAATCTTATTTTTTTTTTATATGTGAGAATCTTATTTTTAATACAAAGCATCACAGTTCCTTCCCTACATGGCTGTAACTTTGGAGAAATAATTTAGAGCTTTGGAATTAAATTGCTCTAAATAAAATGGTATTATCTACTTTACTTTTTGAGCTACTTTACTTGTAGCTCTAAAGGGATAATAGATGCGACATTTTATCAAGCATAAAATGTGTACACATGTGTACTGTTAATAAAATTTGAGTATGTCTGCTTAGTGGATGACATTGAACTGAGGAAATCTAATGAGTCAATGTTCTTGTTATTCTCTATTTTCTGTCCTGGTCTATGCTTTGGGAGACCAAAGAATTATGTTAATAAGACTTCATTATCTTGTGGTTTCTGGTTGGGTTTGGCCAATAAGAAGTGCTAATAAGAAATAAGAAATGGGAGAAGAAAAGTGGGGTGTTTATACCTCTTGCTCATTCTTTAACCATTAGAGGCCCAGACCTTAGATGTGCTCTATAGTCATAGTTCCAAATGGAAAGCCTCTTCCATCTCTGTAGTCATCGTTGGGTTCCAGATCACTTAACTTCCTTTCTCCTTCAGGTTGAGGTTAACAGTCATCACTGTGGCTGATTCTGACATCTGTCTCTGTTTTGTTCACTATCTTCATTGCCACCTCCAGACCTTTGAAGGTGCCATCTGGTTCTCTGACTGCAGCCATCGCAACCTCTGTGTGGATACAAAATCACCTTTTGTTGAATTGGTAATTCTATCTCTTGCTGGAGGAAGTCTGTGTTGTTTCTTGTTTTTGGCCTTTAGGAGGTCAGAAAGATGATTCTTGTAGGAATGACTAGAATTGGTTCTTGACAAAACACTGGGAGGTGGTGCTGTTTTTTATCATCAAACTGGATGCTTTTTTTAAGTTTATGGGAGATTAGGTCTCTACCTGTTCTTCCTCTGCCACTCCCTGTGCATGGGTTTTCCCTGAGTTCAGCTAGTCCTTCCCTCACACTCATCCACTGCTCTCGCAGTCTCCAACCTTCACCTGTGGCCTCATGTCCTGACTGATTTTCAGTGATACACAGTGAATCTTCTGAGGGAACTCAGCCTTACTCTGTTTTCTACTGCCTGTTTCCAGCTTCCTAATATCTCTTCAAGCTGCCCAGGCTTGGAATCTTGCCTCATCTTTAACATCTCCACTTGGTCTCTTTGGCAACCAGGTCCCACATACTTGCTCCTTCCCTTCAACTTGTTCTTTGCACACTTGTCATCTTAGTTTAGACCTCTCTTGTGTTTCCTGAAATTCTGTGACAGGATTTCCAATCGACCTTCCATTCTCTACATGCTCTCCCCAATTCTGTACATATGATTAACTTCTGTCATGTTAGTTTCCTTGAAACCTGGCTTTCCTTGTGTCCCTTCTCCATATGTCCTTCAAAGACCCTGGTATTCATGATGCACAATGTGAACACCTGATCTTGATATTGAAAGCATGACACTGTCTGCTTGAACTGTTTATTACCTGAGAAACCTGCTCTGCTTTCTCCCTCCTGACCAAAACAGGGACTTTCCAGCCTCTATCTCAATGCTCACCTGCGCTCTGCTCCAGGTGTGATGCCTTCCTGCCTCATTGTGTGAACACAATTCTTCAATGCCAAGCTCTAAGGCTACTTGCTCTGAAACTCTTTAGCCACTTCAAGCCACAGTGACACTTCCTTCCTTCCAAGCTCTATAGTAAGTCCCAGAATATTTTTGCTGAAATGAACTTCAACTCCTAACAAAGCTAGTTACACTAGTCATTTGAGGCATATAGCACGTTTTGACTATCATGTGTCTCGCACAGCAGTAAGCCCTTACCATTTATAGAATCAGCAAATGAAAATGTAAACTATGCTAGCTTACCCAAACTGTTGACTCTTTTAAGAGATTGAGCATTCATAAGTATTTTGCATATTAATGGATCTATAGCAGTAAAGCTAGTAACATAGAATTTAAGTTTAAGAAAGAGTGGTGATGATGATGATAATAAATGTCTATTATATTAAATGTATATTATAGCCATGTATTGAGTACTGTGTATCAGTGCTTCGTATGCATGCCTTCCTTTTATGCTTCTAATCAACTCATGAAATTAATATTATTATAATGGCTACTTTATATATCAGGAACTGGAGGCTCTAAGCAATTAAGTAAGTTGGCCAAAATCATACCTATAATAAGAGGAGAAATTTAATTCAAACTCGGATCTGGAAATGCTAAAGCCTATCCTGCCAACTAAATCAGTCAAATTTTGGAGATCTACATGGACATCCAAGGGTACATTGTGTACTGGGAAAATGTGGCACCAAGTTTATCTTCATCTTCCTTCCAGTGAGGACAAGATCTTGTCTCAAAGCTTTTTGTGCCCTTCCAGTGGTACTAAGAATAGTGATTTGTATATTGTCACACTCACTTCTAGTTCATTAATTGATTACAGTTCTAATACACTTCATGCCTGAATTTCAAGTGTTTCTTGGTTAGAGCTACACTGTAGAATCAAAAATTCTCTTTCCACCACATCATTATCATAGATACTTCAGTTTATCTGGTCACTTGTCCCTAGAACTCTTCCCTTGGCATGGCTTTGTATCATGGTCTTAGCTAAGCTGACAGTGCTTCTGGTTTCCTTTGTGCAGGTCCAGTTTAGGGGTGGTCACAAGAGACATTTGTTTGAGATTGGGAAGGCAGAGGGAGGAAGCAACAATTTTCTGGAGATTGATGGGGAGTACCGGGGATCCCTGTTGGACCATGCTGGTTGAATGCCTCATTCAGTTGGTGTGGACCAGATCTTGGTCTCCTGTAGTTCCTTCAGCTCCTGCTCAAGATCCGCCTTCGGATTCTCTGATTTGCAAGTTTGCTGGGTGTGCAGTTCTATGGAATGGATGCCATGTGTTGTCCACCTTGGAGTCAGCGGCAGACAGACATGGGTTCTTCCTGTGTTGATTGGTTTTTATATTTCCAATTTATGTTGTTCCCCCTGCTTCCAGTACAGCCCCACATTCCTTCTTAATTCCCTGAATTACTGAATCACAGAGACTTCAGCTCCCACTCAGTGTGGCGGCAACAATCTGCCTTCCACTTCACCAGCTCCCACAGTGGTGCAAAATCTAATTTTTTTTTAAAGATTTATTTTATTTGTTTGTACAGAACTGGGGTACAGGCCAGAGATGCGGAGGGTGAGAGGATTCACCAGACACAGAGTGGGGAGCAGAACAGGCAGATCTACGAAGTACACTGCTGAGGGGAGCAGCGGGCGGGGCAGGAGAGGTCTGCCACACCATGTGGTCACCTCCAGGGCAGGCGGGGATCGAACTCATGCGGAAGTGGCTTAAGCTTCTCTGTGCTGTGCTTTAACCCGCTGCGCCACCAGGGAGGGCCGCAAGATCTAATTTTTATAATACATGTTCTGTATCATTCAGAACGACTCTGTTTCTCTTTTCATCCCTAGCTGATACACCCTCATCCCCTGGCTCCCTAGAGTAGTGACTGCCTTGGTCACATTGGCTGCTCCAAAGTAGTAGGTTCATGGTGATTGGTTGAAGTTACCATCAGAGTGGGAAGACACCAAGGATTGGTGAACCTCTCAAATTCTTTCTCTTTCCCTCCCCACAAATTGTGGTGGTGTTTAAGGAGGCAGGAGCTAGAGCAATTCTGACTCATTATGAAACTCAGTGTAAGACACCTCAGAGTTACTCAAGGTTGTATCTAACCAAGCAAACCTGAGTTGAACTCAACTCCACTGTCACTGCTTTTGGAAGTTGTGTGGCCTCCCCCACCATTTTGTGGTTGCTTTCAGATGTCATTGGCCTCCATGGCACTAAGGAATGGAGCTGGGCTTGTGGTTAGTCACAGAACACTAGAGTTAGGGGTTGACTGTGATAAGTGCTAGGATCCCAGAAACGTTGAAGGTTGATTTTTAAAAGGAGGATTTTGAGTTCAGAGCTATATGATTCAAGAGACCATGCTGTTTTCACTACACTCTGCCCTTGATACCTTTTTCAAAGGTACATATTTTCATAATAAATATTGGGAAAGCTAATCCCAAGGCATGACTCATTAATGGTGAAATTTCAGACTTTAAGACTCCTGGTTGAAGTCAGGTATCTTTTTGTTATGCATACAAGAGCTGGGGGATAAGCCAGAGCTGTGAGGAGTGAGAGGGTTCACCAGAGACAGAGTGGAGAGCAGAACAGGTGGATTGACTGAAATACACTGCTGACGGGAGCAGTGGGCAAGACAGGAGAGGTCTGCTGTGTCATGTGGGTCAGCTCCCTGGCTGAAGATCTAACTCGTACTACAGTGACTGCTGATAGCTTGATAATGCTGAGACTTAATTAACTCCATATATCACTAGGGAGGCCCAACGGTAGGTATGTTTGAATTAATCTGCAGAACCTGTGGGATCATAGCACTTAGTATAGGCAACTAGATCTTTGTAGTGATTATGATGAAGTATGTACACATGTTGAATGGCAATGCCATATATCTGAAACTACTAATATGTTATAAATCAAAATAATGTCAGTATAATTTTTTTTTCCTTAAAAAGGCAGGTGCGTCAGTCACTATCCATGTTACACTAGGTGCCTTGCCTTTTAAATAACCCTTTCTATAACTTTTCTTTAAGTTCATCTTGGGGTAGGGGGGTTTCAGAGTCATTTACCCATTTGCTACTGAGCCTGTATGATGACAGGCTCAGCAATTAAATCTACAACCTGAAGGGGCTCTGCCTGTCAAAGCTTAGTCATGAGCAATCACGCAATCCTAGGGTCGTCTTAGGAATAGTCATCTGAGCTAATAAGAAAACATTCTATTTATTTAAATCACTGGGCTACAAAGGCATTTCTGAGACACATTTGTTTTTATAAGATGTTGTAGCTATTCTCAATGTGTCATTTAATTGTTGATTTATGCTTCTGCAGATAGTAGTATTGACTTTATCCCACTCATGGGTGACTTTCTGCTGTAACATGAGTAGAACCTTTTTCTTTTCAATAGGAACACAGTGTTAGTAAACTGTGACCACTAAGCAACATTCACCAATTTCTATGTGCCCTTTTCCCACAAGACAAATTGCACTAATGGAGGGAAAATATAATCCCTGCACACTGTCTTGCTATAAACCTCCTTTTCTAGAAAGGACAGTTGGTTGTTGTTTGATATTTCTATAGGGGAATTTACAAATATTTCCCACAGTGCTCTGTAGGAGGTAAGAAAAACTGAGAGTTGGCCTCAGGGGAGGTTAGAGGTATAGTTAGAACAGCATCCTCAGTTGAGACAGTGAAACAAACCCCCAAGCCCCATGCCTCAGATTTAAGAGAAGACTGCAACCTTTCCATGTCTGCTTCTGAGAACTCAAGAGGTTTATCAGTTTGGAGGATGCTTGGACCACCTAGCAGGGGAAGAAAAGAACTTTCAGCAGAGTGATGGAAGCATGCAGGAAATATCTGAATCATGCTTTGAGTGGAAAAGTTGAGACAAGCACATCATTCGAGACCCTGCCTCTTCAAATGGTCTTCTTGTTGGCAATGAAAAGCACTGAATTTGGGCAACATTCTAAAACAGATTTTTTTTTTTCTTTCAGAAATGTTTTGTAGTGTTCAGCAAAGAGAACTCGCACATCTATGTATTTAATTCCTACCTATTTTTTGTAAACTGTATTGTCTTAATATTTTTATGATAGTTTATTTTTACATCATTTTGTGCAGTTCAGTATTCTTTTTTATATAATAGTTTATTTTTACATGATTTTGTGCATTTTTCTAAAACATATTTAAGCGTTCAAATTTTTTTCTCACTCTAAGCTGGTGAGGCACATTTTACTATAAGTCCAATTTAAAACTGGGGAAAATGAAGTTCAGAGAGGTTAAAAATTTTGACTAAGGTCTCACAGCTTCTAAGTGGTGAAATGGGAATTTGAACCCAGGCAGCCTGACTGGAAAGCCTGACAAGACATGGGGACTAGCAGGCTCCAATGGAGGGTGACTTTCTCTTACTCTCTATCCCACCTTTTAAAGTTTATTCTGAAAATAATGGTCAGGGTCACCTTTATCACACAAAGGGAATAAAGAAAGAAAGAAATATGGAGGAGGAGGAAATGGAAAATAAAACTCCCACTAGGGTCTGGCTATTAATGTATCTGCCTTATTCTTACCCTTGAATAGATCAGTTTCTGAGTCTGCTACTGAAAAGGAACCAAAAATGATCTTGAATTGAAACTTCTGTATAGGAAGGTGCCGTGATGAGCTCAGAGAGACCACAGCACATCTCTGCAAGAGCTGTGAGCACAGTCGTCATGGTTGCTTCCAGTTGACTGGGGCGGGGGTGCCGGTTAGGTGGTTTCCAGTTCTGCTGAACTACCTGACTACCCGTGCCAATCTTGAGTTCTCCTCTCTGCAGGATGGAGAGAATGGGGAGAAAATGGTCTTTTCACGGGAAAGACTTCCATCAAGGCTGACTTTGTAGATGCAGAACCCCAGATAATACCAATATCTGTCAAGTCCTCTCCTCTTTGACTTCACCTCCTATCATTTTTTCTCTTTTCTTTGCTTAAGCCACATTGGTCTTTTCACTGCTCCTGCAACATGCCAGGCATTTCTTACCCCAGGGCCTTTGAGCATGCTCTTTCTTCTGTCTGGAATCCTTTCCCTCTAGGTATCATCCTGGCTTGTTTGCTTTCCTCTTTCAAGCCTTTCCTCAAATATCCCCCTGTGTAGCAAAACCTTCCTTAGTCTTCCTTAATTTCAACCATAGTTGAAATGTATGCCCCATCCTCCTCAAGTTTCTCCCATTCCTGCTTTAGTATTCTCCTTATCATACATCCACCCCATCCTGCTTATTGAGTTTTCTTATTTCTTATTTATTTATTATCTCTCTGTTTGTTTGTTTATTTTTTCCCTGGCTGGAGGCAAGCTTCTTGAGAGCAAATATCTGTATCTGCCGTATTCCAGCACCCAGAACATTATGTAGCTGGTACCCAATTCAAACACATTGTATGTACTAATGAATGAATTACTGAATCCTAGTTCTGTCCTTTAGTATCCAGACAGCCTTTTAGCAAATTAGTTAATCATAGAAGTCCAAGATTCAGTACTTCTGTTGCCTAAGTCCTGGATCAGGGTGGTAATTCTTCCCCTTCTATTGTGAGTTTTAAACAGAATAATGGAAATACATACCTAGCACAATACTGCATTTACCTTGTAAATTCAATGAAAACAATACAAATAATAGTAGCAAGTGTTTATAGAGCACTTCCTATGAACCAGCACTGTTTAATATCTTAATTCTTTTTTTTAAAAGATTTATTTATTTATTCATACAGAACTGGGGTACAGGCCAGAGATGCGGAGGGTGAGAGGATTCACCAGAGACAGAGCGGGGAGCAGAACAGGTTGACTGAGAAGTCCACTGCTGAGGGGAGCAGCGGGCGGGTCAGGAGAGGTCTGCCATGTGGTCACCTCCGGGGCAGGCAGGGATCGAACTCATGTGAAAGTAGCTTTAGCTTCTTAGTGCAGTGCTTTAACCCGCTGTGCCACCAGGGAGGGCCCCTTAATTTAATTCTTAAAACAACCATTTATTTTTCCCTGATCATTCTGTTTGAGAAACAGTAATAACTCACCTGAGGTCCCATGACTGGAAAAATTCAAACCCATCTATTTTCAAAGTCCATAATTTAACCATGTTACCACACTATTCCCTCATGGCCAGAAGATACAATTTATAACATACCGGCTTGGTAAAACCCATTCAAGGAGGTAAAACCTTTGATTTTTAAATTTTAGTTTTTTTTTTAAATTTCATAACAGTTTATTTGTACATATTTTTGTGCATTTTTCCATCTCAGTTGCAGTCCCCTTGGATTTCCCATCACCAAATCACCCATGTGCCATCACCATAATCCAGTGCATTTCCCTTCCCTAGCTGTTTTTGATCCCATTCCCCACTCCACCCCTACCCTATATACCAAAATGCCTCTGGTATATAGCTGTTCATCATTATCATTATTTTCTTGCCTGTTCCATTATATTTCTGCTATGAGAGAAACCATCCGGTATTTTTCCTTTTCTTTCTCGCTTATTTCACTAAGCATGATCTTTTCCAGCTCCATCCATGTTGCTGCAAAAGATATATGTTTCTTTATTTGGTTGCTGAGTAATATTCCATTGTGTATATGTACCACATCCTTTTAATCCAGTCATCCATTTTTGGGCATTTGGGCTGTTTCCATGTCTTTCCAATTGTGAATAAAGCAGCAGTAAACATGGGGGTGCAGGTATCTTTTTGAATCAGTGTTCTTGTGTCTTTTGGGTAGCTATCTAGGAGTGGGATTGCTGGGTCATAGAGAAGCTCCATGTTTAGCAGTTTGAGGAACCTCCAAACAGTTTTCCATAGTGGATGTACTAGCTTGCATTCCCACCAGCTGTGCAGGAGAGTTCCTTAAATTTTAGTTTTCAATCTGGTGGAATGTCTTTATGGACTATACATGGTCGTCATTCAATTTCCAAGTCAATTGAACTATTTTAGATAGCAGCCTTGTTGTATGTAATACAAGTCATGATTATCTTTGAACATGAAATACTACCATTGAGGAGATAGTTGGAAAATGTGTTTTATTTAGACACAGTCTATATTAATTAATACATTTATATTTTTAAATAGAGAGCAGAGTCATTTAGTTTCCAAAGTTTAGTGGAAACAAAACCCAGGGTCATGGAGACACACCCTACACCAGCACCTGCTTTTGAGGCTACCTCAAATATATTATTGTCCTGTTTTTCTCATGAATTGGCTTTGGTGACTTGTGATTCCTGTGCATTTAGCATATCTCATAAGCAACAGTCATTCATAGTCTATTTTAAGTGTAGTTGTTAAAGTGCTTGGTTTCGTTCATGAGCGCGAGCTCAGTGAGGCTGGATCATCTCCATTCATGGTGTTGGTTTTACATACCCAGCATGGGGGCATACACACACAAACTTTCCAAATCATCTTTAAAAGTTTTCAGTTCCCGTTTTTCTTTTTTAGATTTCTATTGCCTTCCTAGTAGTGTCTCAGACATTGCCAGTTTGTCTTTCTTGTGAGTTCTTTAGAAGGCTGGGTGTCCCAGGAGTTTGGTTGGGACTCAGTCTTTAATTTCCCACTGGTTTTAATATGACTCTTTTTTTCTGCAATGAACAGAAAACCATTCTAGCCGGCTCAAGACAAAGGGCTTTAGCATATTATCTTATGCCACATTATTTTTTAAATCAATAAGGGTTGTTCATAGAAATCCAACAGGAACCATTTTAAATGTTGGATTCAAGTTGCCCAGAACTCAAGTGTCATCCTAGACTGAAGGAGTCCTCCAGGTCTTCAGCCGCAGGAATCCATGGACCTTTTATTCCTATGATTAAGTAACTACTTTTGGTTCTAATGCTAATTAATGCTTTTTTGCTTCATGTTCAGAGCCCTAAGAGAGAATCTGATTCGCCTATCACATGTTTCAGAGCAAACTAATTCTCTAACCAATGTATGGATTGTCTGCAATTGGTTCTGGTGCCAATGGCTTGGCCAGTCATTTATAGACATAGGAAATAGGACACTGAATACTAAGAAGAGTGGGCAAAGGTGGATCCCCTAAGCAGAGGCTGTGGGTGAATTGGCACAGTGCTGACCTTTCCAAAATACCAACTTGTAAGAAACCGATGTGTTAACCAAATTGCACAGCAGTATACCAAGACATGATGTTAGGTTGATAAGGATATAGATGCAATTTGAAAGACATCTATCTGCAAGGTCACACACATGCATTTTTGCAATTGCCATGCTTCAAACACAAAACAAAATTTATCATTTTTTTGGTGATTTATTTTCTATTTTAAAAATGTCTATTCTTAGCCCTCCCTGGTGGCGCAGCGGGTTAAAGCACAGCACAAAGAAGCTAAAGCCACTTCCGCATGAGTTCGATTCCCGCCTGCCCCGGAGGTGACCACATGGCGCGGCAGACCTCTCCTGACCCGCCCACTACTCCCCTCAGCAGTGTACTTCGTCGATCTGCCTGTTCTGTTCCCCGCTCTGTCTCTGGTGAATCCTCTCACCCTCCGCATCTCTGGCCTGTATCCCAGTTCTGTATGAATAAATAAATAAATCTTTAAAAAAAAAATGTCTATTCTTTTGCCTGGTAAGTCTAGCTGTTGAAGTCCTGATTTTGGTGAGCAGGTGGCACACAGCACAAGTCTAGCTTTCCATTCATAGACTTCAGTGTATTAACCAAACTGAATCTGACTTATCCTTTTTATTTGCCAAACTTGTTATTGTAGTTTAGTCATGATTGAACTGTCAAAATATTTGGCTGATTATCAGCATTGACTGCTTATCTGCATCCTTAGGAGACAGCTTTAAACATAGGCAGGATGTGTCATGACTTCAGAGGTCCCTTGTGTCAAATACATGAATACCACAGTGCCAGTGAGTTCTCTGATGACTGGCCTGCTGCCACCCAGGGGCCCTTGAAAACAAGGACAGGTGATAGTAGTAGTCTGATCAGAATAAAACTGTTAAGAAGCAAGGGGCATGTTTCAGGTCTAGATGTATTGCTGCTATGGGTTGAGGTGTGTGTGTGTGTGTGTGTGTGTGTGTGTGTGTGTGTGTGTGTGTGTGTGTGATGGGCAGATCTGTTGATATAAAGAATGAGACTAACTTGGCCTGCACTATAACCCTGGAAAACCTAGAAAATACCAAATCCTTACACTTAAGGCAGTTTTCCTCCGAGTTGAGCCACTGCCCATGGCAGGCATTGGGCTTTGGTGATCTGTATTTGTGTGAACTACACCTTATTGTCTTGAGTCCCCCACAGGATATAACCTCTTTTGTCCCTGGAGATCCACCCCCCTCTAACTGTGCTCTTTTGTGGCTTACATCACATTCTACCTATATTATCAGTCTACCTGCTTTTTCCTAACTCTGATGGAAATTTCTTTTAAATCAACATCATTATTTGGTGCCATGGCTTGGAATTTATCAGACATGTAATAAATATTTGTCAGATGACTAGAAGTAAGAATTTCAATTACATTTTCAATCATCAAACTGACCTTGTTCCATGTTTCTTTATTGTTCTTTCTGCACAGTGGCAGTATTTGGCACAATGTCTGAGATGGGATCATTACCTACTGAAACGTATTTGAGTGCCCACAATGGAATACTAATCAGCGATCAAACAGATAAACTCAAGTCTATTTGAAGCAGCATGGATGAAGCTGGAAGGGATTATTCCAAATGAAATGAGCCAGAGGGAAAAAGATAATTACTGGATGGATTAACTTAAATGCAGAATCATCAGAAACCAAAGGATCATACAAAGACAAACTGTAAGATGGACACTTGAAGGCAGACCATAGATCTGAGATATTCAGTAGGGGAAGGTTAGGGAGATGGGGAGAGTAGAAAATGGGGAGGGAGAGCTGGAAGGGCACAATGGAATGTGGTAGAGGACTATGGGTGCTTTCCTGGTGCAAAACTATAGTGGCGTCATCTGAGGGGAAATATTTGTTATCATGAAAAAATATACAAGGGTATTTAAAAAAATTTATGATGCTTAAAAAATAATTTGAATGTCAAGTTGTCAGGTTTATATTCAAATGTCTCTAATATGAGTACTGTAAAACATCATTGGTGTATCAGCGTAATGCACAGAGCATAGAAGGTACACAAGCATAGCTGATTTCCAGAGCGAAGATGGAATTAGAAGCAGAAGAAAATAAGAGTAGAATGAGAATAGAGGAATGGGAGTAGAAAAGGAGGTAGAGGAGGAGGGAAGACATGTAATAGCTAGCATTATTGAGAGTTTACCTTGTGCAAGGCCCTGTTATAAGCATTTTGCATATTCATTCATTTAACACACAGGAGACCTGTGGGGAAGGTGTTATTACCTCATTTTACACATGAGTGTGGGGTGCACACTCATGCAGGTTGCCAGTTCACCATGCAGTCTCTTCTCTGGGATCCCTTCTCTTTTTCCTTTCCACCCTCCATCTGTTTGTACCTTATAAATTCAAATATTTTTGAGAACTTTAAAGTATTATTAAATGTTAAAGATTGAAATATGGTTTAATCTAGTCATTTATTCATTCATTGATATATTCACAGAATTTCACTAGCCATTGTAAAATAACAGTTTTCCAGCAGTGAGTTTATTTACCTTCTCAGGAGGTCTTGCACAGTCAAAAAAAAGGTGACCATAGTTCCTGACATAATCCTATGGGCCTTGCTGGCCCTTTTTCTGCTCTCATTGAAGTGAGCCTAGGTCTTTGATATGCTTCAAAATAGAATTTCCACAAGATAGACAAGTTCATGTCTTTCTGACTTTAATGCTTCTCAGTGTATAACACTGGTTCAGTATTTTTCAAAACTAAGCAATGTTTTCCTTCATAGGTGTGACAATGGGAAAAAATGAAATGAAGGATGGAACCAGAGAGTCCTCTCCTGCGACAGTTGTATGTGAGGTGTTCAAACAACCACAGTGTCTGCTTGAGAACGTCTACTTTCATGTCATACCAGATGAAAGAATTTATTGCCTTGAATTTGCTTTCATTTCAATGACACTATTCCAACATCTCCAGTGTCATTTGGTTAAACAAGTCCCACTTCCCTATCCACTCTTATTATTAACATTTAGGTTAGATATACCATTTTCTCACCAGAAGCTGGAGGTTGTATCTAGAACAGAATGGCTAAGTCAAATAGCACTTGGTCCTAATAGACAAAAGACACCCTTCCAGGAACATAGATGTCCTTTGTACACATTGCCCAAAGAAGAGCAAAGATTACATAATTCTTCAGATATTATTCTTGGCCGAAGTGGAGAATTGAGGTAGCATCCAGGGTTTGGCAACACAAGTACTTCACAATAATGCCACACTAATCTTATATCTACATCCTAGAACAACCGTGGGTACACCTACTAGCACTCAACAAGTATTTGTAGAATAAGTGAAAATAAAAAGGAAAAAAAATCATATTTAAATCATAACTCTAGAAAGTCATTGTTGACTATAAGTAACTGAAAATTCTGGCTTTTCTATTAGAATTACATGCTACATGTATAATAATAATTTTAAAAGATGTAACCTCAAATTTGAAGGCAAGTACTGATTTGAAGTGAGGTTAAAGAGGACTGAGTTTGGCCAGCTTTATTATTGCCAAACTCAGCTGATTGGAAGTAGTATAGCTATAAACCTTGTGGAAAGTTTCTAGAAAACTGGCTCCTTTTCAGAAAATGTCTCAAGTTAACATCTTTTAGCCTATGGGGAAGTAAATTCTTCATTCCCTGAGCTAAGAACTTCATAAAAGTACAGAATGCTAGAGGTCATCTTACCCAATTTTCTTATTTCTCAGATGAAGAAACTGAGTCCTGAGAGGTGGTTGGTCTTGAGTAAATTAGTGATGAAATTGGCATTAAAACTCAGCTCTTCTACTTTAAGTACATTTCTCCATTTCACAGTGTATCAGTAAGAAGTGCATGAATGTGTAAGAAGGAATGGGTGGTGTATTCAACCAGGTGAGGGGAATTTAAGAAAGGTACAATTTGAAAGGTATGGGCAGAGCTAAGAAAGGAAGTGAAGCACTCCAGGTCATGCAAATGGAGAGTCATTGCATGCCCAGAACTGAGGGAGGTGTAGGAGCAGCTATTGTATCTAGAGAGAGCAGGGTGCTGAGAGGGTGCCTAACAGGATGAACTTTGGAAGGGGGATGCAGCCAGCAACTTGAGAGCCAGAGGGAGAAATAGCCCAGCCTCCTTCTTTTCCCAATTGCAAGCCAAAGGTCAAGAGAACCTATTACTTGGTTCAGAGGTTCTAGGTTCTAAGGCACAAAACAAAGTGGGAAAAGTAGAGAGTAGATGGGAGGGTGAAGGAGGCAGGCAGAAACTTGTGGAGAATAGGCAGTACATTGATGTAGGAGATAAAATAAGCCCTATTTTTGCCTTCACTTTAGCTTCAAGTAGTAATCATCTCTACAACTGAGCTTACATTAAGAAAAATCTGTTATCATATAAGAAATAGATCTTCATAATAGAAAAACTAGAACATGCAGCTATTTAAAGAGATTGTAATTATATTCAACATTTGTGGCTGATGTATTTCTAGACTTTCTGTTCATCCATCCCTTCATCGACCTGTCTGTCCATTGGTTATTCATACATTCATTCGTTCTTACCATCCATTCATCCAGCCAGCCAGCCATTCAGCCATCCATCCATACTTCCCATAACTTACTGATTATGTGTATCATGGTCTTCTAGGATGTGTACATCAGAATAACCAAAATAGGCAAGAATTCCATTCTTAAAGGAAATACCATTCTAATGGAGAAGAGTCTCTATGAACAAGAAAAATAACCACAATGATAGTAAGTTATATCGCGATTAAGTGGTAAGAGGTGAAAGGAATTAGAGTGTTAAGGGGGAAAGGATTGTGATTTTAAATAAGGAGTGTGGGCATATGTGGACAGACAGAGATACAGATAGATGGCTGTCTGTAGGGCTTTTCCTCTGGCTAATTGCTGAGTATTCAGGTAATGGGGAGCGTAGGTGGTGTGACTTCCCCCCTCCCTCGCAGTTTCAAAATGTCTCTCTTTAGATTTTTTAAAGGGCAAAGCTTTCTCCACTCCTTATATTAAACATTAAAAAAGTGCCGGGGGGAATCCTTAGTGTGAGTTTATTAACCAAATTCTTGGTGTCCTTTTCTAGCTGAGTGTTTTGGGGAAGTCATTTAAATCTCTCATAGCTTCAGTTTTCTTGTGTGCAAGAAACAGAGGGTCTTGATGATAATTAAAGCAAATAAGATTGAAACTGAGCCCAGCACACAGTTGATAGTCAATAAATGGTGGTTCCTTTCCTTCTCTAGGCAGAACTATGGAAAAGGTATTCTGGTAAAAATACGGCTCCAAGAGCTAGCGAGTATGCTGAGCAGCCTGTCATGTATGAATAGCTGGCCTCAACTGACCCATCTATTTTCCAGGCAAGCCATTTACATGTGTATTTCACTAAATGCTTATTTTTTCGAAGGACAAATGAGACACAGTCCGTCTTCTGCAGCTAGTATAGTTCAGAAGTAAGGTTTGATGACATCAAGCATTTCTTTATCAGATGTGCTCTTCCTTTCCCCTGCCCTCACCCTTCAAGAAGAGGCAGATTTGATTGAACCAGAGTGTTGGGAAAGGTTTCATTAATTTTCCAAAACCTATAGAGCTTTCTAGACTGCCAGGTAGGGACAATATAACCCTAGAAAAGTTTCTTCACTAAATCCCATTAATACAATGGTTCTGAAAGTATGGGGGTGGGGTGTGGCTAATTATCATGGGTAGAAATTTTTTTTTTTAATGTCAGGACTTTACCCCTTGAAATCTGAGATAATATGGCCTGGGGTAGGGCCTGGCTGTCCATATTTTCTGTCATAGTCCCAGATATTTCTGATGTACAGCCAGCTAGGACATTTCCTTGGGACCCTGTTAATTCATCTTGAGAAGCTTCTATTTTCATTTCCCTGTTGTCAGTAGGAGCATGAATTATAATTCTCCCTGATAGTAGAGAGCATGTTGGACAAACTAATCCAGGCTTCCTCTGCTCTTTAATAATAATTTTAGGACAGGATAATGTCTAGTTTCCCTGAAGCATTAATAGGAGAGAGACTACCTCTTGACTAGCCAATTGGTGTTCTTTGGTTATTGAAGGTACAGTCTATAAAATGTGCTACATGCCAATCATAGCTTCTACATGGGCATTATAAGAGACCTAGTTAAAATTTTGCCCAAATCATGGTATACAATATTAGAACTGCCTCTTTTACTTTTCACTCTAGAAGGCCCATCAAAACCAAAACCAAAACCAAATTGTAATTGATTGATTGGCATAACTATTTATCAGTAATTAGCAATTTCCTTTTCCAAGACTTCAGAAGTCTTTTTTTGGAGAAACAAGAACATACTGGAACTTTCTGGTAGGTTTCCACAAATATGAGTTGGAAATGGTGCTGATGTCAATAAATGCAGAGTGAATTTGGGCCTCAAATTACATCACTTAGGTCTTGATATTGCATTCCTCTTAAGGATAAGGGCTCAGATTGTCAAAATATCTAGGAACTCTGGATGACAGATTTGGGGAGAAACTGCTTGAGTAACTAATATGGTGGTTTTGAAGTTGTACATTGATCAACTTCCTTACATAATCGTGCATATTAAATGTAGTCATGCATATTAAACATAAATTATCTACATTTAATAACTTGTCTACACTTAGCTGTACATCCATTCTAACATTTCTTCAATGTCAGTAAATGAATGTGATCATGTGATCCCGTCTACATTCATCATAGCAAACAAAGAGTTAAAATTTCTAATTGGAAGGGGCAGTTCTTTTTAAATTGATTTGTGCTATGTAATTTTGTTTTGTTCTGATCTCTGTGTCACCTTACTTTTGGTGTAGTTTCTACACCAAAATGAAATGAGTGAAACGCTCATTTGTGTCTCTGTGGTGTTCCATTTCAATAAGACCCTCTAAATCAACCTATTCATAAATGGTTGTATTAATACATTAAAGAAATAGTCTTCTAGCAGATTCACTATTTCATCCTTTAAGTAATAAACACAGCCAAGAAAATATATTTAAATCTATGCACTCGTTTTCATGTGTGTCACAATGCCAGGATATATCCATAAAGATTGTCTTCTCATCCCCATAAAGATTGTCTTCTCATCCTTCATTAGTTATTCTTTTCTCATAAATTAACAAACTATGTATTCTTTTGTCTTGTTATAAATTATGACATTATTATTTTATATAATTTGTAATTATTGCAGAACATGTAAAATATGGGCAAATAATAATGACAGTCATTATTTGTTCAGTGAATTTATACCAGGCACTCTTTCTAAATGCCAGGCATACATTATTAGAACTACATATTAAATTATGAGATTAAGATATATCATTCTCTCTTTACCTATAACCATTTTGCTTTTCTTCCTCACATGTCATTCCACATCTTACAAATGAGAGAAAACTGGTTTTTTTTTTTGCCTTCCCTTGGAAATAAAAAGATCATTTTTATGATCTTTTTTATGACATTAGGGATACAGAGATAGTACATTAGAACCTTTGAAGGTCCATCACACAAATTAGTCTAAGTCCCTTACCAGTCACAGGGCAAATATTCTAGATGTTTTGTAAGAATTTAAAAAATACTCATTTACTTATGCATACGAGAACTGGGGTATAGGCCAGATATGTGGGGGGTGAGAGGATTCACCAGAGACAGAGTGGGGAACAGAACAGGCAGATTGAAATACACTGCTGAGGGGAGTAGCGGGTGAGACAGGAGAAGTCTACTGCACCATGTGGGTCAGCTCCTTGGCCAGGGATGGAACTGGTACTGCAGTGGCTGTGTATAGCTTCACAGTGCTGTGCTTTAGCCCCTTGCGCCACCAGGGAGGCGTTCTCTGCTGCTTCTCCTTTATTCTTAGTTGGTATTCTTTAGGAAGACCACCTGGGTTTACAGTGGCCTAGTTCATGCTCTACCACTTGGATTGGATCCAAATTTCTTGATGTCACAAAATCACTGCAGCCCAAGACTTTCTGTTAAATGGATTTTTTGTGTTACATATCCTTGATCTACCCGTTTTTTAGAGACAGAAGGGGTTTTACTGAGCGATCGTGATCGTTATCTACATTCAGTGTAGATGTTAACAGGTAATATTATCTCTCAGTCTAGGGGCCGTGAACTTCTCCTAAACATTCTTACTTCCAAATTGGGTCGAAGGCCTAGACTTGTGATTTCCCAGAAAAACTTTTTGAACACTTGTCTCTTCAGCTTCCTTCTACTTCACCCTTTGACCTAATGTTTATGACTTAACTTGAAGGGGCCACTTCTTGTAAAATAATAATGCCCTACTTAGGCTCTCTAGATATAGGTTAGATTACCAGTCACCATGGAAATAATTGGGAAAGTGGGGGAATAAAGCCTCAAAGCAGCCAATGTAACAGTCATCGAGGTTAAGCACTGAACCCATGCTGTTTTCTATATAACAAACTTCCAGACCCAGGGAGCTAGTTTCCTATTGCTGCTGTAACAGGTTACTCCAAACCCTAGTTTACAGCAACACAAATTTACAGTCTTTCAACTTTGGAGGTCAGAAATTTGAAATGGATTTCACTGGGCTCAAATCCTGTGCATTCCTTCTTGGAGGCTCTCAGGGAGAGTGCTTTGCTTAAGGGTTCCAGCTGCTAGCTTCTGGCTGCCTAGATTCTTTGGCTGATGAACCTCCCCTGCCAGCTTCAAAGCTATTCCATGGCTGGTCAGATCTTCATGTCATATCACTTCAGCACTGATTCTCCTGCCTCCCTCTTTTATTTATCAGGACCCTTGTGATTACCCTGGATCCACTCAGTAATCCAGAATCTCCACATCTCAAGGTCAAATGATTGCAACCTTGGTTTGTAATGTAACATAAAATGTTAACCCTTAAATTTTGGTGAAGGCATGATAAAATACCAGTCTTCTAAATTACTGAGAGTGTAAAAATTGTACAAATCCTTTGGAACATAATTTGAAAGTATTTATCAGGAGCCTATAAATATTTATATACTCTGACATATGAATCCCAGTAATAGGCATTTATTTAAAAATAGAGCTGAAGACAAAACGAAGTTCATCCTTATTTATAATAAAAACCATTGGTTTAGCCTAGGAAAGTAATGGTTAAATGAAGTGTGATATATCCATATTATAAACTATAATAGCCATTAAAGTATATGTTCAAAGAAAGTTTAATGACAGAAAGTGTTGAGTTGTGCCATTTATTCTATATTCTATATATTACCATACATACATTTTATATAGAGGATGGGAGAAATTACGTCAAATATTAACAGAGATAAGAATTGGTGAATAACTCTTGCCTTACTTATTTTTTCCCCAAATTCCCAATGTCTAAAAATAAGCATGTTCAGCCTTTTATTCAGGAATATATATTTTTTTAATTATCAAAGGTAGATATTTGTGTAGTATATTTTAGAAAGATTTTCAGACAAAGTAGCTTAACTGTTCTGGTGTTTGTAGTTTCAATTATGCAGACAATCCATCTTAGTGAGGTCTTATCTCCCAAATAGTGGATAAGGCAATGGTGTATTTTGGAAACACTAGTTTACTTTAATAAAAGATAAAGCTCTAAATTAATATAACTTGGCTAAGTGTTTGGTTTTCCAAAGTGTGTTAAATTGCCAATGAGAAAAAAAGTGTTTTCAGTTCAAATAAAATTGGGAAATAATGTACTACATTATGTGTATAGTATAAACACGGTCAAAGTTCACTTTGGCACTGCCAGAGTCCTGAAAAATCCTCCAGGAATGAAATTTGCTTAATTTGTTTAAAGCAGAATATTTCTCAGAATTTCATTGAGTAACACTTATTCGCATCTCTCCACAAATCATTTTTTCAAGTATGCTACATATTTGGAAAGTCATGGATTTCAGAAATTTTTTTATGGATTCACTTTAACTCAAAACTTGATAGACCATGGAGCTAGAAGATGTGGATCAAGTTACAGTTAACTTTCCTGGAACTGTCAGGAAAATTCTAGTTGGGAGATTATCCTCTCCAGCAGCCTATCACCAGTCCCAAGCCAGTGAACACAACTCATTCCAGAGTCCTCTGAGATGCTGTAAGCTTACTTCTTCAAGCACACTGTGCCCAAAGGGGATGGGACTTTCCACATATGGAATACTAAGAGGGAATTGTTTCTCCAACTTCCTGCTCCAGATTGCAGAATAATGTATACTCCCGTAATCACACCTGTTACATCTGAGAGGATGTGATGATAGAGTCCATTGCTAGAAAGTAAACATATGTCAGAAAGTTGCAAGTAAGTTCTAACATGTCTCAGAGAGTGGCCTAGGAATACCTTCTCTCTACCTGGGCTTATGCTTTTTCTCCCCTAATGTCCTTTCTGTGTTACTGAGCCTGTTGGCTTTTTCTCAAGCTTCATAATTCTAGAAAATGGCCTCTTTTTGAAGCTGGAGAAATTGTGCTGTATCTTTATGTCCATTCAAACAAAACAATATCTTTGACCCATGTTGACATTGTCAAATAGCTTTCATTTCACATCCAATGATGCCCTCAGAGTCTGTGCTTCTTTTCTCTGGTTTCTCCAGACTCTCTTATGGGAAAACAAAAGTAGGGAAGACTATCATGAAACTTAGGCCTTTCTACTTAGATTCCCAGGCTCTGCTACACTAGAACAGAGAAGCTTCTCAATCATTTAACTTATTAGCTTGTGGATAGCTAGGATTTAATGGACAGAGATATATTCAGTGGGTCTCTAGATTCATATTTTCCATTACAGGTATAGCAACTATCCTATTTAATATGTTGGAGCTACATAGATTTTGTTTGAAAAAAGATCACTGCCACTAAAAGAAACAATCAAAGACAATGGATTTAGCTTAACTCTGCATGAATCTCTGCAACAAGCAGTCGGGCCGCTCCTTTTTAAACACCCTTTAGTGACAAGGAGCTCATTACCACTCCATATTTGGTTATATGTTACATGAAACTGAAATCTGAGACTCCTACCATTTGTCCCAGTTCTGCTTTCTGGAGATAGACAGAAATAGTTTAAATTGATTTCTAACCTTAAGGTCTGCCAGAACAAGGATCTGGTCAGTTTTGTTCTTTGGTGCATCTCTTTGAACAATTCCTGGCACGGGCCCTCCCTGGTGGCACCAACGGGTTAGGATGCAGCACTGCAAGCTAGCTGCAGCTGCTGCAGTGCAATTTGGATTCCTGGCCCCAGAGGTCTACATGGTTTGGCAGACCACTTCTTACCCACCCACTGCTCCCCTCAGCAGTGTTCTTCATCTATCTACCTACTCTGCTCCCCACTCCAACTCTGGTGAATCCTCTCACCACTACTGCACCTCTAGCCTGTACCCCAGTTCTGTATACATAAATAAATAAATCTTAAAAAAAAAAATACATCTTTAAAAAAAATTTCTGGCACATGGTCAGAGCTTAACCAGTGATTATTGAATGAGTGACTGGATAAATACCTTCATTTATCTGTTGTAAGATTACCATAGGATTATTTTGGGTTTTTAAAATAGGCACCATCACAGCATCATGGATGACAACTTCTTTTGTCCCTTCTCAGTCTGTGTTCTCTCTGTTGAGGGAGTCCTGGATAGAGTGGCAATATGGTAAGTATCTTTGGGCATGGGGCAAGGACCCTTGAAATTTAAGTTATTCTGCCTAATACTTTTGAAATAAGCCAAATAACTAAAATATGTACTGTATAAAAGCAGATCATGAAGAAACGAACTTCTTGTCAAGGAATGAAGTCTGATCCAGGCATGAGGGTCATGCTTATGTGTCCTCATCACCATAGTCATCAATGTACTAGTACTTAAAAGGCACTGGAAAGTCCCAATAGATCTCATGATAGAAATAGCCACTTCACCATTAGAAATTTATTCCTTTGGCAAAGTACTTAATCCCTCTTCTAATGTAAACACTGGTTACATGGAATGACCAGCACCTGAGTGAATGAGCTGATTATGTTGTTTTCTTTCTTTAAGGATAAAAGACTTCAAAAAATACCAGATTCTGAGCAATAATTGGCCATAATTGAGAAAAGGGGAAAAGTAATTAAAATAAAGGGTGAAAAGAAAAATGTTTTATTTGATATATGTGCAGCCACACTGTTTTATTTCAGAAAAGACTATTTGGAGGAAAGTACTGATTTCACTCCATGTAAACCCTTTGAAGCTACAGAAGAACTACCCTGTCTTCTCCACTCCACCATTATGAATCTTCCACATGAAACTGAGGTAACGGGATGACTGCCTTGGAACAGCTTGGAAGGCCTGTGCTAAATGTATTCAAATGAGGTTCTGGCTGCTGGGGAAGGTATCCAAACCTGCCTGGGGCTGTCCTCTCACCACAGAAGGGAAAAACCAATCCTTGACAAGCGCACAGCTAATCCCAGCCATGTGATGAAGTCTTACTTCCTGTACAGGACGTTCATAATTCTTGAGAAACTCTTTCCTAATCAGAGCGAGTGACAGTTTTAGAAAACGAAGGTCTTTGTTTTCTTCCTCTGTGTGTTTCCCACTTCCTTTCACTTCCACCAAACCACACACTGTACCCCAGGGGAATGATTTGGTTTGGAAATATGTATGCCCAGTGCAAAAAATGTAATTTACCTGCCTTATCAGAACTTGATTTACCCATATAGACATTTCTTTCATAGACCTTGCAGCCAAGTGTTTCTTTTATTTTCTTTCCAGATAATGCAACTAATATCATTATCCATCTGGGGGTGTGTTTACTATTCTGAGATCACATTAACATTACTCATTTAATGATTTGCAGTGTTTTGAAATCAACATGTCTCACCAAATCCCAGAGTGAATTTTTTTTTTTCTTTACTGATGCTTTGTTTGCTAAGAAACCCCAAAACTATGACCTTCAAGATACATAATCCATCATGTGTGGGATTTGGGCAAAAAGAAATAAAAGCCACCCTATGAGCAGGGTCACTCTTGATTCCTGTTCAGCCAATGACAGAGAACACTTCATGGATGGTTGGATGTCTTCTGAAATGGTGAAGGAATATTAGGCTACTCTGCCTGAGACCATTTGCCCAGACTGACCAACTGAGTCTGAAACTGAAACTGTCAAAGGTGGCTTATTGGGATTTTATTTCCAGTTGATTCAAATGATAATGATGTACCATGCTCTCTAACTGATCACACATGGCACAAACCTCTGCTTTATGGCAGGTCCTGGGCATAGAGTGAACAAAGACTAAAAGAACAGTATCCTCAGCCTTACGGAGTTTCAATCTAGCAGAGACAGACATGTAAATAAGTGTGGTACATACTTTATAAAGATACATGGAGGCAGAACAGAGAAAACACTCAGCTCTCTAAGAAAGGCGATAAACGTTACAGAAACCTAAAGAATTCATGAATAAATAAGTGTCGAGGTGGGACCAAGGTACAAATACAGATTAAACATTTTCTTTTATTGCATTTGAAATGACATGGAATAGCATGATACTTGGGGAAACTTCTAGAGTTTTGAGTTGGAGAGAGGCAAAGAAGAAGAGTAGAGGTAAAATAATTGGAGCCAGATCCAAAAGCACTTTGCAGACTCTGCAAAGGGTGTTTTTATTTTTTCTACTGTGTGAGCAATGGGAGCCTCTGTCTATGCTTTAAGTAAGCAAATGATCAGATTTTCATTTGAAAATTCAATTTCAATTAAAGATACTTGGTTATCTATAGGAGAAGTATGTCTGAAGGTGGCAAGTGGAGAGGCAAGAAAACTAGTTGAGAGGACCTTAAAATAATTCAAGAAAGATGTAGGAGTTGCAAATAAGACAATGGGTTATGTGAAAGGATTAGAAAGTTTTTTAAAGATGAAATTCCTAAGACTCAGTGGATATGTAGTAGAGAGAGGAGGTTGGGAGTTGAAGGAAAATGGACAGTTTAAAATGACATTGAGGGCTCTGACTTGAGTGATTATAGATGACATGGGGAGAAGAAGGTGTAAGAGAGAATTCAGTTTTGTGCATTCTGACTTTGTGATGCTGATAGGATATTCAAGTAGAGAGGCCCAACATGCAGTTAGTTATGTGGCTCTGACTCTCAGAGGCATGTCAGGGATGAAGAAAAAGTGCATGAAATTTGTTTCTAGGTAGGTTATACTTAAAAACATGGCAGAAGATGGCCTTTTTCCTGTGAGAATGACACAAAGTCAAGGACAGGTCCTTTGACTCATCAACTGAGCAAAAGTAGAGTAGCCATAAAGAGAAAGTGTGAAGAAGAAGGGAAGCTATGTTGAAGAGGGGGAAGAAGGTAAAGAAGGAAAAGTTGGTAGACAGTGTCAGATCCTTCTGGGAGGCCAGTGAGGCCAAGACTGGAAGCCACACTGAACAAGGCTTCTGGTGGCCTTAAAAGAGGACAAAACAGTGGTGTGGTGGGTGTTGGAGTCAGTTCAGTGGAGATGTGAGTGACCACCAGCAGATGCGCAGAGACATGAGTGTTGCCAGTGCTGTCAGAAGGCTTGCCTGTGGCAGTTTCGTTTACCAAAATCTTTAGGCTTACTGATTTTGTCTGCAAGTATTGCACAAGTGAAAACACTAGGACAACTTAACAGGAGAAGAAAAGAGTGTACACTTTGAAACTACTGAGCTCTTCCCATGGGGTTCTAGGTCCTGGACTGGACTCTTGGGCAGCATAACCTTGAGCATTTTTTCGTGGTTCTCATGCCTTCATTTTCCTCCATGTTTTTTGCTCCCCTTCAGCCCCCTATTTCTACTGTCACTGCTTCTTGAGGGCATTTGCAGTCTAGATACACTCTTAAAAGTAAAGACTTTTAATAATAAATGTTAAACAGCAATAAATAATGTCATTAAATGCTGATAAACCATTAAAGATGAGTACCGGCAAGAATGGTGTCCAAATGGGGAGGGGGTTCAGTCCTGGCATTTGTGGGGGCAGAACAAACACAGAAAGCTAGGGTGGTGAGCACATGTCTCAGCAAGTGGGGATACCTGGCACCTGTCACACAGAGCCACTTTGCCCTTGGTCTGCTCTTCACAGATATCCTGAACCCAATTTCTTTTAATTTAACTGCAGAGTTGTATTAACCTATTTCAAAAGTTGGAAGCCTCTGGTAACTGAAAAATCAATATACAGATGTGACAATAATACAGGAGACACACCTTCTTGAGAGCAGAGGTGGTGAAATGAAAGAAGTAATGGGTAGAACAACCGTCAGGGTTTCCAACTTCTCTAGCTTGGAAGGAGTCATTAGGTGAATAAATAGCATACACCCACTCACCCCAGAAGCCAGAATGACCCAGTGGGTAAATGAGGAGCAGTAATAGAAGTGGTGTTTCTGCAGAGTTTTAAATAGAGCTCAGGATCCTGTGGGGCTCTAGACAATTTGTGAATTAGAGCAAGTTTAGTCCCTCTTCTTCCTTCATCCTTCTTTCCTCCTAGAGAAAAGCTTCTCTATTATCAGCTCTAAGTATTACCAAGTACTGGACTAAGTGCATGGGACAAATTCACTTATTTGCTTTTGTAGCCACCCAGTGGGGAAGGTGATGTTATGATCACCTTTTTTGCAGATGAAGAAAATCAGGTTTGAAGAACTAAGTAACTTGATGAAGACACAGTTGCTAGGTGATCTAGAGCTTTCTTATTTTATGTCTCTTTTTAGGCACTTTGTGATAAAGTGATAGCCAACATAAAATCCTTGAGTTTTGTTCTCAGTTGACTGTTATTTCTTCCTAAAGTGTTAGTTCCATTCTGTGAATGGAAAAGGTTTTGAGAATATCTAACATGACATCAGCCACTTCCTGCTTTGACATGTCAGGTATTGATAAAAACACTGAAAATCAATGTTATGGATATCAAGCTACAGACTCAGATTCTCGAATTTCATCAGAGTGCTTTAATTTGTTCCTTTTCTCCATAATTTAACATGCAATCAACCTTAATTATTGAGCATCCAAGATTGCCACTTTTAGCACATCTAGTGATTTCTATCTTTGTATTAATGTTATTAAAAGGATAACTCTGTACTTATTTTCACTAATACCCACACTTTCTTTTTCTGTTTCTCACTTATTTTTGTAAATGAATATTTGAATAGCCAGAAAATTGCATGAATGTTCATGACCAAGATGGTGTATGGTCAAAACTAAATCGTTGTGCAACTCCATTAGGGGAAACCCACTGTTACCCCCCTCCCCGCCCCCATGAATGAACATCTAACATTAGTTAGATAATGAATGAACACCTAAACTCAGTGGGTGAGTAATTGTAGGGTAGAAGTGTCTATGATATTAAAAGTTTGGAATATAAGATACTTACACAATTGATAGTCAAAGACTACACACAGCTCAATTTAGCAAATATTTAAAGACCTGTTTTTGTCCTTGACCTTGTGGACCTTTGTTTGACTTTGCTACCCTTTGTTGACACTTCAAATGACTTACCACTCCATGATTCTTTTGAATGGGCCTACTTATTGGAGTGATATTTGGGGCTAAGAGGGAATACACCAAATTTCTTTGGCCAAACTTCCTAGGTGGCTACTGTATCGTTTCTTTGCAATGGAGCTTAACACACATTTGTTAAAATGTGTTGACAGAGTATAAGAAGGCTTTTAAGGGGACATAAGGAAAGACTCCCAGACTGTCCTGAGAATTAAGAGAAAGCTCCCTGGAAGATTCCTGAAGATTAGGTAGGAATTAGTCAATTGTGGAAAAGAGAACAGATGTTTTAGATAGAAGGAATAGCATAAGCATAAAGAGACACTTATGTGGCCACAGATCTGCATCTCTATGAGACACAAAGTGAGAGATGAGGTTGAAGAGTTATAAAATGATCAGCACATGCTAAATACCAAATGAAAGTCTCACGTCACTGTATCTAAAACTGGATCTTGCACAAATGGCTCTTTATTCATTATTCGTTGCAGAAATACTGAAATAATTTTGGTTTTTACTCATATATAACTAAAACCACCTCCTTATTCCAATGGCTAGCCAACTTTGGGACTCTTTGAATGAGGTCCTGATAAAATATAAACACACACAAAAATATGCCACCTGGAAGAACACTTAATCTCCAAGGATCTCAACATACAAGCTTAATTTCTAGTTAGTCTTCAGGAATGAAAAGGTGCCAATTTTTCCATAGTTATAATTCTATCATAAAAGAGGTTCTCCAAGTCAGTTCAATCTTTGTACAAATTCATGCCCTTGGAATAGGAGAAGCCAATTCTAATGATCTTGTTGGGGCTAGAGAGTGAGGAAAAATGTCCACTGAACTCTGTACTTTGTTATCTCCAGTGATCTTTGACATGAAGAAAACATCCTTCTCAACCTTTTACAAAACATGAGCTATTGCTAGAACTAAATAAAACCTGTACCAAGAGCAACTTGTTCACTCTCATTGGACCTCCCACTCCTGTTAGCTGCCTCTGTCTCACATTTCTGGTTTTCCAAAGCTCAGCTTATCTAATACACCAGTTCTTACCTTCTTCTTTAACGGCTTAATGAAGGTAGAATTCTCCTACCATCAAATTACTCAATTCTATTCTTCAGTGACTTTCAGCATATTCACAGAGATGCACATCCATCACCACAATCAAACTGAGGATATTTTCACCACCCCAAAAAGCAATCCCTTACCCTGGAGCCATCACTGTCCAATCTCCCAGGCCTCTCAGGCCTGAGCATGACTAATCTACTTTATCTATAGCTTTGGTGGAACATTCATATAAATGAAGTCATGTGGCTTTTTGTGACTGACTGCTTTTATTGCTTACCTTTTGCTTATTGACCTGTCACAAGCTTGTTTGATCACAGAACCCTGTCCATGAATATTTTAATTTTGGTTTCATCTACCTCATTAGATCCTGATCCATGTCCTCTAGAGAGCTTGAAGAACCACCTGCTTAGCCTGTTATCAGAGCAGAGGAACTTGATTGCGAGAGGGAAAGGAAAAGACAGGAACCTGTAAGTTTGAAGTACACGAAACCTCCTAGAGATCCTCAGTTTCTCTTTTCCTGTCATTGACTTTCTGCTGCTCTCACCCAAAGACATGGAGCAAGGTTGGAGAATGAGGAAGAATGTCTACCTAAGTGTGTACTGTGAATGTGACATAATTTTTTCCCCTTTATTTCTCTCAGCTATTTTTATTCCCTTGGTGTCTCTTTAGCACATTCCAATTTCAAAGGACTAGTTAGACTCAGATGAGTCTAGTCCGACAGCTACATGGTCAACTCAGGAGCACCTCTAGGTTATAACCAACTGTTTCTCTTTAGTACACCAGATAATCGAAAAGTTGACCCCCATTCTCCACTAGTATAAATCACATGAAACTTTGAGGTACCATAATAGCTTATATTTAGCTTACAACATTTTGTTGCCTGATTCCACTGAGTTCTCCTGAGGATTATCATTTCAATTAAACCCATTAATCCTCTTTACACATTTATCTGTAAAGACTTTGGAAATGCTTTGCCATCACAAAGAGGAAATCTTGCTTCTCTTGCTTCTACTAGTACAGGGAGGAGGATCAAAAACTTTTTTTTTTATGTCACATTTCTTTTAAAGAAGACATGGACTACAGAGTACAGAGATTGTAGCCCAAATGGTGAGTACCTTGAAATCTTTTGTTTTTCCTGGTTACTTCAGTTGCCCAGGAAATACATCAGTGTTTTGACAAGAGGGGCTTTCTGATAGGATCATGAGCTCAGACACCCTCAGAGTTGGATCTGCACAAAGAGGAAACTAAGAGAAGGAACTGTTCATCAGCACCCATCCTCACCCACGCATCTATAATTACCAACAACAGTTGCAGTGCAGCCCAAAACCATAAATATGGTGAGTTGGCTGAAACTCAGGGCTCTATTTTTAATCACCATGGATCTGTTAATAACCTTCACAACCTCCTTAAAACAGACCCCAAGTGGAGAGCAGGGGGTGGAAGGACACCCTCAGTTGTGAGATGAACGAGTTAACATGGTTCATCTATCAATGGTCATCAAAAATATCCAGCCATTCTGAGAGAGGCATATCTCAAAATAAACATTTTCCAGCTCAAGCCAGACAAGAACACAGAGCCACAGGATTTCCAACTCAGACTTAGAAATTATAGGGTTTAATTGGGAGGTGTGTCAGGAGCACATCATCCTTGCTTGGACGTTTGACCTGAACTTTGTTCAGCAAGAAAGGAAGTGGTTGAAAGAAGTGTGACATAGTGGAAAGAATAGTCTGAGGAGTCAGACACTCCACGTTTAGCTGGGTAACCTGGAAGAAGATTCTGGATCTCACGGTCTGTCAATTTTTGTCCTCTGTAAAATGGGTATACTAAATATACCTAACAGAAGACTGTTAGAATTAGATGTGACATAAAGATCTTCAAAGTGGGAGTTTTTCATGAGCATAATCATTATAACATCCAATGATAATTCAGGGTTTCTGAAAGATTTGGCCCATGTAACTCATAGTGGTTAATTGTCATGTATCTGAGATGGTTCATAATATTATGAAAAATTTAAAGAGTTAAAAGGTATTTTCCAGTACTCTTCTCCTGTGTAGTTTCTAAAAAGTCATTTCAAAAAGTTGAAGATAATTTAGTGTGTTCTCTATATATTTTTTAATGTCCAAAGATAATGTCTAATTGTTGTACATGGCATCGTGGCAAATTACATTTCTTGTACATTTTAATCAGGAGCAGTCTATTTAATAAGATTGGTAAATGGCATTTTCTCTATCTCAATATTCAGGAAAACAAAACGTAGAAATTCTTTATCTTTGTAAAACTTGATTTCATTTTAAACAGGAACAGAACCTGTTTATTGCAGCCCATTTTCTCCCCTAAATATCACCTACAAAATCCCTGACATGACATCCAGTTCATAATTAAACCTTTCAAGAACTAGTAACACTAGAGCAGTCCATTCCATTTTTGAGGGTCACTGGAATAGTTAAGAATTACTTCCTCTCTTGAGCCAAGAGTGTTCACACTTTCATTTATTGGTGCCATTTTATACTTGGGAACAAAACAGAATGATCACCTTCCTTTATATGATCTGCATGATGGTGCCTCAAATTTCAGCAGGTGAGACCCGGTCTCTATAAGTTTCTCCTCTCTAGGAAAATACCCCTGGTACTCTCACATAGTCATATGAAAACTCTTGATCTCTTGCTCAGTTTGATTGCTGTTTTGCTTTTCTTTTTTTTTTTCTTCTACTTTTTGAGTGCCCCTTTTCTTTCCCTCTCTTTCAAGCTGACTTTGACTCTCTATATGTGGACTGAATCCAAGTGTGTAAGCTACATACATAGGCATTTTCCTTTCAGTTCTCTTGTCTGCATTGGATAATTTTTGTTCCCTAAATTTGCTGATTCATGTCAGGTAATACCAATCTCATTTTGCTTTTGTGTTAATCTAAGTAAGAGTGGGTTGAAAATATTGTGTGAGGCATTCCAAAGTAAAGAAAGAAATTTTTAATTACCTGGTTTTAGGTTTTCTGTGTATGATAATTATCCCTGTGTCCTTGAGGTTAATATATTTATTTGTATATGATCATATGTAAAACCACTAAATGCAAAGTCCTGGATATGCTCTTTTTGCCATTTATTTAATAATAGATATAATATGGTCTTGTACAGGATGATGATAATAGTATAACAACGATTACAGTAGCAACAATAACAGTAGCGATAACATTCAGCGTTCGTTGAAAACTTACTGATCTCTCAGTCTCCATGCTGAAAAAAATTTAATACAAAAAACTGTCTAATAGTTGTTATTATCCCATTTACAGATGAGGAAACTCAAGTCTCTGCATTTGGAAGTAGCCTTGCTTATGGCCCATGGTGAGTAATTAGCCACTGGCATTGTCCTAATCTGAGCCATTCCTGTCTAATACCAAACCAAGCAGCTGAATCTCAGCAGCTACTATTCAGCTCTTTGAAGTCAGGATACATCACACAGAAAAAAAAAAAGAGGAATAGTATAAGGATTCACTAAAGTGTGAACTCAAGCTGTGTCACTAGCACACTTAGCTGGAACAAAGTCAAAGGCACTAGGGGTTAAATATTCCATGGAGAAAATCCAGGGAGGGCTCGGGAAAGAACGAACCAAAGGAAGAGATTTATCTATTTCTCCAAAGCAGAGTTACGCTTCATGACAGGCTCTCAGTGTCAGCCTGTACTTAAGAAATACCCATTTACAGGTCAAGGAAGGATCAGTTGCAATTCCTTTTTATCTGCTGTTTAAATCTCACTTGCCAATGTCCACTGGAAAATCTAGCATGTACTTTGTATGCTACAACACCGGGCCTTTGCAAATTGGGCTTAAAACACGTTGTGACTAAATCAACCTTACTATGATCCAAGATACACCTGGGTTCTTGATAATATTACTTAGTTTACTTTTAAATAATAATAGTAAATTGCTATTTTTGCAAGTGAAAACTTAAAAGAAATTGTTCTCAAATTTCTTTTTCTAACCTAAATACTGCTTTGAGATGCCAAGTCACCTCTTGTTCACATACCAGAGATTTAAATATCTATTTCAACATTGTAAAAATAATATACAGAGGCCCTCCCTGGTGGTGCAGCGGGTTAAAGCACAGCACTAAGAAACTAAAGCTACACAGCATGAGTTCAATCCCCGCCTGCCCAGGAGGTGACCACATGGTGTGGCAGACCTCTCCTGACCCTCCCACTGCTCCTCTCAGTAATGTACTTCAATGATCTGCCTGTTCTGCTCCCCACTCTGTCTGTGGTGAAGCCTCTCACCACCCCTGCACCTCTGGCCTGTACCCCAGGTCTGTATGCATAAATAAATAAATCTTTTAAAAAAAATAATATACAGAAAAGAGGGGCAGAAACTTCTATGATGGTAATTTTTATTTTGATTTTTTCCCATTTTTGCCTCTTTCACATACATTCTTTATCTGATGTGATGTAGTTCAAACAATACAGGTAGAGAGTCCTGCAATTTATGAAATTATTCCCTGTCAGCACTTCCTGTTAGCAGAAAAGGAGGAAAAAATAAGGCTCAGAGAAGAAATGTACCCAAATCTAGACAGTTAGAAAATACTGAAGATTTTTTATCCAGTTCTCTTAAAATCCAGGAAATCATGCACTTCTCAAGCTCAAACAGGGGATGATTTTTGAGCTATTTTGAGGGAAATGGTAACTGACATTTGAAGATACTGTGTCTCTTAGCAACCCTGGGAGTTTCCTGCAGTTCATTTAATCTTCAGCAAGATTCACACTCTGAACCAGTCTGGCTAACACTAAACTATCACCCTGCCAAAGTTTCCAGGGGCCTTGCATGATACTGCACATTTGCTGTTTCTGAGAAGAGAGAGAGGAGATGACTAATGTGCTGTTATCAGTCAAAAATGGATAGGACATCCTTGTCTTTCCCTAGTTCATATCCATAAAGGGAGGGGGGATAATATGAATATCAGGTACTTTTCTTCAAAACTCTCACATGCAGGTGCCATGTTATTCTAAATAATCCTTTATTTTCTGTGCAGCTAAAAATAAAAATAAAAAAAGCTTTTTTAGTAGGTGAAATTTGGACATTTAAGCATGATTCCCCCCCCATGTACTTATTTTATATATTTTATTTTCATACATACTCACTTATCTTTGGGCAAACACAATATAGATAATAAAGATGATTTTTCCTAAAAAGAAAAACTTCAACTGTACTTTTACCATCCTAACTCACCAGTTTTATTTTTCTAGATCTCCGTAAGAGATCTCCATGAGCGTGTTTATACTTGATGCTTCTGTAAATACAGAAGTTTGCTTTGGTGTTTCACTTAGTATCAGGATAAAAGTAATCCTCACACCTTCAGCACACTTTGTAATACATTTTACTGATTCTGAAAATGTAATACTCATGTGCAATAACTGCAGCATGTGTTAATAGAGAAGTCATCCAGTTAAGAACTGCAGGAAAAACTAAAGGTCTATCTAGGTGAGAGTGCTCACTTCCCTAGCCACATGAACAAATTATAGTCTTAGCATAGGTTCATTCATGCCAGAGGATCCTACATATAACAAAAGCACACTCAACAATCAACCAGGAAGCTTTCTTTTCGTCAGTCATAGTGATAGACACTCTAGATATACTGACATGTGGAAGACATGTGTTTTCACTGTCAAGAAATTAAAAATCTAGAGGTGAGGACACATTGAAACTGAACAGGTTACTGGAGAACAGAGGTCTACAGAGCAGTCTGTGGTCTTTAGAAAAGGGAGTAATGAAGCTAGAGACCTTAGAAATTCCCCCCAGGGAAGGAAGGCCTGGAAGGAGTTACTGTGAATATAAGTGTGTGTGTTTTTCTGGAATATTTTTCAAAATAACACTTTTCGGAGCCCTCCCTGGTGGTGCAATGGGTTAAAGCACTGGACTATGAAGCTATTGCAACCGCTGGAACGAGTTCAATCCCCAGCCAGGGAGCTGACCCACATGGCGTGGCAGACCTCTCCTGCCTCCCCTGCTGCTCCCCTCAGCAATGTATTTCAGTACATCTGCCTGTTCTGCTCCCCACTCTGTCTCTGGTGAATCCTCACACCCCCTGCACCTCTGGCCTGTACCCCAGTTCTGTAAGCATAAATAAATCTTTAAAAAAAATAACACTTTCCTCTTCTTTTATCACTGAATTTGTCTCTCTGTACTCTCTCCCCATTGTTTTCTATTCTCTCTTTGGGAAAGATGGCTTTTCTTGGCAGCTTGGTGGAAAATAGTAATGTAAACATTGTTACAGCCCGCCTAAATGCTATTTTTCCTGGCTTCCTGTCTTTCTGGAGGCCATTAAATTGTTTTGTTATTTATTTTTTTAAGTGTTCTTTATCTTTTTTTTTTTTTTGTCTGCTATGAATGTATGGAAAACAAAGACACAGGATGTAAAATAATGCTTGAGGACATGGCCTGGAGACATTATCCACTGTAAATTGCATGTATAATTGCCACACCGATTAGATTATAATGACTGTACTTCCAAAACTGAATTGATTGGTCTTTAGCTTTGAGGCCTTTCACCTTTAGGCTTCAAGAAGAGGAAACTTTAATCTGTTTTTCTCTGACTTGGGATCAGGAGAGATAAAAGATTTATAGTCCAGGTCTATGATTTCCAGCCAGGACACAATTATTCTAAACACAAACAGGTATATTCTTCTTCAGAGCAGTGGCCAGATCACCCAAATATCTGGGAAGACAGGAATGACTAGAGAATGGAGCACGGAAATGTTTTCTTGGTTCTTGTCTTACCCCACTCATTATCAAGCTCTGCTCTCGTGCCCATGGATCCATTTCATGCATGGGAACTGCTGGGTCAAGCTCCTCATTCAAGTGTTTCTTTCCGATGTCTACCCACTCCCATCCCATTCACAAATAAGCAAGTTTCATTTTACATTTCTGGAGAGTTTCTCAAATAGGCAATCAGGAGTTGAGAATAACCCTTTGCTGAGATGCAGTTGTCTTCAAGAGAAAGTGGGTGAAGTACAAACATTGCTATATCACTCTGCCCACCCTTTCACCCTCTTCTCCCTCAAAAGGTAAATGAAATAAATAGTCAGACTTTTACACTGCTGGCAGCTCTAACTGTCACCTGCAGCCTTGACTCCAAAAGGTGCTTGGGACTGTGGGCTTGGGGCGTGCACACTTGATTGTGGACACTTGGAGTGTGGTATGGGCATGTGTAAGTGGCCACACCTGAACCTGCAGACAGAGACTCTAAGGGTGGCATCACACAGGAACAGCTACCATTGTAGAAAATGGCTGTGAGGATGAGGAACTACAGGAGCCAGAACCTGAGACAACCCCAGAGAGAGCCCAAGAAGAAAGTAAAAATCCACCAGGTCCTGGGAGGCTACCAGCTTCCCGCTCCCCGGCCCTCCCGCCTTGCCAGCCCATGGTCTTGCCTCACTACAAATGGTAAGGAAAGAACATTAAAGCCTGAAAAATCCACGGACGGCTCCAGGACTCTTCTACCCAAATTGATAGAGAACCTGCTCTGGGCTCACTGGTGCTGCAACTCCTGAGCAGATTCCTCAACCAATGAGACCTGGAATATTCTCAAACGGAAAGGGACTGCTGTCTTGCTACCATGCCTGGTTCCATGTCCCTCCAAATAACATCCCTGGCTCCAGCCCACTGACACAGGGCCTGCTTTGAGCTAGGTCTCCATCAGAACTTTGGAGGATAAAAGACAGAGACAGGATCCACCTGCGCCCTGTGAGCTGCTTTCTGCTCAAACTAAGACTCCTTCCTGCAGGACTCTTCCCATGCACCATGTGTGCAAACCAGGGATGAAGAATGTACCATCATTTTTCATTCTTATGGATCCTTAACACACATTTTGAGGACTCATTTAAGTCTAGGTTCACTTAATGCCTAAGGGAGACTCCTCAAAAACTTTCCACTCAGCAGATATATTGTGCACACTTATTGAATTATTTGAAATTACCTTGGTTTTACAACTGATGAATCCTATTGTTATCCAGTTGTAACTCATTGCACTATCACTTTATTGTTATATGTTAATGGTCTGGTTGTGTCATTTCTTTGTAATATCTGTCTCACCTGACTATATAGTCTTAATATGATAGTGCATAGTGCATACCACACAGAGCTTACTGTTGGTCATTATCGTTACAGAAGTTCTCAGCAAGAGTGTATGATAGAATTGTGTCTGACTCCAAAACCTTATGCATCTGCGAGGCCGCATGTACAATCATCCCTATTCTCCCTCTGAGAGTCCAGTCCTAAGAGGCCGCTGCATTACCGCCTGCTGAATCACTCCTAACAGGGGTATGTCTACAAACAGTGCATGCTTCCAGCTCTCCAGAGTCCAGGCCTGGCCTCTCCTGGCTTGAGAAGCAGCTGAGGAAGTCTGTGTGCCTTGTCACCAAGGTTGCTCACATGAACCAGCAAAGACCACAGAGCTGCTCCTTGCCAGCCCCTGTGGGCCCTGGGCCTGGGAACAGGGTGTACAGAGAGGTGAGGGGCCACATGCAAAACAGTACAGGAAAAGGCAGTTAAGATGATCCAGGGACTGGGGGAGGCTGAATGAGAAGCTAGACCATAAGAATCTCACAACCCCCCAAAATGGTGATATATATGACCCCCAACTTGATCTTTAAAAAAAAAAAAAAAAAAGAGGCAAAAGGAAGAATTGGAAATAGTCACATAGCCACTATCCCCCAGAGTATTAAAACTAGAGGGAAGCCATTTAAACCTACAGCATTTAGTTAAAGAAAACAGAAATGGCAAGCTATGAAGCAATACAGCTATTGCTTTTACAATAGCTTAGTTAAGAGTATATTATTTATTATTTATATCCTATGTCCAAAGAAAGGCTTTGAAGCTGCACTTTAAAGTGAAAACTAATTGGGGAAAACCAAAGCAGACCATGCTGAAGTGGGCTGGGCGTTTCAGTCCTTGGAGGGGTAACCCATATTGTTCCCTAATATGCAGGTCCATACCCCTGCCTACCGTGACACTGTAATAAAGGCTGGAGAGTAGTTCCTCCAGTCTCATTTACAAATGAGGAATCTGAGGCCCAGGAGAGGGAACAGAATATTCTAAAAAGCACAGCTAATGTATTACTCCAGTCACACAAGGGAAAGAGAAACCACAGGAGTGACACAGTAAATTCCAAGCAGAGAATTGGCTGCACAGGTGATGGGGAAAGGGACCAGTGAGGCAATCCAAGATTCCCAATAACAGAATGCTAGTGACTTGGGGCTGGTGAGGAAAAGGGAAGAGGGAGCTTAGTTGATACTCCACGCAGAAGCTGGCAGACCTGTCCTGTGGAGACAGCACCTTCGATGCCAGGGATGATGCTTGAGTAGAGAGGGAGAAGGAGAAATAGCCTGACATTTCCCTTGCTCTGCCCTTCAATCCCCTCCTACTACTCACCCCAGCAGGAAATGGGCAGGTACAGTAGGTTGGAGAGTGTGGCACAGAGCAGAGCCTGGGGACAGCAAGGAGAGTGTGAGGACTCAGGCTGGGACTGCTCCATCCTGTATTGGATAATCAGTTCTGGGGCACACACCTGGGCAAAGCTAACTCCTCCAGGAAAACACTATCTTTTGGTGGCCCGCATCAGAGAAGCTGGCTTTCCTGTCCAAACTCTGGACTTGGGGCATATTTTGCAAGTGGATGCATTTCTGACAAGTTTCCCAGTCAGGGAAAATCTCACTAATCATGGAACCCTATTATCAACCTTTCCGAATGGCAAATATTTTATTTGTTTGACTTCCCATATACTGGATTATTTGCATTTTTTTTCCTATGTGAGGGGGCCCTCCTGGAAATACAGGTGTCCTAAAGTTATCAATTTAGAGAAGAAACATTGCCAAGAAGTAGCGTATAGATGTTACACTCTTAGCCCCTTAAAAAAGGCATCCATATTTACCTAACATTCTTACCATTTAAAGTTCAATCTAGAAAAAGCAAAAAAAAACATGAACGTGTTCTGCACACGCAACTTCAAGACACAGATTACAGCCTCTAAAACGTTCAAATATAGGAGACGTTCAAATATATATCCGCTGCCACTTTCTAAGGACTCCAGGTTGGTCAACCCACTCACCACAGGCACTAACCAATCAGAAGGCTGGCGCGAGGCAAAGCCACTACCGCTACTGTATATCCGGAGTTAACCCTGTTAGTGCTGAGTTTCCGGGAGCTCTGGGGGTGAAAAGGGCTGCAGCAACTTGCTAATTAATCCAGAGGTATTTCATTAGCTTGATAATCATTATGGCTGTAGGTGCGTTCTGAGTGAATAGTAATACTGCCACAAGGCTCCTGAAACAAGGTGCTTGCTCACAGAAGGCAAAGTCCATCAGGCATCTCTCATCCCCCATAGTGGTCCTAGCTGTTAGTATTGAGCTGGGCTGGGTACCTCCACTTTCTGACTCCAGATCAGTGATATCTTTACCATGTGCTCCAGTCTCAGCTGCACATACAGTGCCAGGCATACAGGTGAATGTCATAGGGCACAAAACTGACCACCGTTACTAGTGGAATACATGACATGTCATGAAGCTCTTCCTGTCTCAAGGCTAAGAACAGGGGATTTTTTCTTGTTCCATGATCATCCAGAAAAAGCAGAACCTTTGCTCAGACAGGGCAAGTATGTCACAAAGTTCTGCTTTCACTGTGTGTTCGGTGGAAATGATTAAGCAAGTGAGTAGTAAGAGATTCCTCTCTGTGTTTCCTCTGTTTCCTATCACTGGGTTCTGCCGTGGACCTCTGCAAACGCAGGCCACCAGTGCACACAGCGATGCTTTGCACTGATAACCCCAGAATGCCTCACCTATCTGTCATCATGACTTATCCACACAGAATGTTGCTGAAGGGGCCACTTCCTGGATATATATGTAGGTGTGAAGATACATGTGTGAGTGTGTGTGTGCGCAGGGCTAACCTTGAGGAGTTATTGTTTGACAGCAGTGACTGAGGAAGTTCTGCCCTTGGGCTGTGAGCTCTGGATTAGATTCAGGAAACCACTATCCCCAAGATGTGAACAACTGTCTTTCACTGAGCCCTTGCTCTGAACTTACTCTGAGTATAAACAATTTACATCTCAGAGTGTAATCAGAAGTTCCATGAGCTCTCATTCATTTTCTGCACTTTCTAGGTGAGCAAACTGGGCAATTGTTCTCAGCCCTTCTGGGTCTTTTGGGGGTAACCATACTGCCCACCCCCAAGCCTTTCTAGATGAACATTTGGCTGGTTGAGCTTTAGATTGGAAGTTGATAGGTCTGTCAGAGCATCAAACTTTGCTGTGGTTTTCTGGTTCCCTAGGGCATTTTCTAAAACTACTAATATTGGGGCCTCTCCCAGATCATTAGGCCAGACTTGTTAAGGATGCAACCTGGGCATTGGTTTTATTGTGTTTTTTGTTCTCCAGGTGCTTCTAACAAACAGCTAGGCAGGAGTGGTTGCTTTGAATTTTCTCTTGACTTTGTCTAGGGAAGGTTATTTACCTTGCACTGCCTTCCCTGGGAAAGAGTTTTTGAAGTAGTAGCAGCCCATCTCCCAGACACAGGAGCTTGAGCACAGGAAATAGAAATCAGTTGTTAGAGCCCCAGGTACTGGCCATGTGACTGTGGGCAAGCACTTAACTTTTCTTGGCCATAGGCAATAACTCAACTTAAATTGTGAGCATAATCAAGATAACTCAACTAGTGTTTAGGTCTGACATACCATAAATGCTTACCATACTAATTCTTCTTTTAATCAAATCTGTGTATAACTTCAGCAAGTCTATTCAGTAGTCAATGAACATTCATACAAACACACTAGGGTGCACTGGGTCTTTAGCTATTTTTTGAAGCCTTACCTCTTTTTGGGCCTGGAGTGGTTAAGATGCTAAGATGCACTTCAGGACATTAAGCAGGAAGAGGTCTGACATACCATAGATGCTAAGATGCACTTCAGGACATTAAGCAGGAAGAGGTCTGACATACCATAAATGCTGTTATTATTGTCAGAGTCCTGAGTCCTTGGAAGTTCTGTCTACTCAAGATAGACGTGATTGATTGCAATGAACTGTGGTCCTTAGAAATAGAAATGTTGCCTAAATTAAGTTGGGGGGGGCAGAATCAAAAAGTATGGACCTAGGGGGCTTAAATCCACGAGATGTTTTCCAAAAGCAGAAAAGAGTTATCAGATCGATTTCTTCAAGCAGAGTTGTCAGAAACCAAACTAATGATTTACCAGTTTCCCTGGCTGTTGAGCAAGCCCGGTGAAGTTCTGTAGATGTCCCTTACATGCTTAAATACAGAGACTTCTTGTAGAGTAGACTCACTTCATCTGAAGGCCACCCCTAAACCTAGAATGGAGGATGCACCTAAGGCTTTGTGTTGGCTGCAAGGCAAGAAGGCTCCAGCAGCTCAGGAATGAAGACTAACCCATGGCCTGAATTCACCACGAGCTGGTACTCGAAGCTTCCCAGGCATGTGTCTCCACTGGCTGCCAGCTCGTGACTAAGACACAAAGCGGAAGCCAGCTCTTTGCTCTGGCTGTTCAGAGTTGTGGTGGTGCAATCACCCAGCCCCACTAGAAGAAGCAGCTGGACTCTGCCTACTTGGAAGCCAATTCTGTGTAACTTTCAGAAGAAAGAAAAATAATTTTTACAAGTTTGAACATAGAGGGGAGAAACTTAGATATCTCTCTGTTTTCTTTCTGTGAAGGGCAAATACATTTGTTTCCAGCACAGAAATTTACTTGGCTGCCTTTGGAAAGTGGAGGCTTCCCCTGGGGTTTTGTTCTCCTCATTGCAGGACTATGTCAAGTTCCTGGTGAATGGTTCTGAGGCATCTCAGGGCAATCAGACACGGCTGGTTCAGGGTCTGGACCCGGACTGGTCGTCTGAGGCATGCATTCAACAGCTCTCACAGAGTGGCATCCATACTCACAGGGAAAATGAAAGCCAATCCAAGAATAAGAAACTTGGAGTCCAAGATCCATACTAATTCTTCTTTTAATCAAATCTGTGTATAACTTCAGCAAGTCTATTCAGTAGTCAATGAACATTCATACAAACACACTAGGGTGCACT
>NW_004567112.1:44031746-44093691 GCF_000260355.1 Condylura cristata
AGATGCTAAGATGCACTTCAGGACATTAAGCAGGAAGAGCACTGAGACTACATGATGGGGATCCAGGTTCATCTTAGAGAAAAAAGTCACTTCTAGGTTCTGTAATTCAGCAGCAGCCAATAATTTCCAGAGTATATTTAGAGAATCCTCTAAACCCAATGAATAGACATTTAGTACCTGAAAGCCCTTTGTAGACTGAACACAATGATTTCAAACAGTAGTAAGAGTATTGAAACAAAGGAGAATTCTTCATCCAAATTCAACAGCCTTGGGCATGAAGAGTGTGAAACCAAAAGAAGGGCCTGGAAGGAGGAGGCCTAGCCAGCCTGTGTAGAGCTTGTTCTGTCAGTGCTGCCTGCTGTTCCCTGTCAGGCCCTGGACAAAGTGCTACAAGTCTAGATCAGAACCCACAAGCTACAGATGGAGCCTGGCTGTCCACTGTCACCACCTTCTTCCTGCTCTCCTGCCACAGCTCCACCTACACAAGAATGGCAGGGGGCCAGGTGAGGGTCATGAGACCTGTTAGCAAACCCCCTCTCCTTCTCACCCCTTTTCTGCAGGGCCCTCAGTGGGACCTGCTTTACTTGCAGTTCTTCTCAAAGCCATTCTCAGCCTGTCTCGCACCTTCTCCCTTCTTCCTTCCTCCCTTCTGGACTCTTATTTTTATTTGTAACACCCAAATCCTCCTCCTATTCTGACGAGTGGTTTTCCACTATCTCATAGCCCTGGGCCATCAGCCTGTCCCACCTCCCCTCACGCCACTCCCAGCCCAGGAAGTTGCCTCCTGCCCCAACACAGGGTCAGTACATGGCCATACTCAGTGACTGTTCTATTGAGGGGCCTGAGGGTGCAGCACAATCCACCCAGAAGCTGCTTGTAGGGATCTACCTTGTGCCAGGACCTTCTTCTGGAGAACAAAGCAGCTCTCTGCTCTTGGAGCTTCCACTGTAAATCCCAGGAAAATAACCTAAATCAGAGGGGAAAATCAAATTTTACCTCACACACACACACATGCATGCACAGACCTGGTGAGTGCGTATGTTACATGGATAGATAAGCCTAAGCCATTCTTTTTTTTTTTTTTAAGATTTATTTATTTATGCATATAAGAGCTGGGGGTGTAGGCCAGAGTTGCAGGGTGTGAGAGGATTTACCAAAGGCAGAGTAGAAAGCAGAACAGGCACACCGATGGAAACACACTGCTGAGGGCAGCAGTGGGCAGGACCGAAGAGGTCTGCCTTCCATGTGAGTCACCTCCCTGGCCGGGGATTGAACTCGTGCTGTAGTGGCTACCGTTGGTTCAATCACAATCCACAAGTCCTTCAGGCATTTTCTTAATCTGTTGCTCGTGCCCTATGAAGTGATGTGTGAGCTGGCTCACAGGAGCGTTAGGGAGTATGCTATGAGGCCTCTTCCTAGAAGGTACTATCCTGCCACAAAGATGGCCTGGAGACGCATAGAGCCAAGTGGAGGCAGAGCATGCCATTGGGGTAAGGTACAAAATGAGAGGCAAGAGGGCCCTGCTGGTGGCACAGTGGGTTAGAGCGCAGCACTAGGAAGCTAGAGCCACTTCAGCATGAGTTCAGCCCCCCCCCCCCCGGAGGTGACCCACATGGTGTGGCAGACCTCTCCTAACATGCCCGCTACCCCCTCAGCAGTGTACTTTGTCAGCCAGCCCGTTCTGCTCCCCACTTTGTCTCTGGTGAATCCTCTCACTGCCCCTGCACCTATGGCCTATACTGCAGTTCTGTATGCATAAATACATAAGTCTTTAAAAAAAAAAGAGAGAGGCAAGAAGTCAGAGCAAGCAAAGCAAGCAGGGTGTCTCCGCCTATGGGAAGTGGTCCAGCAATAGTGCAGGCTATTTTAGGCAGGTGTGTGAGGGGAACCCCGGCTCCTTTAAGAGAACGAGTCAAAGGACACTTTCTATCCTTATAATATCCCTTCCCCTCCCCTTCAAATCTTCCCCACAAGCCCCTCAAAGACATTTGCTCACTTGCTTTGCAAATGGTACGTGCTTAGTAACTACTGCTGATATGAATGATGGGGTTCCCCCTCTGAAGCTTCCCAGCCCACAGCAGCTTCATGCTGTCTTTCTACCTCTTCTGAACCAAAGCCTGGACACCTGGCAGGAAGTTCCTGCCCTCTAGAAAGCACACAACACCAAATAGTGGCTCTGCCTCTTCCTGGATATTTCAAAGCCACTTGACTTCTCTCCACACTTCATTTTCTCATCTGGAAATGAGGCTATTCCTTGCAGGTCAGTAGTGAGAACCATGAGAACAATTGGCAAGGAAGACCCTGAAACTTTAGACCATCGTTGGAGCAATCATCTTGCTCTACCACTGGATGTCTCTTTTGTGACTGCTTTGAATTCTCTTACCTTTGTCACTGAATTCTCTAACTTTTGCAGTTCTCTAACTATTGTCATTGACAATCACAGGAATTACCATCTTTTGTGGGAGGGGGGAGGACTACCCTCCGCCACACACTTTTAGCTGACTGGAGCTCACACTTACTATCTCTCATTCTCATCCTCCAGCGCAGCTTGGTTGCTTTATTCCCATTTGTGGGTGAGGAAATACAAGTTGGCTGAGGTGAAGAGAACGAGTCCAGCTTGTACGCCTTGTCAGTGCTGGAGCATATTTGAATCCTGCTCTGTTCACCCTGCAGCTTTGCTTGGCCTTGGAGCCTAGAGCATAAATGGAGATGGCACTCTTAAGGTTATGTCAAGTTTAAGGCCAGGAAGCACATCATGTCTTTTCTTCAGGTTATGTTCTATTTTCTTTTCAATGTTATTGGTGGTATAGTTGAGAAATAGAAATTACATATGAAATCTTTCAAGTAAAAAAAAAAAGAAATTGCATATATTTAAGGTGTGCCATTTGATACTTTGGCATATCATTATATGTATGTGTATAGATGGATAGGTATCTATAGCTCTCTATCTCTCTATCTATATAAAATATAATGACTTGATCACCACACTCTAGCTAGTACACATAGCCACCGGGTCAAATAATTTCTCTCTCCCTCTTTGTGGTGAGAACACTTAGCAAATTTCAAGTACACAATATAGTAATGCTGCCTCTAGTCACCATGTTGTACAGCAGATCTCCAGAATTTATTCATCCCCCAAACTGAAACTTCGTACCCATTGACCAACATTTCCCCACTTCCTCTCCCCTAGTCTCTGACCATTACCGTTCTAACTTGTATTTGTATGGGTTTCACTGTTTTAGGCAGGAATGCCATCTTAATTATCTGTGTCTCCAACATGATTTAGCTCCCTGCTTTCTCTTACCTAAGCACTATCCATATATTTGCTAGTTTATAAACGTTTGATTTAAAAACAGAATTAGATCATCTGGAGATCTGGAAGCTCATTTACCATGCTCACTGCAGACTGCAATCTCTTCCCTTGAAGCATGATTTGTCTCAAGAGAGTTGAATTCCCACATGATAGAGTTGTAAGATACAAGGGTGCTGGGGGAACATCCTATGTGGAGCACTATTAAGAAAGATGGAGTTGGCCCTCCCTAGTGGCACAGCGGGTTAAAGCACAGCACTAAGAAGCTAAAGCCAATTCCGCATGAGTTCGATTCCCGCCTGCCCCGGAGGTGACCACATGGCGTGGCAGACCTCTCCTGACCCGCCCACTGCTCCCCTCAGCAGTGTACTTCGTCGACCTGCCTGTTCTGTTCCCCACTCTGTCTCTGGTGAAGCCTCTCACCGCCCCTGAGCCTCTGGCCTGTATTCCAGTTCTGTATGCACAAATAAATAAATCTTAAAAAAAAAAAAAAAAAGAAAGAAAGAAAGAAAAAGAAAAAAAGATGGAGTTGTTCTCTGCTCGGAATGGACTGGGAGTCTGACTGGCCTGGCATGTGATGCTCTGCCTGGCAAGACTGGACAAGAAATGAATCAATTGCCCAGCGCAATGGTATGTGCTATTTCCAAGCTGCCTAGCTCATGAGTACTGCACAATCCAGCAGCCCACTCAAATTTGTCACACCAAAGGCTGCCTTCTTAGTAAACAGTTGTCCACACTTCTGTTCATTCTGAGTCACCACTTAGTGTTCAAACTGAAATGCCAGCACGGTCCTTGGGATACACCATGCAGTGTGAAATCAAGAGGTGGGGCCAGTTGGGGTGGCCCTGCTTATGGAAACTTCCATGTCCTGCAAGCGAGCCAGTGCCTCTAACCAGGGTCCCTCAGGAAGTCCTGCAGGCCAATCCCCTGTCCACAGTTACCTCCTCCTACTTTGGAAGCTGAGGAAACTGGGAGAAACCATTTCTGTGACTCTGTCAAAGTCTCACGAGTCTTTTTATGACCAAGTTTCTACCATCTCCTACGTAATCCCCTACCTTATCCCCTGTGTATTCTCTTTCACCGTCAAATGAAGTCATTTTAGTTCATGAGTACACAGCATTATTTCACTTCTCTTGTCTTCATATATGTATCCTCTTGTGCTGGGATGTGATATATGCTTCTCCAGGGCTGGTGATATCTCATTCTTTTAAATCCAACTCAAGCATTTCATCCTCTCAGAAACCCTTCCTGATCCCTTGTCATGGCTCAGCAATGTCTTTCCCTCATCCAAGCAGAATTGTTTGGACACACACAACCTGTGTTGTGTTCACATACCTAGAGCCCTAGCTTACCCCTTGGCTAGAATCGTAGATTACACCTTTTGTTAGAAATCTGTTTTCTTAGGCCACAGAGACAAGTGCCAGTTAGTATTGTGTTCATTTGCAAATAACAACAAAAACAATTAATTCACAGTATAGATAAAAAAGAGGTTAATTTTTTTTTTTTCATGAAGCCAAGTTTGTCACAGTAACTTGACAGTCTTAATAGGGGCCCACTTTCCTATCTTTATCATATGGCTTTTGCCCTCAAGCTTATCATTCACCAGTCCCAAAATGGCTGCTCTTTCACCATATCTGCCTTCCTCCCTGTTAAAAAATGATAGGAATGATGGACAATCAAGCCCGTTCTTTTACAGAGCTTTCTGGAAACTCTGCTTAGGGGCTGACTTTTGTTTGTATTTCTTTGTCAGAAGGGGATTATATGGATACCCATAATGGCTAAGAGAATGGGAGATATACTAGTATAATTGGATGTACTGAATGTAACAATATAAGGGGTTGATGAGGCACTAGGGGAGAATTGATACTGGCTAGGCAAATATCAGGTTTACCTTACGCAGGAGTTTCTCATTCTGTCTCTGGGCTTACAAAGGGTATGGTACATAGAGGGTCATCATTAAGTAAAATTTCAAGAAAGAAAGGACCTGAAATTTTCTGTCCTCTAGATCAGTGCTACTTTCCTGTGTAATTTAGCACATTTTTGAGCTTCAGATGTGAATAAAAGGCTTCTGGGAATGGAGAGAAAAAGCGATATAGTTGCTTTCTTGCTCAGCTGGGAACACTTAGCTTGGTACTGCCTTGTATGTGGGAGAAAGGGAAAGAAAGATGATGCTTTAGATGTATAGCTGCATATTATTCACAGGACCCCTTCCTTATTCAAAAACAACATGTTATTTGCTACATGACTTCAAGAACCTCATGGTTCCCTGGGGTATCTCCATCCTTTTCTCCATCTCAGTAGTTGAATGTTCCTGACAATAAAGTTAGGGTGAGTCTTGCAACCTCCAAAGCTGACCACTATTTCTGTATGTCACACTTATTTCCAGTTTTTTACAACTCTTAACAACTTTGAAATGAACATTCTTGAAATAAATCTTTGGTTTCATTCTGTGCATCTTCATTATTTTATTCTTAGACTAAATTCTAAGAAGTAGTAATGGTGGATGAAAAGGTGTGTTCCTTTTTAAGGTTTCCAGTAAGTATTGTCTAACTGTGGCTTTATGCTTCCAACAATCACAAATGGAAACTGTCCTAACTCCAGAGTGGTTGTTCTCTCCTTCAATTGTCATGCTAAATCTTCCATCCTTCTCCCCAAACAGTAGCAATACAGCTTCATGCCTGAAACAAAGATGGAAGACATCTGATATTAACATGTGTTTATTCTTGACTAAAAGTTTCATTTTGGAAAGAACAACAATCTAGATTCTGCACATAAAGGAAGCCATCACTAAGTGCTCAATGAGGAACTCCGAGAAAATTCCATGGACCCAGCTGGGGTCATGGGAAGAGGTGGGTGGAGGTGGTAAGTCTGATTTCCCTCTATTTTTCATCAAGTCATCAAGCCTCATCAGTTCTTCCTCCTAAACATTTTTGCATTAGCTTCATCTTCCAAATCACCTTGCATCTGTCTCTGACTCTGTCTCATTAATATTCTCATCATTTCCTCTGTTTTGCCACCATTTCTGCTTTCATCCCTCAACCTATTGTCCACACAGCCCCTACTGATTTTTCTAAAAACCTATGACCAGACCACAGCATGATTCAGCTTCATCCTTTTAAACATGTGTTACAATCTAGCTCCTTCCTAAACCCTAAATTTCTTCATGCGCATACATATAATCGGGACTACAGAAGCAGGATTTATCACAAGTCACCTTGTTCACTATTTCCTATTTCCCTTTCTCCAGATAATCATCTTAGAAACCAGTTAGTTGCATGCTTTCATTTTATAGGTGAAGAAATTGGAGAACTCACACCTAAAACACATCCCCTTATACTTCAAATAGCAAGCTTATGTTCCCTGCTAAAATTCAGCCCATTATCTCTTTCAGGAAGGCATGGGACACGAGCTTCTTTTAACCTGAGTTAAGAGCCGCTTCTCTGTGTCCTCACAGCGCTCTAGATTATATCTATGTTTTTTATGTTATTTTATCTACCTCAACTTGACTATTAATTATTTGCAGGTAGAGATTGGACCTTCTTCCTCTTTTTATTTTTTTAGACTGTAATGATGCACAAATTAGGTTACTGCTCCGTGGATGATTGTTGAATGAATAAACAAACACTTGTTTACAGAGTGCTAATCCTTAAGAATTAGTGCTGGAAAAGAAAATACACTGGTAGCAACTCTCTCCAAGGAGTACAGACTGAAATATCATCTCCCCTCCTTTATAGGTCAGATGCCTTCCCGTCAGTGAAATGCCCGGAAAAGGTTTCCATGTTTTTTCCTTCTGGGATATTGTTTATATTTTGTGGACAAACTAAATCACAGAGTAGATAATGCACCTCAGCTATCCATAATATGATAATGTTTGAAAAATATTGGCTTCAACAGCTGTATTCTTAAAAGTTACCATTTATTAAGAGCTTACAATACTGGCTCTATTTAACCTTCACAAGCATTTTTTTTTTCATCTGTTTCTTATAACAGTCCTGAGTTTAGTGCTCTTCTTTGTCCCAGTCTACAAATAAAAAAAAACTTAGAAAAATGGCAAAGTTATGTGGCTAATAATGCAAACCTGATCTTTCAATTTACAACTTTAATTGAAAAATAATCCCTTTCTAAGCACAACTAATCCTCCAGTCCAGCCAGTGCGATAGGCTGGGCTTGTGCCCCTGTGCCCACATTACACACAATTCACTGAGGCAAAGGGGTAATAGAACTTGCCCCAGGAGTCTGGGCAGTTTCATTAGGAGTCTGGGCAGTTTCATTAGGAGGTGGGGCAGGAATCCACCACGGACTCTGAGTGGTCCATTATTTATCTTGTCATCTAGTGGGCACAAAGGGAAAAAAAAAAAGGATGAGAAAAGTGTAACTGGGGTTTGTTTGATGACACGTGAAGTTTATGAATAGCCCCTTGGAATGGAGGGCAGGCCAGCGACTGTGGTCCTGTTAACCCGCAAACCCACAGCCGGGCTGGGGAGGTCCTTCGTTGAGGCATTCTAGGGAAACAGCTCCCTCTTTAGGCCGATTGGAGGAACAGCAGGACAAGGAGAGCACCGTCCCCAAAACGCCTTGCGTTAACAACAGCCAGGATGCTAAAACTTTCCCAGTGGATGACTTCAACAGCGTGACTCGGAATGTCGTCGTTGCTGTGTGTTCATTAAGAGAAGTCAAGTATTATCCAGGAGTGTGTCATTGAAAATGGCTTTGGTGATTAGGATGAATGAAGTCGCACAGTAAACTCAGTTCTGTGGCTTTGTAATGACCACTGAGCTAAGAGAGACTGACTCCTACTACTTTTCTGCCTGTCTCCATCATCCTGGAGAGGAAGGGGGAGAAGGAGCTAGTGATAGTAGTAGAGGCTGCAGAGGTCAGCACCAGGCTTAGGGGAAGAGATGGCATCTGAGCCACATCCAGTGGGCGTTTGGCCTATTGCTGCAGTAGGAATGGAGAAAGAAAGAGTGACTGTGTGCAGGGCCCTCCATGGTGCACAGCAGAACTGGGAGAGGAAGGGCAGGACAGTGAGGGGTCTCATGGTGTGTGATTTGATCAATTATGAAGACCCTCCATAAAAGCATGAATTGAGATATCACTTTCACACTTAAAGCTGCTTAATAGGATTATCTGGCTACTCATAACAATCTCTGCTCTGAGACACTAGGCTTGCCAAATTCAGCTCCAAATTCAGATTCTAAATTTTTATCCATTTGTCTGTGGCAAGTAGCTCTTGAAGAATCCACATTCCTTTTATTTTAGGGACAATTTTAAGATGTATAAATTGGGGCCAATTAGTTTCCTGTGTGGAGAGCTGGGAGGTCCCACCGTCACAACCCAAAGCCACAGCCTTTATTAGGGAACCCTCGGTGATACATCCTGAAATCCTCTATTGCACCATAGGATGAGTTGCAGTTCGAAAAATCAGATAAACAACCGATACCTGTGCCTCTCTGAGGCCACCTGGATGGCCTGAGGGTATCCACACACCCTTCTAGTGATGCAAACACTCAGTGGAATGTGACCTTTTCCCCTACTGGAGCAAGGATTCCCAAGGTTGAGACAAACCTTTAGACTCCACTGTGTGGCACTGAGCAAATCCCTCCTGTCTCATCCCCTTGCTGTTCCCATCTCTGAGATGAGATAGTAGATACGTTCAAGAGTCTCTAGCTATGTCCTGCAGAATCTAGAGGGTTCTGGGGTGCAGGTTCCCCATATATTTCATGGATCAGAGAGGCTCCATGGAATAGTTTGTTTGAAGAGGCCACAGTTTAAAATATGTTTGAAAATTATTGGACCAGATGATACGTGCTGGGGCTCATTCATTTAATTTATTTATTTATTGAGCAATTGCTGGGTGCCAGGTTCTGTTGTCAAGGAAATGGTGAGGGGGGAAAGCAGATTCCCTTGTGTAATATAAGCTATAATTTAAAAGCTGAGGCATTTGGCCTTCCACCATAGACTTGACCTTGAACACAGAGACTACATCCTGATCTTCAGAATGGTAACTGTAACTATACTTTTTTGCACACATTTGACTTCCTGTTTTCTGATTGTCTCACTTCCTCATGAGAACTTGAAACTTTAATGTTAAATATATGGTGTGCATGTAGTTCCAAAAGTGTTAAAGCAATGTGATTTTTCCTTACCAGGAATAAGTACAATCGAGCTGACAAAAGAGGCTTTTAAAACTTGACATGTTTATTTATAGGAAAATTCTTCTGAAAGATATAAAAATATCACGTTTCATGTATCTTACTTGACAGATACTTTTTTATTGAAAACAATAAAGGTTTCTTAGAAAAAAAACCACCAAGTTTATCATAATAATACAGTTAGCATGTTATTTGTATGATCTTTTTCATCATTTGACCATTTGTAGGTATTTTAAAAAAACGAAACTGAGATTGATTAAGGACAGGTTCTGTGACAGGTATTTTTCTGAGCATTTTCTTAAGCATCACTTGTCTCACTTAATCACATAATCTTCAGAGCAAGACTGCAAGAGCTATATTTACCAATTTTCAGTTATTATAAAAGTGAAGTTTAATATCTTTTGCAAGTCCATGAAGCCAGTAAATGGTTTACTACAGCTGTGTGATTCTATAGCCTGTCTATATTTTTTCCTTCCACATGGTGCAACCTCCCCACTTGCTCAATATTATTTGTTCCCAGTACTTTGCAATCACCTTTGGGCATACCTCTGAGTAGTCATTAGCAAAACCATTTCAAAGGTCATCAGTGACTTTTCTAATCCTCCAGTCAGCACTGCAATTACAAATGTGTACATGGTCTGATTGACACTCAAGAATTTAGGAAGACCAACATTCTAGGCAGCAGTATTCACCAATTTGTACATAATTTTATCTTGTTCTAATTGGTTACCAAACTTATCTTACAATAAGGACACAAAATTCATTATTAACTTTTCTTCTCAAATTGTATTGACTTGCCAAAAAAATAATAACGATAATAAAGTAAAAATCAAAATCATCAGGTAACTATACATCAGAGATATTCTGTAGGGGAGGAGGAGGGGAATATGAGGACAGGGGTGGAAAGAGCACACGGGACTATGGTGATGGTGCATAGTGGACGGGTGGTGGGAATTTCATGGGGAAACTATACTTTGTACAAAAATGAAGGATGATGCAATGAATGGATTTAATTTAAAAAAAAAATTAAAAGAATCTCATTCCCAAAACCAAAAAATATTTTATTGATTTGCTATTACTATATAACTATTTAACTACACAAATTTTAGAGTACTACTTCTTCCCTCCACCAAACTACAGTGACAATATCTTATCACATTTCCTTCCCTTATTCCTTCCTCCCTCCCCCATCCCTTCTGGTATCTACTCTTGTTTTCAGTATGAGTGAGCTGAATCCTTGGCCTGCCCACAGAGTCCAGATATTTCTCTCTACCCACCTTCTCTTCAATGAAGCACAACTTTCTTATGTGTCTTCTCTGACCTCAATGCTGGAAACATCTTCAATGCCTGTCAGCTCTAGAATGGATAAAATACGTGTCTATACGATAATGTTATTTGGCAGTAAAAAGAACAAAGCAATGACACAGCTACCACATATTACAGCTATAACATGGCTGAACCTTAAAATCATTATACTAAGTGATCTAAGCCAGTCATTAAGACATACATTGTATAATACAATTTGTATAAAATATCTACCACAGTCAAGTCTATAGAAACAGCAAAGTAGATTTGTGACAACCAGGTTTTGGGGTTAGGATTAGCAATGCAGAGACATTGCTAATAGTGATGGAATTTCTTTTTGTGGCTCTGAAATTAGACAATGGTGATTATTGCACCATTTTGGGAAAATAGTCACAGCCAGTCTAAGAAGATGAACTTCCTGGTTTGTTAATATCTCAAAACAGCATTTAAAGAAAATTAATAGTAGTATTGCACGTAAAGAACAAATGAGGCAGAGATTCTACTACTCATCCCAATCTACTTTCTCTTTTCCTGAGGCCATGGAACTAGATGGAGTTACCAGACTCCCTTGCAGTTAGGTGGAACCAGGTGAGTGGGTTTTACCCCTGGATATGAATTGAATTGTTATATTCTACTTTGAGGACTGGATTACAGAAATCTTCCAAAGAAGAAACCTCCAGGGAATTAGAAGGTGGTAGAATAATATAATGGGTAAAACCTGGATCTCCAAATGAATACGTGAAAATGATAATTTAGTGATTTCCACTGAACATAGATGAGAAGTTAACTTTTATCTTCTTTAATCACTGATATATGGAGGATGGTTACATTTTGTCTGCCCTAATCAATCTAATAAGCATGAAATTTATTATTCAAGACCTATGAAAAATTTCCTAAAACCCATGAAGCCTCATAAAGAACTTTCAACTAATAATTTTCAACTAATAAACTTACAAAAATTTTCTACTAATAAATTTGCAGAAGTTCAAAAATTTTTGGTGTCCTCCAAGAATCATCACTGATCTTGGAAATCTCATGGTAAACGTGATCAAATTTGCTTGAAAAAGTTAGATAAAAATTACAAAATGATTTCAGTGTTGCCAGTAGTAGTGTGAATATGAAAACATTTCAATATTTGAGAACTGTTGCCAATTTTTACATCAATTGGAAGAAATTTAGATGTGTTCTTCATATAATTCTTTCAAACAATGTGACTGACATGTATCCTTACCAATGTTTACTCATCAGAATATTTGACATTTAAACAATATTTTTAAGTTTATACTTCCAAAGTTAGTATTAATAATGTTGTATGACCATATAAGTAATTAACGAGTGCCACATGACTCATAATAGAAAAAAAAGAAAAACCTTAGTTGCTTGTCTAACTTGTAAAAGTGTCAAGGTCAAAAACTTTCATATTAACTTCTGTATTAAAAACAACCTTTATTGATATGTAAGTGTACAATTTTATTTTTACGGAATATCCATAAAATTCATCCATCATAAGTGTGCAATTCATTTATTTTTAGTCAATTTGCAGTTGTTCAACCATCTCTACCATCCAGTTTAAGAATATTTGCATCACTCAGAAAAGATTCTTCATTTCTATTTGCAATCAAGCTCCATTCTTTCCCCTAGTCCAAAGCAATCACAAACTTATTTTCTATATCAGTAACTGTGCGCTTTCTGAACATTTTATATTGATTAATCTATATATGGATATTGTTTTCCACCTTGTTTCTTTTAGTCAGTTTAAAGTATGAAGTTCATCCATGTTTTGGCCTGCATTATAGTTAGTTTCTTTTTATTACTGAATAATATCCCATTGTGATGCAGCAGAGTTTATTTACTCACCAATTCCAGAGCATTCATTTTTTTTTTTTTTTGCCACTAAAAACATCTGTGTACAGGTTTGTTTGAGCATAATTTTTGTCGGTAGATACATAGGAGTAAGATGTAGAGTGGAAGAATTTTTAACTATTTTAAAACATTTTTAACTCTATTTTTTAAAACTGCATTTGCTTTTGAAATATATCAGAAATGCATGGAATTTCCAGTTGTTTTACATCCTTGTCAGCCCTTGGTATCTTCAGGAATTAAAAAAAAAAAGATTTTAATAGGTATGTTGTGAAATCTCATTGTGGTTTTCATTTTCATTTCCCTAGTGACTAGATATGTTGAATATCTTTTCACTTGCTTGTTGCTATACATATATTGTCTTTGGTGAATTTGTTTAAATCTTCTGTCTGCTCTTTTTTTTTTTTAAGATTTATTTATTTTTATTCATACAGAACTGGGGTACAGGCCAGAGATGCAGAGGGTGACCAGAGACAGAGTGGGGAGCAGAACAGGCAGATCAACAAAGTACACTGCTGAGGGGAGCAACGGGCGGGTCAGGAGAGGTCTGCCTTGCCTTGTGGATCTCCTCCAGGGCAGGCCGGAGTGCTTTAACCCTCTGCACCACCAGGGAGGGCCCTGTCTGCTCTTTCTTATTAAGGTTGTTTTTCTTATAATAAAGTTGCAAGTATTCCTTATATTAAGAACACAAGTTCCTTTATTTATTTATTTATTTATTTATTTATTTATTTATTTATTCGTACAGAACTGGGGTACAGGCCAGAGATGCGCAGGGTGAGAGGATTCACCAGAGACAGAGCGGGGAGCAGAACAGGCAGATCGACGAAGTACACTACTGAGGGGAGCAGCGGGCGGGTCAGGAGAGGTCTGCCTCGCCATGTGGTCGCCTCCGGGGCAGGCGGGGATCGAACTCATGCAGAAGTGGCCTTAGTTTCTTAGTGCAGTGCTTTAACCCGCTGTGCCACCAGGGAGGGCCACAAGTTCCTTTTTTTAAATAATACAATAGTTTATTTTTACATCAGTTTGTGCATTTTTCAATCTCAGTTGTATTCCCCGTGGGCTTCCCATGTGCCATCACCATAGTCCGTGCACTTCTCCCCCCCCCCCACCGTTTTTGATCCCATTCCTCACTGCACCCCCATAAAATATCTCTGGTATATAGCTGTTCATTATTATTATTATTTTCTTGCCTGGTCCGTTATACTCCTGCTATGAGTGAAACCATCCGGTATTTATCCTTTTCTTTCTGTTTTTTTCACTAAGCATTTTCCAGCTCCATCCATAAGAACAAAAGTTCTTTATCAGATATATGATCTGGAAATGTTTTTCTCAGCCTGTGGATACTCCTTCTATTTTCTTAATGGTGTCTTCTGAAAACACAAAATAGTTGATTTTGTTGAAGTTCAACTGACCAGTTTTTCATTTCTTTAACCACTGGGACAGCCATCCTTTGAATCTATGCATATCCTCATCATAATTTTCAGCAGTTTGAATTTTGGGAAAAATTTTTACCAAACTTTGGAATTTCTGGAATAGATCAATGATTTACAGCAGCCTTTGGATAACTGATTTGGAATCTGGACAATATCAGAAATTTTGGGATGAAGACTCCTACACCGTGGGCATTAGTTGCTGGCGTCACCAGTGAGACTGCTGAGAACCCACAAGTTCAGCCCTTTGTGGAATGTACATTCCAAAGTGGAAGAATTGCCAGATTGGAATAGTCCCTGTCAAATCCCCCAGGACTGAATCCCTGTCATGGGGCTGTAGCTGCACATAGACAGTCTCAAAAGCTGTTCCCACTAGGTCACCCCAGGGATAGTGAAACTATTCTCACTTCCTACAAGTCTCACAGTTGTTGACCTACCTACTGCCCTGGTATCACCCCTCTGAGGTGAAGTCTTATTTCCAGAAAGTTCCTTACTATGAAGCTATGGAAGGATAATACTTACTAGATATTGTTGTTTATTAGTAGCCAGGAAGAAAACATTGTCTTGAAGGGAGAATATAAGAATTTGGAGTCCTAATTTCTTTAGATTTTTCTGCTTATAAGAAAACTGAGATATGCTTAGGTCAACTAAAAATGGAAGGTGTGCTACTGGGGAGCATTATTCTAAGAAACTTGGGATAAGCCAGGAATTTCAAAATTGTCTATAGCCTGGTATTGCTCTGAAGAGCACCTGAGAATCACTCTCCAGACTGCATGGTCTCCTTCTCACAGAGCCTGCTTTGCTCTGCTTGTCTGCTCCACTCTCTCCATGGACTAGGTAATCTTAAATATATTTTCAAACCACGTTCTGAGCAAGTCAATGTGCTTGCCCTAGTGAATCACACCAATCTAGTTGATATAGCCTTTTTTATCATAACCATCCATAACCAGCGTCCATGTGGCCACCCTTGAACCAGATGTTGCCTTGGGCTCATCAGAAGCTAATTCATGATAATTTCTTGCCCAGATCATTTCTTGTCCAGAGTCCTGCCAGTGGACCAATTCCAGTTAGAGGTGGATATTGAGCTGGGTAGGCAATTACTAGAACGATCATGGGAGCAGCAGAGGATGCTAACACCCAAGGGTAAGTTATGTCTTTGACATTCTACCAATAAAAGTGTGTGGCAGGAAAGGGCTCTGAAAACTATTGTTCAGGTAAGGTGTTTTTACTAGCCTTTTACCCTCTGGATATCCTGTCATAGCTATGTCAGATGGTGGTTTTTCTCATACTGAATGAACAAGTTAGGATCTTAGTCTAGGTGTCCCCAAAAGCAGAGTCTCTGGCAAAGACTTAAAGTGATTTATTTGTAACAGGATCCTAGAAAGCACATGAGGGATGAGGAGGGTGAACAAGGAAAAGTGAGCGTTAATGCTAGGATTCTGTGAGTGAGTAATGCTAGCTCCTTCCAGGGCATTTTGAGGAATCTTATAAAATGTGGTCTCAGAACAATCTGTAATGTGTGAAGGGAAGAGGAAGCACTCATTCATTTGATCCCAACCTTTTATTGGTCAAGGGGACTCCACATATCCATGTTAGTTTTGTTTGGATGCAGAAATGCTTCCATCAAACCTCCTACTGCAGGTCCCAGCAGCAGTGAGCAAAATGTTCACAGACTATTTTATTGTACCTGAAACTGGCTTAAGGCTTCACAATGGAACTTGTTCATGTTATAGTGCCTCCAATAAAAGGGAGGCCGCAGAGATTCTGAAACACATAAGAACACTCCAACATTCCTACCCAGGTTCAACTATGTGAATGAAACTGTCTCTTGGGAAGGGAGTGTCTTTTCATCTTGTCCAGAATGTTTAACTCCATTTGGCATACCAAAATCTCACCCATGAAAATTTCTTCCTTTCCCAAGAATGGAAAATCAAAAGTACACACCCATACTTCAGTTGTCTATTTCTTAGAGAACTTGGTTTCTCTTCTAGGAAATCACACACACGCACACACATACACACACACACAGAGGACTTACTACCTAAGCCATTACTGTGTTGAACAGCTCCAAATGATGTCATTCATATCCAAATCCATGAACTGCAGAGCCAAAGGACTGTACACCATGGCCTAGTCAATATTTCTCCTGGATTTTCCCTTTGACCCTGGTCAAAGTAGAATTTTCTTTCAAGTCGAAAATCATTGCCAGGAGGTATACTGTCCAATTATTAGTAGTGTGTCCTTTCATTAAACTGCTTTCAACCATATGAAATTTAAACATCTGTCATTAGTCATTTTCTATTTAGTACAGTGAAGAATAAATTTCTTGATGGGGATGAGTGAAGGGGAGGGAATGAATGAGGTCGCACAGAATACTGGAAGGGTGGGATGTGTGATGTGATACTTCTAAAGGCAAACATGAGTTACTTCAGTTTGAGGTAGGGCTGACTTTTCTCGAACTGATATGAATCTGGTTTGCTGTAGCCAGAGCACTATAATTCTCCCCCCAATTTTATTTTCTGTAACTTTACTCTAGGCACATTACTTCATCTATGCTTTTGTGGAATCTCCAGAAGTTCATGAGAATTTCAAAGCAAGTGTCTTGTCTATGAATCTTCCCCAAGACCCTTGAGTGCGTCAGCAGGGAAAATAAGAACATGTGATGATCAAAGCCATTTATGGACTCTTTATATTTATAGTTTAAGATCATATGGTCTAATACCGATTCATAAAGAGACCAATGAACAGTCACAAAGGAAACAAGTGGTGTGGAATCAGAGAGGATATAAAAACAAAGTTGCAGAAATGAGAAAGATTATCTTAGAACCCAAAGTACCAAAGGGTTGGCAATCCATGAATCAATTTTGACCTGTTGCCTGTTTTCGTAACTAAAGTTTTATTGGCACACAGCCATACCCCTTCCAAAATGTTTTGTTAGTGCACTTGTGCTACAGTAGGAGAGTTGAAGAGATAGGACAGAAACTAAGATATTTACTATCAAGCCTTTTACAGATAACTTTGTCAACCCTGATCATCTTACCTCTCTGTGTGCTTTAATATTCCTACTTTATCTCTTTATGAGGCAAAGATCTGTCAATGATTGAGAATTCCCCTGAGGTTCTCACCTCCATTAATTTTCAACTGACTTATCCCAGAATAACAAGATGGTGCCTGCAGACACACACTGCCTCAGCCTCCCTCTTGGAGACCACTTCCTGGAGGTGTAACAGCTTTTGTTCCACCAGCAATAGGCCCTAAGCCTCAGAGAAGGGAGTACCAGGCACCAGGTAAGGGAACACAAAGATGAGTGAGAATATTCAGCTCATTATTCTGCTTCAGGGGTGCCTAGAGCCACATGGGCCTTGGCTGCCTGTAACCAATCTTTTCTTGCTATCTTTGTCTTTTCTCTCTGTCTCCCTCTCCTTTCCTCTTCCATCTTAACTCTCTTCTTTCTTTCCTCCTTCCTGCCCACATCTCAAGCCTGTCAGTGCCACCCTGTGGCTCTGACAGGCATTACTCACATTTGCCCACAGCTTTCAGGGCTGGGAATGACCACAGGGAAGTAAGTGTGCGAGTACCTAAAATTAGCCTCTGAGGCAACTAGAAAGCTTTAGTGAAATTTGCAGTTCTCCCTTGATTGCTCAAAACATTGCTATCAGCTTTTAAAGTCACTTGTACTTTAGAATGAAAGAAGGAATGCAAGATAGCCTTGCCAAGAGGAAAGAACCCTAAATGATTAATGGTAAAGAAGTTACTGCATAGGACTCTGAGCAGAAATTGTTTCAGGGATGTTCAGTGGATGGTATACCCTATGTTTGTAACAAAATGAGCAATAATGGGTTTATGACTGTTAACAAGATACAATAGTGTTTTCCCCACTTGCTGCAGTTAGCAATGCTCTCTTTAATTTTGTTTCCTGACCTTTAGAGCCAATTTAGATAAGTCCAGTGGGGTCAAGGGAATTGTCTTTCCCATAGAAGCTGTTCCTGAAGACTGTGGGAGCATGTCCCTTAGATTCCAGCAGGACTGGCCTGAGATCCTTGTTGATTTCCACTCTCTGGCCAGCCTGTGCTTGTAAGGAGGGACTGAGGTTGGAGTTGGGATAGAGAAAATGACTGTGACTTATTACAGTTGGACTGCTGCTACTGATGTTTAGTAAAGTGATGGTGGTGGGGTGTCACTGGCCAATTTCGGCCACTGTATCTAGAAAGAAGACTGGGTTGGCTATTATTTGGGACTATTCTGTGATATCAGGATAAGTCCCACTCAACATCCTGTTATATGTTGCCAACAAACTTCCAGTCCTGGTCTCAGTGCAAACAGTGCTCTATGTGAGGGAGATCAAGACCACTGAAGTCAGGCTTGAGATACCTTGTTTTTCCAAGTCATGACAAGGTACACTCTTGTATACTGACCATTGTGAAGCAATGTTTACACATGACTATAATTTCTTACTTGCCAGAGTTTTTTTTTTTTTTTCTCCTGGAGGGATCTGAGTCTCAGAATGTCTTCTCAACAGGCTGCCAGACTTGTGCAGGGTCAGAATGGAGGTTCTGATGCTCACCTTTTCAATGTGAGAAGGCAAAAGGAAAGGAACCAGTGTCTCCATTATCATCACTACTATCAAAGCTATCTTCTGGGCAAGACATAGCATGTTTGCAGTATAGTGGTGTTTGAAAGATTCCCTTATCCTAAATCACCCCTTTTACTTAGATGCTCCAGGGTCTAAAATTCTACCATGAGAAATTCATTGTTTTGGCTAAAACATTGTCCTCTCCTGCATGACTTCACTTAAAATGAAAACACCTATGGGGTATTCCTCTATGAGATCACTATCCATTATGGATATAGCCTCAAATTGAACAGGAAATTGATGACTAGTTTGAAGCCCTTTCTGAAATTCTTACTAGTTGGCATTTATATTAACAAATTAGCTCCAGTTATCTATCCAGCACACAAGTTTTAAAAGCTTAAAATATAATATTTTTAAAAGGGAATAAAAACAAGTAAGTTGATTGTGGCTTCTGTTTTTCAACTTGGAATTATTGTCAGAAATATTGAGAAGTTCCAAGTGTAATGAATGGTGTAATTTCAATACCAATAACCCAGACTCAAATTAAGGGAGAGCAAGGACATGAAAACAGAGGTAGTGGGTAAAGAGCTAAGGCATCTTTGCTTTTCTCTGCATTTGTGGAGTTTTCATTAATAAGTGATAAAATTATACCCATAATTTACATCCAACTGCCCCACGGTGTATTAAACCCACTGCATATGTAATTGACAGGCTCCACTGTTCCTGATCACCATAAACTATCCAGGCACCCTGTCCTTTTGTTGATCCTATAGCTTTGACTTAAACTATAGTTTCTCCGGTCTCATTTCTAAATACAAACCTTTCTCCCATTTTCTAAATGTGACCCATTCTTCAAATCCTGCTCAACTTCTACTTCTAGACTTTCTCATCACAGAATTATACTTCAAAATTCAATCACCATCTGCACAAACCTCTTGGCATTTGAGCCATTATTCCATTGCAACTTCCCAAATGTGTTGTGTGCCACTTGCAATAAATCTTTTTTTAAAAAATTTATTTATTTATTCATACAGAACTGGGGTACAAGACAAAGGTGCAGGGGCAGTGAGAGGATTCACCAGAGACAGAATGGAGAGCAGAACAGGCAGATCGATGAAATACACTGGTTAGGGGAGCAGGTCAGAGAGGTCTGCTGTGCCATGTGGATCTCCTCCTGGGAACTAGCAGTGAAGCAGTTGCGTCTAGCTAGCTGTGCTGCATCCTAACCAGTTGCACCACCTGGGAGGGCCCTATCTGTGCCACTTGCATTTTAACCCACATAATTTTGCCCATGTAGTTGTAGATTTTGTGCATTCACCTATGTGGAAACTCAATAGCTTCGGTATCCTCACTGTGTGAGGTACAGTGCGAGGCACCTGATAGTTGCTTAATTCACAGTTAAAAGAGTGAATTAAAGGCAATGGGTCAAACTCTGCATAGAGAAAAGATCATCTATGCATCTTGAGTTTTCTATTGTTTATCTCCTCGCGAGAGACAATTTCAAAAGAATGAAATCATATGGTAACTAAAACTTGATACTTTGGTCTTGTTAGAATCAAGGAAGTAATACAGTTGAAGGTTTCCAAAAAGCTCAGCTCAGATAAAGTCCTAATTTCATGTTTCATCATGACTATTTTTGCTGTTAATATTTGGAGAGATGAGGATGACTGACAGGAGAAGGGCCCAGTGTAATCCTTCAGCTGAACTGGAGGGGAGAAGTCCTAGAATTTGTCTGTAACTCATGGCCTGCAATTGACCAGTTAGTTAGGAAAATTAATACCAGTTAGAAATATACCACACCTAGAATACTGATCATTAAGATTGAGTTTAGAATTAGCATATTGATCATTAAGATTGAGTTTAGAATTAGGTTGAACCATATAAAACTACCGATGGTTGGCTATTTTTAAACTACAAAACATAGAATTCATTAACCTCCATAAGGTTGAACGCGTTGGTCTCATTTTCTTCCTGAACCTATTAACATAGTTCACTTCCATTTAATTTACACATTTGGCTTACAAAATGGTTTCAGCTCCATAACTTGTTTAGCAATAAAATGTCAGCAATGAAGTACCTTAAATTTTACCTAACAAGGTGAATATCTATTTAGAAAGTTTTTACTCTTATAAGCATGTATCTATTTGGAAATTCTTTCTCAATACACTTTGCTACTGTAAATATTTATTTATAAAATATGCCTTCTCATTGCAGAACTATAAGAGCATTTTTAATAGGAAAAGGTCATTTTTGTAACTCTGCCTTTCTCCCAAGTCTTAAGAGTTTTTTTTTTTTTTGCATTTTGCTTTTAATTTTTCTCTATTTTTATAAAATGAGATATTTATTTACAATACTATAGATGATTTTGAGGTATAGGATCACAACTCTTCAGATATTTGTTAAGACACCATACCTACCACAAAGCTACCCATAGTATACTGCTATAGTCTATTGAGTACCCTTCCACTTTGCTAACTTTAATTTTACAGTAATATGTCAAAGTTTTTTTTGGGGGGGGGTTGGTGTTTTGTAGATCCTTTGTTTTATTTCTCTGTATTTTATTTCTCAAAGTCTTTCTCCTCATTTATTTCACTTATCACAGTCACCTCCAGTTTCATCCATGCTGCTGCAAATGGCAAGGGCTCTTTTATTTTTTACAGCTGAGTAATATTCCATTGTGTATATGTACTATATTGTTTTTATCTACTCATCTATCTAAAAGGTTTAATTTTTTAGGCTTAATTTTTTAACTAAAATTTTAAATGGAGGCATTTACTCCATTCTGTCTTCTCTGGTTGATTTTTCTATTATGCTTTTCAAAAGGACTGTAAGCCTTTATCCTTCTGATTCCTTCTCTTCTACCACACACCCCATTATCATTCTACTTACCTTTTGTCTCCTCACACCAGCTAAAAATGAAGATATCCTGGAAGAGTATCAGCCAGAACCATAGCAAGTTTTAGGACAGATGGCAAATCTTAGGCTTGGGTCTAATGAGAATTTGGGGACAACTTGGGAACATGGCACAGTGTAGTGGGTAAGAGCATGGACTATGGATACAACTAATTTCAAATTCAAACCTAGCCTCTGACAAGGTTTGGACTGTCATGAACAAGTCACTTAACCTCTCTGTTTTTGCTTCCTTCATCTCTAAAATAGGTATAAATAGGTGGCTTTGAGTGCTGGACATACAATAGACTCTCAAAATTATAGCTATAATTTCAACAGCAGTTGCCTGGACATAATCTGGTGTGATAAAATAGGTTTATCTGTGAGAAGGCACTTGAAGTTTTTTTTTGTTTCAATTTTGTTGCTTTTTTGATTTCTATGATGAGAAAATATGTATTTTTAAAAATGCACTTGTAAAGATTCGAACAAAGAGAATCGTGACTCATGTTTGACCATTTGCATAGTTGATTTATTGTTTCATGTTCTGTGATACTTTAGCCAGTTATAAATATCCCTCTACACTTAAGATGTCAGGATTTAACATTAGGGAAATGGGGAGGAAGAGTTTTGGGGGAATCATGATGCGTTGTAGGGAGGAGCAACACGCTTTTCTAATATAAATGTGCCGTCATTTACATGGGATAAGGCAATCCCCAAAACTACTGATACCAGAAAACAGATTCCCCTCTCCCCCATTATGGTTGTTCTAGGCTTCAAGTTCTATGACGCATTTAGATAATGTTATGTCCTTGTTCAGCGTGGCCTGTTATCACTCACTGGATTAGAGCTCTTATTTAATTCCCTGTTGTACTGGCTTCCAAATTTCTCTCATTCCTGCAGTTACAGCTTAGACTTACCCACCTCTCTGGAAATAAATTTTCCCAGACACTAGTTTTCTTCCCAAGTCTACCTTTAAAAAAAAAATTATTTATTTATACTTACAGAGCCGGGGTATAGGCCAGAGGTGTGGTGGGTGAGAGGATTCACCAAAGACAGAGTGGGGAGCAGAACAGGCAGATTGACAAAGTATTCTGCTGAGGGAAGCAGCGGACGGGTCAGGAGAGGTCTGCCACTCCATGCGGGTCAGCTCCCTGGCTGCAGTGGCTTCAGAAAGCTTCCTAATGCGGTGCTTTAACCCATAGCGCCACCAGGGAGAGCCCCCAAGTCTACCTTTTTTATCTACCCAGTAAGATTCTTTCCCCGATTTTTGGGCTTCATCCCTTTGCCCTGACACACCTCTCTGAGGACTGCTTTGTCTCTCATGGACTGCCCCCTCTGCCACCCAGGACCATCCTGGGGTCATGTTCATCTGTCTAGTTCTGTCTTCCTACCGCCTTGCCCCCATGGTTTGACTGCTCTTTCTTGTGGTCTCCCTTCCTCCCTTTCTAGAGTCATGAGATGGAGAAAGGGTATTTTTGTTTGGTTTTGTCATCACTGGAAGAAGTCTGTCATTAGGTTTGGTTGTGTTTGTTAAGAAGTAGTAATCTGAAATAAGTCAGAAAGAAAAGGAAAAATACTGGATGGTTTCACTCATAGCAGGAGTATAAAGGACCTCGGGTGGGGGGGGTGGGGGAAGGGAGAGGAGGAATAATAATAACGAGCAACTATATACCAGAGACATTTTATGGGGGTGGAATGAGGAATGGGCTCAAAAACAGTGGGGGGGGGGGCGGAAGTGCACTGGATTATAGTGATGGCACACGGGTGATTTGGTGATGGGAAGCCACGAGGATTACAACTGAGATGGAAAAAATGCACAAAATGATGTAAAAATAAACTTATATATATATATATTTTTTTTTTTTTTTTTTAAGAAGAAGTGGTAATCCACATGGTGAGGCAGACCACTTCTGTCTTGAGCGCTGATCGCCTCAGCAGTGAACTTCGTAGATCTGCCTATCTTGTCCACTCTCTCTGGTGAAGTCTTCACCACTCCTGCATCTCTGGCCTGTACCCCAGTTCTGTGTGCACAAGTAAATAAATCTTTTTTAAAAAGTACTTTGATATAATGGGGTTGTAGAAAAATTCTAAGGGAAAATTCAAGTGAAAGAAAAAAGGTCATTGTTAAATTGCATTCAGAGAGGAAAGGTCCTATTAGCTGAATTTTTGTCTATTAATAGTTTCATGACAGCTGCCTATGTGAATTTGGAGTTGTTTCTAAGCTAGTGTTTAGTGGGTGATATTTAGGAAAGTTCAGAATTAACTGGTTTGGGAATCATATGAAGCTTCCCACAGACATAACAAAGGACCACTAGATGTTCTAGGAGTCCTCCATAGTGGAAACAGTCTCTGGGGGTAAGGAACATACAGACGCCAGATCAGGTAAAGATGGGATTCAGATGTCTTTTCTCCCTAGAATTCCCTGCTCTCCACTTCTGAGCTGCTAGTATTGCACAGTTCTTTTCCTATCATATCTTCTGGAATCCCCTGATGTAAAAAACTGACTTACAAAACAGGGAAAAGAGAGCACAGGACTTATCATTAGCCTTATCATAATTTTGTGAGGATCAAGTTTCTTTTACTTAATGCCACCAGTGTTTTGACCTTTTAAGACCTATCTCCAACCATAAAAGATCAGCCTCCTTGGAAGAAAATTTCAGATATCAGTAAGCATGCAGGGGAAAATCCAAAAAGGAAAGAAAGCAGAAAGGATTATCTCCTGGTACTCCTAATGCTATAACAGACCAGAAAAGTAGTTGCTTTGTCTGCAATCTCCTTTTCTTTTTGGTTTAATATGTGCAAGCTGGCCCTCCCTTGTGGTGCCGGGCTTCAAGACTCAGCGCTATCAAGCTATCACCACCACTGCAGCATAGAGCTAACCCACATGGCATGGCAGACCTCTCCTGGATCCTTCTCTGCTACCCTCAGCACGGTATTACAGTAGATCTGCCTGTTCTGCTCCCTATTCTGCCTCTGGTGAATCCTCTCCTTCCCTCCCTACACCATACCTCTGGCCTACACACCAGCTCCTGTAAGCATAAATCAGTAAAAATTAATCTTCAAATAATAACAACCATAATAATATGCTCCATGTCAAATCTCGAGGACCTGGTGTATCAAATGCTTTTTCTCTAACACACACTTTCTACTCCTGGTCAGACTGTGGCTGATCTGGTTTGAGCTAGAATTGAGGGTAGTAAAAGCCAAGCTGAAAACTGTGGGGAAGCAGAACCTTGATCCATGCAAAGAAGCCGGAGTCTATCTTCACTATATACGGGTTCATACTTGCTAGAATTTACTTACAATGCCAACTTTGATAAGTGTGGAGTTTTGCACATTTGTAAACATGGACAGAATGGTGAAAAATTTGAGTTACCCAATACCACTGACTTAACTGAGGCCAGACAAGAAGACTTAATCCATCTTGTTCAGCTCTTATGCTGTAAACATGTGTCTTTTTTTTTTTTTTTTGCTATTTGGCCACATTTTGCAAATATTTGGGTGTTTTTTGTTGGTGATTTCACTATTTCATGCACATAGTCCTGAAGTGCTGTTTAGTGTTCCTGCACTCAAGAAGGTGGCAGTGCTCCTTACAGAGAAAATGCAGGTGCTAGAGAAACTATCAGACTAGCGTGTTCATGTTGCTAGCTGTAGTTCAATGTTCTTGAATCAACAAAGTGCCTTCACACAGACATACACCTAAAATAAGGTGATATATTGACAGGTTGGCAAATGTTTTGACCTGGGGCTTTCCGGAAGCTAATCCTGCATTTCCTCTGGGAGCAACTAGCTCAGTATTCTCTCATTCAGTTGACTGTGCCAACTTTAGAGAACATAATTGTGAATAATAAGAATTGAGAATGCTTGCCGAGAAAAAGACTAAACATGGAGGGGAGCTTATGAGAAACTGCGCTTCTAAGAGAAAAACAGAGAAGCTACTTTCTTCCTGGAGGTTCCCAGCTCAAACCCAGTTTCCTTGAGAAATGCCAGAAATGTATGTCAAACAACGAGAATCTTTACAAACTTGATTTCAAGTCTCTGGACTGCTTTTCCTGCAACCGACAACTTGGACAGAAACGTGTCCCCCATCATTACCTTCCCTAAAGAGTCTACTTTGAAAAAAAGCAGTGGTTTTCATGAATGAGTACTGGTCCAAGGTCACAATGAGAGCTGCTTAATGACTCCTGGGGTTGGACTGGCCTTCCCCTGAGTTAGATGCTGCATCAGAAAACTAGCCCTTGTGTCTCAGGGAGGTCTGTGTCTGACTAAATGTCCAGCACCACTTGAAAAGGAAGTTTGAGGACTTAAGCTTCAAAATAAAAAATGTTGGTGTCAATGTGAATTATCAATGACAAATCTTTGCTTTTCAGCAGCTCGCTGTGGTTTTTAATTTGAATGATGCCAAGCTTTGGATGGATGAGCTGTTTGTTTTCCTTGCTGGGGGATAAACACGTTTTGAAAACAGTTCCAATCTGAATGCCCCCTAGGGGAGGGACTGTTTATTTGACAAGACAGTGTGTATCCCCACATGGGAAATCAATATATAAGAAAAGCACCAAACGATGCTGAAAAATAAAGTTTAAGACCTACATTTGTGACCTGGGTGAAGGAACGGGCTCTTTCCCACATACTAGATTGATGACCATGGAAAGTTCACATTCAATGGCATCTGAGCACCAAGCAGGCCCCGGTTGCTCTCTGTGGTTTGTGGTCTGTGACGGTTCCACCAACCATCCACTATCTGTCATTCTCCAAATACATGGTGTCCATTTCAATTCACTGTTTACCCCACAAATATACCAAGCTTTTTCTCCTCATGCAATCTCTCACGTCCAATTTTGACTATTTCTAAACTCTCAGACTCTTGAAAGCCAATTCAGTTTCTCCTCCCTAAAAAAACTCTGGTTCCACAAACTTCCTAGTGGCCCTCCCTCTCTTTACTCTGAACCCATCTAGCACTTGAAGGCAGCCTTCCCTTGTAACCTATAGCCTGTCCTAATAAGACTGGCGGTAAAATGAGGAGCTTAAAATTTTCAACTCCAGGTTCATATTAGTTTAGAGGATTATTAATAATTTCAAAGCCACTTACAATCCATAATTTTCCAAAGTATGGTTTATTTGAGGTCAGCTTCATTTCTTGGGGACCCTAGGGTACATTAGCGCTTGCTAATTTCCATTGTCATCCCAGCACATGGAATAAGTTAATTTAGCTCATATGGGTCAATTTTTCATTCCCATAGAGTAAGTTTATTAATGCCAACTTGAAAATAATACTACATTGTGTTTGGGGAAGACTTCTTACCCAAAACTATTTCCAAGTAACATAGACTTCATTTTTACCAGCCCTTTCAGTTGTACAGAAGCTTTCTGAGGTAGGGGTCACCCCCTCTTTTTATTTAAGACAAAGAAAGTGAGCTATAGAAGAAATATTTTACACTCTGATAAGAGTGAAAGATGGAGCTAAAAGAGAAGAGACTTTTAGATCTAGGTCTAGAAGTAGCAAAGAAAATGAGAGATGCTTCGCTCCTACAATAAGGTTACCATGCACAGTTGGGCGTGGATTGCGCAATACCTAACAGAGTTGATGAGGTTGGCACTTTTTGGAGTTGAGCAGCACTTAATCTAGTTGGGCATGTATGATAGCTCTGCTAGAGGACCTCATCTGAGGTGGTGCAGAAGCCAGTGCTGGTAACAGAAGAACAGACAGAGGGTGCTTCATCTTAGTCCTCACTTTGAAATGCAATCGAGATGACTTCTACTCTTTTTTGTTTGTTTGTTGATGCCTAAATCCCTTTGCTTTTATAATTTATTTTATTTTATACAACATTGTTCATCTTGTACATTTTTTCATCTCTTTTTATTCTCATGTAGGTTGTAGGTAGGGGAGTGTTAACCAGGCTGATCTCAGTATCATTTGAACAAGGTCCTCATTTCTCTACAGATGCACCAAGCCAAGATTTCTTAAAAGATCAGGCGCCCAGACACTTTTGGTTACCCTGCAGTCTTATCCAAAAAGTTCACATTGCTAGAAAGATCTGGGACCGAGATCTATGCATTGTGAACTTAACTCCTGATATATTTGGCACAAGTTGAAAAATGAAAGAAAAAGAACGCCCACTGTCTCAAGAGGCCTTGGGCAGGAACATACAAGGCAAATATTTCAGTTGTAGACAAGAAAATGCTGTAGAGCGAGCAGGGATAAGCTAGTCAGGAAATATTCACTTCCTGTGGATACTCCCAAATTGCTCCCACTCTGGTCAACCCCAGTTGTGGATGATACAGCCAACAAAACTCTGTATCAGAGCAGCAGTGTTGTTCCGCAAGCCCTGAGCAGCTGCACTATTGATCACATTTACCCATGCAGAATCTTCTAGTTTCTTCTGGGCACAGCAGATGTTCAGACGCAATGACAAGATTGATTTGGATAGAAAATGTGGTCTTCTGAAAATAAGGATAGGTGAATGTGTAAGTTACAGCTAAGAATAAGTTTCCTAAGTCTTCCATGCGCAAACAAGGAATTTAAGTTGACTTTACTTTGATCAAATGGCTTAAAAGAACTGTTTTTTATTGAATGATAGATGTTTTCCACTATCATGGTATAAGAATACTGTGATTCAAGGGAGCAGGAAAAATAATAAATAAAAAACAAAACTAGGGCCCTCCCTGGTGGCGCAGCGGGTTAAAGCACAGCACTGAGAATCTAAAGCCACTTCCGCATGAGTTCGATTCCCGCCTGCCCTGGAGGAGACCAAAAGGGGAGGCAGACCTCTCCTGACCCGCCCGCTGCTCCCCTCAGCAGTGTACTTCGTTGATCTGCCTGTTCTGTTTCCCACTCTGTCTCTGGTGAAGCCTCTCACCGCCCTTGAACCTCTGGCCTGTACCCCAGTTCTGTATGCACAAATAAATAAATCTTTAAAAAAAAAAAAAAAAACTAGCAGCAGCTATAAAATCAGAGACATTCTGCAGGGGAAGGGAGGGAGAGGATCAACACAGGGGCAGCAGGAGTGCCAGGGACTATGGTGAGTAGAAATCAAACACTGTACAAAAAATTAACAATATGTAAAATATATATAACTAAATATTAAATTTTTAAAAGTACTGTAATTTACCTCCACTCAGATAAAAACGCACTCCTAAAGTTTGCTGCATAATAGGAATTGGTTTAAGTCCGTTTACCACAACCACTTTTCAGTGTAACTCATACATGTCTCTGAAATTTAAAAAAAAAAAAAAAGTCATTGCCACGAGTCAAGCCTTGAGTAAAAAGGGAAGTATGTGTCCTCTAACCAGCCCCCACAAAATCAGATATTTAATAGGATTACTGAGAAGAATGAAAGGGTTTTTTTTTTTTCAGGAAATATTTCTGTCATTCTGTCCTTATTTTCTTGTATAAGAGTAAGTAGGAAATTAAGGGGACCGGTCAGTCTATTAACATGAAGCTGAGTAAAAAAGATCTTTGAGTCCACAGAGCTGTCTTGTGAAAACAGAGGGCACAAATGGATTGGTTGGCGATTTCAAGGATGGCAAGATTTCAAGCTAACGAACTAAGAAACTGACTTATTTTTAGCACAGACGACATGAGGTTTCTCAAAGGTAATGTTACCTTTGGATGCTAGGTTAGCTGGGAAGATAAGGAACACTGTACGCATGTACAGTATAAAATGGGATTGTTTACAGCATGACAGAGGATTCTAGGAGAGTACAGCGCTAATGAGAACTCTCTACATCCCCCCAGGCCAAGGGTCAAGGGCCATTTTCTAGAGGCCCGGAGGCTGGGCCAAAGAGGAAAGAATGGAACCATGGTGGGATGGTGGGTCTGTCCTGCCAAAGCTGGAGTTATGGCTGGACCCAGCTGTTCCTAGAGAATGGATGAGGCAGAGAATGAGGGGGAGAAGCACTGTAACTGTCCTTATTCTGCCTGCCAACCTCTCATCTGTGCTTGCCATGACTGCAGCCACGCAAGAGCCATCTAACACCGGAGCTTGGGAAAGGCCATCTTGGAGAAGCAGGGCAGGGCAGGGAAAGGGCAGAAGGTGGATGGAGGCAGGGAGGGGGAAACAGGTCCCATCTGGCACAGTGAACACTCTTGGATCATTTACCTTCAACCACAATGACTTCACCTCACCCTGAGCCAGACCATGACAAATCAACTGCAATCTCAAATGCTGGCTGGAATGGAGTCTGGAGTCAACTTTTGCCTCAACTTTTTTACCAGCCACTTAACCACGCTTTGATCCATCTTAAGACAGGAGGCACCTTAATTCTAGATAATAAGGAACTATAATGTACACAGCCTGACATACATACTTTCTCTTCACAGAAACTTGGAACAGATGTCCTCACTCCCATAGTCAAGTGAACAGAGTTGTTTGACTTTCATTTCATCTATAGTCAGCTCTGACATGAGCCACTCAATAAAAGCTTTAAAGTCCCAGGATGCTGAAATGGATGCTCTCACTGTCTCAGTGCTGAGCTAATGGCAGTTCTCCAGTCTGAGTATTTTTTCTGAATTAATGCCACGGGACTATCTTGCTTAAGTTAACATCAATATCAGTTAAGAGGCTTTGGTGTTTCTTATTGGCTGAATGATGTCAGTCACATTACTTAACCTCTTTAAATCTGAGTCCTCATCTGTATAATCAGGACAAACATGGGACTATTGTGTACATTAGGGAGAGGATATCTCTTAAAGCCTTTGTCTGGGTGGCTGGCATACAAGTAGTGTTCAATAGATGACACAGTGGAATTTAAAATTATTTAAGTTGTAAGTGACAGAACCCTATGAACTGACTTAAGCATAAAAAGGTCTAATTTTTGGAGAATTGGATCTAGAAGCTCACCCAAAGCCCTCACTGAAGCACTCGGCTCTGTGTTCCCCGTTTGGTCTCACTCTTAGGCAGACTGTCCCTCATGAGATAATGCTGAGACATCCTCCCAGCTGAGCAATCACAAGAGAAAGCAATCCCAAGAGTTTCCCAAAAATCCTGGAATGGGGCCTAGTTGGGTCACATGTTCAGCTGTGAATTAGCCACTGGGGCTAGGGCGTAGGCTATTCTGCTTGGCCAGGCCTGAGTCCTTCATGTGTGTTGAGATTGAAGGGGGGGTCAAGTATAAATGGAAATAGAATTGCTGTTTTCAGAGAGGAATGTAAGCTTATAAGGAAAAAAAAAATAATAGCTATTTCCACGCCAAAGGTTATTGTTCTGTTATTAGTATTTACTATTTATTACATACTACTAATATTGCCACAATTACTTTAACACACACTCACATACACACACACACAAACCTGTTGGATTATTCAGTAAAAAACTGAATTAACATAGATAAAAGGGAAAATCATAGAAAGCTATAATTGGAGAAAATTGAATGGGCTAGAAGGAAGTCAAATTGAAGGAGTATAATTCAGTATTAAAATAATAATAATAAAATGAAAACGTAGCAACAAGTGAGAGGTAAAGGTAAAGCTGAAAACAAAGCCGAAAGTGGTGACTTAAGCACTTTTCAGAAAAGTGATCTAAATAGCAATTGATAGTACATTTTGTACATGTTAAGTTAAAAGCATTTCACTGTGAAAGTTTAATGGCCATACAAAGCCTGGATGTTGACTGCAGTCAGCATTGATACAGGTATCTGTGAAATAAGCCTACAATATTCCTGGCATAGGTCTGTAGACATAGTCAGACATACGCTCTTCACTCAGGAATCTCAAGATAATGGAACAGTATTATTTTTTCTTTCCCGTTGATATATGTTGAATTTCTGGTGAAGGTTCAGGAACTATAACCTATAGTGAAACATTATTTGGCTCTTTGGCAATGCTACAGTGTCCTCGAGCAACCGGATTTTTCTAAATTCATGATGTAGACAATATATAAATATAGAGAAAATGGCTGTAAACCGGGAACTCTGAACTTGAAATTGAAGCCCTCTACAGTCTACACAATAGACTGTTCTGGCAATAGAATGATCTCTGTTAGGTTGTGCTAGAAAGAGTATTGGAAAGTCTTTGCTCATTGCCTACCTATGTAAATTAAAGCTATGTTCTTAAAAATTAATTTTTTCTCTTAAAAATTATTAAAATGTGAAAACCACCATGCAATAGGATTTGCTTAAAGCTAAGCTTCTCTGGGACAAGAACTGAGTAACTGCAGGTGGAGCTTTTGATTTGGGTCCCCTGGGTGTTTCACCTGAAGAGCAAGCAGATCCAGTTGAATGAAGGCTCCCTGAGGGTAAGATGGTTGTTGATTGGGCTAAAGCAATTTTTTCAGTTAGATGTAAGCACAATATGTTTTCTGTATGTTTTGTCTTTTAAAAAAGGGCTTTGCTGTACAAAGCTATCTGAAGTGCCCACCTTAGCTATGTGTCCTTTCTCATCTGGAAATTGTTACATGAAACACTTATCTAAGGTAAACACTTTGGGTAGCTCCTTGCAAGTGTTACAGAAACATTATTTCCTTAACTGTACAGCAGTGTTCTTGGAGAACTACTTGAGAGATATTACCATATCTTAGAGACTCCTCAAGTAGAAAATAATAACATACCTTTACATTTCTAGATTGGGTAACACCTTTAAATCCACCCGAGATGTAGTAGTTTCCTCAATAGCCCCCTGCCAGGTAGGGCTGACATCCAGTTGAGTGCCCGTCCCCTTTTGGTCACTCTTTTCCATAATAACACAAACAGAATGAAAACAGCTTTCACCCGTGTTGAGAAAAGACAGTCATTTGGCTTTTTAAAGACTTTTTTCTTTAATATTTTGAAGGGTGGTGTAGAACAGATTTAAAAACATGGTCCAGGGAAGCAAGAATCATTCCCCCAAGTGTTTATTAAGTGAATCATAAATTCATTCAGCATGACTGCTTACCCAGAGAAATAAAGGCAAAATGGTAACAAGCTGTGAGTTTCCAAGTCCCTTCAACTTTAGGATCTCCCTGGGAAAGGGTCACAAGTGTAATCATTTTCAGCTGTCCCTGCCCTGCTTCCGCTGTCAGTGGAAATATCCAGGCAGGATGAATGCAGTTTCTGACTAGACTCTGGACTGACTTAGACAGCATTTTGGAAATTCAGGATATACTTTTCCTAAAGCTTCTTAATTTCTCCCATCCCTCCCTGATTGAAAACATCATTTATCCCATTACAGCCTGTGGAAAGCAAGGGGAGGGAGAAGCAGACAGAATTTGAATTCAGGATAAAAATTACTTTCAGAGTTTATTATTCTCATCCATAACAGATGACAATTTTCATGTCATTTAGCTGATTCCAGAAGAGAATCACTCAAGAGATATTAAGTACTATTTTTCATACTATTTATCTTGTATGTCCCAATGAATCACATACACCTACATTTAATAACTAGTGATCCATAGCTTGCATGTTTCCTGGGAATGTTCTGATATTTCATCACGTTCTACTAACCATTATTTCACCAGCCACACATGAAAGAATTCCCTTCCTTCACTTATATTGTGGTAGTTACTTTCAAAGTCTTCCTTCAAGATCTGAGAATGCTTGAGAGATCTCAGTTCTAAGTAAATTTGTGGATTTGTAGTTTCTGAACTAACTCTATTCCTCATTTTAGGGGTGACTTTAATGGCATGATCGTCCACCAGTACTTAAAGAGCAACAGACCTCTCAGATTTGGCTATCTCTGAAACTCTGAGATGATGTGTCATTTCAAAAGAAAAACAAAAATGTTATAATCTGAGATGATCGCATTCCAGAGAATTTCAACATGCTGCAGCTTCCTGCTTGCTGACACTAGTGATGCAGTTCTCTTTATACAACTGGATTTCAGATCTGGGTACTTTCTAAGCATCATTTCTATTTTATAGAAAGAACATGTATCCAACAGTTTGTGTAGAGCTAATGGATTTTTGGAATGAATCTCTCTTAACCATCCTTATGAATAAGCAAGATGACTTTGTTTCACAACCCATTTCTAGGGACTGAGATGCTGTGCAAGAATCTGACTGGCATTCATCAGAGCTGAAAATGGCTTCTCAGGGGTTAACACACCTTGTAAGCTACAAATTTGACAAATTAGAACTTCAAGGCAACAGTGAAAGGAAAGCACTCACATTGCTAAAAACAAAACCAAAAAAAGTTGGAGTCAAGGTGGATTCTTCAGAGCTATATACAATATCATAAAATCTGTGACTAGTGGTAGTTTTTTTATATCATCTTTTCTGGTTTGGATTCCATTTATCTCTGCCTTTGGTTGTTAGCTCTGGCCAATACCTATAGTAATAGAAGTGGAGGTAATGTACATTTTTGGAGATTTTTCCTGATATTAAGGGGTAAAGTTACTGTTTTTCAATTTTAAGTATTATATTAGCTCTTCATTTATAATATGTGGCCTTTATTCTACTAAAGTAGTTTTTTTATTACCATCTTGTTTAGAGTTTTTATTATAAATGGTGTTGAATTTTAGCAATTACTTTCTTTGGATCTATGGATATTATTTGCTTTTATATTTTTGACATTACATTTATTGACATGATGTATTACATTATTTGACTTATGTTTATTAAACCATCCTTGTACACCCTGGGATATATCCCACTTGATCATGAGCTATAATCCTTGTGCTATGTTATTGAATTTGACTTGCTAATATTTTGTTAAAGATTATTGATTACATCAATGTTATTCAGGGATATCAGTCTATTATTTTCTTCCCTGCCTAAACTTTTAAATAAATCATTACTTGAATGGGGTAGAGATGCATTCTAAATAATTCACATACTAGCAAAGTCCTCTTAAAAAATCACTGCTGTGCATCTTGGATGGAGCTGGAAAAGATCATGCTTAATGAGATAAGCCAGAAAGAGAAAGAAAAATACCGGATGGTTTCGCTCATAGCAGGAGTATAATGGACCAGGCGAGAAAATAACAAAAATAATGAACAACCATATACCAGAGACATTTTGCGGGGGTGGAGTGGGGAATGGGATCAAAAACTGGGGGGTGGGGAGGGAAGTGCACGGGATTATGGTGACAGCACATGGGTGACAGGGTGATGGGAAACCCGCGGGGATTACAATTGAGATGGAAAAAAAAATGTACAAAATGATGTAAAAATAAACTGTTATTAAAAAAAAAATCACTGCTGTTTAGCAAACACTAATCTACCTGGACTAAGCTTTTGACTCATGATTTATAGAAACCATCTCCCATATCTTCTACAGTATCCTGTGATATAGGTAATATTTTGGCCCCATTTCATAGATAAGGAGATGGAGGCACAGAGAGGTTAGGTAACATACCCAAGATCACACAGAAAGCAAGTGATAGAACTGGGACTTGAAAACAGTCCTTATTGAGTTTTATTTATTTATTTTTTCATTCTGCTTTGATGATAGGAAAACCAACTGATTTAAAATTGAAAACAAATAGTATTTGCTACTAAATATTTCACTTAGTGTGTCATTTGTGACTATCCAACCTCTCTTCCCAGCCTCCTACTTGCAAATCATTTAGCGATACAGTTCCCATTTGGAAAATCTCCTTTTGTATTTTATACCTTTTTCTTTGTTTTTTTCCCGATGCGTATTTCACATCACCAGTGAAGTATTCAGGAGAGGTCTTTGCATGGCAAGGTGGGAAAGTGTTTTGTTTGCTTCTGAACTTGACACATACTGCCAGTCCTGATGGGGCCCCAATTGTCTAGGCCGTTGGATGCATAATTCTTTATTGAATTAACATTTGATAGTGATATTATTTAAGTTTGAAGCACACAATCTTTTAAATCAGTATCTGCATACACTATCTTATGTTTGCCAGCAGAATTCCAGTTTCCATTCATTACCTAGAAATGCCTACTTTGACCTCTTCTACCGAGTCTCTTCCCTTTCCTTCTGGTAATCACTACTTTGTTCTCATAGTCTAAATGTTTGTTTTTATCTTATTTGTTAATTTATTTGCTTTGTTTCTTTATGTACCACATATGAATAAAATCATATGGTGATTGTCTTTCTCCATTGTAATTAATTCAGTAAGACAAATCCAATACCCTCCATGTCTATTCTATTCTGTTGTAAATGGCACATTTCATCTAGGTTTTTTTTTTTTTTAAATAGCTGATTAGTGTTTCATTGTATATAACATGATCCATTACACACACACACATACACAAACACACATCTTACCTATATCATATCACACACATACATAAACATCTCACATCTTCTTTATCCATTCATCTTTTGATAAACACATAGGTTTACTTTCTTTTTAAAAAAATATTATTTTTATTTACACATATAAGAATTGGCCAGAGGTGAGAGGATTCGCCAGAGACAGACTGGAGAGCGGAACAAGAGGATTTACTGAAACACACTGCTGAAGGGAGTAGTGGGAGAGTCAGGAGAAATCTAGGAGAAATCTACTGCATCATGTAGTTCAGCAACCTGGCTGGGGATGTGGACTTGTTGCAGTGGCTGACTGGCTGATGATAGCTTGGAAGTACTGAGACTTTAACCCTTGCACCAACAGAGAGTCTCCATAATTGTTCTTCATTCTTGGTTTTTGGAAATAATGCTATGATAAACATGGGGTGCACATATGTTTTAAAATTACTGTTTTGGAGCCTCCATGGTGCCCTAGGAATTTAATCTCAGCACTATCACCACAATGGCTGAGTTCGATCCCCAGCCAGGGAGGTGACCCACATGGCACAGCAGATTTTTCCTCTTTTGCCAGCTGCTCCCCTAAGCAGTATATTTCAGTAGGTGAACCTGTTTCTGCTTCCCACTCTGTCTCTGGTGAATCCTTTTACTCCTCACCTTCATCTCTAGCCTACACCCCAGTTCTTCTATGTAAAAATGGTTAAATCTTATAGAAATAAAAACATTACTATTTTTGCATCCTTTTGATAAAAATCCAGAAGTGTGGTAGTTGGATCATGTTATTATTTTTAACTTGGGGGGGATCTCCCTAATGTTTTCCAGTTCCCATCAACAATGTACTAAGGTTCCCTTTTATCTACATCCTTACCAACACTTGTTCCTGTCTTTTGGAAAGTAATCATTTTCACAGGACATGAGGTGATATCACTGGGTTTTTCCTTTAATTTGCATTTCTCCAACAATAAGAAATGTACACTGGCCAGCTGTCTGTCTTCTATGGTGAAGTATATATTCATGTCCTCTGCCCATATTTTAATCAGCTATTTTTTATTTTATTTTTCTGAGTTCTGATTTTGAAAATTAATCCCTTGTCGGATTCCTGATTTACATGTATCTTCTCCAATTCAGGAGCTTGTAATGACATTTTGCTTTAATGATAGTTTCTTTCTCTGTTTTTTTTTTTAGTTTGATGAAGTCAAACTACAAACAACCCATTTGTTTATTTTGCTTTTGTTTCTCTCAGAACCATATTCTTATCTCTTCTTCACATGAACAAATTAAGGCTCCAAAGAGGGGAGATCTGCTGTGCCATGTGGGTCAGCTTCCTGGCTGGTGATTGAACTCAGGCCACTCTGGTGATAGTGCTGAAATTAAATTCCTAGGGCAACAGGGAGGCTTCAAAAACAGTAGTTTAAAAAGATATATGCACCCCCATTGTTCTTGAAAAATATATATAATAAGCCACTAGTTCTGTTAAAAGGATTACATAGCATTGAAATGGATACACATTGACATCATGTAGATAGTTAAAGAATAAGTTAGAAACAGCAGTTTTGGTGGTGGTGTGATGAAAAATGGCAACTGAGCAGATGGGGGTTTGGGTGGGAGGTAGACTTCTCAACACCTTTCCTTACCTTTTGATGTTTGAAATATGAAAACATATTGTTACTCAAAAAAAGAAAATTAAGTAGAAGAAAAAAGGCTCTTAACTTTTACCTTGAAGGGCAACCAGAGGTCACATCACCGAAAGATTAGTCAGTCAGAAGTTAGGTTAGACTAGAGATAAATTTTCACAGGCTGTGAGTGGCATTTAAGAATGTAAAAAGAGATGATTGACTTACTGTACATATAATCCTGTCATACCAGTAAGCATACAGGAAGTTGAGGTAACAATGAGACAAAAGTTATCAAGTCATGTCTCATATTAACAAGTTCTCAAATAACAAAACAAAAAGTGGAACTGTTATAGGACTTGTGCATTCAGCCTTCTGGAAGGGGAGCTGGGAAATTTTCTCGATAGTTATTTAACAGTGGAATACCACTCCCTGCCTCAAGGAGTATCTCACAGGGTTTGTGTATCATGGAACACATTTTGGAAAATGGTGAATTGGGAAGAATCCTGTCAAATAAGAGATAATATTAAGCTGCATATGGAACTTTGACTTTGACAGAGAAGCATCATGTGATAACTACCACATACAATGCAACATAGCTGAAAGCAGATCTTTTGAATAAAAGTATACATTTAATTTACCACATATTGAGTGGCTGAGCAAAAATCTTTGGGCTCCTCTTTGCCTACGGAAAGGAATAACTAAGGTGACAGATAAGTGGGGTAAGCCTGTGTCTCTTGCAGAAGAGGAAGGATCTAAGCCAACACAAAGGACTGACTAATTCCACAGATGACATGGCTTCCTTTAATCTCATTTCTAAAGTGTTTGTTCTGAGCACTGTGGCTTCTTACATACTGTAAATGGCCCATATCCACTTCTGAGTGAATTGAACATTAGCCCAGGTGTTTGACAAAAAAAACCCCAAAAAAACCAAAAAACTGAGCTCAGCACTTTCTGAAGCAAAGCAATGTTAGTGAACAACAGGTATACAATGAAATGTTTAATTACTCATGGGGTGGGTTACATGGAACATTGTCATCTATGAAAATGGGCAACTTAACTCCCATTTTATGGTTGAAAAATCAGAGGAACCAAGCAGTTACTCCTAATGTGCCTGTCATGTTACTAGTAACAGGGTTGGTCCCCACAGGCATAGTGAATGTCATTTGTGGCCACAGAGAAGTTGCACTCAGGGGACCATTTACCAGATGGGAGAGACTGGGAGATGTAAAAGCAGTGCTCTGGAAGTGAACCTTTTAAATTGACACATGCACTGAAAGTAGTAAACTAAAACCACTTTGAGGTTTAATGAAACATTTTTACATGCCATTGCCTCCCACAAAGACCTTGTCACAAACTTGAGAGCAAAGGAAGGCCTCATATCTGTACTTTAGATAAAACAAAACAAAAACTCAGGCTTATTAACCCACCCTTGGTCACTCACTCAGCATATATTAATGCTTGGAATCAGACCTACCTACTTTGGTGCTAAATACCACTTCATTTCAGTTCATCTCAGTTACACGGGTAGGTCAGTTGTTTCAGGAGGGATTTATTCTAAAATGTCATTAGTCAGTCTGAGATTAAATTGGGAATTCAAAAGAAACTTTCCTTATTTCGCCACACAAGCCTTTGTTCCCATACCACTGTATCAGGGGGCTGCAGCCAGAGACTTTTAGGTGGTGGCCCCTAGAGGGAAGTGGTAGTGAGGGTTGATTGCCCCAGGTGAAACAGAACAAAGTAGCAGTGGGGGTGGAGACTCTGATAAGAAATAAAGGGACTGCAGAAGCAGCCACGGGGATTCAGTATTCAAGGTTTCACCATTTTCTTATCTTCAAGGGGTCCAGAGGTCAGCCATTTCTGCCCCCACCATTCTGATCTTCCAGACGGCTGTTGTGGGGGCCTCTGAAGGACATGGGGGGGCTTCCAGCAGCCAACCTCAGAGAAGAAAAGGTCGGAGGCTTTGCAAGGAGCTGAGCATCTGAAATTGTTTCCAGCTTTGCTGCTGTTATGGCTTGGCCTGGCAGGAAAAGGTAAGACCTGGCCCTCCCTGGTGGCGCAGCGGGTTAAAGCACAGCACTGAGAAGCTAAAGCCGCTTCCTCTTGAGTTCGATTCCCGCCTGCCCCGGAAGCGACCACATGGCGTGGCAGACATCTCCTGACCCGCCCGCTGCTCCCCTCAGCAGTGTACTTCGTTGATCTGCCTGTTCTGTTCCCCGCTCTGTCTCTGGTGAAGCCTCTCGCTGCCCCTGAGCCTCTGGCCTGTATCCCAGCTCTGTATGCACAAATAAAATAAAATCTTTAAAAAAAAAAAGGTAAGACCTGGAGCCGGTATCTCACTGGGCTGTGTGAGTAATGCGGCCATTTGTCGGCTGCTGCAGCTGCTGTTTTGAGTGTCACTTGTCTGGTGCTGTGCAGGAATATCTCAGCAGCTCATGAGCATCTCCTGTTGTGTCTCCTGCTGTCTTCCAGAGTTTGATCCTGGAACGTGCTCCACGTCCTAGGTGGCAGGAAGATATTCTTGGGAGTTTTGTGTGTAGGAATTTAAACCACTGGACACTGCTTCTGGTGAGATAAATGGCCTTTTGTGGTCTCAGTCACTCTGTTTTCCCTGGCTTATTAAATGAATTTCATTATTGTTTTCTGAATCTGAGATGTCTTGCAGTTGGGGGTGAATGGGTGCAGAACTCCAATAGGGAATGGTAAACTATTTGGGTAGTGTCCTTGGCTAGTTTTAGTGCCCTTTGTTGCCTTGTATCATCAGGAGATGTATCTTCCATAATATTGATGTACTTTGTTTCAAGTCTTTTGTAAAAGCCTTACCTGGCATTGGGTAAGTCTCTGAGCACACAAAACATGATCTCTGCCCTCACTAATCTCTTGGTAAAGGAGATGGATGTGTACACAAATCATATAATCAAAGATTTTATTTATTTGCTATTTTTTTTTATTAAAGTAACACTGCTTTCTAACACTGTATAGATTTATATTAATTTTAGGTATCCATCATTGAAAATCAGTAAGGCTATATACTACATTAAATAGTGATTTTTAAAACACTTTTTATTTTCATCACTTTTTACAATATTTCATTAATTCTTTCAACTACTTCCTTCTTTGGATAATCATTTTTATTTTAAAGACTAATAAGTCAGGTGGCTTGTTAAAGAAAAATAGTCACAAAACCTACAATAAAATATTAATTTTTAATGATGGTGGCGGGGTGGGAACGAGGTCACAGCATGTGGCTGCTGCTGTTATCCTTGTAGAAGAGAGTATCTTTGACTGAGAAGACTGAGAAAAACATACACTATGAAAACACACAGCTATGGAAACACACAATGCTAAAGTGCAAAATTATGTGTAAACTTCTTTAGAAACGCATGTGTTGCTCCCAGCAGTAGTGTTCTACCGTTTTTTCATTTGTTCATTGTTCGTGCTCAGATTTGGATTTTCCCCAATTTTCTACTCTAAAGAACGCTGATATTCTCTGGAAGGTAGCTGAGTCCAAAATGGATCCAGGAAAAGTCAGGACGGGAGAGTTCGTGTCACCAGCGAGCATACATAGCTTCCAACATGCTAGAAGCAAAGGTCAACAGAATAGCTAAGTGACTTAGCCAGGTGGAGCATCACAAAGTAGACCAAGCAAAATAAAATAAATAATAAAGTGTTTCATCAAAATAGGTTGCAACTGCAAAATTATTACGCCTAACGATTGACAAGCGTTGACATAAAGTGCTTCAAAATGCAGTTGTAAAGTGATAAGCCCTGCTCCAAAGGAGTGGGTCCCTTGCATTTTAGGGGAAGAATTCACCAGAGAGCACTAGGTAGCTGAACCAGAGAGGTTTTATTAGACAGACTCATGCAAGAGCGAATCACTGCTGGGAAAGAGAATTTAGTTTGGTTCCTCCCAGAGAGTTAGAAGGAGGGATGCAGAGCGGTCCATGAGGTGGAGCGGAAGACAGCAGCTTCATATCCTGTTTTGGGTTGGGCCACGCCCTGGCAGGGCAGACGGGCTATCCTCCAATGCGCGTGTGGGTTCTGGACCTTTTTCCTCCAGGAAAGTGTGAGAAAATCATTCGTCAGGATCTAAAGCTTTTTGTCTAGCAATGGCACCACATGGTGGAGAGGTGGGCCAAATTATATGGACTGCCAGTTTATGATTTAGTCCACCTGTTCAAACAGGGCTCGGTTCAACTCATCCTTCCAGCTGGCAATTTCGTTTACCCAGGCTGTCTAATACAACGTGGATGAATAGGCCATGGTTAATTTCTTGCTGATTTTGTAAATTAAAGGAGCATGATAATAATGAATATTTGTTTTCCTCTAGTTACAAGTTTCAATCTATACTTTATATTAAGTGCCTTTATTTTCTGTACTACCAGGAAAGAACAAGCAGCGGGAATGGAGGGTAATTCTGAGGAAAAGAGGTAACTGATCAGAACTGGCAAAACAGGGTTCCACAGTTATGGACACCACTCGTGGTACAAAGCAGCCAGGTGGAAAGGTGTGTCACAGAGGGGCTCCAGGAGATTGAAATAGCTTCATGTCCTAGAAAATAACAATAATATTGCAGACTCAATCCCTTTCTCTTGGGGGTGAATTGTCCTAACTAGCGTTTCCCAAACTTTCCATTAAAGCACTTGTAGAAGGTGATGTTGTTCTAGTGACTCACTTTTTCATGGCACACTAGAGCTGGTGCTTGCTGTCCCCTTCCCAGCCTCCTCTCCACCCAGCGCTGGTGAACACTCAGACTCCAAGCAGCGTTGGGGCCCCCAATCTCCCGGGCCCCCTGTCCCTGCAATCCTATGCAGCGAAAGGGAAGAACACTGCTGTTTGCATCTTTCTCTTCCAGATGACCCTCATAAGCAAAAGAAAATGCCAATAAGTTTTTAGTAAATGAAATACTAATATTAGTATTTTTAGTGATGCTAATAGGCCAAATCAACATATTAAAGTATCAAGAGAGTGTGTTAGGTACTCTTGTCATACCCAATTAAAGAATAAATTATTTCAAAACGTCATTAGGTTTGAAAAATTTAAGTCTGATGAAAGACAGCAAATTAAAACTCCTCTAATATAGTTAGTGAAACACTGTGAGTGTCTGATCCCAGCACAGTACTTTTTCCATGCCTCATACAGTGGGGTAATAGAGACGCAGGTGAAGGGTTATGGAAGATCTTGCCATCCTAGTAATTCGACACAGATAGTGGAATGTGGTGGGAACCACACTCCACACTGGTTCATTGTTCTGGTTTGATTTATTGTTTTAGGTTTGCTAGCAGCTACCTGTGTGACTGGGAGCAATCTCTTTTCTCCCATTCGCCTCAGGTTCCTTACCCTGGGAATTTGAATTTTATTTTCCAATATCTCTTCAAATTCTTCAATTCTGTGAATCCTGATTTACCTCAGGAATAAGTGGGGCCTTGTCAGTCTTTTGGTACAGGCTCACAGGTGTCTGCCTCAGCATTTGTTCACAGGCACATACGTACATTCATATGGTTCAAGAAAGCCCCATGTCTTGTGTCTTCTTTAGTGCTTGAATCCTTTGACATAGCTTGGTATTTCTTACATTTTCCTAACCTCTATACGTTACTTTCTACCATTACTTTATTGGACTTTTGGAAGGCAAAGAAAATATTTGGGTCAGGCAACCATCTTCAATTGGTAAATTATCATTTGATTTTTTAAGTAGCATTGCCTTTCCAAGGCCTAAAGTCCTACCTCTTTTTGTCAGAGAAAATCCCACACTGTAGTTAAGGTAATAATCTGAAATAATGAATGCATTTCTGTGTGTTTCTTATTTGAATTTAGACATTTATGTTCTTTAAAACACATAGATTTCACTATAGATTTCACATAGATTTCACTAGATGTTAACTTTCAGTGTCTGTGATTTATTTTTTTAAAATATTCTCATTCTTCCAAAAAGATCAAGCTAGGAAAAGGAGTATCTCAAATTTTAGAGACAATAGAAAAATTGACACAATAAAGTGTTAGGTCCACATCAATGGTTCTCAAATTTTAGTATGCATCAGAATCTCCCCAGAGGACTTGTTAAAGGACAGATAGCAGTTGGGACCTCTCAGGTGAAGCAGCAAGTTAAAGTGCAGCACTATGAGATTGTCCACAGCCACTGCAACAGGAGTTTGATGTCTGTCCAGGCAACTGACCCACATGGTACAGCAGACCTCTCCTTTCTTACCCACTGTTTCCCTTAGCAGTGTATCTCAGTAGACCTGCCTGTTCTGTTCCCCATTCTGTCTCTGGTGAATCCTCTCACCTGCCTGTACCTCTGGCCCCCAATTCTGTATAAGATAATATGCATAAATAAATCTTCAAAAAAAAATAAATAAAGGACAGTCAGCTGAGCCCCAACCCTAGAATTTTTAGTTCAGTTGGTTGGGAATGAGCCTCGAGAACTTTGAGTTCTAGCAAGTTTCCAGGTGATAGCAATAATACTGACCCAAGGACCACACTTTGAGAACCAAGTATCTATAAGTAATACCACATTTAGGCACTAAAAGTCAATAAGTAACGTATGTTTTATTTAATAAGCATTTTTGAATACCTATTCTATATTCAAAACTATTATAGAATATGATAATGAGCAAAAGAAATATGGTCTCTACCCACAATGACCCTTTCTAATGGAACTTTCCAGTTTTTAACTAGAAATCTGCTTAGTGCAGAAAGTCTTCAGAGTGCTGCGACTTATGTTCGTTCCCTTCTCATGCCTCATCACTGTTCTCTTACCCAGAAAGCCCCTTCTGTCCAACAGAGCTAGGTCTTGCCTATATTGTCACTCAATCTCTCTTCTCCATTCTAGTTCTTCATCATTGTTTTACCCCTCATTTCTACTGTAGCGATTAAGAGTTCATAGCATCTTGATTTACTTTTCAATTTACACTATTCTATTTTTCTATCTGCTTCATTTTTGCCCTCAGTAGTTGGAATACCTACAAGATAATGGGTTTGTGTTACAATTCTCTGCAATTTCAAACCTCAGATCTTTGAATAGAGTTACGATACTCTGGGAGCTAAACATAAGCTTTTTAGAGGCACTTGGAATCTCAGCTTCCCTTCTGGAGGAGGTAGAGTAAAATTAAAATTGCCACCACCAATAACAACATCAGACCACATGGTCAGACAGTGTTTGTGATCACTCGGGTGGGGTAAAGGGATTTGGAGACCAGGGGAAAAACTAGTGTTTGGTTTAGGGTTTTATTAACAGGGAAAGAGCCAAGATTGTCAAATTTCCCTTTCAGTACAGAATTCATTTCAAAATGGGATATATGCCAAAAAATATGAAGTTGTCAGAATGAACTGGAGAATAATTTATGGAATCAAAAGGCTATTGGTGTCCTCTGGACTATTACATCTTCATTTTGCTGAGAATTAGTTCTGAGTCAGTTATAATAGAAAAAAACAGGTCTGAAATCACACTTCTATTACAACTGAATTAATTGGGAATTAACTGCCATAATCTGATACAAATATATTAAGATAACAAGGAAACCCTGTTAATTCTAAAAGAGAGTATTTCACAGAATTAGAAGGAAAGGACTGAGGTCTCTAAAGCTGGAAGAATCCTTGAGATCTTCCAAGAATAACAATGTCAAATAGTAATTATGTTTATGGACCCTAGGCCTCTTCTAATCCAGCTTGACTCTTTATTCTGCCATCTACCACCCACATAAACTTTGGAAAGCTTCTTCATCTCTCTGAATCTCAGTTTCTTTATTTATTGAGGACTAGGAGATAAAAAGTATTAGATACAGAAAGAATTAGTAAGAGAAATAAATGGTGGCATAAGATACATAAAGCTCCTAATATAATATTTATCACATAGTAATAGTTAAATAAAAGGCAGTATTTCAGGCTACTGCTATCATTTTACAGATGAAGAAACTGAGTCTCAGATTAACTGCAGTAATTTAGGGACAAAGCTAAGACAAAATAAGGATTTATAGATTCAAACCCAATGCTTTATTCAGGATAACTTACTATATTCATCGCTCTAATTTGGGTTTTTCTGGTATATAATTTGTGAACACTTGGATAGTGAACTGGACTGCAATTCTTTTTCACCCCTTTCTGTTAAAATTGGGTTTTAAGTTTAATAGATATGAAAAGTCTGTTTTCAGTCTCCTTAATAATATCATTTAATAAATAACCATAAATGTATTTGTAAACTAGTTATGCCATTTTTGGCTATTTAATTGTTCTTATTCCCATCAACACTAATTTGAGTATTTTCTAAATCCATTTGATTTGTGACATATGCTTATGTATTACAAAAACAGAGATCATCTGGTCATATAGCATTATCAATATAGGAAATTCCCACCCCCAAGATGTCCCTTATAGGAATACTTCTTACTGAATAATTTTGGTGATAACAAAGTCATAACACCAAACATTTCTAGTTCACTGTTGATTTATTTATTTATGCCTACAGAACTGGGGTACAGGCCAGAGGTGCAGGGGTGGTGAAAGGATTCACCAGAGATAGTGGGGAAGCAGAACAGGCAGATTGTCGAGGTATATTTCTGAGAGCAGTGGGTGGGTCAGGAGAGGTCTGCCGCACCATGTGGTCACCTCCCAGGCAGGCGGGGATCGAACTCATGCAGAAGTGGCTTTAGCTTCTTAGTGTTGTGCTTTAACCCACTGCGCCACCAGAGAGAGCCCTCTAGTTCACTGTTTTAACATTTATGATGGTCTATCAGACTCTCAAATGCCCTTCAAACTCTCAAATAATCTTAAATCCATCATCTACATGGCATTCAATGTTCTCCGGAAATTATAGCAACATTGGTCAACCTCAGAGTTCCTCCTCTTCAGCAAAGGATGTTATGCTTGTTGGATTTGCAGGATAAATATACTCACATTCCAGGTAGTTTACTAGTCTAGATCAGAGCCAGTTTCCATGGACCTAATAGGTGTGCAATATATGGCAGTTGAATGGAAAATATCAGTGATGTATAGTAATTTTTCATGGTAGGGGTTTTGAGAAAAGGATTAAAGTGGATCCTGCTAGGTAGTTGTCTTTGGGGGCTTGCCACTAATAGTAAGGGCCCAGGTGAGTAGCCTGGGCTATTCTAGTCATCAGAATAGGCATTCTAGTCTAGGCATTGATAACATCACTATCGACAGGTTGGGAGTGACGCAAAACAAGTCTATTATAAGATAGCATAGGGTTGGCAGAAATTAGAAAGATCATTTACTTCCTCACTTCATTCATTCTCGGACCAATTTTTCCACAAGGTAGGAAGAAGTCTTGGCTGCCACCAGTTAGTGTTCATATCCTTTATGAACCTTGTGAAGAGTGGAAAAAAAGGTCCTTTTCAAAATGCAAATAGCCCAGAGAAGAATAGTGAAAGGACTGGCTTTAGCGCCATACTTATCATAGACAACTGTCATAGCCAGGGAGGTGAAGAAGTAAGAAAGAGGGTAACTTTCTGAGCACACAAAATCCCCCCAACACAGCTAGCATTTCTTGATGCTTTCTTTGTGCCAAGAATATGCTCTCTCATTTCCTTTGAAGGTACGTATTTTGATTACAAGAGGTGTCAACATGGACAAATTATTTTGAGGAGCACAGGGAGGCAGATGAAGAAGAAAGAGGAACCTAAAGTCACCAATGTAAATGAAAAACTGGAACCCCACAACAGCATACCTCTTCCTCTATTCCTGAATCAATAAGATACGTGTGAACTTCAAATACTCTTCAACACCAACTCCACTCTAAACATCTTTTTCAGCTGGGTGGATTCAGGTTTTAAGGAATGCAAATTGGGAAACCTTTTTAAGGAAAAGAATACCAAAACAGGTCACTTTGAAATTTAGCAACAAATAGGATCATGTGAACCTACTATTTAGTGTTCTTAACTTTGTCCTTCTGAAAAGGAAGATTTTGAAATGTAAACTTTCTTAGCTTCATGATAAATCCACCTCCAGTAACATTCACCACAGGCAACTGCAGCTGGAACCAGGAATTAACAGGACATCTAGTGTCTCAATCATCCATTCTTCTAGAACATCATCCAGCAGGATCACTTTCTACTGGTAGTTATCCTTCAAGATCTTCTACAATTTAGACTCTACTAATTTAGATTATCCTTCTATTTTATTAGCTCAAACTCTAGAAATACAGCATATTTATAATTATCTGAGGCTGAATCCTTTCCACATGTGATTTTTCTTTAGCAAACATGAGCACTGATTAAGGAGAAATGGACTTGAGAATACCATTTATTCCAGGGCAAACTCTTTGGCCACAGTGTCATGGGCTTGAACTTGATGTTCCCAGCCACACCACTGCTGAAACTGATAGTCTAGTCATGTAGGGGATTTTCCTGACTCCATGTCTGTCTGCCTGTGGCTGTTTATTTGTACTGCTGTCTGCTTTGAGACACTGACCTTAGAAGCTGCTTCCCCAGTCCAAGCCTGTAGCCAGAGAACTAGGAGTTTCCTTCTGTGCTTCTCACAGCCAACTGGAAGAAAGTAAGGAACTAGCTATTTATTGATTCATACTATGTAAGGAGAGAGAGAGAAAGAGAGAGAGAGAGAGAGAGAGAGAGAGATCCTTTAAAATCAATGCCAAGCCAGCTGTGACTGGACAGCTGAGTCATAGACAACCAGGCAGTTTAGTTGAAGGCACATTGTACATGCTAAGTCTTGGGTTCCAGCTGGCATGGGGGATAGTTAACAAAAAAGGAGGGGGGATGAGAGAAGAATTCTACAATGTAATCTCAGATAACACTTCATTCTGAGACTCACTATGATCAGAAGTGAAGGATAAGAAGGTGGTTGCCCTGCAAATCAGGCATCATTCTCATGTGGTTAGTTAAGATGCTCTTAGAGAAATTTGAGCATTGCTATTTTGCTTTCTCATACATAAATTATACTAATTGTTAGAAGATGCTGGCTGCTGCCTCCTTATTGGAACTGGTTAAAGGTGGTTTGAAAATGTCCTCTACTGAGTCACAAGTTCATAATCAGCTGTATTGTGGCTGCATTTGGTGGTCCAGAAAGCTCATTAATACAGAAATACAGAAATAATTAGAATGATGTTTTAAGACTAAAGTTTATCCAAAATGAAAAAATAATCTCCAGAGGATGGCAAGAAAGACTTGAAAGGAATTTAAAGAGCATAAATCTAGCCTACTGAAAGTGCAGGGAATTCACTTTTCCAGGTGAATTTCACTGGCAGTAGAATAACAGGTGCCCAGTGACAGTGGGCTGCACTCACTGGACATATCACTAGTGCCTTATAATTATACAACAAAGAGAATCCTCATGGGATCTATTAACTGCCTGCGGTTACCCCTATTTGTGTGATACTGGGTCCTGCAGCTTGGACTACAGGGATTTTCCCCCACTACAGCCAAAGCAGCAGAAGCCACTGGAAAAACATGGCACCAGAAGTTGCAGCTCATGGAGCTGGGTGCCTGCCAGGTGCTAGCTTTTTGATGGTTGACACCTGGATCAGAGAATGGACCAATGAGGTGTAAGCTAAATGAGCCAATCGTGTTCATCAGCTCATTAGTTATTTGGTACCAGATGGGCCAATTGGTTCTAAAATGGTCCAATCGGCCACTTAGCTTGAAAGTGGTTCAATCAGAAGGTTTCAAATAGGGTGGGGATCTGGAAAAAGGATAGAAGATAGGCATAGGGTTAGTGATGTTCAGGATTTTGACTGCTGACCTCTGCAGCTGTCATCTGCGGCCTTGAATATAGGAGGCACTTCAGAGCATGGCCTTGAGATATGCATGCCTGAGGGTGGACGCCTGGAGTGTGGTGAGGGCATGCATGAGAACTAAGACTGAGGCTGAACTAAGACTGAGGCTATGTGGGAAGCCTCAGGGAAGATGGTGTGTGGCAGAGAGCAGAGGTGGAGAGACCACAAAACAACGAGAAAGAGAGCCCAAAGAGCAAAGATTCGCTGGGGTTGGGAGACCTGCCAGCTTCCTGGAACCTGGCCCTTCTGCTCACCCTGTGCATAACAGTAGGGCAGGAGCCAGCCTGGGGCTCTCAGACTTCCATTCTGTTCTTGGTGTCCAAAGAAAAAAAGAAGAAACATTCAGCAGCCAACCTCTGGAGAGAAGCCGAAGGGCTTTGCAGCAACCAGGCAGCTGCACCTGCTTCTGATCCTGTTCCTGCCACGCCAGGACAGAGCACCAAAGGGCTGGGCCTCATGTCTCCACAAGCTGTTTGTTGTTCATGTGGGTCAGCAACTTACATACAGCTATAAAGATAGAGTTATCTTATACCACCTCCAGTGACTGACCCTACTGCTCACAGGTGATGGAACTCTTTTAACAGTAAGTCACTTTTAACAGCTGTTAACATGGCGGATCTGACCAGCTAGTCCTGCTTCCTGGTGCTGCTACCTCCTCGCTGCCTGGTCCAGTGTCCTACGCTGCCCATCCCAACCTTCGGATTGTTGCTGTGGACTGCTGTGGTGTCATCTCAGCAGCTCTGTCTGTGAGCACCTCCGGTTGTGGTGTGGTGAGTTGAATCCTGGCCCGCTCCCTGTGGGCCATGAACTGCGGACCCTCATTGACAGTATAGTGCCATATTGAATGACTGATCTTTTTTCTGAGAATTTTGGACACTGTAGATATTGTCTGGGGTGAGATAGTTGGCCAACTGTGGCCTTACAAACACTTTGTTTTCCCTGTTTGTAGATACACCCATTGTTGTTGTTCCTTGAGGCTTACGGGTCTTGGATTTGTGCACACAGTTGAGAACCCACAGTGACCTGTCCTCTATTGGACTTTGCCTTTGGGTGGCTAAGACCATTTATACCTCTGATCTAACCAAAGTTCTAAGTAACCTCCAGGCCTGCCTTTCCACCTCTTTGCACAAAGTATGAATTGTTTCAGAAGAAAGTCACAGAGCCATGCTGATGGATTTCTAGCAAATCCATTCTATTGAGACTCAGCTGGGCTCCGAATGTTGGTGATCCACAAATCTATGGTAGTGCTTTTATTCATTTTTTCTTAATACTGGCGTGGTCATAGCAAACTGTTTGTTCTCATCTAGACGTAGAGTAGACAGTGTGTGCGTGTGTGCGTGTGTGCCTGTGTGTGTAATAACGAGAAACACCCCATGGTCTCCTCTGGTGGTAACCTGAGCATCCTCTTGTCTGAGGTTTCCATTGTCATCTTCCCTCTTTGTTGTCCTCCAGATCTTATTTTACTCTAGGTTAATGGCTCTCTACCCTTGCTGCACTAAAATTATATGGGGAACAGTAGAACCTAGATAACAGGGAACTACCCTACCTCCATATTCTAGATTTAGTTTGTCTAGAATGTCAAGAGTCATTAGTATCATTTTTAAAGCTCTCAGGTGATTCTAATGCGACAATCACCAGCCACCTCTCCACTGACGCTACAGCAGCTTCTCAGTGTCTGCTCCCTAAAGACGTTGTTGTATTTAGCAGGAACTCTGAGTTGACAATAAGTTCTGGCTAGCATAATTAAATTCATTTCACTTTGTCTGTTTCCAAGGAGAGAGCAGAATACCTGGGTTATGGTCTGCCTGTAGAGCTTTAAGCATATAACATATACTTTGAAATCTTATTTCCTTTTCTAACAAAATGAATTGCTTACTTTAGATACTCTTTAAGGTTTTTTTAGTTCTAGGCTGTCATCATAAAATCCAATATCCTCTTTTTTAAGTCTATTATATGAGTCTTTTATTTGTCAGTTGTGAGACTTTGGCTCATTATTTTCTTCAAGCTCCCTAGCTCTACATGTGTGAAAAAAAAAAAATGAAAAGAGCAATCAGATTTTGTAAATCTTGTGCAGAAAATTCCCAGTCCAAGAGATGCTTCATGAAAAAAGGTTTCCCATGTTAGCATGCTAAAGGATCTTTCAAGTCTTGAAGTCAAACTTAGGTTACCCCCTTTTGAAACTCAGAAATTCCCAAAGTTACTTAACCATAAAGCTAGTGTTCTCTTGTAAATCTTTTTCATTTCTATGGAACTGTTGACTTGATCAGATCACTTCCACATCTTAAATGTTCCTATTTTGTGGTCAAGGCACAATTTATTAGATAAAACAGTGATTAATTTGCTTTTTCCTTTGACATGAAAAATAGACGATTGTGTGTACATTGTTCCACTAGTCTTCTCCTGCTTACCAGGCATGGATGGAGATAACCTGACAGTAGCATCTTCAGGGGATTACCAGCTTTAGGGAAGAGAATTTCAAATATAGGATGAAATGTCACAAGTCATTCTGGTTTAAGTCTAAAATGGATTCTGAGTCACTTCATTATAACAGGTATGAGGCAGGTCATTATAAAGAAGTTGGTGAGTGCACATACTAACTCACTTTCTTTGATTGATTCCATATGATTAAAAAAGTTCATAAACAGAGAAATTATCTATGTAGAGATAACATAGTTTCAAAAACAGGCCTGTGATGCATCATATATCTTTGCTGGCCAAGTGACAGGCACCTAACTAAATTCCTGTATCTTGACTTTCTCATTTGGCAAGGTAGAGATAATAATTACCCCTAATAAAAGTGCCTTAATTATAGGATTAAGTACCTTAATATGTAATAAAATACCTAAAACAATGTTGGTACATGTTAAGTTCTCATTAAATCTCACTATTGCCATAGATCTGAGGCATAAAACAGGGGGAGGAGAGGGAGAAGGGTTAAAACAAGGAAGGGAAAGTGCAAGGGAATATGGTGATAGGTCAAATAAGGGGAAAAAATAAATCTAATCCCAGGGAGAAGGGGGAATCTTTACTATTACCTGGAACATGGATCACCATTTATGATCAATGTAAAGTTCTATTTGCAGATCTATTTAATCCTGTCTACACATAGGTATAATTTTATAATTTTAGGCTTTTTTTTTTAGGTCTCCAGACCCCTCTTCTTCCTATTGTGTTATAGACTGTCTCTGAATCTGGAAAGTAGACTTAATAAAGGCATAAGCTAGCACCAAGTATCTGTTGACTCATCTGTGCCTATTAAGTGAGGCTTTCTCAGCCTTTGCTAGATGGACAGATGGATATGCAGATAACATAAATCTTTCTATAACATCCTTTACAAGAGGGTGACTAGCTTCTGTGTCTTTCACATGACAAGATGCCCTATGTCATATTTGGGCATGCCTGCTTTGGTATCCTCAACCTACTCTTCAGTAACTTGTTTATTCTTACTCAATACTCAGATATTTTGGAATTGTTTAGGAGTCTCTAAAACCGTAAAATATCTGTTCTTCTGATAGTCATTCATCCATCAAAGTTTCACGTCTTCAAATCCAAGTCTGTTGGGTAGCCTTCTCTTGAAATGCACTCATGAGTTCCTTAATAAACCAGCACCTCAATTATTACTTGTTTGATAAGGATGAAGATAAACAAGAACGGGACACAGGATAGGCCCCAAGGAGAGAAATACTTGCTTGGGGGTTGGGGGGAGCAGTTCAGGAGGAGGAGAGAGAAGGGGTGTCATTAGCGTCAAGGCTCATCTACTTCCTGAGAATCCCAGACACATCCCAGATCCACACATGGCCTGACCAGGATATTACTCAATATCCCCTGGGATGGGATAAGGGTGGGGGACAGGCGGTGGCTAATTTAATATAATCAACATGCAATAGACTCCTTCACCATTAAAGGAAAAAGAAGCATCCATTAGTATACTTTCTAGAATCTCATTCCTGGTTGGAAATGGTTTCAGGGAAAGTGAGATGATGCAAGTTCAACTTGTCTGGAATCACCCTCATTCCTTGGCTCCCCATCAAACAATAGAAATCTTTCATCAGTCATTTAATCTCTTATTCTGTCTCCCTCTCTCTCTCTCTGAAATAATGGCTCTTAAATCCTTTCTATCAGATCTCTTTGGGTGCTGGTAAAAATTAGAAATTCTCTCTCAGAAAAAAACAGCACAAACATGGAGCGAATTTTGCATACAAACTTAGGCAATAACCTCATTCATTAAAACCAGTCAGCCACTGACCCAAGTTCATAATCTCTGCTCTTTAATGTCTGAGGGATTTGCTAGGGTCTTTTCCCTCTTGACCCATACATCACTTGGGGCAGGAATTCTGTAGGGATAGGAAGGCGAGGGTATCTAGAGAGCACGATAGTAATGGTTTATTTAAACACAACCAATTCTCTGTGCTTAGTGCTGACCTATAAACAACGTGGATTCACAGAGTACATGGGGTGGGCAATACAGTTTGCACAGGAAAATTGAAACTGATGAAATGCAGGTCAATTCTTTTCATCAGAATTACAGACCATCTGCTTTGTGGGAGCCACTGTGCCAATCACTGGACAAGATGAGTAAAACACAGTTGTGCCCTGGAGGTCCTTTGAATCTGTGGGGAGACAGATTTCCTGTTACTTGTCTGTTGTTGTATAATAGATTACCTCCCAAATTAGTGCTTAAAACAACAAAAATTTATTACCCTACAATCAGTGGATAGTAGACAAGGCACAGCTTAGCTGGGTGCCTCTGGCTCAGGGTCTCACAGGAGGCGGCAGTCATGGCCAAGTTCAACAGGTGCTAGAAAACCTGCTTCTCACCATGCAGTCTTCATCGCCTGCATGAGTGTGTTTGAAACATAGCAGGCAGGTAGTGAGGAGAGAGCGGAAGCCCCCAAACAGAAGCCATTGTCTTTTTATAGCCCTATCCCCAAAGTGGCATTTTATTACTTTTGTAACCATTAGGTTCCCCCCTGGAATGGAGGGAGTTACACTAAGACAAACAGGGAGGCAAAGATCATCAGGGCTGTCATTGAGGTTGTCCATCATCCATGCAGATAGATTCTCCAGATGACATGAAATTAGGTAAAGGATTTTCCGCAGTGGCTATGGGAGCCATTGGGGGGGGGGTTGCTTAGTCAGCTGGAGTTGGGAAAATTGTGGGTTAAGGATAAAGAGGTAATTCTGCTTTAAGTCCTGACATGGAGAGGAGGAGGTTGGTAAAGAAGAGGGGAAGATGGTTCTAGACAGAAGGGATCAAACCCAGTATATACAGAGAGCCATTCAATAGTACATGTTTCTGCCTGCTGTACATGACCAAGGCGTCAACCTTTTGTAACAATGACCCAATAAAGTTATCTCACGGATCAAATTGAAGGATATGAAATAAAGCTAAAAATGAGAAAATTATCCATTGGAGTTGCTAGTACATGTTTAGACAGACATGGAAACCCTCTCTTCCTTTCCTCTTAGCTCTTCCCTGCTGTACTTCATGGTTGCTTCTTTTGAGAAACCTTTTCTTCTCCGTCCTCACTTTGAATTTTTGTTTGTCCAGCTCCTCATCTTTAAAACTCAGTTTTGATATAATGTACCTGATGAGCCCTCTTCGATGTTTCCATAGGATTTAAGAAGCTTTATTCTGATGTGTTTCACCCTGTGTCTACTTCCACGCTAGTGCAGATTACTCTGTATTGTAATTGTATGATGACTTCCCATGAGCATTCTAGAAAGGCACATGCCCTCAACTCCTATGCCCTCATGGTTGTATCTTCAGTGGCTGGTACATAGTAGGATATCAGTTCATATTTGTGGAAGGAAGGAAAGAAGAAAGAGAGGGAGGAAGGTAGGAAAGAGAGAAAGAAAGAAGAAAGGAATAAAAGGAGTAGGTAAGTCAGTGTTTAGGTGCCACTCTTTTCTCCATTAACTTCTTTTGTGCACGTCTGTTGATTTTGCCCTCCCGGCATCCATTCATATCTGCACTGGTAACAATGCAGTGGATTTCCTTTAGGGAATGACAGTCTCAGGCTCCAAATTCTAGGTCCATGTGGTTGTGTTTGTCTGAGCCATCACTGTATCTCTGAGCCAATATGTGAGCCAGATCTGGCCAATCCATGTATTGTTTCCATTTATTCATAATAATTTAATTTTAGGAGCCTTGCGACCTAAACCTAGACAATGAGTGAATTCTGGGATTTTCATAGGAATTACTGGAAGGAGAAATAATTCCATTTGACTGAAGCTCAGGAGGATGTAAGGCTATATGTACTGGGCCTTGAATGGCAAAGGCAGATGGAGCAAAGACAGAGATGAACAGAAGTCAGGCCCTGAAGGCTGAACACTTGTTCAACTTTTCTGAAGTTTTCCAGACCTTTTCTTTTTGGGAAATTTTTTGAACTTAAAGCTAGTTTGAATTGGATTTCTGTTCTTATGAGTAAAAAGAGTTCTGTGTACAATTTCTCTTTTTGGTTCTCTTTTATTTTGTTAGGAATATTTTTATTCTAACCTTGAAAATTTTTCAAAAGATTGGGTATGGAGAGGAATAAGATTTGGATATCTGGAAATTGTGCTTGTGCAATACCTCTTTTTCTGGTGATGCTTAATGAACAGAACACTCTTGTGCTAAATAATTTGCTACCCGAATCTGAGTTCTTTAAAAGGTCTCTTGGAATTTGTAGAAGAGTATTTATCGCACTTTGAAGGAAAGGACATATTTAAGTACAACCTGGATCTGATGGACAAAAATGGAATTTCCAGGGGTCCCTAAAAACTTTAGGACCAAATGCTAATGACCAGTGGTCAAGGTAGTAGTGCTATTATATTCAGGACTAGTGGTTATGGTCTATGTCTTTTCTCACTCATCCAAACCATCCTTTTCTCGTACAAGCCTTATAAAATCTAAAACCCCAAATCCCAGAAAAGTGGACATCTGAAGTGTCAAGAAAGGGGCAGCCTATCTTATCACATCCTTTAACATAGCTGATAAAAGGCCATCATCCCTTTTCAATAATAAGGAAATTAAGCCCACACATCCTGTCAGAAGAAAAGACCCAATTGATCAAATTGCTGCCTCTGATCAACTCCTACTACCAGCCAAACGGTGACATAGTGAGACCCTTTAAAACACAGGGCAGATGATGTGTTAACCAGCACCACCTAGTGGAAAAGGAGGATTAATATGCTCACAGCATCTCTTTAACAATTGCAAGGTTGCTTATTCACTCAACAATCAACATCAGATGCCAAGCTGAGCAAGTTGAAAAGCTACAAAGAATTCAGAATGGATATGCTAAGAGTTGAAAATAATCCAGAAATGTGGGAAGAGAGAACTGGAATGGTTTATCATTGACCTTCTTAGATCACTTCCCCAAGTCCTTGAACATGTGTGGTTTACTGAATAGGGTTTCAAATATTTTATTTTATCTTACCATTTCCAGCTGGAATTTGGGGAAAAAAAGAATGAGCAATAGACTTTCACAGAAGATTGTTATAACAATTTACCATTTATATTTATTACTTGGAGGCATATATTCTAAAGGGTCTAGCAGAGTATTTTCTTACACTTGAAAGTAATATGAGACCATATTTAAAATGTAATTAGGGGACAAAAAGGGAGACAAGGTGGAGATATTTAAAGAAACAGAGGCATTTGGCTCTGCTTCTTCTCCTCCAGCCAGTGGCCATTTGCATTCAGTCAGAAGAAGGGCAGTCATGAAAATATGCTGAGGGAAAAGTGATCAAAGTGCATAGGAGCTAATGTGGAAACTTCCTGCTGAAAATTATATTCCAGTGCTTTACATCGAAACAAAAAACTCAGATTCTTGACTATAGTCTCTTAATTGTGGTTGTCAGATTGGGGAAAAATTATAATTGAACTAATTGCAAACCACCTCTTGGCCTTTTGGATGTCTGGTTTTGAATTCTCAAGCATATATGTATAATTAAGACTCGAGTACAAATGAACAAAACCCCAATTGGAATTAGGTTAGGCCAGGAAGGAAGAGTTTATTGGAAGGTTTCTGGGAATATTTCATATAATCAAAAAAATAGTCAGACAATCAACTGTAGAAATGGATGTGGTATCTATATCTGGGCCTCCGGAACCATGGGAGCCAGGGATCGGTAGCCAATCCTTGTCTCTGCTTTCTTTCTGGTTCACTTTTCTCACAATAAGCCTACTTTTTCTTTGTGGTGGGAAATGCAGTTACTGATATCTAATCTCTTTTCTCACAGCTTCTGCCATCTGGGAAAAGCTGACCTTCTTTCCTTAGTTCTGATTTTCAGAATTTCATGGAGGGACTGAATGGCCTGAGTGAGTTCAGACACCCATTGGTGCTGTGCTAATAGTGGTGCAGTTATCCCTTCAAGCTATGAAACAATGGTGTTTTGGAATCACTGTTAACATTCTCCCATAGATTTTCATACTAGGTAACTCCTGAAGCTCAACATCCTATTTCATTTGGCACTTTCTCCCAAATAACCCGGTAGGTCACTGCTACCCCAAATTCAACAAGGATGGGTCACTTGCCAGGGAAAAGAAAAATTTCATGCATGGAACTCAGATTAACTAGTGAAGTTCCAGTCCATACAAGAGCATATGATATATTATGCTCATCTGGGAGCACAGGATACACTGATGTAGAACTGAAGCGTCTTGTTACATGCCATTAGACTAAGAAGTCAGAAGTGAACTTTTCACCATGAGAAAGCCTGAGGAAGTAGATTTATTTCTACACCCAGGCTCCCTGGGTGATAGAGGAATCATCTCTGTAACATCTCTGGTAGACTATTTCAAGGGTTGGATTCAGAACTAAAAATACAGACTTTCTTGTGACTGTATGGTCATCCTCTAGTCATCTCAAGGTTCTAAAATCGAGCATATACATAGCACAGTGCTACTTTGAAGCTTTGTTCTCGTTGCCTGGAAAGCTAAAGCCCCTTTCCTCTCACAATGTAAGTCTAATCTTTCACACTAGATTAAGTTCAACGTGGGTTCTTGAAAGTGACAATAAATGGAAACAATGGATTCAGTCTTGAATGTTTGAATTAGTGTGTTCTTGTCCTAGTTTTCAGCTAGGACAAATCTAATCTAATTTAAGATAGATTTCTAAATTGTGACTGTGATTGTCAAGGCAAAAAAGAGTCTGAGATGATACAATTTCTTCTTTATATCCTATTCAGATGAGGATTTCTCAGTCAATAATTACAGTGAACTCAGAAGAAGGAATGATGGTGAGAGAAGAGATCAATTAGGGAATCATACATAAGAGTCCAAAGTATGAGTAACTAATTTCAAAATCATCATGAAAAGTTATTTTATCCACAGATAATAAATGATGCTATTTAATGGCAACTCATGCAAGAATTGTGAAGGTGTGAATGCAAAAATAAAGAGATTTCATGTTGGGTGGAAAAGATAATATTCTGAAGTCAAGATGGTGATGATGAGGTCATCGTCAGTATTGACAGTGGTTGTGGTGATGATGGTGGGGATGAAGTTAATTAAAATACGGGATTATATACAGAAGGGGCTTTGAAGGGAATCATGACAGTTATATCATAGGACATTTAATGAAAGCAACAACCCATCTAAATGAAAAGACTTTGGAAGAACTGTTATAAAGGTAGGTGAGAAAAGGGAGTGGTGATCACACATTCAAGGAAGGATTAGGTCAATATTTGTGGTTGTTAAAACAAAGTGTTTTCTAATTTTCTTCTGTAAAATAACTGCTGTCTGATACGTAATAGCAGAATCTTCAATAAGTTGGTTTTTGCTAAAACTCAATTTCTGGTTCAAGTATAAAGAATCGAACTACCACAGGATAGTTGAAAGCTCACTCTTTGAACATGTAAATTCATACAGTCTACCGCACACTTAAAAATGATGAAACTTGCCTCTTGGGGACAATGGATATTCATATTCTGATGTAGATCATCCAGAAGCTCTACTCCATTTTCTCTTCAACAGAATTTGGTATGGGTCTAATGTGGGAAAGATTTCATTTCTGAAAAACCTTTGAATATGACCCATTCAAGGATGCTGAGGAGAATATTCAGTGAGGGCCTGAGTAGAGCCTGATGATGGGACATCATCTGAAAGGAGTAGATTAGAGAAATATAGTCTTGGGGGGTATGCTAGGGATCATTGCACTTATGTTATTGGAATTACGTTCCACACTGAAAATGTTTTTTTGCACTCATTATTTATCATACATGGACTAGAAATAATTGTGATAGACTCAGGAGCTAGAAATATAAAAAGATACACCAATACTTCCTCTGCCCGCTAGGTCTTCACAGACTCTAATAAAGGTCAGCTCATTTCACCCCTTTGTTAGCAAAGGATAACTTGATTGCAAGAAACAGTAATATACTCAAGTATCTTAAGGGAAATAGTAGAATTAGAATCCAGGCAATGAAAGGATACAAAATTCCCTTTCCTCCTTTCTGGCCCTACATTTTGTTTACAAAATTTTCAGCTTGCTGAAATTGCTTTCCTAAATTAAAGCTTAGTTTTTGAACTATAAAACTTTTATGATTTTAGTTTTTAACTGATAAAATATTTAGTTTGTAACTAAATATTATATATTATATTATAACCATAAAATTGTAGTTACTGCTGATTTAATCCCTTTGCATTGAATTATAAAGCAACAAAGAGACTATGGTGTATTGAGACAGTTTAGATTGAGTTTGCCCTCCCGCATTTAAAAAAATAACTGAACACCTACTACATGTTAACATTTATTCATGGCTTTTGCAATCCACAGCAGAAAGGAACACTTTTATAACCTCATGTGCTTCCATTTAGGGTTGGTATGGGTAGCGTAGAGTGTGGCACAGACAATATAAATTAATTTTATAATACCAATTTAGGATGATAAATATTATGAGGAAGAATAAAGATGGATGTGGAGTAGAGAATGACAGGGAGATGCTATTTCAGAAAGATATTCTGATAATACATCTCTGAGGAGGTGGCAATTAAGCACAGACCCTAAGGAAGCAAGAGAGCAGGACATGAGAATTGTGTGAGAAAAGTTATTCCAACCAGAGGTCCAGCAGATGCCGAGACTTTGAGATGGGCCTGCAAGAAGACACCTTAGGTCAAAATACAGCAATTAAGAGCAAGAGAAACTTCAAATGGCCCAAGATGAAAGCAGAACACAGCCAGACAGAGCTGTTAGAGGAATTTGAGTGATAGTAACATGATCCAAATTTATTGTACAATGCAGGTTGCCCAGAATTCTAGCCCTGGTAGCCTTCTTTAGAGCCCAGGCTCTTAATGATTACTTGACTCCCTCTTAGGATGCATGCTCTCAATCAGGTTTTCTTGAATGTTTTTAAACAGCCTGGAGGCCCACCAACATTTCCAAATATATTGGAGTTGCACCCTAAATACAGTGATAGAAAACATAACAACTGAGTCCTGTTTAATACTCAAATTATACATACTGTGTCTATGCTATAGCAATTCCACTAATTTCTTTCACCATTGTAAGTTCTTCTGGTCTCAGATTCCAAATATCTGCAGTTCTACTTGGAATAGATTTTTTTCCATTCCTTGCTATTCAGTTGCCTCCACTCTTCCATTAACAGCTCATGAATTACCATTCTTAAGCAAGAGATCACCAAGATTGCATAACAAGTTAGTGTTTGTGCTGGCAACTGCAAATGGGTGCTTTCTCTAAGGATACTTTGCTTTCAGGAATTTCTCTGAGGAGAACATTAAGAAAATTGGAAACTGCTTTCTTTAGAATTGAGTAGTCTTCAAAGTTTATGTCCTTGTTAAATCAATTCTCCCAGAACTATTTATTGAACAATTGACCTTGTCTAATTGCATATTCTTTGCTCCTCAGTCAAAGATTTTTGTACATAAATATGTGGGTTTATTTTTGTTTGATTCCACTAGTATATGTGTCTCTTTTTGTTCCAGTAGCATAGCATTTTAATTATTATGGTTTTGTAGTATAGTTTGAAATCTGGGAGTGTGATATCTCCATTCTCCTTTTTAGTCAGGAGAGCTTTGGCTTTTCAAGGTTTTTTTGGTGGTTCTTTATAAATTTCATCAATATTTGTTCTATTTCTTTGAAGAATATCACTGAAATGTTTATTGTAATAGCATTGAACCTGTAAATTGCTTTTGGTAGAATGGCCACCTTAATAATTTTAATCATTCCAATCCATGAGCAGGGGATGTCTTTCCATTTCCTTGTGTCTTCTATTTCTTTTAAGAATATTTTATCATTTTCTTTGTGTAGGTCCTTCACCTCTTTTTTAGGCTTATAAAAGTGATGATTTTCTTGATTTCTTCTTTTTCAGATTGTTTTCATATAGGAAGGCTACTGATTTTTGTGTGTTTATTTTGTATCCTGCTACTTTACTAAAATGGTTGATTATTTTGATTAGTGTTCTGTAGAGTTCCTTGGGTTCTCTATGTATATTGCCATATCATCTATTTGGTAGTTTTACTTCTTCTTTCCTTATTTAGATTCTTTGTGTGTGTTGTCATGTTGTTCTGGCTAGGACTTCCAGTATTATATAAAAAAGCAGTGGTAGGAGTGTCTTATTCCAAATCTTAAGGGAAAGGCTTTAAGGTGTTTTTTTGTTTGTTTGTTTGTTTAAAGATTTATTTATTTATGCTTACAGAACGGGGATACAGGCCAGAGGTGTGGTGGGTGAGAGGATTCACCAGATCAGAGTGGGGAGCAGAGCAGGCAGAACTACTGAAATACACTGCTGAGGGGAACAGCAGGTGGGCCAGGAGAAATCTGTCACGCCATGTGGGTCAGCTCCCTGGCAGGGGATTGAACTCATGCTGCAGTGGCTTCAGAGAGCTTCATAATGCTGTGCTTTAACTTTTTGCACCACCAGAGAGAGCCCGGCATTCAGAATGATATTGACTGTGGGCTTGTGATACATGACCTTTTTTTTTTTTTTTTTTTTTT
>NW_004567112.1:44093791-44106568 GCF_000260355.1 Condylura cristata
CCACTTTGAGTTGATTTTTGTGAATGGAGTGAGGTAGTGATCTAGTTTTTTTTTTTTTTTTTTTTTCTTGGAGCAGAACAGGCAGATCACTGAGGGAAGCAGTGGGTGGGTCAGGAGAGGTCTGCCGCACCATGTGGGTCACCTCCGGGGCTGGGGGTCGAACTCATGCTGGAGTGGCTTTAGCTTCTTAGTGCTCTACTAAGAAGGAAAAGATGAAAAGCTGAGCCAAGGGGATTACAACTGAGATGGAAAAATGCATTTTTTAAAATCTGAATTAAAAAAAAAAATAGATGAAGAGCTGGGACTACATGAAACTGAAAATCTTCCATACAGCAAAAAGACATTAACCAAAACAAAGATCTTTTGGAAGAAAATTTTTTCCCACACAATACTACTGATAAGGGACTGATCACAAAGGTCTACAAAGAGCTGACACAACAAACACACAAAGTAAACAAAACAGTCAAAAATGGGCAGTAAAAAGACACTTCTCCAAAGAGGAAATGCAAATGGCCAACAGGTATGTCAAAAAATGTTCAACACTACTTGTAATCAGGGAAATGCAAATCAAAACCATAATGAAATACCACCTTACACTAGTGAGAATAGCTCATATTAAAAAAAAAAAAAAGGAAACAACAAATTCATGGAACAATCTTGATAGACAAATTCCAACTGACCAGCACTATAATTTTCTAAAATTGCTGCCCTCTATCTATTTGTAGAAGAAAGAATCAGATAATGTGTCAAAAACTTTATTATAAGTAATCCCCTGCATAGATGCCAAATAAAGGTGTCACAAACACTCAAATTCAACCCAGTCTGAATAAATGGTTTCCTGGACATCCTAAAATTTATATTTTAGGATGGCTAAATGGCTAGAGTTGATATTTAATCCCATTCACTCAATGTTCATTTATTTAAAAAATGTGGTTTGAAGACCTACTACATTCCAGACAGTATTTTTTGTGCTGGAGAAACAACTCTGGATAAAATAAAGGTCTTTCTCTCAAGAAATTTACTACTAAGGGAGGTAGGCTAAATAAATAAATAAACACATATGTATTAGATTCGTTAGTGGTAAGTGCTGTGAGAAAAAAAGTAAAAATGGTGCAAGGATGATAATAGGAAATCTTTGTAAGAAGGTAACACTGAGAAAAGATCTGGTAAGGACTATGACATTATCAAAGAAAAATCTGGTCTTAGTCACTGTGTTCTGTTATTCCAAGAAAAATGACTCTAGCTCAGGAATAATTTCAGCAAGATTAAAAAAAAAATAACATTCAGTTAATCTGATAGTCCAGTTAGCCAGAATGCCTTCAAATCCCATTCACTAGGAATTATTATGGGACAGCAACAATGTATTCATTTAAACATTCTATCCAGAGACAACAGTTATAGTAGATAATGAATGAGTTTTCAAAATCATTGAAGACAAAGGATTGCATAATGGGGCATTCTGTTTGGATCTCTATTCCTTCTCTTAATGATTATGAAATGATTTCCCTACTCAGACTTCATTTCATCTATAGGTAAATTGTAACACATACCTTTGGTCTAACTGTGAGGATTGAGCAGATGTTCTATATAGGACATGAGCATGTATAAGGTGCCCGAAAACACATAAATCTTATTTTCCCAGTGTCCCTAGAGAATTACTAATCCAAGAAGAGTATCAGAGTGTTTTAATAAGCACAAAACTTTATTTTGCTTCCCAGAACCAGAAATATAAATTTTAGGATGTCCAGGAAACCAGTGTCTTTGAAGCGCTCAAGATTTATGAAAATGATGACTTTATTTCATTTTTTGTGTCAGTCTGCTGTCTGGTCCATTCAGTCTTTTATTTTAGTTAAATATCAGGTCAAGAGACAATAATGAAAATCATTACCACATCTGGAATTTGACACTGAAATTAAGGCAATAATGGTGAGTCAAGCACCCTAGCCGCAGACTCAGATACAGCCTTGCATGGTGTTTAGTATTAGCATTTTCCATTAGTCCAGTGGGGTGGAGTCAGTGAGATGGGTATCAATGAGACCCCATGTAACATTTATGACAATAATTTTGGAAATCCACTATATATTTCATTGGATTTCCCTAAAACAGATAGAATCTGCTTAGGTCTATTTTAAATTCACTTGTGTATTATCCCTCCCTTTCTTGCACACTTACAGTATTAAGTTTAGGGAAAAAAAATCCTACATCCTGCCTAATATTTAGTGCTGCTCATGGTGGTTTCTTTATAGTATGTGAGTGGGCTAATTTCTCATCTCTTATTTCAGGAGGCTAGTGGTATGAGAGCTACAGGGTGCTCATTATACTGTTCTTTTTAAAGTTGTTTTTAAACTTTCCACGATCAAATCTAGGAAATGGAAATTGAACCACTGTTGAACACCACCATGTTCTCCATATCCCAAATTCTCCATAGCTCCATATTCTTGAGGCCCATGCCATTGTTAGAGATGTGATGTCAGACTTTCTGAATGGAAAGGTAAATCCTAGCTTCATTGTAAAACACTTTAAACATGGACGCACACTCTATTTGTTAGGATTATTGCATGCCTGCAATGTATCTTACTGATGCTGATGTCTGACAAGTTTGGGAAGGGAGACAACCAAACTCTGGTAGAACCAGAGTTCCTGATATTTGCCTACTATCTAAGAGTATGTTTACTGGTCCTGCCTAAGTGGGCTGGTGAGCTTTGATCTCCAATATTGAGCATGAAATTACTGGGAAGTATTGACAGTAGTTAATTATCAGATGGTATTCTGCTAAGACAGTAGCAAACAAATCTACAGGAAGAAAAATGTTATAGCTCAGAAATGATATACTTCATGTTTGTACCCCACTATTAAAGTTTACACAGCACTTCCTAGGACATTAGCTTATATAATTGTTGCAAGTCATTGTGGACGAAAGCACCATCTTCATTTTACAGATGAGAACATATCTAAGGATTAAGAAGCTGAGAAATTTTTCCAAGAACACTAGCTAGAAGTAGTAATATCAATTAGTTTCCAATCCTCAGGGTTCAAATTCTCTGTTCTCTTCACCCCAGGAAGGTTTTTCAATTTTTATATCTTCCAGGTATACTTATTCATGAGATTATTACATCATTTACCTAATTTTCTTTTCATGGGATTTCATTTTATTACTAGACCTCTGATATTCAGGTAGCTGCTGGGCATAGATCCTCAAAAAGCACCTGAAGTCCCCAAATCGACTATCTATTAAATAAATTGGGAAAATTTGTAGACAATGGATGTTGCTTCAGAACACTGTAGTTCTAGGCTGAATGACAACAGAAAAATTTAATTAGCTCTTTTTTTCCTCTATAAGATTTATGTCAAACTCTCCCCACTCTTTAATATCTATCCTTTTTATACCCCAAATCATAGTCGAGTTCTCTAGAACATTACCTTCTACACCACAATTTATTATTTCTATCTACCGAGTATCTAAACTCTTCAGCTCCACTATCTGTCACTGCACCTCCTGCGGAGTCTGCGTGAGCACTCATGTGGACTTTGGCTCAAAGTTCAAGGAACAGGGCACGCAGAGGTACAACGTGGCACTTGCCAGGTTTTGGAGCCTGGCTTTCTGTTTGCTGGATTCTGTTCTTAATAATACTTACGTGCTTTCAAGAAGCTTGCTATTCATTCAACTCCTAGTAATCATGACAATGTTTCTTTCTATAATGATGAGCTTACCACTGCCAGTAATGAAGTTAATAATTTTGGGCCAGCATATATTCTGGGAAAGAGGCTTTGGCATCCACCCAGGGGAAGTAAGGGAATGTTTAAGCTTCCAGAACCAACAGATGAGCCTACCCCACATGCAGGAATTTATTATGAGGGACAAAGAATTGTTAATGTAGAAGGAAAAAGAGTTAGGTGTTTGAGTCTTAGCTTTTGGGAAAGATTAAAAAGGTCTCATCCTCCTTGGTGCAAGTTAAGCAAAGCACAACAAGTGTCTATGTTAGAATACCGTAAGTCTCTACCATATTTGCCTAATCATAAAGTTACTGAATGGCAGCGATATAAAGACTGTGTAGCAGAATGATATGAAAGACTCTTTGAGCAAGGCAACAACTGGGAATGGAATTAAAAGGTTAATTAGACAAGATGTACCAGGTGAATAAATGTCCACATTCACCCATGTCTCACACCAGTAACCACTCTGTGATGTTCCCAGCAGATTGTCACCCATATCCCCATCTGCTTCTAAGAAAATGTAACAATCACTTTTTGTTTCAATATATATTGGTTCGCTAAATACGTAACTAAACGCTGATGTAATCATTATCCTTGCCAAAAAAATACTGTATAAATATGAAAGCTTACTTCTCCACATTACATTCAGATATGTACTCTTGAAGTCGCGTCTGTCCGTCATTTATTACGCCGAATTCTTATCCACCTCCTTCTGAGACACTCATCACCCTGAGGTCCAGTGCTCCCCACTGTGCTGGTCCACAGCAACTATCTAGACCTTTCATCTGTTTAATTTTTTCCCCTCACTTGGCATTTCATAATAAATGCCTTGTGTACCTCATGTGTTATTGAAAAGTATTATTACTATCTCATGATTATTAAATTTTTATGTATGAATTGCAAGAGGCTCAGCTTATAGAAAGAAAGGAGCCATATCTTAAGCTTTTACTCAATTTCTTAGATATAAGAACATTTATCAAAAGAGAACCAGAGGAAATACATTCGTATTGCTTTGCTATTTGGTTACCATAGCTCCAACTTTTTGGGGTAGTCATGTGATTCAGAAATGCCAATGAAACATAGAAAGATTAGTTCTGGATAAATTTGTTTCCTTTTAAGATGGAGAGGAAGAAGGAGACTTGCTATTCCATTCCTTGTCTTTCTTCCTGGTCTAAATGTGGACATATGGTTTGGCCCACCAGTGACATGAGGCATAAAGTGTTAGATTAAAAAGACAGTTGTCAAAGAATATAAGACAAAAATATATAGAGGATTCTGCGTCTTTGATGACATCCATGTGCAACTACTCTAGTGCAGCAATACTTCCTCTAGTTTTCTTTTAATCAGATACTTTACGTCTGTGGTGTTTAAGTCATCTCTTGACTCCAACTATATGTGTGTGTGTGTGTGTGTGTGCATGTAGTGTTTAATACTGAAATTAAACCATATGTCTTCCTTTGCATTTCCTATAGGCAAAATAATAATAACAAAAGAGATATTTGGCCAATAATTTGTTATTGTCACTGAAGTGATAACAGACTAAGTTCCTTAATGAATGTATTGCTTTAAACAATGTCTCAGGCGGGATGCCCCTGCAAGATACTGAGTTATGGCAGACAGTGTATTCAAATACACCATCCTATTAAATGCAAAATTAGATTCCATATGCTTATTTCCTTTTAATGTACACTGAGGATATAATACCAAACCCTAATACTAAACTGTGAAAATGCCAAACAGTGAAAGCAGTTCTACAAGATAAACAGAATGATGTATCCTAAGTAGTATTTTGTTAGGCTTTGAAGTCATAATTTTTAATATCTTCATCTAAGGAATTTTGATCCATCTAGGTTCTCATACAATAAATAGGGACAAAAACATAGTTTACCTGTTATATAATTTAAAGTTTTATAATAAGAAATAGATCTCTATTATGAAACTATCTAAAGTATTTTTATGGAGGAAAAAGGGACTTTATCTGTTTTATTGCTCTCCCTTGATTGATTAATAAATCATTAGTTAATTTTGCTTTTCTCCTGATAGGTGAATTTCAAAGAATGTCATTTAACTGGCTCTTTGTCTATCAGACAAAGCCAGCTGGCCCGTGGCTGAATTAGGGTGAGAGGAAATACTGACTCAACCCATTTGAGCAGAGAGCAGCGTGGGCAGTGAGGGTCAAACTTACACATCTTTTATTGCAAAATAGTTCCAAATCTCTTGAGACTGGATGAGTGGGAGAGAATGTATTATGCTTCTGAAGTAGACTCTATATAGGAGGACAGAAAAACAAAATCTATTGGTGCAGAAAGGCAATGGAAAACTTGCCTTCTACACAGGCTACCATTTGACCATGTTGGTATCTGTGCAGTGATTTCTAAGCTTTAAGAATCTGTAATCATTAATTCAAAACTGGAACTAATCTTAGACTTGGCATTTTGTCTCAAGAATAGAATTGGCCATGCGATCCATAAGTGACTCACTGAAGAAATACTTGGGCATGCTGTACAATATGAAGGCAATATTTTAACAACAGACAAACATGTATTACATAGGGAAGATTCCTAAATGAAAGGAAAATAAATTAAGAAGTCAAGAAACCAGAAGGAGGCTCACAGCAAGAGGCAGATACCATTACCCTGGAAGTGAAATGCCAGCATTTTGGAAACAAAACATATGTGCTGGAATCATCAATGAACTTGAAATGAGACTTAAGAAATAACCACACCAGTTTGCCGTCACTTCCTTTTGTGCTTGCCTCAAGCCAAATGGTTGAATATAAAGTGTCCTAATGGATGCTAGAGCATTTTACAAATTAAGTGCTCTGAAAATATAAGCCATTATCATCATTACTGGGGAAAAGGAGACCACCATGTTACACAGATTATGATGTCTAATAGCCAAATAGTTTTCCCAGAAGGAAGCTATGAAACTCTAAACAATTTTTTTTAATCAAGTTATTTTTCAGTGTTTAGTCTTGAACTGGGTTTTAGCTTTCTACCAATACATCTCCCTTTTAACATTAAGGGTGTTAGAATTGTAACCAGCAGAAAGGAGACCATTTGTACTTTTGTACACTGTTTCAGAAGACCAGAAAAAGTCTGAGCTGTGGCCCTCAGTGCCTAGGCCAGGGTTGGCAAGTAATCACAGTATTCCCTTTTTCCCTCCAATACTCAAAGCAAACATTGATAATCAATTGTGACCCTTTGCTGGTCTTATCAGCACAGTTGTCGATTTGCTGTCCACATGGTCTTCCAGGAAGGTTCAAACATCTAATTATTATATTGAGCTGAAAATCTAATTGCCATCTTGGCCCTAGCTGGCTTAGAGTGCTATTTTAGTTTTCTGCCTGGACTGATTGGTGGAGTGGTTCCAGCTCTGTAGAACACATCAAAAAGAGATAGCCACTTAAGGAATAATAATTATGTTGATGATAATAAGCATAAAGAGCAACAATAATGCTAATAAAGCCTTCCATTCAGTTAGCCCTTACAACGTTCCAGGAACTGGTTGAAATTCTCTACATGCTATTATTATCTTCACTTTACAGATGAGAAAACAGATGCAGAGAACCTCACTAACTTGCCCTGATTCACAGGATGAAAGTTCTCTTGGACTCCAGAGCCACTTTGCTAAGCACACCAAGAACTGAATTTGAGGTACAATGAGAGTCTTTAAAACATGGCTCATGATCACCATTCATATTCAAGCCTTTGTGCAGTAAATAAGGAATTCTTCCCCTCCTTTTGTTGAAGAAGCTAGCCACTCGGGCCTGAGAAGTCAATATTTGCAAGTTTACTGTTACTCCAGGCAGCCCAGAGAAAAATAAAGCCATCTCAGACTTCAAAGAATTTAAACTCAGAAAAGCTCACCAGTGTATACAGAAAGATTTCTACAGGAAATGAAGATGTCATCTCTCAATTTTACATGCAGTCATCTTCCTCCCGACTCCGACCCTGGGGCTTGGCTAGTTATCACAAAGGCAGAGCAAGTAAACAACAAAGTCAGGGCCAAATGGTCTTCAAGAACAGCAGGAAAACCAGTCAGGCTTTCTGGACTTTCAAGGGCTATTTTAGTAAGAATTGTCTTAGAAAATGAAAATTTTATACAGATACTAGATAATATTTCAGTCTCGGTCATATCCGGGACATGGCTTGAGCTTGGTTTTTCCGGAAGCATCATTATGGACATGGGAACACAGCCAGTAGGGGTGTGTGTGTGTGGGGAACACACACAAAGTTTTAAATTTTCCAAGTCTTGTTTGTGGAGAATGACAACAAAATTAAGATGACCAGCTTCAAAGTGATGATTCAACCAACTTTATCTCTAAACCTCACTAAACCTCACAACTTTAGCATTTCCTACTGCTTAACAAAGATTATTCAAAGTGTAATTACAAAATAGGACTCTGAGAATAACCTATTGTTGAACCATTTTCTTATTACTGAATTTAGCAGGACCAGGTAAATGCCTGAAAGAGTGAACAAATTGTTTTTTATTATTTTTATGTTATATATTTTATTTTTTATTTTCTTACATCATTCTTCATTTTGTGCGTTTTTTTCATCTCAGTTGTAATACCTGTGGGCTTCCCCCCACCAGTTCACCCATGTGCTATCACCATTTTTTTTTAAAGATTTATTTATTTATTCATATAGAACTGGGGTACAGGCTAGAGATGCGGAGGGTGAGAGGATTCACCAGAGACAGAGCAGGGAGCGTAACAGGCAGATCGACGAAGTACACTGCTGAGGGGAGCAGCAGGCGATCAGGAGAGGTCTGCCACGCCATGTGGATCTCCTCTGGGGCAGGCGGGAATCGAACTCATGCAGAAGCGGCTTAAGCTTCTCAGTGCTGTGCTTGAACCTGCTACGCAACCAGGGAGAACCTAGCTATCACTATTGTTTTTAATAACAGTTTTTTCATTATGTGTCCTGTACCCCTACATACCCCCACAGATTCTACATTGTTCTTAATCCCTGTCTCTATCAATATTTGTTTTTCCTGAGTTGCTTTTCCTCTAAGTCCCACTCAGTGGTTAAAGGATAATAGATTAAAATGTAGCCAAAACATTACTTTATTTAATAATCTTGAATGTTTTAGCTGCGTATCATGACCGATGGGAAAATAAAATAAGGGGAAGTGAATTTTTTTCCCAAAGATTTATTTATTTGTACATACAGAACTGGGTACAGGCCAGAGGCTCAGGGGCGGTGAGAGGCTTCACAAGAGACAGAGTGGGGAGCAGAACAGGCAGATCTACGAAGTACACTGCTGAGGGGAGCAGCGGGCGGGTCAGGAGAGGTCTGCCACGCCATGTGGTCACCTCCGGGACAGGCGGGAATCAAACTCATACGGAAGTGGCTTTAGCTTCTCAGTGCAGTGCTTTAACCCGCTGTGCCACCAGGGAGGGCCCAAGGGGAAGTGAATTTTTAAAAAGATTTATTTATTTATGCATGCAAGAACTGGAGTGTAGACTAGGGGTACAGGGGGCGGGGGGTGAGAGGATTCACCAGAGACAGGCAAATCTACTGAACAGGCAAATCTACTGAAATACACTGCTGAGGGGAGCAGCTGGTGAGGCAGGAGAGGTCTGCTGTGCTTTGTGGGTTAGCTCCCTGGCCCGTGATCACAATCATGTGGCAGTGACTGAGGGTATCTTGATAGCTCTGAGACTTTAACCTCCATGCCACTAGGGAGGCCCCAGGGGGAAGGGGATTTTTAATTGTCACCCCAAAGTTAAACTATTTAGGCTAGTACCCTCCAGTTATGAACAGGGTCAGCACCAGTGCTGAAGAATAAATGAAGTCAGGCCTTCCACGCTATCCCTTTCTGTACTGAATTTGATAAAATCAAGTGAGAAAACGGGTTTAAAACAATTATTCCCAACCTAAACACATCCTGGATAGCATCCCTCCACGCATCCATCTCCAACGGGAAATGATGCAGAGAGATAACAGCTCAAGGCAGAGGTCGCTTACCAAACCCCTCCTGACCCAAGCAGAGGGTGCCTTCTGTGTGTCTGTGTTGCAGTGAGAAAAGCAGCAGTCCCCATCTGTGACTGTAGTGGCAGTTGATCTACTGAGAGAACAATCACAAGGTCCTGCTGACGTCAATACTTGGAAAAGCGCTTAGCTTGTTTTAAAAAGCTGCTGTCCATTGTATTAGGCAATATCACTTAAAGTAATGGAGGTGGTCTATATGTATAATAATAGCCAGGGTGCTCGTAATTCCTGCTCCTGCTTCAGAAGTGCACGAACACATAGAGCTAACCAGTGTCTCTATGCTCTGAAAAGTTATTTTAAGAGACTTTTAAACTCTGTTCTTCTATCTCCCTTCTTGTTCCTAATTTTGACTATTTCTTGGTCTTTGAGATTAGACATATGTGTATACACATACAGTATGTGTGTGTATGTTTATATGTATACATCTTGACAAAGACCACTTTAATAAAAATGTAAAATATTCCTGGACATCTAGTCAGGAAGTGACCTTTATGCTACCAAGTGGGTAGGAAGTGGGAGTAGAAGGAAGACCATATTTTGTATCAAACAGAACCTAAATTCAATTTTCGTCATCCCTTTGGGAAACTAAATATGAATCCTAAGGACTTATGTTCTTTGTGGAAATGCTATGTGCTGACTAGAGAACATGTTTGCTGCTTACTTCCTTCAATGTTCACAGCACAGGTGTTATTTTATGTTACCAGTGAAGAAACTAAGGCTCATTTCTTCATTTATATCTGAAGTGCTAAGTATACAGTTCTGCTCTATGCTCTCTATTTTTAAATAAACAGATTACAGTGTGTTTTGTTGAAGTTCTCTGTTGGTTTACCTGTTAGGGACCTTTGAAATTTATGTGGGTTTCCCTACGTTGCCCCAAGTTTGGGGAGCCATTATTTTCAGACATTTTTCTGTTCTTTCTCTTTTCTGCTTGATTGAGTCTATGTTGAAGCTCTCTGTTGAGTTTTTTAGGTCAGTAGTTGGCATTCTTCAGCTCTAGGATTTTGTTTTGTTTCCTTTTCTGGAAAGAAAAAACTTTCCTCCCTATTTCTTGGTTGAACTTCCCTTATTTTTTTTTTTTCCATATCTGTTCCTAAAATTGTATTTCATTGGTTTTATTGCTCAATGAACTACTTTAAGAGATTTATTTTGAGTTCTTTGCCAGTAAGTTCACAGATCTCCAGTTCTTAAGTACCTATTATTGAAGCTTTAGTGGTTTCTTTTGATGGTATGTTCCCCTGACTCTTCCTGACCCTTATAACATGTGTTAGTGTCTGTGAATTCAAGAAAGCGATCACCTCTTCTAGTCTCCACCAATAAGCCAAACATGTGGTTCTGGACCAGTTAGCTGGTAGCAAACAAAGAAGGGTGAGGATTGTTGCCAGAGTATATGATCAGAGGAGATGCTACCTCCTCTCTGAAGTTGGACAGGTTTGCTAGTTTTATTTCATGGTTGGTTGGGTCTGCTGGTGATTCTTCAGACTCACTTGCTAGACTCCTTGAACAGGTGGATCTTCTGTCCAGGCATTGCAGACAGGTGGGATGAGATGAGTGGTTGGGCTGCATTTGGGTGAGACCACTGGTTGGCCTCTCTAGTCAGATGAGGCAGAATGTTGGATTCTCTGGCTAGGTAGTGCTACTTACTGAACTATATGCTGAGGTAGGACTGTAGGCTGAAGTTCTCAACTGAGCAGACCCACAGTTGGGTGATACCATCGGCTGTGTTCACAACTAGGTAGGGCAACAGGCTATGCTTCTCTGTTGGGCATGGTTGCAAGCAGTATAGAACCAGCTATGCACCCCAATTAGGTGTGGTTGCTGATTGGGTTCCTCTCTGGTATTTTGAGGTCATGGGGGGTTGTGGTATGACTGCTAAGAACCGCACAGTGATCCTTATGAGCTCCACCTTCTTTGTTCCTAGATCACCGTAATAGTATAGACCTACCAATTTTCTCAGCATTTTCTAGGAGACAAAAGCAGAAGTGTTTACATGTGTGCTAGAAAGCTAGAGAAATTGCATGTGTGCCTCAATCTTTCTTTTCTCTATAGAAAAACTGTAAGCCCAAGGGGTAACTAACTCTATGCTAGTCTAAAGGAGTAGTAGTGTGCTCACACTGTAACCTCATACCCTTCTAGTGAAGTTTTCTTAGATTTTGTGCTCCTGGAGGAAGCTTGTAAAAAATTTTAACAGGGGCATTCCAGTCTGTGGGTAGTTATTAATCCATATTCTTATAAGAAGGTTAGAATTCTCTGGGGGCTGCCATCTTGCTTATGTCACTCTACTACAGTTATTGACTTGGTAAATTTTTAGCCAATTCTATATTCTGGGATAAACCCAACTTGGATTGTGGTATTTTGTTCTTTTTATTTATTTCTGGATTTACCACTAATTTATGTATTTTTACATTTATGTTTATTAGATTAGTTTTATTTTTCATACTGTTTGTCTTGTTTTGAAATCAGTAATATTTACTTTGTAAAATGAATCAGGAAGTGTATCATGCTTCTATTTTTTGAAAGTGTTCAGTTAGAGTTGGTGCTATTTCATTACTTAAATATTTATATATATTTACATCATTGTTCATTTTTTGTACAATGTTTGATTTCTTTTTAAATGTTTGAAGAATTACTGAGTGAAAATATCTGGACACATGTTTCTTTCTTAAATTGCAAATTTTCTTAACAGGTGTGGAATTATTTGGTAAACTACTTGTTTTGAGATACTCTTTAGCTATTTGTGTTTTTCAAAAACTTAGTTTATTTCATTTAAGTTGTCAAATATAGATATAGAGTCGTTTATAGCCTTTCTTTACTATCTTTTTAGTATTCTGGGGGTCTATGGTGGCATTTCCACTTATGAAGAATCACCTTCTGGTTTTATTGATTTTACTCCATTATTTCTTGATCTTTAAAAATCTATAATTTCCTTCCATTTTGTGTTTATTTTACCTACTTTAAAAATACTACCTTATTGGCCCTCCCTGGTGGCGCAGCAGGTTAAAGCACTGCACTAAGAAGCTGAAACCACTTCCGCATGAGTTCGATTCCCGCTTTCCCCGGAGGT
>NW_004567112.1:44106668-44111735 GCF_000260355.1 Condylura cristata
AAAAAATTTTAACAGGGGCATTCCAGTCTGTGGGTAGTTATTAATCCATATTCTTATAAGAAGGTTAGAATTCTCTGGGGGCTGCCATCTTGCTTATGTCACTCTACTACAGTTATTGACTTGGTAAATTTTTAGCCAATTCTATATTCTGGGATAAACCCAACTTGGATTGTGGTATTTTGTCCTTTTTATTTATTTCTGGATTTACCACTAATTTATGTATTTTTACATTTATGTTTATTAGATTAGTTTTATTTTTCATACTGTTTGTCTTGTTTTGAAATCAGTAATATTTACTTTGTAAAATGAATCAGGAAGTGTATCATGCTTCTATTTTTTGAAAGTGTTCAGTTAGAGTTGGTGCTATTTCATTACTTAAATATTTATATATATTTACATCATTGTTCATTTTTTGTACAATGTTTGATTTCTTTTTAAATGTTTGAAGAATTACTGAGTGAAAATATCTGGACACATGTTTCTTTCTTAAATTGCAAATTTTCTTAACAGGTGTGGAATTATTTGGTAAACTACTTGTTTTGAGATACTCTTTAGCTATTTGTGTTTTTCAAAAACTTAGTTTATTTCATTTAAGTTGTCAAATATAGATATAGAGTCGTTTATAGCCTTTCTTTACTATCTTTTTAGTATTCTGGGGGTCTATGGTGGCATTTCCACTTATGAAGAATCACCTTCTGGTTTTATTGATTTTACTCCATTATTTCTTGATCTTTAAAAATCTATAATTTCCTTCCATTTTGTGTTTATTTTACCTACTTTAAAAATACTACCTTATTGGCCCTCCCTGGTGGCGCAGCAGGTTAAAGCACTGCACTAAGAAGCTGAAACCACTTCCGCATGAGTTCGATTCCCGCTTTCCCCGGAGGTCACCACATGGTGTGGCAGACCTCTCCTGACCCGCCCGCTGCTCCCCTCAGCAGTGTACTTCGTCAATCTGCCTGTTCTTCTCCCCACTTTGTCTCTGGTGAAGTCTTTCACCACCCCGAGTCTCTGGCCTGTATCCCAGTTCTGTATACACAAATAAATAAATCTTTAAAAAAAAAATACTACCTTATTTCTCTTGAAAGCTAGTCTTTGTTGATTATTTGGAGTATGTAGATTAATTTCTAGCGGTTTAGAGATTATCTATTTACTTGTTTTATCTACCGCTGGTGGAGGGGTATCAAAATCTCCAATTATACTTGTGCTTTTCTCCATTTTTTCATTTCAGTTCTATTAATTTTTACTTCATGTATTTTGGAGCTTTGTTAATTGCATGAATATTTAGGATTGTTACTTCTCTGTAAATTGAGCATTCTCCTAGTATTTACTGTAGCTCTTTATCTCTGATAATTTCCTTTAGAACAAAGGAAATTACTTTAACATTAATGTAGCCACACATATTTTTTTATTAGTGTTCATTAGTGTATCTTTTCCCAGCATTTTACTTTTAACTGATTTATATAGTTATATTTGGAGTTAGTTGATTGTAGTCCACATATGCTTGAGAATTTTTTTTCTTTTCTGTCTTTTAATTAATGTTTTTAGACCACTTCCACTCAGTATAATTCCAATATGTTTAAATTAAGTGTACCATTTTATTATTGTTTAATGTTTTAAACTTTGTTCTCTCTGTTACTTGGAATAGTAACAATAATAGCAGTAGTGTTTTCTCTTCACCATCTTTGGAATGTTTCAATATATTTTAGAATTTTTAAAATAAATTTATAATCTTTTGACTGTATTTCCTTATTAAAAATTTTTGGAGTTGATCTGAGATTGAAATATACACTCAAGTTATTTTTACAGTCTCATTAAAATTAATATTTTATCACTTGAAGTGGAAGATAGAAATATCACCATGAATGAGACCCTTCTACCTCTACTTTCATGGTGTAGTTACCACATGTGTTACATATATTGTGCATACCTCTGTTAATACTATAACTTTTATTCTCAACTCTCTCATATTTTAAAGCAATCAATATATATTTTTTAATAAATCATGTTAATAACTTATAATTTTACCATTTTCATTGTTCATTCTCCATTCTGGCATTCCAGGTTTCCCTGTGATATTATTTAATTTTTTGAATAATTTATTTCACTATTTTTCTAGACAAGTTCTCTTAGTTTTTCTATGATGAAAATATTATTTTCATTCCTGACAGTATTCACTTGGTATATAAAATTTTCATTGGTTATAAATTTTGAGTTGAGTGATTTTTTTTTCTTTCAGTTCTTTAAATTGTTGTATCACTTCCTTCTGGCCTCCTTGGTTTCTGATGGGAAATCTGAAATCATTTGTGCCTTTGTTCCTCTATATGAATTGCATTGTTTCCTCTGACCTTTTTTTCAGGTTTACTCTTTGTCTTTAGTTTTCAATAGTTTGATATGCTGTGTTTGAATTATATGTGTTTATCCTGATTGGGATTCACTGAGCTTCTTGAATTTAAAATTATATGTCTCTTGCCAGATTGAGAAAATTTCCAGCTATTATTCCTTCAAATAATTTTTCTGTTCCATGCATTATTTTTCTCTCTCTGATATTTATGATGTCATACTGATGTTAGAGCTTTTTCTATTTTCTAAAGTTCGCTAGGCCTCTGTTTATTTTAAAAGATCTTTCTTCTCTGTGGTGTTTACATTGCATGATCTACATTGATCTGTTTTCCCTTTATATCTCTATTCTATTATTTGCTCCACTCACTGAATTTTTGAGTTTGGATATTTTATTTTTAGTATAAAATTTCCTCTTTTGTTCTCTTTTATATCTTCTCTTTACTGAGACTTATAACCTTACTATTTGTTTCAAGAATATTTACCTTTCTTTCCTGCAGATAAAATCCAACATGTTTTCCATCTACAGGCATGAATTTGCTGTCTTTACTGGTTAAGATTTCCCAAGTTTTGGTTTGTCTGTTTTTACTTTTTGTTTGGGTTGTTTGTTACTGTTGTTATACCAAGCAACTTTGGATTGAATATTGGTTATTTCAATCACTACATTATAAAAGTTTGAGTCTTATATAAATCCTGAATAAAATTACTTTCTTTTTATTTTTTATAGCAAGTAATTATCAAGGTTATATTCAGGACACTAATTCTGATTAGCTATTGAAATCTGTGATCAGTCTAAGAACTGAAAGTTAATCTATCCTGTATTCCAGTCTTCTGATTCTATGGTATGATTAGATCTGAATGAGAATCTTCTCATTCAGTACTTTTTATTCCTACTGCCACAAAACCAACTTTGACCTACATTTTTTTTAAAGATTTATTTATTTATTCATATGGAACTGGGGTACAGGCCAGAGATACGGAGGGTGAGAGGATTCACCAGAGACAGAGTGGGGTGCAGAACAGGCAGATCAATGAAGTACACTGCAGAGGGGAGCAGTGGGTGGGTTAGGAGAGGTCTGCCACGCCATGTGGATCTCCTCAGGGGCAGGCGGGAATTGAACTCATGCTGAAGTGGCTTTAGCTTCTCAGTGCTGTGCTTTAACCCGCTGCGCCACCAGGGAGGGCCCTGACCTACATTTTTTAATATTTATATGAGGAACTGGATTTGTTTATGCTAAATAAAAGAAAGCTTAAAGGTGGAGTAGAAGAAATTTAGAAAGAGGATGGTTGTCAGCAAGTAGAGAAAGTACTAAGAGAAGAAACACTACATGTACTATAAGCAAGCAAGCAGACACAAATAGAACTAAAGAAGCTGTATTGAAAGAATCAGTTTATATTAATAGCTAATTAATGATGTTTAAATGATATAAATATCTTTATACTGTTTAAAGGTGCCCAAAAACGGAAGAGACAACTTCAAGCATGTATTAGTTGTTTGATTTTTCATGTCCCTTCCTTCCAGACTTGAGAATTGTCATCATCTCCCCACTTGTCAGTACTTTGCTCAAATCTTAGTATCAAAAGGTACAAGATACAAAACAAAAAGATGGTTCTGACAATAGATAAATTTAGTTTAAATAGGTATTTAAACTAGCTTTATTTTCTTCATTTAATTTGTTAAAACAGAATTGTGGAAGCAGCCTGAGTTGCCTGGTAATTGATTCTACTCTTTCCTTTGACCCTTAAGATTCTCATAGTACAGTTGACAAATGCTGACAAAGTTAGCAGACCCTGCACTTATCATTCTAGATTCATTATTTCATTGTATTTTTACAACACCTATTTTGAGAAACCTCTTATCATTTGCATCACTCTGTAGGAAATTGTTAAAACTTGGAGTTATAAAAAACTAAAAATGGAATTTATCTGAGTTCATATGACTTCTATGGTAGGTACAATTATGATCACACAAAAAGGTCCATGTGCTAAACATCCCTGGATGCTACTTTATACATGAAGGGACTTTGAAGATGTACTTAAGTTAGAGGTCTTGAGATAAGGAGGTGTTGGCTTATTTACACTGATTCAGTGTACTCACGTGGGTTTTTAATACAAGAAAGGCAGAGTCAAAGTCAGAGAAGGAGCTATATCTACAGGGCAGAGTCAGAGATTTGAAGATGCTGTAATTGGCTTAGAAGAAGGACAAAGAGACTATGCCTTAAAAATATAGGTGGCCACTACAAGTTGGAAAAGGTAAGAATACTGATATTTTCTTAGAACTTGTAGAAAGATTGCAGTCCTCTTAACACCTTAACTTATGGTGTTAATTTTAATTTTAAAACCCGTTTTGGATGCCTTACCTCCATAACTATAGATACTAAATTTCTGTTGGTTACTATGCTTCTATCAGCAATAGGAAACTCTTTCAATTAGAAAAGAAAGAATCAAGATTTGAACTCAATTGAAGATTTGTGCTTCAGAGTTTACACATGTAAGGCATGTTGACTTTAACTGGCTTTGGTTTTAGTGTCCTATACATACATACCTGTGCCCATCCATTTATCACAAATTACAGATGGCATCACTTCAGGAAATTTAGTAACAGGGAGGCAATGAGCAAGAGGAGGAATGTATTATTAATAGTTGTTTTTTTTTAAAGACTTATTTATTTGTTCATACAGAACTGGGGTACAGGCCAGAGGCTCAGGGGCGGTGAGAGGCTTCACA
>NW_004567112.1:44112317-44154440 GCF_000260355.1 Condylura cristata
CGCCATGTGGTCACCTCCGGGGCAGGCGGGTATCGAACTCATGCAGAAGTGGCTTTAACTTCTCAAGTGCTGTGCTTTAACCCACTGCGCCACCAGGGAGGGCCAGACCTGACACTTTTAAGAAATTTTAACATGTTAGGAATGTCTACCTTACATTGACCAAAAATTCTCTTCCTTGCAACTATCATTTACAGTTTCCATTCCTGTGAATTTGAAAGTTTTCTGTTATTTGAAAGTGCATGAAATTAATTTTTATTTATTCAGAATTGGGAGAAATGTTAACATGGATAGTTTCTAAAATGACTTTTAATACTTAAGATTTTATGTGTTCCTTTCTCCAGATATCAATACCAGTAGATTTACAAGGGGGATTAGCAACAATGTTTATGTAGCAGAGGGGCTTTTTAAATGATGTAGGTGATGATGATGATGACTATAGCACATTTTCACAAGTCTGAGACAGCTTTCTCATCTTTAGCAGCCTGTTCATCGCCATGCTAAATTATCCTCCCCAAATCCCTTGTCATTAAATACCCACAAACTGAAATTGTGTCAAGCACTCCACCCTCCTGTGCTTTAAATATACTACACAGTTCATTAATATCCTTCAAATTTTGATACAGAAAACTAAATCTATACCTCAGTGTAAAATTATATCACTGTCTTATTTGCTCTCCTAATATCTATATTGGATGTTACAACATACAATGGTGAATTGAATGATAGAATAAGTCTTTAATGACTGTAATAGGGGGCTAAGGGAACTTTGGGCTGTTTAAGACACAAGGAAGGCAGTCAAGATTTGGATTAGGGTTTAGTAAATATAAAAATCCAAATGGTAGAAAATACAGTAAGCAGTAGGGATTTAAAGACAGATTTCAGTCACTTCCTAGGTTTAGCCTTTGTGTACTGCCATTGGCTTACTTTGGGCTATGTCGACATTTAAATTGGAGACGCCAAAGAGACAAAACTGTTCAAAGTTTACTGACAACAAAGAGAAGAGTTTGAACCTTGGAGTGAGAACACCTGTTTTTATATATTTTCACCTAATTTATGAATTTGACTCATTATTTGAACCACCTATAACATAATGTACTGATTGGTCTTGCCACCTTTCTTTTGATAACCAAGAAGTCTTCTATCTCTCTACTAGAACTCAATATGCACTTGAATAGTCATTGACCTCAATTATATTTTTCAGTAATCTACCTACATGTCTCTAATAGTCTTCATTTAGTTTCCTGCTAGGTAGTATTAATCATGAAATAATAGCTTCTATCTATTTAGTATGAACACTTGACAATTTCCAGTGAATAAAATCTTTTAGATAAAATCACAAATTGGATTTACTTTGATTATGAAAACTATGTAATAATATCTATTGAAAACACCCCAAATTCTGACTAATGAGCTTACATCAAGTGTAGTCATAAAATGAACTTGTACCAATAGACTCAATATTTTTGATAAGACTTACCCTTCTTTCTGTTATGTAAAGGGAAAAAATACCTAACTACTTTTTTGTTCAGCTTGCTTCCTCACCCATTATACAGACTGTAGTAATAATTCATAAATTAACTAAATTAACAGCTATAGAAAAATTATAAAAAATACCCATTATGCTTATAATAATCCCAAAATCTGAAAATACCATAAATTACCTCTCCAAGAACATTCACAAAGGGGTGAGATAATCAGGCTAATTTGACTGAAATAAGGTTAATAGGGATTACTTGTGGTTGGGTAAAAGCATCTGAGACCTAAGTGTGATATGTTTTCAAGTCATTGTCCAAAAAAGTTAATTATTATCAAACTGAGACTGACAATTTGCCACATGTAATGCTCTCATTAACTAAACTAGATATTATAATAACCAACCATTCACAAGGACAAAGAATAGAAACTAAGCACTGGATAGAGATATTTAAGAGTAATTAGTTTTGTAATTTGAATGATTAAGGTTCTTACCAACAGCATATCTGTGCAGGATAGATCCCTGTCCACCCAAAATTCTAAATTTTATACTCTTTCTCTGAAGTTTGTACATTCTGTTCTAGTTGTAAAAGTTTGGGAGAGCAACATGCTGAGCCTTTTACTAAATGTTTTGGGGAGTCCATGAAATTTATAATTGAAGCTTGTTGGATCAATAAACAATCTAAACATATTCATCAATGCTAGGTGAATACAACCTTGGGATAAAACAGAAATCACTGTCCATCATTGGTCAGCTGTCACCAGCTGTCAATTTATGTCAAAGTGCTGGGAAACAAGGCCAGGTAATCTGAAGGTATGAGTCAGAGTTTATTACAAAAATTCATTAATTTGTGAAACATTAACTTCCGTGCACTGAATTGCATCACATACCCCCAGTTCACATGTTAATAGTCTGAAGTGACTAAGACAATGACTCGGTATCTACCCTTTCCCAGTACTGCGCTAATCATCAGAGAAACAAAATGAGAAAGACACAATCTTTGCTCTCCAAGGTTGGGGAAAGAGAAACAAATCATGAATGCAATGTACTAATTTTAATAACAGAGGGAACTCATAAAGTGGAGTACATCACCCATCAAAATAGGTCAGGGAAGGCTACTTGGGAAAGGAGTTTGCATGGTGTTCAAGCAGTTCTAGTTAAATAAAAACATCATGGGAAGAGCAAAAGTAATATTTGCAAAAGTGCAATGGGGCACGAGATATACATCAAACATGACATTTTGTTGCTTTTTTGGGCACACGGTTTTTCACAATTTAATACCTCAGAAGTTGGGATATATCATATAGCTGATGACAAGTCATCGTTTGATTCACAACATTTTATCAGTATGTTTTTGCCAGTGGAACATTAGATTTGGTGAAATATAGTTATCCAGATTTATCCTGAACACACAGAGGCATGATGAAAAGGAAGAAATCAGAAAGGCAAGAGTTCTCTGAGAACTGGAGTTCTTTGAAGGGCGGTAAGCAGATTTATGCACAAATCACTCCCAACACAGAAAGATCAATTATAAGAATGTTGGCATAAACTATTCTGGCAAGATGAAGCGATTGGCAATAGCACTGGGGAGAGAAGATAGGTTTAAAGCTATTTTCAAGGTGGAGTCAACCAAGTTTCATAACAGACTGGATAGAAAGTATGGAATTAAGGTCTTCTGGGTTTCTGATCTGAACCCTTAAAGGTTGGAGGTATTAATCACCAAGATAGGCAAGAGGAAATGAAGAATGTGGTCAAGTGGAAGGAAGAGAAAACATGTTGGGGTTGTAATGACTTTAGGAAATATAAGACATACAAAACTGGTATCAGAAATATGTGCCTGAAGTTATAAGGAAAATCAATGCAGAAGCTTGAGATTTGTGGGTCACTGACATAACCATGTGAATTGTAGCCATGGATGTGGTTGAACTTGACCACCAAGATGCTAGGGGGTGTATTGACTGAAAAAAGGGAGAGTTGATTTTGAAATCTGGAAAAACCCACTAAGAGACAGATAGAGGGAAAGTAGTTTACCCATCACCCTCATTAAACTTTGTTTAGTATAAACAGAAAAATCTGAAGACAACACCATTTCTAGGAAATTGCCCTGGATGTCTCCCTGTTTACATCAGCTTGATTTTGCTTTTGGTCTCATAGTTTTTGATTTATTGCTTCAGCAACAACTTTGGTAGTAAGATAGTGATTAAAAACCAGAAAAAAATTTCCAAAAATAAGCACCCTTAAATGTGACTTTAAATGAAGAAACTAGCAGCAAAGTTTAGAGGTTCACAGTAGTTCAAATGAAGATGACAACAAAACATAAGTAGTAGTACATTCACAAAGTTTGGAAACCTGGAGCTTAGTTCTTTTAATACAATTTCTGAATGGGGTTGTCTGGGAACTTGAAAGGGATCCTTATGTACTTGATTTATTCCAGGAATCAGCACCACACCCATCATGTTGTTAAAAAACTAAATGAATTCTTCATTTTCAGTGTCTTCTTACCTCGAATGTGTGTGTGTGTGTGTGTGTGTGTGTATTCAGTCTCTTAAACAGCACAATCGAATGGAAAGACTAAGGACTTTAAAGCCAGCGAGATTTGGGTTCAAATGTTGAGTGCACTATCTACAAGCTGTCTGACCTTGAAAAAAATTATTTAATCCCTTTAAGTCTCAATCTTCACATCTGTAAATGATCAAACCTACTTCTCAGGCTCATTCAAAAGGAGTGCTCAATATTTAGAGATGTCATCATGACTTTTGAACTCAAATAAAATCTTTAGAGCAAATGTTCTAATGGAGAACATCTCTTCTCACCATTTATCTGCACATGTCAGATCTTATCGACCCTTAATGCACGTTTGGTGTTGGAGCTATGAAGGATAACAGATATATAGTGCCTTTCCTATTCTCAAGAAATCTTTATTAGGAATTAAAAATATATAACAGGTCAAAATAATTAATAAACTAAAATACATTTCTCTATATATCCACAATAAGTACATACATATAAAAACTGACTGGGAGAATACAAATCAAGATAGTCATGGTCAGTAAATAGTAATTACTTCAGAGGAGAACTGGGTTTGGGGGAACTTACTGTACTATCTTATATTTATACAGTGAGGATTTAAAAACTAAACAAAGAGGGCAAAAAATATATGTAACTAGTAAGAAATGTAGTAGCATAAAGAGCTTCCTTTAGCCGAATGCCAAAGGCAGCAGGCACAATGCAGAGAGATGGGGCAACCAACATGAATTTAGGAGACAATGGAGATTATGAAGTACCTAAAACAGGCCATTTGGTTAGAGGTTGAGTAGGAGAGAACTATTGGGTCCGTTTTGAATTGATGTTAGGTAGTGGCAGGAGTTGAATACTGGATTGGAATATTTGAATTTTCAGTGCCCAAACTAATCACATTCTATAACCATCACAAAATCTTCAGTTTCTTTCCCATTGAGAAATACATACTAAATTTCAATAAAATCATTTCAGCTGAACTATTAGGGTTAATCACAAGCAAGAATTTCCTGGCCTCAGCATGTTGACATTTTGGATTCAGAGGCACTAGTGAGCCATTGAATGTTCTTCGACAGTGAAAGAGGATGGTAGAAGTATCTGTCTATAGAAACAAAGAAAATGCTCCAATGGGAGCATTGTTGTGAGGTAAATACAGCTTTATTTAAACTTTATCTTTCCTCCACACCTGCGTTGCTGTGAAAGAAAGTCTGTTTGTTGTTTCCGTTGTCTGAATCATTTCGCATTGATTTGTTCTGTCACATGTGTATGAGCCACCAGAGTTCGAATAAAGGCACAGACTAGAGTGAGTTCCAGATTTTTTTGTGATCTGGACCTTGTCTCAACTGTTTCATTTACATTTGAGAGATGAGAGAAAATTCTGATTTTTAACGATAACAGTAGGTTTGCGGGTATTCTACTTGAGGTGAATAAGCTATAAAAATGCATTTATATCTTTGGGACCTAAAGTGCTTTCTATGTAAAATGCTTATGTGGAATAATTCTTTTTTTTCTATATATAAAGTTATATTCTTAATCTCTCAAAGGAATCGTAATGTTTATATTGAAATTTCTGAGTTTCAGTATTAAAATTGAAATTTCTTAGGATTTGGAGTTTTTTTTGCATTCAAGCTTGTCAGGCATATTTTTCCCTGACTAGATCACAAGCATGAAATGGTGTCTGACATCCACTGGACAGGCCCTGAGATACTCAGTATCACTCTAAGGGGGTACCAGGGACTGTAGGTTAGTTGCTTGCATTGGACAAAATAATACTAGAAAAACTACAACAATATACACTACATGGATGGGCTCCAAGAAGATTTTATTTTATTTCTTCAGAGTTTGAAATCTGTTCTGTGTGTGTTTTTAAAATTAATTTTTAATTGAGGTACTATTTGGATACCCCCATCAGGTATTACCACCATAGTGCACGCACCTCTCAATCCACCATATTCCACTACCACAGTCCATTGTGCTTCCTTTTGTTCTTACCTTTCCGTCACCCTCTTCCCCTCCTTGGCACTTCTGTTCTGTAGTCAGCTGTCAATGGCTAGCTTTTCAGCATGTCTTCATCTGACTCTTTTTTTTTTTTAAAGATTTATTTATTTGTGCATACAGCACTGGGGTACAGGCCAGAGGCTCAGGGGCGGTGAGAGGCTTCACCAGAGACAGAGTCGGGGGCAGAACAGGCAGATCAATGAAGTACACTGCTGAGGGGAGCAGTGGGCGGGTCAGGAGAGGTCTGCCACGCCACGTGGTAGATGACCTACCGAGGCAGGCGGGAATCGAACTCACGTGGAAGTGGCTTTAGCTTCTCAGTGCTGTGCTTTAACCCGCTGCGCCACCAGGGAGGGCCTCATCTGACTCTTAATTACTTTATATTCTACAAATAATTAGTGACACCATCCATATTTTTCTTTCTCCTTCTGACTTATCTTACTTAGCATTATCTTCTTGCATGCTGCCACAGATGGCATGAGTTTATCTTTTCTGATGGCTGAGCAATATTTCAGTGTGTGTGTCTGTATACACATGCATGCATACCACATCTATCAAGAAAAATTTTAATGATATGTCCGTTATTAGAGACTAACACAAATAAGTACTTGATACTTCTTGACACTCCAGGGTCTCCTACAATTCCAAGTTTCTCCCAATTTTCTCTTTTTATATTTATACACATAATATTTACTTTGTGACAGACACTGCTTTAAGCATCTTCTCTATAACTATCTACTTACCTATTTATGTATATTCTCACAAGGGAGGTACTATTATATTCCACATTTTCAAGAATGAAAGTAATGCACAAGGATCAAGTAACCCGTCCAAGTTCATACATTTGTTAGAGTCAAAGTTTTCATTTGATCCCAGAAATCTGACTGGGGGTCCATTACCTTGGCTGCCATGTTAGGGAACTGTTTGAGTTTTATACATATTTCTAGCCAAAACCCTTCCATTTTGTAAAAACTCCTCTAGGTTAAGAATTAGGACTAAATTAAGACCAATGGAATTCAACTTAACTACCCTTCATTCTCTCTCCTCTCTACTAGAGAGTTAACCTTTAACTTGCAACTAATACATTTCTCTCCAGCTGTATTCCTGAGAACTTGAACATTCCCAATTGATTGTATTACATCTCTAATAAAAATTCTGTGCCCCTTTGAGGTTGATAGTAACATCCAAAGCAAACACCTGTTGATTAATGCAGGGTCATGGTCCTAAGAGACACTCCCTCTCAAGAAAGTCAACACATGACTTGTGATGTCTGCACAGCCCTGACACCCCCTGGACCTGGAAATTCAAAGTCCTCACTCCCTTCATGTCCACACACCCTCATTTCTCTACAGCCTTTCCCTACATAATCAAGGGTTTTGATCTTACTGACTCCCTTGATAATTCCCTCAACTAAACTCTTGTAAAAAGACATTCTGATTATTCAGAGTTTGGATTTCTGGGTGGCAAATGAAAGACCTGGTTTGGTCACTTCCACAGTGACAGTGTATATGTATTTTAGGATCTCCTCATCTTTGCCCATAGTTGTTTCCCTCCAAGGCTAGAGTCTCCTCATTTGCTATTAATCCAGCTCTTTCAGTAACACCCTAACCTGCTTCCTCAGGTTCTCTTTAGAGAGTCTCTTACCCTCCATTCTCAAAAGGCAAAAAAAGAAAAAAAAATCTAAATATATTTAATCTCTCATGTTCTTTTTTTCCTTTCCTTCCTTATCAAACTTCTTGGACTATCCATCTGAATCCAACTTCTTCATGGACACACGCACACCTTATGGTCAGGTTTCAATTTCAGAGCTCTACTGTGATCACTTTTCCAGAAACCATCTTAATCCTCAAGATCACTATCATTCACTGGTCTTTGCAGCTCTTTTGTCAAATGTTTCTGGCGCACTTGTCTCTGTGGACCATGCCTTTTTTGAAAGCTCCTGCTTCCTTGTGGGCTAAAACTTGGTGGCTTTGGCCCTCCCTGGTGGCGCAGCGGGTTAGAGCACAGCACTAAGCTAAAGCCACTTCTTCATGGGTTCGATTCCCGCCTGCCCCGGAGGTGACCACATGGCAAGGCAGACCTCTCCTGACCCTCCCGCTGCTCCCCGCAGCAGTGTACTTCATCGATGTGCCTGTTCTGCTCCCCACTCTGTCTCTGGTGAAGCCTCTCGCTGCCCCTGAGCCTCAGGCCTGTACCCCAGTTCTGTATGTACAAATAAATAAATCTTTTAAAAACAAACAAACAAACAAAAAAAACTTGGTGGCCTCTTGTCATTTCCTTTCCCTCCTCACTCTTTTACTGTCTCTTGTGTTAACCTGGTACTGTGGGTCCCCATTCCCATGAATAAGCCTGTCTTCCACTCTATGCTATTCATTGCACCTAATTCTCTTGCTGATCACAGCCATACCAACAATTTAAATTATTACTTCCCTTTGTACGCTGTTTCTAGTACCAACCCTTTTGAACATGTAGACCTGCATTTCCATTCCACTAGAAGTTCAACATGTTTCATGGGAAACCAATCTGTATCCCCCAGAATTCTCATTTTCAAGAGACAAGACCTCACTCATTGATGACTGAAGATCTGGAATGAGCACTTCGAGGATCAATGTAATTTTAATTCTGCCTGCAAAGGATGATTAGTTGAAATGATGACTCATTTCTTACAACTGAGTAAATGTAAAAACAAAAACAGGGAACATGAAGTATAAACACTGGGTGGAGGGGTGGAGGATGAAAGAATAGTTCGTATTTTCTGTTGGCTCCTGGTCACTAACCAAGACACCCTTTTGTGTATAGCTGATGTATTCATTAATTTCCTTGTTAAAAGAGCCACCATATTTAACCCTATTCTTTAAAGTCCAGGTTGTCTCAGTTTGCCTCTTGTGGGTCCTCTGGAGTCACTGCAGATAAAAATTTAGGGGGTTCCTCCTTTCAAACAACACATTTGAGACTTTTCTTTGATTAAGAGCAGTTACAATGGGTCAGAAGCTTTACTCTGATGAGAAAATTAGGATTTAGCAGCAAACCAGAAAAAAATTGGAAACCATTTAGAATTGTCTCTTTTATATAACTGAAAGCCACAAGATAGTATTGAAAAGAGATTATAATATTAATATAAGATAACATAATGTAATATAATATTTCATATATATTTGTATGTATAATATATATAATTGTTATTGGCAAAAGGAACTCATTCCAAACCAACAGTAAATTATCTTCTTTGTAAAGATCTCCAAAAATGGAAATGATATGTTTTTCCTTAGTAACTCGTTCCTGCAATTAAACAACAATTGCAGACTCTTAGAACTAAATGTAAGAGGCATAAATTGCCTGCAGAGATATTTTAATATGTTTTTGGTCTCGTATCCAGAGGATCTGTTTCTGAACAATACAGCTAAGCTGCTCTTCTCAGTCTCTCTCTGATTAGCTAAGAGTGATGAAGCTTTTGTGGGCTTGTTCTAAGGAACCTCCGACCACCTCCCCATTCAAAAGTAGACCAGGGAGGAAACCGTCTTGAGGGCAATATGAATCATAAGTCCTGACAGCTACCGAGTATCAAATAATGCAAGTGAGCAGGCGAGCATGATACTGGAGGCGTAGGGAAGACAAGCACAAAGGATGGGACTTAGGAATAATTCAGATAATCAAGCATTATAAGCAGGGTGCCAAGGCCTAGCTACATTAAAGAGGTTAATAAGCAACTCTCTGAGGACCCTTGGTCAGTAAGTGCAGATTCTCTCACATGGGCAAGTTCTAATTAACCTTTGAGCATTCCCCAATGGTGTCATGTTTTGTAGCTCAAATCCCCAGCAGTTTGTCCCCAGATCTTCCTGCACAGTGGTGAGAACCAGTCTAAGAACACCCCGCTGCTCATTACTGCTTACCTGGTTTACAAGAGGATTTTGTTTTTCAGTCTACTGCTTTCACCATAGCATAGAACTTTTGTCTGGAAAACCAGAACTGAAGTTTGCGCGGCACACTTGACCGAAATCTTTATCTCATTTGGTCAGTGTCTTGTAGGTTCAGTTCTTAGCAGCAGACTACATTGTTGGTAGCTCTCACTTTTAAGATTAAAAGCATATATCATTTCTCAGGTTTGCCTGTTATCCAGTTTTTTTTTTCCTTCTCTCTTCATATGTATTTGACTCTTCATATTTTTCCTAGTTAACCATAATCTCATTTCCACTTCCTACAGAACAAGATTGCCCATTATGCAAGTGTCTTGCCCATAGTGGGCATCAGCAATCATTTCTTGAACAAAAGAATGAATATCCTAATAATAGCACCAGTTACGTTGACATCTCCTTCTATTTTTCTCAATCAAATCAAATCATTCTTTCAATTTGGCCCAACTTTTCCTAGGGAAGGTTTGGGTTCTAAATCTCTGCAGATAGAATAAAAATGCTCTGCTTCTGTACTTTTCACTCATCCTTTTTTCTTTCCTGTTCCAACTCATCATTTAGCAAATTTACACTGGAATATGGCCGGCCCTTTCTTACTCTCTTTCTTTCAGAAATGTCTCCAGGGAACGAAGTGTGCCCAGCTTCTGACATTCCCAGTGTCTTTCTTTCCAAGCAGAGGTTAGGTCAGTTTGGTGGGCTCAGTTCTCGCCCTTCAAAGGCATGACTCTCTCTTCTCACTTATTGACACGTGTCCTGTCTTCCTTAACACATCAAATTACCACCCTCCTAAGTGGGAAAGTCTGTTCTCTGGGTGATTGAAAGTCAATGATTTAACAACCAGGTTTGCTAAAGCAGAGAGATCTTTACTGTGAGGTCTGACAATGGAGAAGGGGGGAAGTCATGAGCTCCCCAGGTCTGGGGAGGAGTGAGGTTATAAATGCTTTGAAGCAGGGAATGTTTCCACACCCTTCATCTTTTGGTGGGAGTTCAGTCACACGTGTGCTTCCCTGTTTCATGTGTGCACATAGACCACATGTCTCATAATATGCTATCTCCTTCCCTGAACATAACTTTTAGTGTTATAATCATGCAGAGGTTGCTGTTGTTTATCTCAGTGACTTTTCTATGAGACAGAGCTGATGTGATCAGGTACCTGCAGTTTCAGCTCTTTCCATTATCAGCTTCCCCTTCCTGCAAAACAACATGGCTGGGTACAGAAACACCCTTCTTACAATAGTTAGTCACAATCACAGCGCAGAGCATGGGGAAAGGAACAAGGACAGTTGGGAGAAATAGTTAACAATTCTAGATCATTTCCCATGACCCATCAACATGAAGTTGAAGGGTAGATAATGGACACGGCCTGGGGTCATCCTATATGTACGACCAGCAGCCTCTGTGCTATCATCAGCTCAAGCACCTATGACACCTGGGATAAGGAACTTAACCTCTCGTGTCTGTACCTTCTATGAAGTGGACATTTTCATTTTCATTTTCCCATTAAGATACAGGGTTTCTCTGAAAACCAAAAGGATCCAAAATCAGAGACGGATATAAACACAGAAACAGAGCTACAAGTGGGAAACGATTTGTTCAGATTTCCAGAGATTTCTTTGAAACCCATATCCCACCAAAACTCCAGACTGAAGTGTTCTCTCTGAGGGTTCCAGACACCCAGTTGCTTCCACTCTTCCATACTTTTTATGAAAACAATGGGAAAGCAAAATGGGTTAGATCTGATCTATTATTATCATTATCACAATTATAATACATGTAAGGATTATTGTGGGTTCCTGTCCTGTAATATCGCTGCTAGCACAAATCCTATTTTTAAAAATAGAAATGATAAAATTTTATTAGTTAGAACACCAAATTTGTATGAAACTATCAAAGCACTCTTCACAGGCCATTACTTTGTCTCTCCAATTCTACACCTGTGAATATATACTATGGCTCTATATCTATTTAAAAAAGAAATTGCCATGTGCCTTCTTCTACCACTTTCCCCACCCCCCACCTTTCATGAAATTTGATCTGAATCCACTGAAAGATAGACAAAGAACAAAGGTAGAATTCTTAGTGTGAGATATGTTGGGTGATCCAAAAGGGAAAAATCTGCCAGCACTTCTGGGGGTTGCACAATTACTAAAATGAGAAAAAAATGGGGGATGGCAGACAAAACATCTGGGGATGATAAGGAGGAAATAAGCAACTCGGGATTATAAAAATATTACTGTTATCCAGAAAGGAGCAGGACTTCAAAACAGATGTTTTGGTTGAAATTTTCCAGAATGGGACAAGTGAGAGGGGCGAAGGCTAAGCCCTGGAGTACAGGGAGAACATCATGAACAGCCACTGAGCTCAAAGATCACGTGCGTCTTAAACACACTTGGTTTCTCATGTTTCACGTCCAGATTCTATCCCTTCCAAACATATTTGCTTGTCAATAGCACATCTCCAAATGCAGGGTCAGCATGCTTAATAGCAAGTTCACCCTCCAAAACACACCTCTTGAAAAAACCAAGTCACAGGCAAACATCCTTTGATAGGAAAATGATTCTGGATTGGAGGAGGCGAGAAGACCTGAACAGACCATGGCTTCTCTTGCAATGGAAAGTTACACACAAGTCATGGCTCAAGTTGGAGATTCCACAGTAAGGAAAGTGGCTGCTTTTTCCTCCTCATCTCTAATCTCTTATCCAACCTGAGACTTGAATTTGAGTATCTGAGTGAAAGTTGTGAAAGTCACAGAACAAAGTGTCACTGACGATAAGGAACATGTAGAGCTGCCACATTAACCAACATTTCCTGTTCTTGGCCTTTACTTGTGTAGGCAGGAACATATTGAAGGGTTTTAAAAGTACAGGACAGGACTAAACATGTCCTAAATGATTTTAAGGCAATCATGGCTATAGTATAACAGTACTTCTAATCAAGCATCCTTTAGCACCATGCAATTGTGAAAATTTCATGGATCAGACAGTGCTTTCCTATATGTGAATAAGGCAGGTCCTTCCTGTTCCAACAATCATTCACTCTGTATCAGTGCTGTCCAAAAGAAATATAATGAGAACCACATATGGAATTTTAACTTTCTTGCAGTCACATTTCTAAGAAAGGTAAAAAGAAACAGGTGACATCAATTTTAGCAACGTATTATATTTAATATAATGTTAACATTTCAATATGTAAACAATATTTCTTTGAGACATTTCACAATTTTTTTTTGCACAAAGCTTTCACAATCTAATGTGTAGTATTCACTTATAACACTCCCCAAGTTGTACTAACTACATTGCAGGAGCTCAATAGCCACATGTGACAAAAGGCTACCAAATAACAGTTCTAAACTGCTACTTGTTTAACAGGATTTTCCTTTAGCACCTTATTTTTGGAAAGCTCTATCTTAACTTGTTGCAAGAATGGCTCACAGAGTTTCATCCAAGCTATCACAGAACATATTGCATCCTTAGTTAAAGCAAAAGCAAATTTTACAGCATAAAAATTTGGTGGCACTTCTTTGACCCTTTGACAACCCTATTATCAGTGTGTCTTGACTAACCTTTTAGGAACCAGTGGTATAATGAGGTAAGAAGTAGCTGGATAGGAAGTTAAGTGCTTCTAAAAAAAGATTCAACTAAAAATGATAGTAATTTTTCTTTGATAGTTTCCATAATAAATTGTTAACGCAAAGCTTTTTGGATTATCAAATCCAGTTGGTTTCATTTAAAAGCCACAGAGACCCAGTATTTGGTTCAAAAACAACCAGAGCTAGTGCCAAGACTTAACATCTAATAAGATACTGAAGACTTAATTTAGATCAGGAAAGTTAAAAGACCAAGAAATTGTATAAAGGTGTAATATATATGTATGTATATATAATGTATATAAGTGAGTACATGTATTTTAGACAAGTTTTATATGTATGAAAACTGATTATGGCCTAAAATAACCTTCACTCCAAATTATTTTATATTTTCATCATGGTAATGTTTTAAATCTTTTGTTAGTATGTTTGCTGTGTAAATAATAATTTCCTTTAAGTTCAGAAATAGCCCCACATTGAAAGTCACAACTAAATCAGCCATGGACATAGATGTTGAAGGCAAGTACTTTTGCCTTCTGGCAGAATAACTCACATTTTTGAACAACAGCCAAAACACTTAAGGAACATGCATTTGCATTCTGCATTTAAAGTAACAAACAACAACAGAAAGCAAAATCTAGATACACTTCCCTTATTAATTTGCTTTTCTGAAGTCAGTGCTCTCTCCCTTTGTTTTTCCCCTGGGAGGGTGCCTAACCACAATGAGGCCATAATTGGAAAACATAGAAGGATTGATTTGAAAATGTCACGAATGTTGTTAATAAACTCCCATTGACATAAAAGATTCATTAATTCATTCTGTAGGCAATCAAGTTCAACATTTCTATGGCATATTGTAGAGAATGAAACTAAATGGCTGAAAAGGCAAGTAAAAGTCATTTTTGAATATTTTAATTTTAAAGTGACATAGCAAGAGATGTAAATCTCATAAGCTTTTATATATACAACATTTCAGCTAAATAGCTCTGGAAAAATCCTTTGACCACAAAAGTGTTTTCACTCTCTAGTAATCTCAATTCTCTTTTAAATCTTCAGTTTTAATTTAATATATGCAAATTTCAATGAACTTGGTATAATGAAATGTAGAAACTAAATCATATATTCCTTAAATCATTCAGAATCCATTCTAAAAATATTGTTTTTACAATCCAGTCATGAGCAGAAGTACTAAAAAAGACACCTCTCCAAAGAGGAAATGAAAAAGGACAACAGATATATGAAAAAATGTTCAACACCACTTATAATCATGGAAATGCAAATCAAAACCACAATGAGATACCACCTTAACCAATAAGAATTGCACATATTAAAAGTAACTAGCAACAACATATGTTGGCAAGGATATGAGAAAAAGGCACTCTCTTACACTGCTGGTCCAACCATTATGGAAAGCTGTGTGGAGGCTCCTCAGACGACTAAAAATGGAGCTTCCATGTGACTCAGCAATTCCACTGGTAGGAATCTGCCCAAAGCACACAAAAACATTAATTAAAAAAGAGAGCTGCACCTTCATGTTTATTGTAGCATTGTTAACAGTAGCTAAGATATGGAAACAATCCAAATGTCCAAAAATAGTTGAGTGGATCAAGATGTGGTATATATAGACAATGGAATACTATTCAGCAATCAGAAAAGATAAACTCTTGCAGCGGTATGGATGGCTGGAAAGGATTATGCTCGGTGCAATAAATCAGAAACAAAAAAAAAATTGGATGGTTTCACTTACAGGAGGAATATAGGGGAACCAAATAAAGGACAAGGAAAAAATTATAATAAATAAAAAAAGAAAGCAAAATTAACCAGCAACTATAAATCAGAGACATTCTGTAAGGGAGAGAGACAGATCAAAATGAAGGGAAGAACACAAGGAACTATGGTGATGGGGTACGGTGTATTGGTGGTGGGAATTTTACAGGAACTACACCTGAGAAGGACCCATTGTACAAAAATGAACAGTGTTGTAAAATAGAAATAATTAAATTATAAATCATAAAATAAATTTTAAAATTGTCTTTATAACTAATAGTACTTCAATAACTTTCACTTGATTTTCATCAGATCAATACAGCACTTTTTAGAATGTACAAAGCTATAAAGGTATAAAAGGGAACAATCAAGTGCTACCCCTAACTTCCTTTGATAGTTGTGTACTACTCATTAGAATAGTGTGTTGCTAGTCTTGATCATACATGATTTAGAAATCAAATGTATTCTGAGAAAATTTTAATTTATTAATTCCACATGCAATTATTCCATTAAGATTTCTTTTGTCAAGTGAGGAAAATGTTAGTACCTCTATGAGCTACTGTATAACTAACCTCTGCATGAAATTTAGCCTGGCTAATGAAGTCATTGCAGAAGTAAAGAAGCTCTTGTGATAAACTGTGCTATAGAGAATAAAAAGAAAGACAAGTTTATCGGAGAGCAGGGCAAAAAAAAATATGAAAGATTAAGTTTTTACATATTTGGGAATTACTTTTTTTTTTAAGATTTATTTATTTATTCATACAGAACTGGGGTACAGGCTAGAGATGCGGAGGGTGAGAGGATTCACCAGGAACAGAGTGGGGAGCAGAACAGGCAGATCGACAAAGTACACTGCTGAGGGGAGCAGTAGGCGGGTCAGGAGAGGTCTGCCACCATGTGGAGCTCACCTCCACAGGCGGGGATTGAACTCATGCGGACTTGGCTTAAACTTCTTAGTGCTGTGCTTTAACCCTCTGCGCCATCAGGGAGGGCCTGAGAATTATTGTTTAGAATATGCCACTTTTACCCTCAGTCTGTCAATTAGTACTTGTCTGGTTGCTGTCATTAGTAATTAATGGCTCTATACCTTGAATGAGTGGGTTTTTTGAGGAAATTCAGGAAAATCAGCCACTTTTTACATGTGGATGATTTTGAAACTCACATAGCTGAGGGAAGGAAATTACAGAAGATGCTAAAATGGAATTAAGTTACACACAGAAAGAGGATCCAGAAATGAGAATGGAAATGAAGCCCTGGGAAAGTGCAACAATCTTGGGAGGCCTATGCTGGATGGGTGAAAGCTGATCTCCAGAATGCAGAGGTCTCATGGAAATGCTTGTCCACTAGAAAAATGACTGATGCCCAAAGCTTCATGAGGATGTCACTGAGAATAAAAGGCCTTTCGTTTTCAGCTACAAGAAAAGTTTCTCTGGAGTCCTCCCTGGTGGTGCAAGGGGTTAAAGCACAGCACTATGAAACTAGCTATAGCCACTACAGCATGAATTTGACCCCCAGTCAGGAAAGTGACCCATATTGTGCAGCAGACATCTCCTGCTTTGACAGCTGCTCCCCTCAGCATTGTATTTCAGTCAATCGGCCTGTTTCGCTCCCCACTCTGTCTCTGGTGAATCCTCTCACCCACTGCACCTCTGGACTGTATCCTAGTTCTTGTAACATAAATAAATAATTTTTAGAAAAAGAAAAGTTTCTCTGAACCTTGTATTCTTAAAAGAATATTGCATTCAAATTTTACCCAGACAACACATACCTTATTAGAGGGGCCTATTTCCTGAAATTGAAATGTCAATTAAAAAGTTAAGGGAGGTTAGTTAAATCCTAGAGGAGTCTGTGTTTATATGTAGGTTTAGAAAGAACCTGCTAAAAATTAACTAAGTAAGAATGTGACCAGTCAACATCAGTGAAACAAAATCTCCATGCAGAGAAGTCAGTTCTGTTCAAAGTAACTATACTTGCTTTTCCTAACCACTTCATCTTGAGGATTTTTTTTTCAGCCAATACAGGTATTCAACACATTATAATACATTGTATATTCAAAATAAAGTTAAATCTAGTTTGCATTGTAGCAATGTGCTAATTAATGAAGAAGTTAAATTCTTTTCTCTGGACCCCAAAACCAATTCCAAATAAAATAATCATGATATCCACCATTGGCTTGCTGGTAATTGGCTTCTAAAATGACATTTTTTACTGAATTAGATATCACTAAGCAGTAATCATGGCAGCATGGTCTTAAGACAACATGGACTTATGGTTGCATTTTTAAATGGTCAGCTATAGAAACCTTCCTCTAATGACCAGAAGTACCCAATTCCATGTTCCTATAACTTGATAACCAGTAATCCACTTGGAAAAAGGAGCTATTGTTGCCAGATGAAATAAAATTCTGTTTCTCATATTGATAGTTCAACAGGGCATTGTTGAAAGATAACAACATTTTTTTACCCAGTAACATAACATATTCAGTATATACAATTATTGCAAGCTATAATTTTTGAGTTTGGTTATTGTACAGTAAATCAGAGACATCTGATTATTAAAGAAAATGAGGAAGGGTTTCATTTCCCTATTCTGTATTAATAGAAATGAAATAATCAGGAATAGGTAAAGAATTCTATTTTTGTGGCAGGAAAGAAAAACTAGGCTACTAACCTATCTGTGGCATACAAGTTGTAAAGGATTTTGGAGGTGGTTCTTCAAATAAACAATTTAATCATGATATGCTGCAAAAACAAGTCAAGTCTTTTGAGAAATTGAGAAATTATCTATAGCAACCAAAATTGGCCTAAGACTTACCAACACACAGTTGATATGTAATAGGAAGTTGAATAATAAGAACATCATCAAAGAACTTGTCTTTGCATAATCCCTCTCTGTCTCTTTCTTCCCTCTCCTCTTGTTCTCTCCCCCTCCTCTCTTCTTTCTTCCTCTTCCTTGCACTCCCCACCTTTTATTCTCTACCTCCTTTCTGTCTCTAATAAAAGCTCATGGAATAGTTCAAAGAGAGCTTTGGGGACAAATATATTTGGGCTAGAATCCCAAATCTGTTACTTCCTAGTGATGTGTATCTGAGCAAATAATTTTTGTTCACTGAGTCTAAGTTTTTCATCTGGAAAATGAAGGAAATTATCATTAGGGTAATACTAATAGCATTAGCTTCATGAGGTTGTAAGGATTAAGAGAAATTTAATGTGAAAGTCTGCTACAAGGAGGCTACCTAGCCTATGAATTGTTTCCTTTTTCATTTAAAAACAAATTAGAATTATGACACAGTCCTTTGTGACTCAAGAGGTAAGCATCTTTCTAGGAAACATGTTCATTTATTCTATATGTATACTATATATAACTATCCTGCCCTGGATTGAATCTGTTACTGTCTTGTGCAAATTTTGAAGTCTAACTCTGCAAAGGTTAGCTCCCAAGCTCATATCTATCCTGAGAAAGCATCAAAGGGTCAGTGTAAAAAGATACTATAAGATACTATAGGTTTTATTGAAGCTTTGGTAACCAGACAGAAGAGACCCTTTTAATATCATACTATGTGGAAAACAATAAACTTCTTTGAGCCTTTCTTTTTTCTCCCATAGCCTTCATTAAATACTGGCCATTGGGCTTCCCCTTTCTATCAGAATTTATCCTCAAAATCTCTGTTCTTGTCCCATACAATTCAGTACTGATTCCAAAGTAGTGTGTACTACAAAACATATAACATACCTATAGTTATCCCAACAACCCCCCTGAGGTGAGGATATTATCCCCAAACCTAAACACATTATCTAATTAATCACATAACAAAAGTAAACATATTTTAGGAGGTTTGGGAAAGATATTCTCTGTTAAGAAATCTCTCCATGAATTTGCTTTATAATATACAAGGCAACATAGCAAGTGCTAAGGAAGATAATAGCTTGACTAAGAAATAGTGTTAGGAGATTTCCTAATAGTCTATCATTCTCTGTGACAGAAAGTCAGGGAGTTTTTATGTATGTGAAGTTTTGTATAGAATGTTATAATTCACCTTTGGGGGAAAAAAGAACTGAAAACGTCAAAATAAATATATTTTGGTGGGTAATGTACTGATTTGACATTAATTAATTGAATATATTTTTAGATGGATTAATGAGACAAAGTGTAAAAAAATTTTCTGAATTACTAGTATGCTTTTCTATACTAGTTCCCCCAATAATCTAGGACTAATAATCTGATAAACTATGTCAATGAGGTGATAAGTAAGAGCAGGAATACTAGAAATAATTGAAGTAGCTCTATGCCTCATGACATGAGGAGTCATATTATAGAAATCTCCAAACTCTGGTTTAAGGACTTATAGTTCAAAGCCAATAACAAAACCAAAGAAAATTCATGAACAGAAAAGTAAAGTAATATAACTGGTTTTTATGATCGTTCCTTTTAAATGCTGTATAAAATAGCTAAAAATAGGAGAGAAGAAAGGCAGGGAGGTCTAGATTGGGTAGTTTGAGATAAAGGAATGGAAATCTAAATGTTGAGAATTTCTTTGAACAAAGTTGAAAAATAATGCTATCTCATCAGATTTAGAGGAAGAAGTGAAAAAGGGAAGAGTTAAATACAACTCTGATTTGGATTTCAAGTTATTGAGATAACAGTAATGACAATTAATAGAAATGGGGAACTTGAGATGTGAGGTCAACTTGAGGTTGGGTTTTGGCAAAAATTAGTCAAATCTTTAATACATGCCTATCATTGGTTGAAGTACCAAGGATACTAGGGTAAGCAAGTTGAAGAGAATCCATGGTGGTCACAAGTGGGTGTACACTTTAAACCACAGAGAGCAGTCAATCCTATATAGTCTATTTTCTTTCTGTGCATGCACAATGCAGCTTATCAATTAAGCAGAGTAGGAGATTAATATCTACTACTAATAAAATAAAATAATGATAACAATCTGTTGTAATAAAAATGTATATGAACATGGTATCTATCCATCCATACACCCATCTGTCTCTCTTCCACACTACCAAAAACATCTTACTCTTTGTAGTATTTTTGAATTATAGTTTACTATGGTATATTCCACCTTAATCAGCAAGTTATCATCTCTACAACTCATCAAGAGGTGAGAGGGAGTACATCTTCTTAGAAAGATAGGACACTCACAAAGACCTAAGCATAATTTATGATTCCTACAATGTCAAATGGATAAAGACAAACTGTTTCTTACAATTATATAACAATTTTGGCTGCTAGAGAACAGAGCATATGGCATTTGATCATACTTAAGACCTTTGCTTAGTCACTGAATCACTTAAGCAATGTTCTTCGTTTAGTCCATTAAATTATAAATACAGTTTTTAAAAATATATATTTATTTTTACTTACTTATGCATACAAGAACTGGGGTATAGGTTGGAGGTGTGGTGGGGGTGAGATGATTCACCAAAGACAGAATGGGAGAACAGAACAGGTGGATCTACTGTATTATACACTGCTGAGGGGAGCAGCAGGTGAGGCAGGAGAGGTCTGCTGTGCCATGTGGGTCAGCTCCCTAGCCAGCGATGAAACTCATGCTGCAGTGGCTGGAAATAGCTTGATAGCTCTGAGAATAACCCCTGTGCCACTAGGGAGGCCCAAGTTCAGTTTGTATATATTTTACCGTATAGTTTCTGTAATCAAATTACATTTCATCTTAACAGATGTGCTTCATAATTTCCTTTCAATTTGAAATGATTTTCTTTTTTAAGCGGGATTACTTTTTGTTCCATTCTTAAATGAGGGATTTAAAATTATTTTTTTCCACCAGCTGATAAGAGCACCTACAGGAGGTATCTGATCTAGTCAGGGGAGCAAAGGAGTGCATCATAAGAAAGTGACATTTAAATTGTGATCTGGGCCCTCCCTGATGGCACAGCGGGTTAAAGCACAGCACTGAGAAGCTAAAGCCACTTCCGCATGAGTTCAATTCCCGCCTGCCCCGGAGGTGACCACATGGCGTGGCAGACCTCTCCTGACCCACCCACTGCTCCCCTCAGCAGTGTACTTCTTAGAACTGCATGTTCTGCTCCCCACTCTGTCCTGGTGAGGCCTCTCGCCACCCCTGAGCCTCTGGCCTGTCCCCCAGTTCTGTATGCACAAATAAATAAATCTTTAAAAAAACAATTGTGACCTGTAGGTGCTTGGTAAGTAAAGAATGGATAATGAAAAAACATGTCAGTTGGAGAGAACAACATTTGCAAGGACCCTGGGGAAGAAATGTCATCAAAACAGAAGTGACCACGGAGAGAAAGAGAACAAGAAGTAAGAACTGAGACTAGAGAGATGCCTAGTGGCAGAAGAGTTGATACGTGAACAATTAGACAAGTAGGAAGGAAATTAGGAAAGAACAAAGTTGCATCAATAGAAGAGGAGAGAATTTCAAGATGGACAGATGTCAGATGTATAATATTTTGTTGAAGGAGCATGAAGATCTGAAAAGAACTAGAATTTAGAGTTTTGAAATACTGACTAACTCTCCCTTTTCACATTAAGCCATGGGGAAAATTGTTTGGGATCAGAAACACAGTGCTATATTTCAGGCTGTTCTAATCGGATGAGTAGAATCAAATCATAATGAACCTGACATGCTTCCTGGTACAGAGTAAGTTTTGGCTTTTATTGATTTGTTTGTCTATTTTTAGTGACACATATACTAGTTGATACTAATGCTGGTAGAAGTAAGTAAAAAGAAAACTTATCTTTCGCAGATATAGCTAAAAAAAAAAAGAGCGATAGGTATTTTAGAAGATGAACTAAGATTTTCCTTAAGCATTTTTATTTGACTCAAATGAAAATAAAAGTAAATGAGGACACAGTACTTGAGTATTCCATTTATTATTTCTTATGTGACTTATCACTAAAATTCATTGAACACTGAATAGAAACAAATGACTTATTTTTACAGTTGTTTTCTATGCTCTTTCATTCATTAATTTATCTTTGCACCAACAATTACTTGAACCTAACCACCCAACAAATGGAAGATTTGACTTCCTATTATAGATAGAAACGTGCTGTGTGCAGATAGCCACAAACAGAGAGTCTTCTAATTCAGAGGGAGTGACATGATGGGCTATATTTCAGATATTTTATAGTGAATTAACAAGACTTTGTAGGATGATACTATGAAATTAGGCTTTAAAACTGCTGTGGGTGATGAGGAATGGAAAGATAATAATGATACTAATGAAGTCAGAACTATGGCTATTGGGTTATTTTTCTACTGCTGTTGTTGTAAATAACAAATGGAGTGGCTTAAATGGATACACATTTGTTTTCTTGCAATTTTGGAAATCACAAATCTAAGTCAGCTCACAAAGCTAATGTCAGGGTATTGGCAGTGATTGTTCCTTCTGGAAATTCCAGGAGGGAATCCATTTCCTTGACTTTTGTGCCTTCTGGATTCTGCCTACATTCCTTGGCTCATGAGTCCTTTATGTCATCACTCTAAACTTGCTTCCATTATCACATCTCCTACTTTCTCCTTGACCTTCTTGGCTTCCTCCTAAAAGGACCCTTGTGACTAGATTTAAGGTCCACCCATACAATACAAGATCATCTTTACCTCAGTATCATTTACCTAATCATATTTGCAAGTCTCTTTTGCCTATGAGATAATATTCCCAGCTTCTGGGAACTAGGATGCGGTTGTCTTTGGAGGGCCATTGTTCAGCCTGCCATAGCTGTCTTTCCAGACCTTGACTTCTCTTCCCTGAGAATTAACTATCCACTCACAACAGACATGGAACCCTGAAGTTGAATATAATACCTCTTGACTGGAGCTTTGTGAACAGACTTGGATGTAGATTTATAGATTTATAACTGAGAAACAGATGACAGCAAAACCCTATTGGAATTGCCCAGGTCACTCACTGAAAGATTCAAAGTCCTTTTAGTGGTAGACTAAGGGGTACCCTGGGGCCCCCGGACTTGTATGCTTTAAATGGATTCTGCCATCAGCTGCAAAAAAACAAAAGCCAAACAGGAGTGAACCAAAGTGAGGTGGCTGAGGTCTGAAAAGTTGCCACACATCTTAAGAAACTCCTGGTGGGGGAAGCTTAAAAAGGAGGCTAAACAAGCCAGACACGTGTGGGACAAAAGGAGCCAAACCAAAGTACAAATCAGGTGTCGGCTGCTGTTATCAGCCTTCCCAGAGGCCTTTCACCAGCATCTCTTCCAAGTGTCTCCACAAGTCTCAACTCTTTCCTTGTGTCTATGTGTAAGTCCAAAGGTGAGAAGAAGCACAGCTTTTTCTTCATGCCTTCCTGTTCTGTGTGTCTCCTCCTCTCTCTTCCAAGTTTTCTAGATCTTCACCTGTCCACTCAGCTCTGCCCCTTATTAGGTGAGGCAGGGAGCCTATAACCTTCCCTTTTTATGGAGATTTCTCTGTAACAGACCAGCTGGGATTTCAGCTGTGTCTCATGGTAGCTTTTGTGTGTGTGAATATAACAAGTTGCCCACAATTGAAGCTGTAAATAGTAAAAGGATGGAAGTCAGTTTAATATATATTTTGCCTTCAAGGCTTATTTGTCTTATTTGTAAATTTTAAAAACATTTAGAAAGTTTGCCAGTCATTAAAACTTGACAATCATTTCTTGTCATTCACAATATCACAAATGGTTATAAAGAGAACCCAATGGGGAAATTCAGAGTCATGATTAATGCCCCACTTACTTGTATAAGTAAACTTATGGTTCATTTATCAGCTCCCACTAAGTTGCATTAACAATCCAGATTATAAATCATTCTTATTAAACCAGAGACATTTCAGTGACAAAGTTGGGTACTCTAGCCAGGAAGAAAACTCACCCTTAATGCTCTTAAAACAGAGGACCCTGGATCACCTTTGCTATAAACTCAAAGTTAAAAGTTATTTATTATTAATCACACATGATTTCTCTTTCACCAAAAATATCTGAGTGCACATCAATGAATTCATCATAATGAAACTAATTCATTTATTTTAAATTTTTCTTAAATGTACTCCATTCCCCACTACCCTTCACCCCACACCAAGATTTAGCCAATGACCAAAACACCCTCTGCACAATCACACTTAGATCTCTCTCTCTCTTTTTTTGAAGGCCAAGACTTTCTTGGCTCACTGAAGCCATCATGATGTGTGGTGTAAGACAAAAAGGTGCTATGCTTTCTATAAAGATCTTAACTGCTATGGCTGAGCCCTAGAAAGACATTCTAAATTAGCCATTGTCCTTTGTATGCATCCGCTGTGCCCCATCGTGTCAGATAACCACAGCTAACATTCTGTGGGCAAACATGGCCCCATTCATTCCATCAAGCAGTGAATAATTCATATAGCAAGTTTTACCCTGGGCAAAATACACTGACATCAGGAGGCATTAAACTAGAGTCATTCAAGGAACAAAATGGTTATTCATGCTTTCACTGTGAACCATTAAAACTTGCCAGTTAAGTTAAAGAATGAATTAACTCAATTCATCCAACATATCGCAAAAGTCCATAAAAACACAATTGCACGAGCAAGTTTCTTACTTGGAGTATTCGTACCTGAGAACGGAAATGCCAGTCATTATGTCAAGCAAGTCTATACTGGTCAGATTAGGGAGGGTAGGAGGGGGGAACCACTGCTTCCCTTGAGAGCCCCTTCAAAGAAAATGGTTTCCATTCATTATTTTGTTTCATCTTGTTCCCTTTTCTTTTTTTACCACCCACCCCAAGCAAAAAGAATTGCTCCAAGGCAACTGGTTTCTCTCCACAGCAACTAACCTGTGCCCACAGATGACAAACTTGGATATATCTGTCATTATTCTTGCTGTCTCCGACTATGTGTTCACTGTTTTAAAAGAAGGATTTGAATGGTGGCTGTAAATGCCATTTGAATTAATTTTTCCAGAGCCAAAGACAGTAAGTTTGATGACTCTTGAAGTGATGCTCCCCTTTGACCTCCAGTCCTAGTTCTGGCTCCAGATAAGAACGGTCTCCCACAAACACCTGACTTAGCCAAAAATCTTCCTCCCAAATGGGTCTCAGAGGACAGAAAAAATTTTCTTTAAAGGATGGAGTAAGAACAAGGAGGTTTTTAAACTATGTGTGTGTGCGTGTGCACGTGCACACACACACATTTTCCAACCAGCTTCCTCTTAGTAGCTAATCCAGGATTTCTCCACAAATTAGAAAAGAGACCTTTGGCTCCATTTCCTCAACACCTGTAATCTGACCCTTGATTGTGAAACCCAGATTGTCATGTTTAAATTTCCAATTAGACTAAAAGAAACCTAGGGAAAGAATAATGAAAGTGGCGACCAAATGCACATAAGTAGGAAATAATCAAAATCCAGGTTGAAATGTCAAATTGCCACTGTTGAATGTTATATAGAGCAATATTTTCTTATTTCGATTGTCCCTTATCCCCAAGTAGTGGGACTCAGGTGTATAGTTAGCTCTTGTGAGTTTCTATTAGATTTTCTGCCGTAGACATAAGGAGGAACATTTCAGATTATGACGATTGCAGAGGTTGGAAGGATAACCAGCAAGTTACTCATTGAATTTCCTCCTCTGAATCTGTGTATATTCATTTTTATTTTATAAATGAAGTCCAGAGAGGTTAAAAGAGATACTCAGTTAATAAATGACTAAAGTATAAGGAAAAATGAAATGTGCCTTTTACAACAAAATGTGAGGAATTTGAAGGAATTGTGTACAGTAAAGCAAGTCAGAACAAAGGCAAATATTAAACATTTACAAGGCAGACAATTCAACTAAGTAAAATACTAAAAAAAAAAAAAAAGGAGAACTAATAAATTAACAAAGGTTTCTGAAGTTAAGAGGGAAGCGCCAGGGAGACAGAGCCAAAGGGGATGTAAGGAATGGTGGTGGGGGAAAGAAAGAGACTGAACCCTTATTTGACCCCTGGGACTTCAAAATCCATGTTTCAACTTCCCTTCAGTGCTGAAAGAGTATGATAATCTTTCTTGCTAGTGGGGGCGGGGGAAGAATAAAAATCTGAATTAAGTACTTTAAGTATTCAAAGTTTATACCAAACCTACCTTTCCACGCATCCCTTCTGCTGTTTTCTTGCACAGATATCTAACCAATCAGTTCTCTCACCATGCCTTAAAAGTACCAGGTAAGATTCAAAAGAATTCATAATTTAATTAAGGAGATGTGTGTGTGTGTGTGTGTGTGTGTGTGTACATACATAGACAAGTGAAAATGAAGAAAGGAATGATTGGCCAACTTTTCTTTAGAAAGCTGAAAAAACTTGTTCTATGAATGAGTTTTTTGTTTGTTTGTTTGTTTTAGTTATTGTAAAGACTTGTAGTTAAAAGAATCCACTCTCCAACTCTAAGGCATTTTTCTTGCATAGATCAGTAGATACACAAAACACAATGATTATTGCTTAATACTTTCCAGTTTCCAGTCTTCTCTCTGACTCTCCAATTCCTTATCCCATCCTGAAACAAGAGGAAAAAGGAAAATAGATGATCCATTGTTTGATTTTGAGGTAGATAAAGAATTTCAACATAGGTTTAATCTTGGTAACTATAAAAAATTAGCAGACTGGGGGCGGGAAGAAATGGTTGCTATATAGACATTGTTGGGAGAATTCATGAAATTTGTTGTTGGCTGTGGATTAGATGGTAATATTGTATCAACAATAACTACCTGATATTGATGACTGAATTGTGCATATGCAAGAGAATGTCTTAGAAAATTTGCCTTGGAATATTTAAGGGTAAAGGAGCTTGATGTCGCTAACAGAATATGATGAGCGCAAGAACAATAAAACAAAAATATATAAACAATGGATAAATCTGGGGAAGAGTATATAGAAAATCTTTGTGGATGATTTTCATAATATTTTTTAAAGATTTATTTATTTATGCGTACAGAACTGGCGTACAGGCCAGAGATGCAGGGGCAGTGAGAGGATTCATCAGAGATAGAGTGAGGAGCTGAACAGAATGACTGACAAAGTATACTGCTGAGGGGAGCAGCAAATAGGTCAGGAGAGGTCTGCCACGCCATATGGGTCACCTCCAGGGCTGGGGATCAAACTCACGCTAAAGTGGCTTTAGCTTCTCAGTGCTGTGCTTTAACCCACTGCAACACCAGAGGAGGGTCCTATTTTTAAAGTTTCAAGGTATATCATTATAAAATATTAGAAGTAATGTTCATGGAGTGAATTTCAAGTCTTCTGTAGAAAAAGAGGCTGACATTAGGGTGAGAAATTTTAAAGATTTTAGGCCAATCCCTGCAATTCAGAGATGGAGCAATTGAAGCCAAGAATAGGGATGAGTATCTGTATAAGTAACAGGGGTATACACAGGAGCAACACTTACTTGCCGATTCTTACTCAAATATCCTTGAACTGGGGTACCCTTCTCCCCTCCACATACTTTTCCTTGATTTGTTTATCTACTCTCTGACTTTCTCAATTTCCCTCAAGTCATTTTGATAATAGTTCTCTTAAAGTATTCCAGGCATAACACAACAGCTCTAAAGGACTTTAAAAGATGTTATATAAGGAAGTCAGTGCCCAGATGAATTGGGGAAATAAAGATTTAATAGGTAACACAAACTTCTCAAGGCCTGAAAATGTGCATGTGCACAGTCTAGGATCACAGGCCACGTAGCAAGCAGTGTTTTCCAAATATATTTAGACAGGAGAGACTCTTGATTTTCTTTGCTTTTTTTTTTTTTTTTTTTTGCTGTCCTTAGGGACAACTCATCCAACATATCTGGGAAAAACTAGAGTAGATCAGCAAATGGATTATGACTAAATGCTACATGACAGATGCCACGAGTCATTTTTTTCCCACTCAGCATGATGAAACTCCTATGTTTCCTGCACTGTGGGGAATTCTTACAATGGTGTTGTTTAAGCAGGGTTGGATTAGGCAGCTAAGGCCCAGATTTGACTTTGAATTTACAAATGACTACCTTGGACAAATAGGAAAACCCCTGTGAGCCTGTTTCTTCATCTGTAAAAGGGAGATAAACTTGATAGTTCAGGGTGCTTTGTGTGTGTTAACAGATTTTTATCTGAAAGGTCTTTATACTGTAGAGAACCCTGCTTAAACATGTAAGGTAGTATATGACTACAGCACTAAAAGTAATAGCATTCTCTGAAAAGAAAAATATTGCAGTAGAAAGTCACTTGAATGGTGTCTCTAGTAGAAAAGTGCCTTGGTTTGGAGACAACTAAGTGGGCAATTTCAGCCTCTTTAACAACTATCTTTGAGGTCCATTTGAAAAACAAGGAGTCTGTGTACAGAAATAGTAGATGTTCAGAGACGTGATTTAGGAAATACAAGTATTTGATTTTGGTTTGTAATTCTTTGCCCAGGAACATTGTACATATTTAACTCAAAGGTCTTGACTAGCTAAAAGGACACCAACATTTTTACCTCTGGTGCATTTTGCTTTTCTGAAATTTGGTCCAGGTAGGAGGGAACGATAGTGACCTCCTATTGCCCTCAGATGAGTTCAACTTTGTCAAGTTTTTTGAGATCTCTTTGCCTCACACCCAGCTACAGCAGCTGCATTTCATAGTTTCCACTGATGGAAGATGGTGGAAGTTAACTGGTGTTGGAGGTAGCGTCGATTAACCAACTATGGAAGTTTCCAGGAGGTGGGGCAGAGGATTATCAATTCAGAAAATTATCCCCAACCCCACCTCAAAGCAAAGAGATACATTCCAAGGAATAAATACTCAAAGACCAACCTATCTAAGGATGCCTATGTCCATACAGGTGTCTCTTTTACTTAGTAAACCCGCCTCTTTCAAAATGTAGCACTTTGCCCACTGTATCTATGCAAGCATCTTTTTCCTTAATAAACTTGCCACATGTCACTAAACAGGAGACTGTCAAATTATTTATCAGAGAGACCCAAGGATCCCAGTCACTGAGCCCCAACACCATCACAGAACTCCCAATATGTAAGCTAGTTCCATTGGGGTTTAGTTGTTTTGGCATCGCAAGAATGTATAGTGTTTAAGACCTCCAGACTGTTTTAAACAAGTTAATTTAATTTTATTCGTTTTCACATGTTCTCTGAGGTGAGCTTGACAGACACTGTTATCCCCAATTTAAGAGATGAGGACACGGAGGCACAGGAGAGTAAGTCTGTTTCTCATCTAAGGAGATTCCACTCTACTGACTCCTGGGCTTCCCCTCTCATTTTCAATTTCAGCATCTCACCTGCAGGTCATGGCGGCCTAGATGCAGGGCTAGCCTCTCATTTTAGTGGGAAAAGAAAAAGGGGGATTATCCAGTGTGGTAACCCTAAGAGTCTTGACCATCTCCTTCTCTGGTAGTGCAATGCTGAAAGCTACACCATTAAAGTTCATTTTGTTCATTTCCTTTCTTTGAAATCTTATTTCATCATGTAAATCTTCCAGAAGGCCACACCCAAAACAAACCTGAAACAATCTTAAGTGGGGAAAGCCACTGGTAAAGCTTTTCTCCTCAGAGACTGAGAACAAACCACAACTCTGGGCATGGAGAGCAGGGATGTGGCAGAAGGGGACGATAGGGGAGAGCTTGGATCAGCTGAATTTCCTTCCTGTGGTCAAGAGGAGATTACGTGGCACTGGAAAAACTGTCTCCTGGACTGGACAAGTTTTTCTGGAAGCCCTGTCCTAAGGTGCAGCTTCTTAGGGTCCAGGAAGTGTCTGCTTGCACATGTGAAATCCAGAGGGGATGGGAAGCTTTTATTAAAAGTTAGGATCCTGCAGAATCCAGAAGGCCGCAAGCCGAGGAAAGGAAGTGGTGGAAACAATTAAGAAATCTAAGCAGAAACGGTTGCTGGAGAGAGGGCCACAACTGTTCTTTCAACCACATCCGATATTTGCTTCAAATTGTTATGCAGGACAGTAATTGTCTCCTGGGAGGCAAGAGGCAAACTGGGCCGGGTCGGCCTTTAATAAGTTTCAACAGCAAAGCACCCTCATAAATAGTGCATATTGTGAAACCAGAGTTTTCTCCTTTTCCAGTAGACCTCTCCCAACCCTCCCCCTTTAATTAAAGAAACGTGGCTAACCAAGAAACAAATACCTCTTTTCATAAGGCATTAAGTATGGATTAAAAAGGAAAAAAAAAAAGAATATGCATTGAGTGAATGTTCAATAAGCTATTCATGCAGAGATTGTGATTTGTAGGTAATTCTGTGTTTATAATCACCTATGCTACCCAGGATTCTCGAGCATCACCTTCTGGCAATAGACAAAACCGGGCACCCCGGCCCTGAGCCACGTGGGAACTGGAACGCTCAGAACTCAGTCTGGAGACAACCTTTGTTCTCTAGTCTAGTTTCTCAACAAGCCTGATTTGTTACCTGTACCAACCACCTCCAATTTGTTCACGCTGTATTTTCTTGTGCCATCTGGTGGATTTTAAGTGCATTTGCAGAAGAATCCAGAAAATAGTTCCACTGGTTTCATTTCACATGACAGAATCATACTGACACTTGGAAAGCCTTAATTTTGGTTTTGGTTTTTGTTTTTTCCTGATCAATTTGCCTGAGTTTTCCACATTTTGACTTTTCTTTTAAAGGTAACTTATATCTTGAATCTGTAAATCAAGCACATGCTAAAGTTCAAAAGGTGCATAGGGAGAAATGCCCCTTTTTCTTCCAGTTGCTTAGTTTCTGTCCTAAGAGAAAATCACCATTGATCTTATTCCAGGAATAAGGTATGGAATACTTTTGGGCAATCAAGGAGCACATAACTGAGATTCAAATGACTGCTTTTAACTCTGTACTACTTATTTAACACCTCTTTATAAAATGTGGGAGCATAGCTATCTTTTTGACTTAAGGTCCAATTCTATACTGAAGCAGTCTTACTGCAGCATCTAGTTACTTGTGATTTCATAAACAATGTGGAATATTATTTTATGTATTTTTTTACTTTTGATGAATAGTTTCATAGCATATATAGCACTCTGCAGTTTTACTTTCTCAGTCAACTTTGTGCTTTTAATAGCTATCTTTGTTGATACATAAAGATCTAATTCATTAATTTCAATTGTTGACTAGTATTCCATTTGTTCATCTTTTCTTCTATCCATGCATACTTGGGTTTTACATTTGTTTATGATTACTAGCTATAACAATATTCTTGGATATTTCCCCTTGGGCAAAGGCAAAATAATATGTCCAGGGTAAACACCTACACGTGAATTTGTTAGGTATGGACACTTTTAATTTTAAGAGTTATTGCAAAATAGCTATCTAATTTACACTCCTATAAACAAAATCCTAGAATTCCACTATTCCAGTCACTTCTTGCCAGTGCTAGTTACAGTCATGATTCTGAGTGTAGAATAGCATCTCATTTAAAATTTAGTTTCTTTGATTACCAGTGAGGGTGAGTACCTTTTCATATTTTTTCATTGAGATTTTTAGTGAGGTAAAGGTAGATTCATTTGTAAGAAATAACACAAGGAGTTCATTTGTACAATTTGCAGTTTCCACCATGGGACCATTTTGCAAACTGATAGTGTGACATCCCTTCCAGGACAGTGACATTGATAAATACACTGATCACTGATTTCATTCAGATTTCTCACATTTTCCTTGTGCTCAGTTGTGTATGATCACAAAGAATTTTTTTCTTTTCTTTTGGATATCAAATTTCCTCTTCTGAGAATTGGCTGTTTATATCATTTAATATTTTTTTCATTAAAAAATCTTTTTCTTATTTAATGTACATATATTATTTCTTTGGTCCAATAAATACACATATATGATGATGATCTATTGTGTTAAAAAGTCTATTCTGTTTTGTTACATAGTTTAACTTTATTGTCACAAAAAAATTGAGTAGTCAAATTTAGTGCCTTTTTTCTGTTTAGATTTAAGCTTTTTCTGTCTTGTCTGTGAAGTCATTTCCTACACTGAAAAACTAAGAAAACTTCCAATAATTTTTAAGTATTTTTTGAGTTTTTTTTTATCATAATTTGTAACTTATTGGGGGATTATTTATGTTTATGTCAGGCACTCATCTATTTTTACTTTTCTATATGAAAAACATTCTTTAATGTAACAGTTACTGATTATTTCACCCTGTCTTTTATTTGTGTGACTTGGAGGCTTTTTGTTATATCCTATTGCCCATTCATATGTATATGAATTCTTAATTCTTAGCTCTCTGTGATCTTTTTTTTTTGTCTAAAAACATACCACTACATCTTACCTGAATCATTACAACTTTATAACTAACCTGAATATTAGGTAGCACATGAGTATTCTTTGTGTTTATTTGAGAACAGTTTCAGTTACTGACTATTCTTGATAATTTTCTGACTTCTTTATGAATAGGCCAATTTTTCAAGTTTCATGACAACTACAATTTGCTTTTTACTGACAGAGAATTCAATTCACAGAATACAAAAGTAATTACTGAGTCTTCTTTTAACTTACATTTTAATATATAGTGTTATTGTTTCAATTCAATACTAAATAGCTTTTAGTAATGTCCAATACTGTCCTTCTTAAACTTGAGTTTTTTAGAATCCCCCCTAAAGGTATGATTGCTGCTAAAGTTTTTAATTGTCTCTATATGATTGTTTCTAATTCATTTCTTTGTGTTTAGAAACATGGAACACATGAACAGATTCCTTGGAATTTGTTGATTATTCTCATGATCTAGTATGTGGGCAATATAAATGTTCAATGGGTGCTTAACAGTATGCATTCTTGATCTATTTATGAAAATCTGTATCTACCATTAAATTGCTTCTCTAATTAATGCTGTGCCAATATTCAACACTTTTGTGAATTTTTTTTCACAAAAAAATATGATTCCAGGTTAGTCTTTTTCTTTGTAATTATCTATAATTTTATATGATGTATTTTGAAGCTGGATCATCAGGCATATGGAAACTCATGATTAAATATCTTCCTGGTGGGTCAGCAAGCTACCCATTTGCCTGTTAAGATGCATGATTTGCAGGCAGTATTTGTTTCTGAATCACATAAATCACAAAATACCCCAAACTAGATGACACTACAGTACAGATGTCAGCTACTTCTCTTCTCTTTTGGAACCCTGTTTAGTCTACTCCAGGTTGAACAGCTAGCCCCATGTATTTATGTATCCCATATAAAGCTATAATCAACGAAGAAGGTATTGATGGTTAAATCCTAAAACATAGGCACAACTCCAAACTTACTTTTATGGTTTGTTTTAAACACACTTAATTTAAATGATTCTCCTAAAAAGTGCCAAAGAATACAGCCAATTTTAAATAAAATCTTTTCCTCCATTAATCTTAAGCCAATTTCATCTAATCAAACTATTCATTTTTCTTCAAATAGCCCATGCTTCTTGAAATAATTGCTTTGTCCTGTATACCAAGGCAAATTTTACCCATCTGTCAAGGTCTGGGTCAAGCCCATTTGGTATCTCATGGGAGGTTTAAAGTCAATTTGTCTTTGAATCAAATTCAGGCTTCAGTACTTAATTTGCTATGTTTGAGAGGTTAAAAAATATGATGAGGCCCTTTCTATATCTTCGCTTTACATAGATAAGTGAGGAGAATAATGCTTTCCTCAGAGGTTATTTATTTATTTTTTAAAGAATGTGGTATTCTTAGAATTGACTTCTGCCTACTTTCTTCCCTTCAATATTTTATCTGCAAAACCCAGGTAAAATTCTTTTCATCACTGATCTCATCTTCTCTAAAGCCACAATTTGTTGCACAACTGTTGCCTATCTTTAGGAATCTTTTATGTAATTGAATGTAGGAGTCTTTGTGGTGGGCATTTTTTATACATTCTCTCATATAACCCCCTTAAACAATAAATCTGGGGTCAGTATTACTATGCCCAGAGTAGTTAAGTAACTTTCAGAAGCTCATATAGCAAGGAACACAACCCGCAAATTCGGGTCCATATGATTCCAAAGTCAAAGTGACCCTGTGACATTATGCCAATAAATAGTTTGAGTAATTTTCTAAATTACCAGTGTTAAAGAATTTAAAATACAGAATGACCATAAAATTTGGAAACATAGATAAATTATATTTTAACAGATTGATTTTCCTTGATTGCTTCTGGAGTACTTTAAAGAAACTGTTATTCAGTGCAAATTAGAGACACAAATATGATATGTCTCATGCATGTAGAAGGACTGATGAAACACAGCATTTATGAAATTCATTTCTTGAAATTTTGCACAGTGCATTGAAATATATATTTTTAACAAGGGAAAATACAGTAAACTTATTGTGTAATGTCATCAAACAGATGTTTCTTTTATCAATTGTTTATTTCCCTTGTATAATTATTACCATGTCCTCAGACTTTTTGGCCATTCAAAATAATCTAAGACTCAAAAGATACTAATAACTTAAATCAAAACAATAATGGTGCGATGAGTTTTAGACAGTATAATTTAGAAATAGGACAGATTTTAGTAGCAAAGATATGTAAAACTTATGTAAAAGTCATCTTTTACTTTATGCCATCTAAAATGGGATTATTTCAAAGCCCACCTTTCACCTATGGTACTTAAATAATCAGACATCATTGCTATGTCATGCTGAATCTCCAAGCTTACCTGCAGGAAGGGGAGAAAACCTTAGAAATCAATTATTCTAAGTTCTAGAAACCGAATACACGGATCAGAGAACAGTTCATCTCTGGGTTCTTATTATTGTAGGGGCTGACTTGGATTAGCTGTTCCCTACATTCCTCTCCTCCAGTTTAGCACCATATAAAATAAAAAGTGGCAAAAGACTGGTGAAAATAGGAAGGAAGGAGTTAATTAAGCTATGGTACTTACTCTAAATCTATAACATCGATCTTATTGTATCTCAATAAATGCTTACAACTCAGAATCTAATTAGACATTTATTGCTTATGTAATTCTGAGTTAATGACATAGTAACAAGATTTATATCTCACATATTTGTTACACCTCAGCACTCTCCACTTTAATAATCAATTGATATTTAGTTAACATACATTAACTACTCTATTAAAACTAAATTAAATGCTATTCTGATCTGATTTTATTAAATAAATGCTGGCAACACAAATGAGATGCAGGCCATTTAAATCATGACAGAACAACCAAATTTGGGTCCCTTTGTTAAGAGGAGTAATTTCAGTGTGAAAAAAATAAATGAGCAGATGTGTTCTCAAGTTGACAGCTTCATAAATACTGCACAACTCATTCATGATGGATTCCTGACTAACATCTCCAAAGACCAAAGTAACTTATAATATGCCTTTGATAGAAAAACACTTCCCCTTTGGCCTCTATTGTAAGATCACTGGTTTTGAGAAAAGCAATGGAGTGATTTTGCATCATGAGAGGAATTCGATTTAGCCCCCAAATTTTCTGCCAAAAGTACTTTAGTAACTAAAATGGACTTCCTTAAACAATTGAGTATTTCTTTTTGGGTGGGGAGCTGGATTTTGTTTTTCCAAAAGAATGGGACTTAAATAAATTGTACATAAATGTTCATTATTTAGCAATAAATGAGTAGGTGCTATATCCCAAACTAAATAGAATATGATCACCTCTCATAGGGACAAATGTTCTGTAGACTCAATTTGACAGTTTCTGGGAGAAATGCAAAGCAGGAGGACTGGGTTATGATCTCAAGAAATCTACATAGGATTAGGTAGAAAACTGCTCCCGAGTAAAGTCACATCTACAGCCCAAGTGTCTTATAAATTTTCCAGTAAAGAAAAAAAAATGCTAAATATTGCTTGAACAAAGTAAACAACTCTGACACAATAAATGTGTGATTGTTTTCATCCAGACTCATCCTCACTCAGAAGCATGCCACTTGAAGGTCATTCTTCCATGATTGTAGATTCCTAGTCATAAAAAGCAAAGGCAAAGTTAGAATAGTTAGCAATGCATTCTAGGTGCCCTCAACAGTAGTCACACCATGTGTCTTAGCAAACAATCGTACTGACAATTTCACTTATGTGCTGCCAAATTATAGTGGACCGACTTGTATTTGTACAACTGAGAATATTCATACTATTCGAGCAAACCCTGGAATTGGGAGTATGCGTTGAGCAGATAGCTCAGGTTGGGGATCATTTATCCTGGTTTGCACAGAAAGTGCCTGTGATGTAAATTATCAACAGTACTAATTGTCACTCACAAAAATGTCCCAAATCAGATGATAAATTGTAATATTACCATGAGTATAGTATTAAGCCTACTGAGACAGAAATAGGACACGGGCTTCTGGTTAAGAAGACAGATTCTATGCATTTCTTTATACTTATTTTTTTTCAGCCATGTTCTTATTTTCATGTGGCACTTGAAAAGGTTTTTGGCACTATCATTTTACAGTACAACTATGTCTTATGCATTTTGTTTACTTGTTAACTCTAAAATGAATGATTGTTCAGATGTAAAATATAGACAGAAGAACAAAGTCACAGACAAAATAAACACAAAGCAGATTCTAAAATGACTATTATATTAAGGCTCAGAAATTGGGGGGTAGACAGCCAGGAGGAAAGAGGGGCTAATTGACAGTGGTGGAGGACTAAGACTGCCTGTGTGTTAGGTACAGTGTGGTAAGATGCATTTCAATTAATGTGATCCTATTCTCATAAATCATATGCAGTGTGGTAAACCAAAGTTACCTCAATAAAATAAAAAATACAATACGTATTTAAATTAAGAACAATTATGGTAAATTATATCACTGATTGTTATATAGTCGGGTTTCCCTTTCTGTGGCAATGTATATCCTTCCCTATTGCACTCATAAGTAGTTATATTATTTATTTGGCCCATATGGCTAGAAATGACTTGTGCCATTTCCAGACAGAAGTTTTAATTTCTATCACATGGATCACTGTCATTTTCCTTCTTCCACAAGACATAAATGTTCCATTTAATGGCTACTTCATCATCACTGGTCCTAGAGTGGAAGTGAAATAAAACAAACTTACACCCACCTCATAGAACATGTAATAAAAGCAAGAAATGACCTTTATTGTTGTAAGTCATGGTAGTGTGGAGCCATTTGCTACCTCAGTATAACTTAGCTCATCCTGACTGAAACAGAAATTACTTGTGGACATGAAGTGCAACAAAAACAAATACTAAAGTGAGTAGCACTGACTCCAGGGATAATTAGTAGAAAACAAGAAAACTGTTTTTGAGGTGGAAGAATCATGTGCTTAATGAACTTGTAGATTTAGGAGAGGGTGTGGCCAAACAATATGTTAGTAGTGTCAGTAGGTTGCGTTTGGCAAGAAAGAGATGAGCACAAAAAGAATTGGTCAATTTGCAAGCAGGAAAATGTAATGAAAAGAGAACATTCAGAAAGTTAGAGATATTCATGATTTGGAATAAACAACTGATTCTCATTTCCAATCAATAAAACATAGATATGAATATCTTTGAACAAAAAAGTCCCACTAATATAAGAGCCTCATGTAAATGATCAAATCAAGTGACTGCTACCTGTCATTCAATAAAATTTTTCAACCTATTAAGTTGGTACTTAGTAGTATTTTTTTCTAATTAGACTGAAGACTGAAGAAGACATTGAGGGTATGGTTTTCAGAAATCTGATGGGTACAAAATACTAGTAGTTAAATATATACATAGAGGTATAGAATAGGAGCTCTTTGACAAGAATCAAATAAATAAGAAGTTAACTGTTGAAAGCTTGTACTCCCCCAGAGAACATATAGCTTAGACTAAAAGAGATTGCTCAAGATTTTAAACATAAACTACTTATGAGTGCAATAGGGAAGGATATACATTGCCATAGAAAGGGAAACCTGACTATATAACAATCAGTGATATAATTTACCATAATTGTTCTTAATTTAAATATGTATTGTATTTTTTATTTTATTGAGGTAACTTTGGTTTACCACACTGCATATGATTTATGAGAATAGGATCACATTAATTGTTTAAGCTGGAAACAAGGGAATAAGCTCTTCAGCCTACAAGATCATGTTCTACAATTCTTTCTTGCAATATAGCCAAAGAGATTAATGGAAAAGAAAGACTTTTCAAGGGTAGGACCAACAGCTGAAGAGAAAAATGCCTGGGTAGTAATTCCCAGGAAATAGAATCAAGACCTAATCAAAGAATATTTCCCTCTCTCAAACAACAGCTGTCCCAAAGGATTTTTAAACATGGAGAGACTGGTGACATCTGTGTGTAGCCCTTTCTTCATCTCCCCAATGGGAATGTTTACTAATATTGTCTTGTCCCTGTGCCACCCTTGCTACTGGATATATGGGAGGCAGATGGCTTCTCCTTTTGTTCCTGCCACTATGGATTAAGAGGAGCTACATCCAGACATGTTATAAAAACAATCTCAGATCACCTGGAAATATTAACCTTTACCTTAGAAGTAAAAATAAAGATCAAGTTACTGTTTGAGACGTGTGCTAGTCATTTTTGGAGGAGGGGTGAGTGTGTTTAAAACGTGGGAGAGCAGAATACTGGAGAGTTGAGTACCAGAGAGGCGGCCTATATTTTTTATATTAGTGTTTACCAAATATGTCTGTTTCCAACTCTATGGTGACTCTCCCTGGGATAACACTAACCACACCCCTTGTCTTGAACTTAGGACTGACTTTGGTTAATAAAATGTGGGTGAAGGTGACACCTCATTCCTAGATAGAGTCTTAGAAGACATAGATTGATTTTTTTTTTTCTTTACCATGAGACTGACAACGTTCCAGAGAAAATCCAGGTCTCAAAATGAAGATAACATAGATTCAAGCTCCAGCTGATATGCTGTGAAGATGTAATGGAAGAAAGAAATAAACTTAGATTGATTTTTTTTTCTTTACCATGAGACTGACAATGTTCCAGAGAGAATCCAGGTCTCAAAATGAAGATAACATAGATTCAAGCTCCAGCTGATATGCTGTGAAGATGTAATGGAAGAAAGAAATAAACTTTTATTGTTAGAAACTTTTGGGATGAGTTCTTTGCAGCATGGCCTACCTCATTCTGCAATAAACAATGCAAACAATATTATGACTATGTAAAAATTATTTATCAGATTCCCAGGAACTATAGAAAATATAGACTGGAACTACAGAAAATATAAAATTCCATATACACAAAGAAGAAATCTTCAGGTATTCAGTAACACAAAATCTTGCTACATGTTCATGTCTGAACTATAACTTTTTAATTTAGCATTTATTTTTTCCTGAACTTTCTAGTTGTTTTCTTTTATTGTTCTGGAAATTTGGGGATCATAGTTTTATCTTTGGTGTTATGAAATTTCACCACAGCCTAGGATTTTGCATAATGATTTCTTTTCCAAACAAAGCCCACTCTCTTCATTGATTTATCTCAAAAATCTACCAGACTTTCATTTATTATTTCTCTTACCTCCTAGATTCATCCCACTTTCAGTTTTCTTTGAATTACTTGAAGTTCCATCTTTTTCCCCCATTGGACAATGAGCCTGTGTAAAGGGACTAAGTCTTGCTCCACCTTATATTCCTCACCTAGACATCTAGCTGGGCAGTGGGGACAAATCATAAACTCACTAGCCAATACTGAGCTTTAAGAGTCCTGGTGACAAAAATGATCACAAAATGACAGATTGGATTTTAAGAAACAACTGTCTTCAGCCTTTAGTAATTTCAGTTGAATAAATGGTGGACATTTACCACTAAGCCTGCAAGGTAGGACAGAACATATGAATAGGTTTCAGTGTGCAGCTGCTTAAATAGTGTGAAACAATGGATGGTGTTACTCTGCTTCCAGAAATCAGTAGACAGCATTCTAGACCTAGCACAGGCTACTTCAACTATTGTAACAATTCAGATCATGTTTCTTAGCATAATCTGGCATCTCATTTATTTCTGTAAAGGTTTGGCTTATGCAATCCAGTTTTTGTGTAGAAATTCCAAAAAATTTGGATTTGTCACATTTGGATTTGTCAGTACAAAATCTTAGTTGATCTTTGATTTCAAGTGTAAGAAAAATATCTTGCTCTTGTTCTAACCCTAACTATGATCTGAGTTAAGACCTCATGGAGTGAATAATAAGTATATGTAGAATTTCAGAGCTTTAAGAAAAATTCTCACCCCTCCAAGACTTCTGTTTAATTGTTAAGCTTTGAAGTCTTTTTCTTTTTTCCCCCTTTTTTTTTTTGAGGCAACTTTGCTTAATATAATTGTATATGATTTATGGGGGAAAGTTCATATTTCTTCAGGAGTATATCACTACACTACACCCACCACCAAAGCATTCATATCACTTTATAATATTCCATTAGGGTCCCCCTTTATCCAACACTTCCCCTCTAGTAAATTCTCTTCTGCTGTCATATTTATAGACATATTTAATTTCATATTTAATTTCATCAGTTTCTTTGTTTTGTTCCTCTTTATTCTACAAACGAGTGAAAATATCCAGTATTTGTCTTTTGCCCTCTGGCTTCTGTCACTCAGTATAATCCCTTCCAGTTCCATTCATGCTGTAGTTAGAATATAGCTGTATGATAGTATTCAGTCATGTATGTGTACCATATATTAATCCACCTCTCTGATATAAACTTCCCATTCTCTGGTTTGGAATTTTAAAAAACTCTTTAAGACAAATACTTGCAAGGAAATATTATATAGAAATCCAACTGTGGCATATCCTGTAATTGAAATCAGTTTCTGTGTAAATTCTATGGAACTTAAATGGCTCAACCACTGCAAAGCTCATGGTTATGATCTCCTAAGAGGTACTTGTATAAAAATAACTAAAACCTGTCACCAATCAATGACATCTCAAGTTTGAGGGGCCTTTTGTTAAGGAAGACTTTTTTTCTACTGATTGAGGAGAAAGGCATTGATCTCTAGGAACACAGAGACTTTCCAGCTCTCCCATCTCACAGAAAATAGTCACAAGACAAGCAAAGTGAAGGTATTCACTGTTTCTCTACAGCTTCTCAGAGGGCAATCCATATTTGTGGCTATCGCCTTACAGTACCCTAACACCCCAAATGCAGAATCCTCAATAAGATAACATCTGAGTTATGATGGGCTCCATACATACAAATTACAGTTCTAGGTAATAGACTGCTAGTTTTCTGAAAGATTTCAGTTCAGCCCCCACACTGCCCTGTTGCCTGCATTTGATTGGTTTTTTGGATAATTGATCATAGGTGGTGATTTGATTGGGCCTGTCACAGGAAAGCCAGCTCCTTCTATACACAAGAGTCCATCCTACCATGGTGCCCTTGGGACCAGTGAACACATTGAGAGGAAATGTGACTCCCACCTCTTCAGTTGGAAAACTTGGGGAATTTCCTATGTGGGGCTCTATGCCAGGAATCTGGTCTCAGTTTGGTGGGCTTCGTGGGTGAGAGGAGAGTGCATGTTCTTTCCCTTCTACTGAGTCTTCTGGTGTTTCTCTTGCTTTGGTGACTTGCTTTTTAAGGTTGAATAAGATTGTGGTGGCCTTCTGTAATTTCCACCCATGGATATTAATATCCCCTTCCCATGGTAGGGAAGTGGATCAAAATTCCTTTTTATTGGAGTCAAGTAATCCTGACAGGAAGACTCCCAGCCTCATCCCACTTGGTTGAGATGTCCTTGTAAAGAGTTAAGTGATATTGACAAACTTTGGACCCTTGTGGTAAAGATAGGGGAAGGAAACAGGCAATGGTCTAAGGAAAGCTCAATCTTGCCAGGTGGTCTTGAAGCCAAGAAGGCTGGCTGTGAACTTTGACTGTGTTGAGGTGTATTTATTTATTTATTTATTTATTTATTTATTTATTTATTTATTTATTTATTTATTATTTATACAGAACTGGGGTACAGACCAGAGATGCAGAGGGTGAGAGAATTCACCAGGGACAGAGTGGGGAGCAGAACAGGCAGATCAA
>NW_004567112.1:44154791-44180967 GCF_000260355.1 Condylura cristata
ATATCATTTTCACTACAAATTAATTGAAGTTATAGAAATAAATGCAGGCAGGCAAAATAAAGCAAAAATTCTTTAGAGGCATAAATTAATAAATTAAAATTTCAACAACTCCATATAGCAGTGGAAAGTCAAACTAACTACAGTGATGATATTTGTTGCCAAAATACTCCCTTTATCCAGGCTAACAGAATACTGGTTTTCTATACTCTGGTCTGGCCTATGTGCTTCTAAACCTTTAAGGAAGATGGGCTCTTGCCTATGATAATGGGATTTTATTCCATACCCTTATGATTGGTTAAACATGATTGTTTAATATAATTCTGGCTAAAGAGGCATGAGAAAACTTCTGGCAAATTCTGGGATAACTTTTAGCTAGTTCTTTGAAAGGGACATGTGATGGGGGAGAGGGATTCCCTTTGATAATGGCTCTAATGTCATGTTTGTATGTGACTCCTGCAATAGAAGAAGATACATTATGTGGCTCTGAGGAGACCGGGCTTAGGACAAAAGTTAATGTGGTGAAGATGTCTAACTCTCAAACGTTGGTGTGCCAGAGATAGAAGGAAACTGGACTCTTGATACTCTCAGTGAGCCACTAGGTCACTTATGCTAAAACCTCCTTCAGGATTTCCTGTTATGGAAGATGATAAGTGTCTCTGTTGTATAAACAACTTTTTGCTTGGTTTTCTGCCACTGGTAGTCAGAAATCGTCCTAACTGATATATTAATAACCCCATAGTGGGACAATTTATAGGTGACTTACTGATAAATCTATCATCTTTTCCTTTCTATTTGCCAGGCATAATTCAAAGAGTCTTTTTATCCTTATTACAATTATAAATAGGAAATACTACTGTTTAGTTTAATTTCCTGATGAAGTACTTGCTTACAAAGTGGTCAAATCACATATTCAGTTAGTAGTAGAACTAGTATTACAAAGATAAGCCCTTAACGAGGATGTTAAGCCAACTCTTAGATTAGTCAGGTAGATCTGGGTAACTACTATTCAAAATCAATTACTAGGAACCATTAGGAACAGTAAGGAATCGGACCAACAAAATTAGACTACTTCTTCAGTGAAATTCGTTCCCTTCACTGTCCCACCATGACGGAGTTACCCTCTCTTTCTCCCTATTCTGTCTCCTAAGCAAAATCTTCACTGAGATCCTGCTTTACCCTAAGGGTATAATGACTGAGTATTTTTGTGTAGAAGAGCTGGGGTTAAAGCTTAAAAAAAAAATAAAGAGTGATTGAATATTAATAGCTATTAGTTTTAAACCCAGCTTGAATTGTATGTATCATTGTGTCTGAACTTAGCTTATAAACAGCTTATTAAATTCAGATTTATTGAAAGCTGAGGTTCCACAGATACAGATAATATCACCTTCCCAGTGTTGGTCAATGAGAAGAAACAGGGAACCAAACTAGGGATGATCATGAAAGGAAGGATAGAAGTTATAGATATAGGTGTTTGCCTTTCACAAGAGCACATGGAGGGGTAAGGCTTTATGGGGAACCATTTCTATTTAAATTCTATTCTATACCAGCATTTTTTCTCATCTGCATGTACTACTTATTTTTAAAAAATACTAGAAAAGCTTAAAAATCAAGAAAATGTAATAAATGTTTTCTAGGGGTATAAGCAGAACATCTGGGATACAAAATAAGTAAAAAGATCAGGGAAAACATCTTAGCTTGCCAGGACTGCTGTAACGTATAAAAACTGAATGATGTAAACAACAGAAATATATTGTCTCAGTTCTGACGATCAGATGTCCAAGATTAAAGTGTGTGCAGGGCCAAGCTACTTCAAATGGGAAGGATAGGGGTGCTCTAGGAAAGGATGCATTCCTGGGCTCTGTTCTGGTGGCCTTGGATCTCCCTTGGTTTCTAAGTGACCATTTCCTCTTGTGTCTTTTCATAACATTTTCCTCTAAGGGTGTGTGTTTTTGTGTCTGAATTTCCCTTTTTTTATAAGTCATTTAGACTCAAGTCCACTCTTGTGACCTTATTTTGATTTGATTACATCCATGAAGAACTTGCCTCCAAATAAGGTCACATTTTGAGGTCACATTCCACCTCACTATAGGAATTCAAAGAGGGTTGTGGAGTTCACCCTCTAACATCAAGGTAGAGGAATGCTTCCTGGAAAAAGCATAGTCCTTTGACTAGTACTTACGGGAAACTAATACTTCTTTACAGATCCTTCTAATAATAAACATCTTGATATTTTAATATAGTGAGGTGAGAGACCATATACACTTTATTTTGAGGGGTACTACTTGGAATATGGTAAATGTAATACATGACAGGGACATGGTGAATCAGGGAGACTGGCATCTAAGTCATATGCCCTTGGTAACTCTGTGCCCCAGCCCTGGCTCACTTCCTTCGTAACTACAAAATCAGAAAGAGCACGCTGTTGCAGCTGGAACACTTACAGGCAATTTCTATTCTTTTGCTACTGATATTGCATTTGTAGAAACATAAGGAGTCCCTGGTGACTGTTTCAACATGTAACAATTTTTAGAATTTTATTTTATAACCAAATAACATATCCTGCTGAAGAGAGCTTTGCTTCATACAGAGAAAATCATATTCAAGTTATGTTTACAATAAAAATTCAAAATAATGTTTTCTTTGGTTGACATTGTGACTTGTAGGTTAGAATGCAAAAGAATCCAAGGAGTTAGAGAATAATCATGAGGATTGTTTTACATTCATCCCCCAAATATAGGGAATGGTAGATATACAGTATGGGAGCCAGAATTTTGAAATAGAAAACTATATGATGAGAAATTAATATGAATTTAGGCATTTTGAATTTTGTAAGTAATAAGAATTTTGAAGTACCATTACTTATCACCAAGTAATCACCATAAATAAAATCAACTATGTAAATTAAACAAACTAAATATACCAAATATAACAAACATGGATACCAGTAAAAGTAAAAAATACAATTCAGTCAATCAAGAAATCCATTAACTTCTGTTTTCAATAAATTGATATATTATGTAAAAATTTAGCAAACAGGACATTTCAAAGCAGCATGGAAAAATTAGATTATCTACTTGATCCCTACGTCAAAGTACAATCAAAATAAAAACCAGATGTATGACTCTTTTAAAGTTTTTATGTTAAAAAAATTATGCAGGAAAAACCTGAGTCCACTAAGGAAATTAATCTAAAGATGATAGCAAATAAAAACTTAAAAATTCTCTGTTAGTACATTATAAAAATTAAAAGGCAAAAAACAAACCATGAAAAATATTTGCAATACTTAACATGAACACCCAAACAGAAAAATGGTCAAAATAAATGAAGAGCAATATACAAAAAAAAACCCGAAACAAAACAAAACAAAAATTCCACTAAGTATACTAATAAATAATTATACTAATAAATAAATAAAAACAGCTTAACTGCAACTCTAACCAGGGGGATAGTACAAACAAGATATACTTAATGGCTTCACTAACCCAACATTGGTCATACATAGCACAGAAATTCTGATAAATTGGCACATTTCTGAGTCAATTTGGCAATCAAAACCTATCTGCTCTTAGACTTGTATTTATACTAAGCAGATCCAGAAGGACACCATCACGGGCCTCTGCTGTAACATACATCTGATGTGGCCAGAGCCTGTCCACATTCCTTCTCTGCACACCACCTATTTCCAGTGGTTAGCCCTGGCTATGCTCTGTCTGGGGTCACTTCTGCTTAAGGATGTATGCTGGATCACACATTAGAATCTTGAGAACAAGTTAAAGATTGCTCAGCCTCAAAGTAACTTTGATAGAAACTGGAAGTGGAATCAAGCCTTCAGTTGCCCATGCTGGCAACAAAATGCTCAACAAAATGCTGTGTATTCACTTTCTTCCTTTCCTTATTTTACTCCTCTTTCCTAGATCCCTGCCAAATGCATAGCTATGTTTAAATACTTATCTCGCAGAACCTAGCCAAAGATACATACAAATATTTATGGAAAAGTTGCTGGTCACAGTGTCACATGACTGGCAGACTAGACACAGTAAAAAACAATGTCCTGAGAATCCTAGTACAGTATATGTCCATTAAAATATAGGGTGTGAGAACACAAAAGTAGATGACTGGATTAAAAAGATGTGGTACATATGCACAATGGAATATTACTCAGCAGTCAAAAAGATAAACTCATGCCTTTAGTAGCAACACGATGGAGCTGGAAAGGATCGTGCTTAGTGAAATAAGCCAGAAACGAGGGGGGGGAAATAATAATAATTAACAACTATATACCAGAGACATTTTATGGGAGTAGAGTAGGAAATGGGATCAAAAATTGGGGGAGGTGCATGGGACTCTGGTGATGGCACATGGGTGAATTGGTGATGGGAAGTCCATGGGGAGTACAACTGAGGTAGGAAAAGGCACAAAATGATGTAAAAATAAACTTATATCAAATATATGTATATATGAGGTGTGAGAAGGCTAACTAGGAGGAACACAGAAGATTTTCAGGATAGTAAAGAATACCCTGCATGATACCATAATCATGTATATGTGTCATTCTACATCTGTCCACATGCATAGGATATACAGCTCCTAGAGTAATGAAGGTAAATGATGGCCTTTGGATGATAGGAAGTATCAACTCTAACAAATGTACCACTCGGGTTTGATACGTTGATACTGGGGGAGGCCATGTATGTGGAAAGAAATAGGGTATATGGCATATGTGGGAATCTTTACTTTCTCCTCACTTTTTCTGTGAAGGTTACATCAGATAGTTCCTGTGAAGTGTTTAGTATAATATCTGACACACAGTAATAATAATCACTATCATTATTAATATTATAATAAAGTTTAAAATATAATTTAACAAAATAACATATTCCATTTTAACAAATTTACTCACATATCACTGATACGACATGTACATGAATCCTCAGGATTCTTTTACTTGCATTAAAGGCAAGTAAGAGAAGCTTAAACTAATTCATAGCATCAACATGAGTGAATTGCTTATGAAATAATAATGTTATGTTCTCAGGTAGTTCTTTAGTTCTTCAGAATTCCTGATTCCATGAAGTTCAGACCAGGTCACAATGGAAAGTAAATGCAACTTCTTATTGGAATCTGACAAAATAATTCTCTCAGGATACTCATTAATTCCCAAAAATCTTTGATCTGCATTTGGTAAATACCTTCAACAACTTTCTGTGACTCAGTCATCTAATGGGTTAAAATAATCTAATCTTCACAATCAATGTCCATTTTTAAATAACTCAAAAGTTTTCAATGCTCAGTGCATGAGAACAAAGAAAACCCATAATTTTATTCACCTTTTACATTGAATCACACAATGAATTCATTTGAAAGTGTTGTAATCTGAACTTTGATGAATCATACACCAAAGGAAGAGAAGAGTAAACACCATTTTTTCCTTACATTTTTGGGGAAAACACACACAAAACTATATCTTTTTTCATCCAGTCTATCTATGACAAGTGAATTCCGCTTCTTTTTTCAAGTTTAGAACAACCTTTTAGATTATTTTACTTGCAGTAAATGGTTAATATATGCTCAACTTAGGAAAGAGTCTTTCTGTGTGCTTGTGTGAAAAGCCTCAGCCATACCAGGTCCCTGTAAGCTTCATCACTCAGATAACCTATTGACTGTCCCTAATTGGGCAATGGTTTGAGAAAAGTTTGAAATGTAGAAAGAAAGTAAAATAAATTTATATTGGCTGGTGAGGAGGTTGAGGCTACCGACCAAGAAGAGAAAATTGAGACTAAAGATGCTACTAAATAAATTATGTAATAGTGACTTCAAGTATGGTGTCTCTGAGAATTCATAGTGATGACTCTCCTACAGCCAAGTTCTAAAATAACCATCTTTTGCCAAGACATAAAAAAGGAAGCAGGAAATTGAGTATATATAGCTGTAGGCAAAGGAAATAATAAAACAAAAATGGGTTGGTTTGACTGGTGTTAGGACAGGTTCTGTAAGAGGCATTACTTCACAGTTGTTCCACAAACTGCAGAAGATAGAACAAGCATCCAATCATTCAACAACTGTTTATTGAAGAGCTGCTATAATGTTCAATTTGTTGAACATCTGCTTGTATTAGGCATTTGGTAAATCACAGTAAGCAAGGTAAACATTTCTTACCCACATAGAGTTTACATTCCAGCAGCAGAGACAGATTATACAGAAAATGATTTCATTATGGGCCTCCTCTTGTAAAGAAGTCAGACAAGGGATCTGAGTGGGAGACCTTGTCATGTTGGTCTTAAACAGTATGGGCATCATTTCATGAAAGGTTTATTTTTTTAATTATTTACAAAAACTATTTAGCATGAATAAGAACTAGCTTAGCAGGCAAATGAAATGACACGTCTAAAGATCTAAAAAAGAAAAGACCTTGGTAAAACCAAAAAGCATTCTAGTTCTTACCCCAAAGGCAAGGCTTAAGTATAGTCTTGTCTCTTAAAACACTTATGTACATGTAATTGAGGTTTAATACTAGGACTATTTGAGTTAGTTATTAGAGTTAGTTATTTTTTCCTACTGTGCCTGATTCCTCTTTGATGACACCATATTTTTGGATTAAGAATTTTGAGTGACCATGAAAATACAAGCAGTTTGAGTGCCCATGCATTGGAAGGAGACCTGTTAGTAATAGATCATTCAAATGCATCCTAGAAAGGTTTGTTCAGGGCTGAGCAAGTTCACTACCAGGAATTCCATAGCAGGAAGGATTAGTGAAGAGCTAGAAAAGGACTTAACCTTCCCTGTTCCTACAAAGACACATTGAGAACCTTATCCAGCATTTTGCAAAGATGAAGGAACTCTGAGTATGATGTTTTATTGTGCAAAAGATCACCGTTACCATTTATTACCATATTTAAAGTTTCTAGTTGCTGCCTAACACTTCTAACCAATTCTCAATGTACCGACTTGATTATAGTTATTATTAATCTGAAAGTTAAGAAATTGCTCACAAGAAACCTGCATCCTGTCATGTACCAAAGCTGCACATATTTGTCCCAGTTCTTTCTCTCAGAGTGAAGATAAATATTTCCTCATGTCAGGGGGGCTTTTCAAAATTTCAATGGCCTCGTGGGGTGCTCTTTTGAGCCCAGAGGGCAATTACTAAAACTTAAGATAAGTGGTGAAGGGAACAGAAAACATGATTACCAGTCCAAAACACTGAGGTCCAGGGAACAGCTTAAGTTATGCATTAAGTATAATCTTTTGGCTTTGACAAGAAGGTGAGGTGACCAGTAATTAGCCATTCAAATCGAACCCTAAGCAGCGTCACAGAGATGGGAAGTAGGCGGCTGCCCAGCCTACAGTTTCCAGCATTTGAGAGCTTTGCAGGCAGGAACTCGTCTTGAGCCTAATAAAATGATTTGCTGGAGTGAGTTGTTTGTTGGTTTGTTTTTTAATATATTCATTTTTTCCCCTAAAGTACTGGTAGAGATGGATCGGGGCACTAGCTAAGTGACCCATAGCAAGGCTACGGAAAGACTGCAAACTGGCTTAGGTTGTCTTTTATGTCCTGCTTGCCTTTCTCCTCCCTCCTTGCTCAGCTCCAGGTGCAAATCCATGCCAAGTTGGCAGACACAGATTTATAGCAACTGTCAGGGAATCCATCCTATCAGTAAAACATTCAACAACTATTCTAAATATGTATAAATCTCAGCCTACAAATTCATGTATTCAAGAAGTATGAATATTTTAGATTTCCTTGCATCGAATTAAATTTGGATTCTAGGTAACCAGCCTAGCAAATCGGCAGGAAATTTAACCCAGCCCTGCTTGGGCTGTTACCACTCTACACACCAAAATTCTATAAAAGTTTGGCTTTTATACAGTATAGAGGCATTAGGAAGACTCCAGCTGTGTTTTGTCATCTGTCTACACTGGTTCATGCTGACAGCAATTGTCCCAACCTCCACAGCCCACCCAGGTTCAGCCTCTGCTAACATGCATGGGGGAGAATCTCTGGAGAAGTGAAAAGACCACTCTGGTATCTAACCTACATCAGAACGCTCACAGACCTTCCAAGGGACACAGTTACAGACTGGCATCCAGAGCCACACTGTTCAGAGTTCTGAGCTGTCATCCCTTCCCAGCCTAGGAAAACAATTTCTTTCTGTCCTCATCCTTTCAAAGACTTTCTGCTTTCTGGCCTAAAGCAAGAAATAACAAGCCCAACCATCTATTTGAAATGAAAAGAAAGTGTAAAACAGAAAGTAAGCACAACTGAATTCACCAGTTAGCTTCACATGGTGGGGGTGGGGAGTGCCGGGGTTGGGGGCTAAAGGGACAGTGGGAGTTGTAACATCTAACTGCATATCAGGTAAGATCTCATATACTCAGAATTCCCTTTATATTTTGGTTGGTAGAAGGACTCAACCTTGTGCAAAATGTTTCTATACATACTGGAGTTTGAGAGTCACTGAGCTAAACCAAAGGAAGGAATGAAAGAAAGTCTATATGCAAAAGTCTATAATTTCTTAGTAATAAAAAGAGAATGGGTAGAGAACACTAAAATATTCATATTTGCCTGTGGAAGTCACATCATTCTGATATAATGTAACTTTACTATATGTTGATGTATCTGCTTATTAGTGAAAGGATTAAAGGATAGTATTGAAACATTTTCTCTTTTTTAAAAAGCCTCCTTTATTTTGTATTCTATAATGTGTGCTGTGTGTATATGTGTGTTGTAGTTTTACTATATTTGGGTTTATTATTTTCTTTTTTCAAACTATTTCAATCCTGGCATTGTCTTTCTTCAGTTCTGAAAAAAAATTCTAGGCAGCTGTTCATGTAATCAAGATTACTGTGACTTTATTTCCAGAAGCTGTCCTTTTTGAATATTTGTATCTGAGACACTGTATTTACAAGGATGGCAGAGAATGTGAATAGATAAAATCCTTTTGTGTCAAAGAGGAAAATCCCTAAGTAGAAAAGTAGTATAATATGAAATATACTTAGTCTTTGACCCTAGTTGTCACAGAGTTCCCAATACCTCTGGACTATCCTAAATGACAGGAGTGACCTTTGTTTTTCCATAAAAACCCTTCCAGCACACCTGCTAATGAGGTGACTTACGGTAGGACCCCAGATAATTCAAGATGGGCCTGGTCACCAGAAAGAACAACTGATAGAAGGCTGTTTAGTACACTCTACAAAAACTGTTGAACAAAGAGACTAAGTGAGCTTCCAGGTTGTGTACGTGTGGAGGGGCAGGGAGGCTGGCACCCCTTGACAGGTCCTGGAAACTCTAAATCCATTCCCCCATTTTTGCCCTGTGTATCTCTGCCACTTGTCTATTCCTGAATTATACTCTTTTTTTTAATAAACCAGTCAACTCGAGTAAATATTTTCTGAGCTCTGTGAGTCACTCCAGCAAATTATCAAACTTCAGGGAGTCATGGGAAGACTATGTCAGCTGGTCCATCACAAGTACAAGTGACAACCAGAGCTTGGGATTGGTGTATAGAGTAAGAGCAGTTTGGATATTGAGTCCTTAACTGCTCATGCTGTCTCAGGTCAATAATATCAGTATTTAGTTAAATTTGTAGGATACTCAGTCAGGCTTCTGCTTGGTGGGAAAATAACCCACATGCTTGGTTGGCTAGAAATGAACTGTGCTGAGTGTAGTGAGGGAAAGAGAAACAGAAGAGTTTTTCTTCCCAGAACATGGTAAGGAAAGTCAAGGCAGGGCGCTATGCCAAGTCCTTCTCTGAAGAGGCAGGATGAATTTCCTCATATCATTGTAATTGTTCACAAGAGCCCAACATGTGGAACAACTGCCCTGGGTGATTAGCTCTGAGGCTGGGGGTCGAACTTGTGCTACAGTGGCTGCAGGTAGCTTCATAATGCTGAGACTTAACTTGTTGGGCCACTGGGAAGGTCCCAATGCCATTTCTTCACAAAGTGCCCATTCATTACTCTTTAACTTGATCTCAGCTTGTATCAGTTCTGCTACCAGTGTCCAGAAGAACCATAATCATTGTTATAGTTTCATCAGCATTCTTGAGCTCCAGTGATAGGCTCCCTACCCCAATCTTCAAGAACTCTTTGTATACAGGGAAGAGAAGACCAGGAGCATATCACTCATATCATATTATGTTATGTAGTTAAAAAAAAAAAAGGGCATTTTGTATGAAAAGAAAGTACAGAGTACAGGACTTTCATTTTAAAAAGCGAAAAGGGCTTCCTCCTTGCTACTGATAGACTGGGAGGAGAAGAACATGAGAATGAGGTTTACATGAAGAAACAAATTGCTTGTTGCTCCACTCCTTCTAGTCTTTTTTGGGCTCTGATGGACTACTAGTTATTATCATAAGACCCAACCCACCTTCCCAGATGATAGGTCTATCTCCACTCTAGATCCCTCCACCAAGCAAGGTTCACCAGCACCTCCTCTCTCCACCAGTCATGGAAGGAGAAGGGTGTCACCATCATGAATGCAGATAGTATGTAGAATGAATAAATCATGGCAAAACCACAAGCAGTGTTACGCTACGTTCATTTAAATAAAAGGAGCTGATATATTTTCCCAGACTAGAAACAGAAATTGCATTAATGTACTGTCTAATTGCAATCAGGACTAGATCATGTTGACTTCTATTCAGCTCAAATTTTTTGGTGCCCTATATTAAAAACCCTATACTTCTCTGAATTTCCCTAAATATTTTAATTGATGCATTTCAGTCTGGATGTGTGTATATTCTGTATTACTTCCCATCTGGGTGCAATTTTCCATAGTCTCTCCTGATGATCTGCATTTTCTCCTTCAAGTCCCTCCTCTAAACCCACTTCTGTGGATCTTGTCTTCACATTATGCCATTAAAAGCTCCAGCTGGAAGGAAGTGCCTCTGAATGGAGGCCAAGAGAAGAAACAAAGAAGATGAAAACCAGATGCCATTTAAGTCATCTTCATGTGAGTCATCATTTTCTCCTGGAAAGTGTCTATCTCAATGCTGTGGAGTGCTTCCATTTGAAACCTGAAAGGCAATTCGAAGACAAAAAGCTTGCCTCATATATGTGTTTTAGCCATCCTCTGTATTTTGAATGCCGCTATACTGGCAAATGGCAAATGTTGACATAACACTAGCAATAACCCATAAATATTTATTAGTTAAGTTTTAAATCCAACATAAGATAGTCATTTCCTCTGTGGGTCATTTCCCAGTCTTACTCCAGGTCCTTTGTTGCCTTTCCTCACCAACTATCCTCAGAATCTGAAGTAAGTGTTCTAGTTTGATGAAAGTTTATGGTTTAGAATAGCTCACAATTAAAAACAAACAATAATATTAAAAAAAACCCTTTAGCCCCTAGCAATTAGAATAAATTGATTTTCACATATACATTTTCCTGCTTTCTAAATGCCAACTTAACCTGAGTTATGTGTAATGTGTCATATCAGCCTATAGTACAGTTTAGATCTGATTTATTTACTCATTCAGGTAGCAAGACAAATATACAGTCCCAGTTAATGTGACTCAGAAAAAAAAGAGAGGAAGATCCACGTTTTCCCAAAAGGTCGTTTTTCGTTGAGAAACGACCTTTGCAACTTTTATAGAATGGCATTTAATTGCACCCATGGTTAAAAAATGTATTTGGCATGATCCAATTTTATTTGAAAAGTATACATACATATATACATATATATTTTTGTATATATGTATACATATATAAAACACATAATGTAATATTATATATATATGTGCTAGTTCAATACTAATCACATGCATTTATTCCATTTCAAAATTCTGCTGAAGAGTATATAAAGGGAATAAATTGATAGCTATGGTAAAGATAAAAAGAAGATTCTCAGCAGAGGTATTGGTACTATTCTGGAAGATAAAAAGGAAGTAAATAATATTGATAGATGAAACAGAGTGAGAAAATAGCATCCCAGATATACACTGGAGAAGACTAAACAAGGCTAGAAAATTTCTTTCTAAGGAAACTTTGAGGAATCTCCACATTGGACATAAGCACATTTAGAACTTAAAATTGGAAGAGGAGCCAAGATCAAGTTTGTCCATGGAATGGCTATACCTATCGATTTTTCTCCTCCTTTTTCTCCTCCTTAGCATGAAGATGGACCAACTAGAGAAGGTTCAAAAACCCTACCACCTCCTCAAGTTCTGTGCTATTAGGAAAATAAAATTGTTGCCAGTATGGCTAAGGACCTGTATGGGATTTTGCATCTACAATGAAGTCCTCTGTTTTGGTGTTTTGAAGGGAAAGAATAACATTTGAATGACTCCCTATGCTGCATACTAAGGGAAGCTTGGTACTGATAGTAGGGACTAGTCATGAATACAGCTAGTCCCTACTTGCAGAGGTAACATATCTACCCATTGCAGAGAACCCACTCCCAGCATGCTTTGTTAATTATCTAATCCTGCCTTCACACAGACAAATGAATGACCAAGCTTGGAGTAATGGGAAACATGGGGTAAAAGAGAACTCTTATGGCATGATGTCAGGAGATACTCTCTAAAACCAAAGGTTAAAGAAACAGAAGTTTAAGTATATTGTTTAAAGTTATCATGATCATCTTCATTTGTCATCTCACATCTATTCCTCCTTTATGTGGTCAATAGAACTCTGATCTTGGTTTGGGGTAATATAGCCTCTCTTCCTCTTCTCAATCCAACATGCATTGGATGAATTTGGATATATCATCTATGACCTTGGCCATAATCAATGGATTTGAAATGTGCTAACTAAGCTCATCTATTTAGAAATAGTCCCTCCTCCTTTTCACTTTATTGGAGGAGGTGTAATCATTGATGTTACTAACTAATGTCGTGTTCTTACACAGCTGGGGTTATGCTATTTTACCTACTATCTTCATAAGATGCTTGGAATAAGCCATGAGGCCTGGAAGCTTGAGGAGAGATATATGGAGCAGAGCTGAACTGTCCAGTCCAGAGTTATTAACATTTCAATCAAGATCAGCAGAGTCACTCAGCCAGTCCAATCTAAATAGGTTGACCTCACTCAAGCCACTTATGAGAAATTAAATGCAACTGTACTATTGAGATCATATGTGTGTGTGTGTGTGTGTGTATGAACTCAGTATTGTTGTGGTAATCAAATAACATAATAAAGGTGCATGCGTTTTTCCTACTAGCTTGGAATTTAAGAAATGAATCTATAGCTCTTGTAGCTGTGGTCAGTACATAGAATTTAAGATTAAACCTTATGTACTAAGGTGAGGAAGTTGGAATCAAGTCTTACATTGTCTGAACACTGACCTCAGCCTAACTAATATCAATTCCAACTCTGATCTTGTTTATGAGCTAGTAACTTCCATTTTAATTACCTGAATTGAATTTACTGGACTTTCCCCAATTTGTTATAAGACTATTCTTAACTGATAGCAAAACATATAGGTAATCAGTAGGAGAACAAAAATTAGAAGGGCAAAGGGAAATGGCGGAGATAGACAAATTAATTCTTCACCTTCCATGACATGGATAACCCAGTATTCAAAGCAGGCAAATGAAGACACAGACATATGGGTACTTTCTGATCTTAATAAAGATGAGTAAGAGAAAGCACTGAAATCAGAGGCAAAGTGGTTACCTATGATTATTGGACAGGGATTAGAACAAAAGAAATAGGTGCTCCATTTTTATCTTACATACATTTGTCCTGTTCGATGCACAGCCAATAGCTGTAAGCACCTATTCATATTTATTTATTTATTTATTAAAGATTTATGTATTTATTCATACAGAACTTTGGTAAAGGCCAGAGATGCGGAGGGTGAGAGGATTCACCAGGGACAGAGTGGGGAGCAGAGCAGGCAGATCGACGAAGTACACTGCTGAGGGGAGTGGCAGGTGGGTCAGGAGAGGTCTGTGGTGCCATGTGGATCTCCTCCGGGGCAGGCTGGGATTGAACTCATGCGGAAGTGGCTTAAGTTTCTTAGTGAAGTGCTTTAACCCACTGTGCCACCAGGGAGGAACACTATACATATTTAAAACGAAAACTTTAAATACAGCTCCTCCTTCAGAGTAGTGTCATTTCCAGTGGCCAATATCTATATATATTTAGAGGCAACTATGGACAACACAGGCATAGAACTTTTCCATCATAACAGGTTGTCCACAGAAAGTTGAACAATACTATGGAAGAGTGTCAAGAGTCATTGTGTAAAGTTTGTAATTAATCAAATATCAGATTTTTAATATATGGTAGAAAATAGTGCCATATAGCTTTAATAAGCTATTTAAGTTTAAATCTCAACTTGGAAAAGCTATGGAACCTTAGGAAAGGCATTGATCTTTCTAGACATCAACTCCTTTACCTATAAATGGCAAAATACTCACAGACCTCTTTTCTGAGGGTTAGGTAAGTATGTAACTAATTAATTATTTTTCTTCTAATTGTGCCTAGCTTTTACTAACACTCAGGAACATTATTTTTTTTCATTTTCTCTCCTTCTGTAAATTGGATTTAACTCGCCTTCTATAGATACTTTAAATAAGCTATGTATATGAGATTTATATACCAACATCGATGTACAATGTGTAATCTCTCTATGCATTATCGCTCATGTTTATAACATATATCTTAGTTCGTGGGATGTAAAACTTTCCATTTCTTCTATCTTTTTATAGTTCCCAAGTTTTTACATTGATCATGTATTATTTTCATCATCAGAAAAACAGTTTTTATTTCTAAAGACACCAACATATTTTGAGATAAATAACATGCTACATCTGGATCATTGCTTTTGCTGATTTGATCCTTAGGGGCCCATTATATAATATTCATCATTAGTCAATCAGGGCTTCGTGACCTCTTTCCTGGACTATTACAAAATTGTCCTGGCTGACCTCTGTACTCTATCCTTGTTCAACTCTGCCCCAGCCTCCCAATCTAGTCTCCACATAGTGTTGTCAGAACAATCCTTTCAGAGCACAATATTTAACACATTCCCCTTCTTAAAACCTGCCCAGGGCAGCCCATTCTTTGCAAATTTAGTGCCCAGTATATCCACCAAGTCTTCTCATGTAACCCAGTCTACCTTTCCAGTCTCCAATACCCCACTCTCCAATGCAGCCAAATCTTTCCACCCATGGATTACAAAAGGAAAACTTGGCTACCCTTTTTCCACCTAGGGAAGTCCTATTTACTTTGCAAGACTCATTGACCACCAGTCTTCTGTGAAGGTTTTCTAGCCTCCCAGAGCAGCACTCAGCTGGCACCTATGACTCAGAGTCTGTTCTACTGAATGGTAATCATTTGTTTACATTCCCAACTCACCCTCAATTATGTGCTGCTTATGGGTGTGGCATCTTTGCCTTCCTGTGTCTAGCCCCAAATTTAACCTCAAATGGTGCTCAACAAATGGTTGTTGTGCAGATATATTCAGAAAGAAATTACTGTGAAATAATTTTAGGTATGTCAAAAGCAGAATATATAAAGTACTTACAATCCCACCTCTCAGTAATAGACTCAGTAACAGACTCAGTAACCTATTCATAAGTTATACAAATTTTCTCAAATTTTCTCAGTTCATGGCATCCTTAGTGTTTCAGTAACTCTTTTTCTGGAAATTTAAATTGATACAAATTATGTTGAGTCTGGAGTTAGGTCCAAAGAACTTAGTAGAAGTAGTTCACACAGAATCCAAATGTGTCAGTATTATCTTGAAATTTTTAAAATATTTATTTATTTTTCCATACAAAAGCTGGGGTGTAGGCCAGAGGTATCAGATGGTGAGAGGATTCACCAGAGACAGAGTGGGGAGCAGAATAGGCAGATCTACTGAAATACACTGCTATGGGGAGCAGTGGGCAAGATGGGAAAGGTCTGCTGTATCACGGGGTCACCTCCCTGGCTGAGGATCGAACTTGTGCTGCAGTGGCTGTGGATAGCTTCATAATGCTGAGACTACCCCTTGTGTCATGAGCAAGACCCAGTATTCTCTTGAAATTTAAGAATATCTTGTGGGTCTACTGATCATTCACTGCAATACGCAGGGATGCTTTGTTAGACCAGTTTGGAAACCACTGATCTAAACTTTCAAACAGGACCTTTTAAAATAAAGCATATAATGTGCTTTACATGGTGGTGCAATGGGTTAAAGCACCTCATTATGAAGCTCTATGAAGCTACTGCAACACAAGTTCAATCCCCCTCCAGGGAGCTGACACACATGGCATGGCAGACCTCTTCTGACGCACCTGCTGCTCCCCTCAGTATTTTATCAACTGCCTGTTCTGCTCCTCATTCTGTCTCTGATGAATCCTCTCATCCACCATACCTCTGGCCTGTACCCAAGTTCTATAAGCATAAATAAATAAATCTTTAAATAAAATAAAGCATATTGTTACACTGTGCAAATGGTTTTTGTTAGTCTTCTATTGTTAGTAATAAGTAAAAAACAACTTTTTTCTTGAAGCTGCTTATCTCACAATATCTAGTATTTGAAGACTACCTAATATTTTCATTTTGACGAAGGTATAATACTATGTCATTGTCTTCATGACAAGATTAAGGTCCTCAGAATTGAAGAAACTTGCCCAAAACCAAGTTGTGAGCCCAAGAAATAGGGTTGTAGTTAACTACCTTGCTTTCAAGCCTTTCAGTATTCACTGTATCATTTCAAGGGGGTGTGAAGACATGGTGGTATTCCCTTGCAAATATGTACTTTAATTTACTTTATCAAACCCCAAAAGCAGACATTTTAATTATTTCCAAGTTTACTCTGTACTCAACAACCTGGAAATGAACATCTTTATGACTAAATTAGTCCCTTCGGACTTCCATGCTTATTTCCCTGGGGGAGAAATTTCTAGAAGTAGAATTACTTTGTCAAAGGATATGTTAGGTAAGTGCCTAGGTTTTGGATAAATATTAGCCCACAAGTTATTCAACTAGACAAGTTGTATAAATTTCTATTCCATTCTTTTTTACCCATTCTCACACATATTGAGGATTTTCATTATTCTCCAGAGGTTAATCACTTAATATCTCTTCTGCCTACTAAAATGATTAGTATTTCTCCCACTTTTCATTAAATAGTCCAAAGTTACAAGAAATGGCAAATTTATTCCTAGGATATGTACCAGGATATACTGACCCAAAGACACCCTTTTAAGTGTGCTATTTTTCTCTTCTTTAAAGTTTAAGCTCAAACTGCCTGGTATTGGTATTTTTAATAGATTAAACACAAGTTTTGTTTGTTTGTTCTTTCCTTTTACTCACTGGTGCTCCAGGGAGATGTGCCATAATTTAACATGTTGCTTCAACCCTGACACACTGCCAGGTACTACACTTTGAGAAACAAGGAATTCTCTCCAAGATTCTTTCAACCTTGGTCAATGTTAGATTCTAGAGAATAAGATCTGCTCTTCAGTCAACCATAACATGTGAGATCATCATTCTGGAGGTGGTTAATTTTCCTAGAGAGGTCAGCATTTTCCTTTCCTATCAAGTTTGTTGATCCTTATACAGACAAGACCCTCCAGGCAGCCCAGAAAATACCTGGTCATTGGTGAATAGACTGGCAAGTTAGGTCCAAGCTAAGATCACTGAGAGGAATGGTATTCCCACCTTCACCCTGAAAGCAACACCCTGCTTTCCTAAATAACATCTTTCTTCTCTGAATTTATTTCATTATAAGAGTAATGTGACACAGTCATAGTGAAGTAATGTGACACAGTCACAGTGTCCTTGGCATAGAAAAGCGTAGGCTGACATAGATGGATCTTGGGCAAATCAAAATTTCCCTGAAACTCAGTTTCTGTAAACACAAATGGGAATAATAATACTTTTTATCCCTCCTACATGATAGGTGTATGGTGCAGATAACATAACAAATCTTGAGGTGAGGGGCTGGCCTTGTTTTTTATCATGAATATCCACCTTTAATCCAGAATAAAGAAAAAATGACTTATCATGACAATCCTTTAGTTTGGAATGTTGGTCAATGGCATTCCATCTCAGAGAAGACAATCCTTCAGCTGAATGCTGCTATATACCTGTCCGTACAAGTTCTCACCAAATACAGGTGAAGCCCTTTTGGAAAGAACAATGGGCATTGTTGAGCTGGGTGGAGCAAGAAGGGGAATGTCGGCAACAACCCATGAACACTAGCCAAGCCTCCATGTGGCAAGAAAAGCTCATTCACCTGCAACTCCACTTGCTGATCAAGCAAGGAAGTCCAAGCTAAAACATTCAAAACTCTTGAGGCACCTAAGCCTCAATACTTTATAGGGGCAGGCAGGAAATGCCTCTGCAAGTCCCTGGGAATAAAGACTGGACGCTCTGCACCAGCTTCTGCTTGTTAGCTGCCACCAGCCCTCACCCTTATCCTCCATGCCACAAGTCATACCACGGGCGAGTAAGAGCCAAGCTTCATCTCTCTGCCAAGAAACAAGGACCCTTGAGGCCAAATTAGACAAGCTAATAACTAGCTACTCAAGTTGAGCAACTTGGAGACAAGCACAGGCAGAGACCAGAAACAAAACAAGGGCAAAAACTGCAGTAAGATGGAATACATGGCCACCCCAAAGCAATCAGAGGAAAAAGGAGCTTCAAGTTCCAAGTTAAAAGACATGGAATATAAAGGTATTATAGGACAAAGACGTAACCAAGTCCCTCCATTGAACTCACGCATGTGGTCACACTCACAGTTCAGCTTCCTCAGTTTGTAGCCATTGTGTTGAGGGAACTGTTACTTCATGTGCAGCAAGGGTGGGTGAGTTTAGGGATCTAAAAGCCGTGTAATGAGTGGCTGTCTTCAGCTGGGAAAAGCTTGAGTCTACAAGTTGTCTCAGACTTTCTGAGTCCATCGTTCTTCCCCACTCTCCTCATATAACAGTTTATTTCAGAAGACTCATGCCACAGATGAATGGGAAAAATGAAATTTGTGTCATAAGAGTGTGTATATTTCTTAAGTTGGAACACGTATCAGATATTAATTTCCTTTACCAATATCTATGGAATGTTAATGCAAGCACAAATCACTCATTTTTAATTATACTTCCTAGATTGGTTCCTTGCTGTCTTTAGTTATATGCACATGCCATGTCAGTTGGTCATCTGTTACTAGTTTTTTGTTTATTCATTTGTTTCTTTGATTAGGATGTTTTGCTTATTTTGAGTTGTTTCATGTCTTTGTTATTCCTTCTCCTTGCTTCACTTAGAGCAGTCAAAGCAGCAGAATCATCCTTAGCAGTAGTCTCTGAAGTAAAATCCCAACCTCCAGTTACCCATGCCATAATTTGCTGGGCCAAGAGTAAAATGAGAATTCAAGGCCCCTTATTTAAAAATTATTAAGAATTTCAAGATCACGATTTCAGATCATTACACAGGATGCACAATGTCTTCTTTGTCTGTCCAGGCCACATGCCCATAAGATAGGACCTGCTTTTCCCAAACTATGTGATTTTGGAAAGTCACCTTCAGAAACCCCAGTCTTAAATATGATAGCTCTCAGAATTGTGAATGATTAATTAGATATTTGGAGGTGCTGTACCAATTACTTGCTAATATCAATTAGTTAATATCAATTGAATCTTAGGAGTAGCAATTAAACCAACAGTGAAATACCGCTACACATCTATTAAAATAACCAAAATCTGGAACACTGACAACAGCAAATGTTAACAAGGATATGGAGTAACAAGAACGCTCATTCATTGCTGGTGAGAATGCAGACACGATGCCATTTTGGAAAAGCTTGGTTGTTTCTTTCAAAATTAAATCTGCCCTCATCCTGTGAACCAGCAGTTTCAGCAATCTTGGTTATTTACCCACAGGAGTTGAAAATATATGTCTACGTAAAAACCTGTACATGGATGTTTATTGCAGGTTTATTCATAGTTGCCAAAACTTGGACACAACTAAGATATCCTTCTGTAGGCGATTACTAAAGTGATATCTTCAGACAATGGAATATTATTTAGCACTAAAAATAAATGAGTTGTCTAGTCATGAAAAGTCACAGCAAAACCTTAAATGTATATTACTGAATACAAGAAACCAGTGAGAAAAAAAGCTCATTACTGTATGAATCTTACTCTATGATGTTCAGGAAAAAGCAAAACTACGGAGACTATAAAAAGACCAGTGGTTGTCAGGGGCTCAGAGTTTGGGGTAGAAATGATAAGATGGAGCACAGAGAATTTTTTTTCCATCATGGATACATTTTTTTTTAATATAATAGTTTATTTTTACATCATTTTGTGCCTTTTTCTATCTCAGTTACAATCCCCATGGGCTTCCCATCACAGAATCACCCATGTGCCATCACCATAGTCCAGTGCACTTCCCACCTCCCAATTTTGATCCATTCCCCAATCCACCCCCATAAAATGTCTCTGGCATGTAGTTGTTCATAAGAGCACAGAGAATTTTTAGGACAGTGAAAATCCTGCTCAATAATGGCACAGTAACAATGGATATATATCATTAAACCCTTAAGATTACATTATATATATGAACATTATACAACATTTATTCAGACTTATAGACTGTATGACACAAAGATTGAACTATGTTGTAAACTATGGATTCTGAGTGATGATGATGTATCCATGTGGGTTCATCTATTGCAATAAATGTACTGCTTTGGGGGTAGAGTGTGTGTAATGGGGGAAACTATATATGAGAGTAAGCAATCTATGGGAATCTCAGCACTATCCTAAATTCTGATGTAAACCTAAACCTAAAACTTTTAAAAACTGAAAATTAACCTTTGATAATTGACTACAGAAGTGAAACAGCAAGGAAGGAGGAGCAGATAGGGAGGGGCAAGACCAAAGATGAGAGGAAGCACAATGGCCCATGGTGATGGAATATGATGGAATTTGTTGGTGGTGGGTGCACTAGGTGGCAGTGTCTGATGGAGATACCTCAACATTTCTCCAGTTAAAACTATGTAAATGAATAAATAAATAATAATAATAGTCCTGTCCTGATGATAACCAAGCAAAATGAAATATTGGAGTAATAAGAAGATAATGCACAACGACCATCCCTGTACTCTTTTCTCTTTTTCTTTGAATTGTCTGAAGGAGAAAACTTTAACAAATTACCCAAATCATTACTTTTATTATCCACATTTACTAAGACAATGATAGACCTGGACAGATCAAATTTAACACAAAGCTGTAAAAATAAATATTAAAGGTCAGATATTTTACAGAAAGTGAACCAGGCTATGACTCACACAAAAGTGGTGAGGAACTAGAAAATTTGGAGGTGAAAGATCTAATATGGGGGATAGTTAAAAGAAAGAAGGTGCTTGTGAAAATTTGGGGATGACTGACATTTACTGTCACTTTGTACCAGTCATAGGATTGGAAGCCTATATAAGCCTATATAAGTCTGCTCTTCTAAAGAGAACTTGGAGGTTATAGAGGAAGTTTTTAAATTAAAATTTTATATTATGAAATGATCCAATAATACAGAAAAAGAAAGAGCATAATAAACACGAGTAATGTACTTAGCATCTTCATTTTTAAGACTATTTGTAAAATATCAAGACTCTCCCTGGTAGCACAATGGGTTAGGACATAGCACTGCAAACTAGCCACAGCCACTTCAGTGTGAGTTCGATCCCCAGCTTGGAGGTGATCCACATGGCACAGCAGACCTCTCCACTCTCCCCTGCTGCTCCCCTGAGCAGTGTACATTGTCCATCTGCCTGTTCTGCTCCACAGTCTGTCTCTGGTGAATCCTCTTACCACCCCTGCACTTCTGACCTGTATCCCAGTTCTGTATGCATAAATAAATCTTTTTTTAAAAAAGACTATTTGTAAAATATCAAACACAAAAATAGATACCTCACCAAACGACTATGCTTAATAGAAGATGAACATACTTGTAATTGCTAGTCAGGTCAAAAAATTGTTCTTGGACAATTATCTTGGAAACCCTCCAAGGACCTCACTCCAGCCGTAAAAATCCTTCTCTTCCCCCAAAAGCATGCCCTATTCTGACTTTTATAGAAATCATCAAGGAGGATATTTTATATTGGTTTGAAAGAAAGAAAAGAAATCAATGATGACCATAGAAAAGCAAAATAACACAACTGATAAACAGTATCATATGTAAGAACCAAAATCCAAATAAAAGGAGAAATCTCTCTTGGGCAATAAAATACTTCCTTTACTCCCCCTCGGGTGATTGGGAGTCTTCCTCTCTTTCCCTTTCCTCACATATGGACTCAACATTTTCCAGATTGGACCCATTTTGGCATTTTGCAACCTATTCCACCTCTAACAGTGAAAACATGCTCTCTCTGTTTCTGTAATTATTTAGCTAGAGTCACCAAAAACTTGGTATTGTTCAAAGTTAGATGGAATCATTAGCAAGCCCCTTATGTTCAGTATCAATAGCTATAGTTTTAATAGCAGGGTTTTCATATGTCTTGTTTTTGCTTTTGATTTTTTTATCTGTTTAAGCTTCTGCTTGTTGCTAGTTCCTATATATTTATTCCACTCATATAATGGATCCACAGCTAGAAACTAGATAATACCAAGTGTTCAGTTTATTAATCCATTCCCTTAGACTGGTAAGAAAACTTACCATTTGTATTCCTTTCCCAACTTGACCCTGATATTCGCGATGCACACATAATACCTTAATTAAAATTAAAGGGTCATTATATATATTAGTAAGGACTCTGGATGCAAGTAAAACAAAACAAAACCCTCAAAATTGTTTAGGCAAATATGATAATTTAGCATTGAGTGATCAAACTACATAAGAAAGAGACAGAAATGACTATACTACTTTCAAAATTGCTTTTTTCTCTTAGCTCTACCTGAACATTTGGGTGTCAACTACTTTTTAGCCCAGCTGGCTTTCAGAATGCAAGCTGGAGTCATCACAATCCCCCCCTGCCTCACATCTTTGATCCTAACATTTCAAAGGGGAAAGAAACTTTGATGAAAGTAAATCCTGAGTATATAGGTTTGCCAAAACTCTGCTAATGTATGATTAAGGTAGGCACAGCTCAGTGTTGTGATTTTTACAAACAAAGGAAATTATAAATACTGAACTCTAATAGTAAATACATGCTGAAGTGTTATGGAGAAGTGTACCAATGTCTGCAATCCTTTTAGCAATTCACCAAAAAGAATTCAAATTAATAGCAGGGTAGCGGAATGAGTAGGTAAGTCACATGTAGTCAAATGTGAATGACAAGAGTTTAGATAGAAGGTGTTCACTATATAACACTTTCAGCTTCATTGCACATTGAGGAATTCTTATAACAAAGTGTTGGGGGTCAGGATGGGCTGGAATAAATCCTGTGTAGAAACTCTGGTTTGACCAGTAAAGTTGCTTTCCCAGCTGCATCCAGAGTGAGGAGTGAAACACTTTGATGGCCTAATGAGACACCGCTCAATTAGGCCAAGTGTTTAGGAGTATACCACCCAGGTATGGCCACCCAGCTCCTACCCAGGAGACACAATAGAGCTGAGAGTGGAAGGATGAGAACATGCAGGGGAGAATGGTTCACCCTAAGAAAGAACAACACAACCAATAAGGCTCCTGGCAGGCAGTCACGCCAAATGGATTCCTAGATGGGCGTCAGAACATGGGCATGTGGTAGGTTATAATTGAGTCCTTATAATTACACTTTGGTGGGTGACTTCCTTGCCATTCACAAATAGAAATCTGACTTATCATGTAGCAGGTGACTTTTAATACAAGGAGTGGGTAATGGTGGAGGGGAGGGAAGTGCACGGGACTATGGTGATGGCACACGGGTGATTTTGGTGATGGAAAGTCCACGGGGATTACAACTGAGGATGGAAAAAGGCACAGAATGATATAAAAACAAACTATCATAAAAAAAGGAGTGGGGAAAATAAGCAGAATATGCCAAAAAGCATAAATGTCCAGTGATTCAAGGTAAAGACATAGAACGAAAGGAAACTTCCAACCATTTGTTAGATGTTGGCTTTAGATTAAATAAGCCTCTGACTCAGCATTTAGCTCTTGTAAAGTCTAGCTCCACACTGAAAACAAACAAAAAAAGTAAACAAGTGTTCTTAAGCTGTGGTCTAAAGGTGCTATTTTAGGTTAGGTATGAAGGAAGGAGGAACTGGCATTTTCCTCCCACCCAAGGGAAGACTTAAGGAGTTGTTCTTTAGGGTATAAATACAAATTAATGTATGTTTTATGCTAAATTATTTTAAATGTCCAAACTTCTTTCTCTCTGACTCTCTCACTTGCTGTCCAACTTTTGGAGATTGGATTTTATCAGGAATTTTAATAGTCAGCATTCAGAGGTAATACACCCTTGCCTAGAAAATTCAAAACACATTTGCATAGTTTTTAATTGACAGGAACATGAAGTCAGATTTGTTAAATGAAGCCGTGTGTCCTCAAGCTGGCTGGAAATAGACATATGTAAGCCAAGGCCATCTTGGCATCGAGTCTTTTCTATGTGATTTAGGAGCATCCTCAATGCTCCCCTGCAATTCCCTTCACTGCCACCTCCCACACATCCAAACTATCAACTTGGGCTGCTTATGTCAGCCCAAGCCAGAGCGGGAAAGAACAGTCCCAGATCCAGTCACGCCTTCCACCCCAGAAATATTCAAAATGACCAGAAACTAGAATGTCAACCACATAGATGTGTTTGACTGGATCTTTCCTTCCCCCCATCTGAACTTTCTATAATATCTACAGCAGCAGTTCTCAAATTTTATTATTTTTAAAAATAATCCCTGGAATTTTTATATCTGAAAGTGTTGCTATGTTCCTTCTGCCTAGTCCTTCAAAGTTATAAAAATAAATTAACTAGCAATAATGACAACAGTATCAACTAGCACTTATAAAGAACTTATTATAGCCAGACATAGGCTACTCCCTTTACATATAGTAGTATAGTAGTGCATTTACATACATTGACACACACACACACACACACATATATATATATAAATTTCCCAACCAAATAATATGTTTTCTATTCATATTTCCTATTAACAGATGAAAAAAGAAGTTAAGCAACTCCCTTGAGTCATGTGGCTAGGAACTGGCAGGACTTTGGTTCAAATCCAGAGATCATACTTTTAACATCTATGCTTCAAAACTGACGAAATCAGTGAAATTTTAAAAGTCAGTGTCTTATACAGTATCACACAGGAGCAGAAAATAGAAACCCAAATTTATTTCTCAATATTCTGGTTCCTTTCCTGTTGTGGTACACATAGAACTGTGGGGTTTCTGGGGGAATTTCTTATATAGAAGGGACTGAAGAAACAGCCACATAAGTGCACTGATTTGGGTTTTTCAATCACATGCTGACTGAATTTCATCCTGAGTTATAGCTACATGAGTGGGAACCATTTGGAAAGGACCACAAAAATGGGCTAAATTTGCTCAAACCCAGTTTTTAAAGATACTCTATGAGGTAGCATCTGGAGTTTCTGGGTCCAGGGACTCAGGCAATAATAAGTGGAAGGTACTAGATCTCTTTGTACCATTTCAATTGTGTATACATATGGAGACAATACCATGCTTGATGGAAACCAGTGGTGATTAAGAACAGTGAGAAGGCAAAGCAGATTTTAGGATTCTGTTGAATCAGTGGTTCTCAATTGGGAAATACATAGCTGATAATGGAAATATTTATTATAAAGATGATATGATGAACCCCACATACCCATCATCCAGCCTGAGTAACTATCACTGTTTTAACTATCACTGTTTTGCCATTCTTACTTCATGGATCTTTTTAAAAGTAGAAACTGTAGAGCCCCAAACCAGGAGAATCTCATACATGGCTTTCTGAATTGTTTACAAGCCACGCTCCAAGCGATTGTGATAAGCTGCTAATTCAAGATTGCTTAATCTCAGGTCCTATGGCTGGGGATGTGCTTGTCTGAAGCTGCTGAGATGGCTTTCCTGGTGCTGGTGACATGGAGTTCTGTGGCTTATAGAAGAGACTTGAACATTCAGAAGCTAATATGGAATCAGGAAAGACTTCACTCCAGATGATCTGAATGAAGAAGCTCTGATAGTACAAAAGTGAGGGCTGGTGGCCCTCCCTGGTGGCGCAGCGGGTTGAGGCACAGCACTGAGAGTCTGAAGCCGCTTCCGCATGAGTTCGATTCCCGCCTGCCCCGGAGGTCACCACATGGCGTGGCAGACCTCTCCTGACCCGCCC
>NW_004567112.1:44181129-44193284 GCF_000260355.1 Condylura cristata
AAAAAAAAAAAAAAGTGAGGGCTGGATTAAGGAAAAGTTAGGGATCTAGAGTCACCTAGAAAGTAGCAACAGTAGATGACCATTACCAGCTGAGGGCTCAAATGTAAAAGAGAAAATAAAATCAGGAGATACGGCTGGGGGTCGGCCTTCTGTGGGAAAAGCAATTCAACCAAGAGACAACTTAATCCTTCCAAATTCTGAAGAAATTATCAACTCTTCCCAGCTTCCATCTGATGATTTTGGGACCTAGAAGAAGCCAAATCTAGGAATCTTAAGATTGTCTGATCCTTTTTGGGGGTGGCTTTGAATATGCTCTAGTTAACATCCTGGACCCCAGATTCTTATGTCTTTGTTCAACGTCAGAATGTACTGCAATCACTGCCTCTAAGTTGTCACAGTGAAGAAACCTGGTTTAATGTTTAACATTATTGACTATCAGAAGGACATCTTCGTTTTTAGTGAAATTCAGCTAGAGGCCATTTATTTTCTATTTTACAAGTAAAAGGACAAGGTGGAGGTTCTTATCACAAAAATTTTACAGAGGCTGTTTTACCCTTGAAATCTTGAACTGTATTATTTGTAATTTGTTTAACAGCCTAACATTCAATTTTAAAACTAGCAGCATGTCTTTTTCTGGTTAAAAAAAAAAACAGGAAAAGAACAATTTCACAGATTGAAGTTAATGTTTTAACTTCTTTGCCTCAAAGGAAGAGACATATGTAAATTTTCACCTCTAAGCTCCGGAAATGAGTCAAGAAATGTATCTCCTCAGATTCCAACACCAGTAATAAAAACTGAGCATCCAAGCACAGTCAGAGAACACAAAGAAGGAAGCTGAAATTTTTGGTAGCCTTCTTTGAAAGTGTGATCATCAACTGGAGCATGACCAAAGGAAAGCGTTATCAAAAGGACAATGGACTTTGAGATCATTTAATTGTTGCCTTCAAATTTCTAAAGGAATGGACTAGCTAATCAAATGATTTTGATGGACAGAACTAGAGCAAGACATTGCAAGAAAACCGTATTACCCTAGAAGGAAGATGTTGATAATTGTCTCGTTGGTTCACTGTTCCAATGCCTTGTTAAGATCACAGATTTTAAAGGACACCAAATGATTCTTTATTAAATACATGATAATCTTGGCATTGGTCAGTGTTGAAGCCTTAAAGAGGTCCCTGTCACTGAAGTCTAAATGAAAACTTGTGAGAAACACTGCAGAGGGCATCCCTCTAACAAAAAAATGTGTATCTGTCCTATTTCTGAGATTGATCAGTTCTGAAATTGTTGCTCTAAGTTGGGCCAGGATTTGGTTGGAAGTGGAGGGCCAGAAAAGTGATCAGAGCAAGTCCATTCTCATTCTTGGGAATAATCAGAAGTAGAAGGTAAATCTCACAAATACTCTCCAGTGTAGGGGATAAAGGCAGCCTCTGAGAAAAGATATGAAAGTCCAGTGTGATTCATCAATAAAAAAATATACCCAGTTTAAAAACGGACCAAGGGCTTTAACAAATAGTTCATCAATGAAGATGTACAGATGGCAGTTGAGCATATAAATAGATACCCTACATCATATATCATCATGGAAATGCAAATTACAACAATGAAATACTACCACACATCTATTAGTATAGCTAAAGCCCTGAACACTGACAATACCACATGTTGAGAAGGACATGGTATAACAGGAACTCTCACTCATTGTTGGTGGGAATGCAAAATGGTGCAGTCATTTTGGAAAACAGTTGTGCAGTTTCTTATAAAGCTAAACATACGGGCTCTCCCTGGTGGTGCAACAGGTTAACGCACTGTATTATGAAGCTCTCCTAAGCCACTGCAGCACGAGTTCGATTCCCCACCAGGGAGCTGACCCACATGGCATGACAGACCTCTCCTGACCTTCCTGCTGCTCCCCTCAGCATTGTATTTCAGTAGATCTGCCTGTTCTGCTCCCCACTCTCTCTCTGGTGGGAGACACCACACCTCTGGCCTGTACCCCAGTTCTGTAAGAATAAATAAATAAATCTTTAAAAAAACAAAACTAAACTAAACATTCCTTTACCATATGAGCCAGGAGATTCAGCAATCACCTTAGTATTTACCCAAAGGAGTTAAAATGTTTATGTACACATAAACCTGCATGTGGACATTTATAGCAGCATTATTCATTGTTTTCAAAACTACTGGGAAGTAATTAAGATATTGATAAATGGGTAAGTACATGATGGTTCATCCAAACAATTGAATATTATTCAGTGCTAAAATGAAATGAGTTATTAAGTCATAAAAAGACATGGAGGAATTAAGTGCATATTACTAAAGGTTGGAAGGCAATCTGAAAAGATTACACGCCATATGGCTCTGATTCTATCACATTTTAGAAAATACACAAATATGGCAGCAGTAGAGATCTGTGGTTCCTAGGGTTTAAGTGATAGGGAGAGATAGATAGTTGGAAAGCAGAGGATTTGTAGGGCTGTGAAAATACCTCATATGATACCGTCATGATGGTACATGTCATTACACATTTGTCCAGACTTATAGAATATGACACAAAGCATCAACCATAATGTGAAGTGTGGACTTTGAGTGATTAAAATTTATCAATGTAGGTTCATCAGTTATAACAAATGTGCCTTTCTATGGAGGGAGGGGATTAAAATGAGGAGGAGAACTCTATATATGTGGGAGCAAGAGGTGTGTGAGATATATCAGTACCTTCTAAAAGTGCTTGAAAAAATTAAGTCATAATTTAAAAAAAATGTAGGGGCTCCCTGCAAAGTCATCTGAATACTTTCACTGAGGAGAAAAGAAGAACTCAGGAATGATTTTGTTACAGCCTAAAATAAGTATCAGATTTCACCAGACAGGGCAAAGGGTGGTTTTTTCAAGTGCAGTCACAGGAAAGCCAAGAAAATTATCTAGAAGTTGATTCTAAAGCGCCCCAAAACAAATTCAATCTTCAAAATCTCTATAAGTAATGCAAGAAAATGAATCTCTCATTTCAGCAGCAGCAATCATAATGCATGCTTGTGAGTATCTCCCTCTCTGCATCTACCACCAACTGTACACCTTTAAATATCTTCCTGATTTTTGCCCACAGATAATTAAAGAATGTAGTTTGATTGCTCATCTCATCTGTTTTATAGTTGTGAATCAACGTATGGAATTTACACTCTGGTTATGGTTCATCTTTGAGCATTCCATTTAGCAGAGATGTTTTTCTTTTCTTTTTCTACTTAGGGTCCTAGTTCTTTAAATTCTATCCTTATTGGCAGGCTGTTGTCATGGAGAAAAATAACTTGAAGTAGCTCTTTGAAAAGCTTTGAGTTGCTGTTCCCTGCTATTTAAAGATCCCCCAGTAAAGCAAAAGTACACTCTGCTTCCATATAAGGCAGTGTCACTCCAGGGAGAGTATCACTGGGGCTTGGTTTCGTGTGCTCAGAGCAGAACAAGACACATCCCGAGCATCTGGGGATAACATTTACTAAGCATGTCTACCCCACTTGGGAAGGTAAAAGGAAATCAGAATTCAGAACTCTGTTATCTGAAATCTTTAGCCAACCAGGATCCAAAATCTCTTGGGGCAGAAGCAAATTAGAGCAGCCAAATCTTATAATCACCGGCGATTTTGCCTGGCATGTGGAGCCTTGCTATGTGTCCTTGGACCTAATTGCTGTAATCCATTTCTTGGCCACCTCCTCATCAATTCTCAGTATCTAAAACTCTTTAGACTTACAGGCATTTTCTAGGCACTTAAACTATGTATGTCTACCTCTTTACTGGACACGATAGGCGACATGAAAATATAGAACAAGGTCTCCACAGAGTTACGAGATAAGACAGACATTAAAATAGATGGAACATCAAACAAATGAAGTATCAAGTAATTCCCGTCTTTGCCCAATGAGTGGACTCATCCTGAAGCTATGTTTAAAACACATATCTGTAGGCCTTTGCACTTGAGCCACAGAAACTCTATGATGGGAGCCCCATAATCATTAAGGTTCTGCCCTACATGCGTGACTAAGTTAGGGAAGACCTCTGACAAGAACAGCCTCTCTCGGACCCTCAATTTTCTCATCTTTAAAAAGTAGGGAATATGGATTCTGAAGTTCTTCTTTGTCTAATACCCCATGATTTGTTATTTAAAGTACCGATATTATGTCCTAGAGAATAATGTAAGAGTTAAAAGGGTTCCATGGGGGTCCTAGGGAAGCAAAAAGAAAAATTCAAATGAGCACACAATGACTCCAACCATGGACTTTCGAATCAGACATCCTTAGATGTAAGGCTCAGTTTTGAAATAAACCAGGTGAGTTACTTTACCTAAGTAAGTTATCCTCTCTTTATTCTCCATTTCTTATTTATAAAATCTGTTTTATAACAGTATCTGCTTCTTGCAGTTGTTATAAAGATTTGAAGGGATGCTGCATAAAAATCGCATAGTAATGACTAAATTATTTTTATGAGCATTCTTAGGATTGAAGGAGAAGAAATAAGGAACTCTAGTCTGGCAGAGATTACCACTGAATAATACACCCAATCTGTAAGGAGCACAAGTTGTTGGGTCGAAGGGGAGAAAGTGGAGAAAGTAGGGAGCTAAAATAAAATTGTATTATCTGGTTTGTTGTTTGAACTATTTGGCTCAAGATGACAACTTCAGTCAAACAGATGCTTCCTCCCTTTCTTGAAACCACACACTCTTAAAACCAATTTCCCAAGATTCAAGCAAGAGCCTTCTCTCTTCCTGCAGATAAAGAATACAGATGGGCCTCCTTACACATTTGATCTAGTTATGCCAGGGTGGATCACAGACTGTATAACCATACTTTAGAAGAGGGGGAGGCACAAGTCTTTTTAACCCTGTTTTTTTTTTTCAAGATTGATATATGTGTTCAGAACTGCGGTACAGTCCAGAGGTGTAGGGGAGGTGAGAGGATTCAGCAGAGACAGAGTGGGGAGCAAAACAGGCTGACTGACGAAGTACACTGCTGAGGGGAGCAGCAGACAGGTCAGGAGAGGTCTGCCGTACCATGTGAGTCAGCTCCGGGGCAGGGATCAAACTCATGCTGAAGTGGCTTTAGCTGCTCAGTGTTGTGCTTTAACCAGCTGTGCCATCAGGGAGGGCCTCTGTAATCCTTGTTTTAATGGAAATAGATACATGGTTGGTATGGGGATGATTCAGTGTTTCTATTGGGTCAGAAGAGTTGGGTTACCTTGGAGTGCCACTTTGAAGATGAATCTGTGCTTACCATTTTGTTTGCTTTGGAGATTCCTGTCTACAAAGTGAACTCATTTTCCAATGGCCCCATGATGAATCTAGATATGCCTGTGTTCTGGGGACCAGTGTGTGTGTGGGAAAATATCAGAGATACTGGGTTGGCAGCTCCAAGTCTCTTAGAGACATATTGTTCACATGGTAGTTTTGCATGTCCTTCACAGCCTCATCCAAAAAAAAAAGGGGGGGCAAGAAAAGAGTCAAGACAAGAGAGCTTCCCCACATGTATCTTTTCTGTTTTGTGATGGAGGACATATCTTTCCTTTATGATACCAATATATTTCCTCTTTTTCTTTTTTAAATATTTATTTATTTATTCATACAGAACTGGGGTACAGGCCAGAGATGCGGAGGGTCAGGGGATTCATCAGAGACAGAGTGGGGAGCAGAACAGGCAGATCAATGAAGTACACAGCTGAGGGGAGCAGCAGGCGGGTCAGGAGAGGTCCGCCACGCCAGGGCAGGCGGGGATCGAACTCATGAGGAAGTGGCTTTAGCTTCTTTGTGCTGTGCTTTAACCCACTGCGCCACCAGGGAGGGCCTCAATAGATTTCTTCTTATATCTCATTGCTTAGAACTGGGTCACATGTCTCACCTCGAGTTGCAAAGGAAGCTGGAAAAGGGAAGGGTTTTTGAATAGTCATTCAACAATATTTGTTTTCAACAAAAAAAGTATAAAATCTTAGGGTTATTATTCAATAATCAATTGTTCAATAATCTGAGTGCTTTTGGAGTAAAACAAAAGGAATACACATGACATACAGAGAAATTTAAAGACAGAAGTAGACTCATTAGAGGTTGAAAGATAAGGAAGTCTTAAATTGATGGAGGAAAAAAAGGAAAGGGTCTTAAAGGTTAAAAATCAAGAAAGACAGGACCCTCCCTGGTGGCGCAGTAGGTTAAAGCACAGCACAAAGAAGCTAAAGCCACTTCCTCATGAGTTCGATCCCTGCCTGCCCCGGAGGTGACCCACATGGCAAGGCAGACCTCTCCTGACCCGCCCGCTGCTCCCGTCGATCTGCCTGTTCTGTACCCCACTCTGTCTCCGGTGAATCCCCTCACCCTTTGCATCTCTGGCCTGTACCCCAGTTCTGTACGAATGAATAAATCTTAAAAAAAAAAAATCAAGAAAGACAGAAATGGCATTAGATGATCTGTATTGGCTAGAAATAACAACATGGTTATATAGTTTTAATAATCATATCAAAATTAGGATAATTTCCTTATTTTCCACACTTAAGTGACTTTACCTTTGAGTGAGCAATATCTTTTGTTTGAAATATGTGTGATATTTCTCAAGAACTGTTCCAACAATTTAGAAAAAAAGATGCAAGTTGCCCGGTTACATGAGTGAAGATTCTGTTTCGTAAAGCATAACGAAAAGGTAAATTTTCCCAATCGATTATCTCTTTTTAATGAGGTGAAAAGCATATTGAGAAGGAATGCAAGTTCTAGACAGTAATCATCAGTGATATATTCCAAGTATATCAAAAGTACCAAAATGCTTAGTTATGAGAATTTTGTTAGAATCTAGGAAAAGGAAAACAGTAAAAGTGAGCCTGAAATATGCTGTTTAGATAAAAGAACAGCAAAGTCTTGTATAAAGTTAGCTCTAATGTACTATAATCACTTGCCTAATTTAGTATTCTATCTCTTCCTCATATTTCTTTCCTTTACCTGTCGTAAGGTTTACAATTACTTTATTGATGTGTTTATTTACCTGTTTGTTTGTTTTGGCAATCATTCCCCTTAGAATAAAACCTCCAAATGGACAGATTTTATATTCTTGTTCACTATTGTCCTCTTAATGCCTGTCACAGGACTCTCAATCTTTTATTAAATAAATGAGTAAGAGGGCGCATCTACTAACTAATTTTCCAAAGCTGTAGAGCACTAGGCCTTCCATAGGCCACATTCTGTAACAACGAGGACGATAACTGGGTGCGAGGCACGTTCAGCAAACAAACAGCATCGAGCCAAGTAGCACCAGCTAAATAGTAAGAGAAAACTATCGCTCCCTTTCTTACAAATCCAGGCCCACTGCTTGTCTTATGTTCAAGGAAGCTGATTCATTGTCAGCTGTCACCCCCTAGTGGTAAAGAATATACTATAGCAGGGCGCCCCATTTCTGGTTAGTTTCAAAGGGAAGAAAAGCCAGAACCTTTGGCAGAAAAGTGATTTTGCTATCAATCTTATAACCTTTGAATCATAGAACACAAATGTTCTCTTTCACTCATATATATGTACAGGTGTACATATATGCAAATTTAGAAAGCAAATGGTTTATGAATTAATTATACCTAACCTTGACCATTTGTGCGTTTATTAACATATTAGAAAACATAGCTAGGAAATGAAAATAACCTGCTTAAAATTCCCTTTGAATCTTCTCCGATTTTGGCATTTCACTTGTTTATGAAACACTTTTAAAAGAGATTTCAAGGAGCCATTTCTTTTTAAAGGCTCTTAGAGAAGAATATTGATTTTCTGTTTGACATTTACTCTATGCCATGAGTAAATCCAAAAAAGAATGAAGTTACCATAAAATCTTATGTAGATCAACTTTCTAGATGACTGTTATATTACTGCATTAAAAAACAAAGGTAGACAAAGCCAAATCATTTCTTACTAATCATTAGCTGCATAACTGCCTGTTGGTTACTGATTTCATCATTCCCCTGCCCCCACCCATTTCTGACCTCCACAGACACCTACTCTGTACCCAGAAAAAAAAAAAAAACAGCACAAATGATCTCGATTTCTGAAAGCATCCTGAGAGCTCGGAACACACTTTTTTTTTTTTTCCTAATGCAATTCTGTTCGGCATTTGGCTCTTCTTCTTAAGAGAATTTATTGTGAGTTTTTAAGAGCATTTAAAATGAGGATATTGCCTGCTTATCTGACCTGCTTGAAATGCTTGTGTGTGCGTGCATGTGTGTGCATGTCTTAACAACATTTCTGAGCATTAATTATACATCATGCATTGACTTGACATTTAACCCTTCTTACCAACCTATGAAGTAGACATTATTATTATCAACATTTTATAGATCAGCCTGCTCACATATATAAAATTCCTAGTACAAGTTTATCAACTATGGGACTAGCATGTACTGGATTCCAATTAGTTATGCTTCCGGCAGTGGCTTTTTTAGTTTGTTGATACTACTTAAGTAGGGATTTGGTAAGTGCAATGACATTGGTCATAAGGGTACTAGACAGAATTCAAAAGATTTCAGGAAATAATTATCTCCTCCTGTCTGAAAATCGTTGATGAAAATCATTCTTCCTTAAGAAAGAATAAATACACTACTAAGGTATTGTAGAGAATCAACATTATTCTTTTTAACATCATATTTTATGTGCTATTGTAAATAACTAAGACATATCATGCAATCTTGTTTTGTCCATTCTCAATTATTACTGATTTTATTGCCAGCTGCTTTTTTCCTTGCGAAATACAACCTATAGTACCCTGTACTTTCATTCCAGTCCTCCAAAATAGATAAATTAATTTATTTAAGGATTTTTGTTCTTTGGTAGCAGTTAATCAAGATTTTGTTATAATTGTATGACCCCTGGAACTTTTTAACTGACCTGAAAATAAAATTTTCGTTTGTAGTTAATAGTCTAACTGTAGTATCTTCTCTAATACACTAGATGGCAGTGGCTCCTTTATATGCATGTAAGTGAGCCTCACAAAGATGTTCAGACTAGTGCATCATTTAGGCTTGTAAAGAAAGGCAAGTTACAGACACAGAAAATGAAACAGCCAAGAGATAATAATTTTCAAGAGTGTCAGATATAAATATCCTACATTTCTAGGGAAAACAAAAAGTAAAATTCAACAGGACTGTTAGGTTGGGTGGTTTGCCTTATAGCAATGCTGAAAATCATTTTGATACAACTAATAAGTAATACTGAATATGTAAGAGAATGAATTTCCATCAGTGCTAAATATATGACAGAATGAATTTATAATTTGTGAATTTTTGCTTTTCTGAGCAAGTTTTCTCCAATGTCTCTTGTTAGCAGATATCTGTGTAAGAAGTGACTTTAACTGTTCAATGAGACTATCCAGAACATTTGATCTGCGATGGTGACACAAATTTGTGTGTTCTGATACCTGGTATACTTCCTGTTTTGGTGATTAATGTCTCTCTACCTCCCTTGAACTGAGGAAGGCTTTCCTGCTTTATGTTAGACAAGTTCATTGCTGTATTCTATATAGGTTAGATTGTTGCTTGATATCAGAGCTTGCCCTACTTGCTGACATTGGTGAAGCCTCCATTTCACTGGCTCTGATTTCTTAATACACCAGAGAGAAAATTCAAATAGGATCATATTTATTTAAACTATTTAAACTCCAGGGTGAATGAATTTATCAGACTCTTTCTGAGAGGAGGTGGTATTTTGTAGCATGGACAATTTGAAATCCTTGAGTATCTAGGGTTAGGTATACCCAAATTGTCTTCACATGCATTGTAATTTCATTGCAGGCCAAACAATACCACTCTACCTACAACTTAACTTGGTTTGCTTTCTATTTGATTATTACCTCCCAATGTGAAGAGAAAGGGAAGAAAGTTCTGGTGCCTTGAAGGATCATTGAGCCATTTTATAGCTGAAAAATAGCTGACCGGTCATCTAATCCAGTGTTTCCCAAACTTGTCTAAATTTAAAAATCTGGTTTAAAAATTAGTTCTTGGACCTTTCTTTGATGACTTATTATATAGTTTCGGGGCAAAAGATATCCATATTTTTGACAAATTCCCCAAATGATCAAGAGAGTCGGGAAAACTAGCACAATTGTTTCATTTCATAGATGAAAAGCTAAGGCTTTCGAAAAGCCTGGATGTTCATTTGGAACACATGGCTCAAGAATCATGTTCCTTGACCTAGATTCCTTCCCTTATGCCAGTGTGTCTCTATCCCCTTAAATCTTCATCCCCCTAAAAAAAAAAAAATCTACTAAAACACACTACAACAGAACCTATCACCCAAAAATAATTCGTCAGTATTTATAATGAAAATGTAAGATGACGTCTCTCATTACTCCCTTATGGTAAACATCATTTTTTTTTTTTTTAGAAGTTCTCTACTCATGCTTGTGTGTGGTCCAGATTAGCATCCAGATTTTAAAAGCAAGCTCTGCAAATGACATCTCAGGATGTTCTCTGACTGGTCTTACTCTGTGGAGTCAGTCTCTTAAATCCTAATCTGGATACTCATCAAGTATCACTTGGTTTATCTGATGAGTAAAGAATCCAGTGAGGTAGGTGTTCAGAGCAGTTTTTTCATCATCAGGAACTAAAAACAATTACTAATCTGCTTTCACTAATTCAGTCCATCTGTGCATGAGCAATTTGTGTGACTTTTCCAAAGGACATCATATTCTCCATATATTTAAATGCTGAATACCCTCATTCAGAGAGACAGAAATATCCAGCCAGCCCCAATTCTTATAAAACAGAGCTGAAAACAGGTGATTCAGATGACTTTAGATGATTCAGCCTGTCTTGATGGCCAAAGTTGGTGAGTCATCTGTCTGCTGTCTGAGGGAATTCATTTCAGGAATCCAAGTTCCAGGGGCCTCTAAAAGCTCATTAAACTCATTAGTATTACTAATTCAATTGTTCTAGCTTACTGTTTCCTGTCTTCTTCCGTTTTTAATCCCTTCTCAGAGAATTCAGGTTGAATTTAGCTGTAGCAAGCTGGTCCTACAAGCAACCTCCCACTCTTTGGGGTGAACATCTACCTCCTAGGGTGTGGTTTTCCTAGTAATCTGGGCTTTCAGGGGAAACCCAATGTTGACAGTTCCTTAGATTTGCTAAGCCACATTATGAATGTAAAATGCGTGTTGATAAATGCCAAGTTTGGATCTAGTGAGAATTTTGTAACAAAAATACTCTGGGGACTGAAAGTTTTTATATTATTCAAGATAAATAAAGTCTATTTTCCATCTCACGTCTCTATTCATACTGATATATTTAAACGTCTTTCAGGTCCTGGATCTGATTTTAATTGACTTTTGCAAGATTGCTCACTTCCTATCATTATAATAGTAATAGTGAAATTTACTCATCACTGAGCTAAATTGAAACTTGTAGGTACTTATTTAGTTACAGTGGTCATTTAGGGAATTTTAAAATATTAATTATTTCTTTAAGTGAAAGCTTTAAAGAAGCATTCAGAAAATATCAATCCTACACTAGTTTTGAGAATATTAAAGTGAGCATTTCAGTAAAATACTTTCTGAAAATCAGTTTACAGAATACAACATTAACATTATCTTCTCTAAGGTCATTCTTTTCTATGGAAGTTTCTGAGGATTAGGTCAAATAGAATATTTGCTTAAATTACTCCTAGAGTTGATGAGCATGTGTCTGGGGCCAAATGACAAAGTCAGTGTCAGAAACATGAAAAACATTCTCCTAAAATACCTTCTATTTGCCCCCTCAGCACACAGCAGTCCTGATTTAGGTAAAGGCTGAACTCTTCACCAGCAGATCCCATATACAGAGGGCCTTGGTTTCCCAGATTGACCAGTATCTGCTCATGAGCAATTTATTAGTAGGCCTATGTGGCAGGTGAATCATAAAAGATATTTACTACTTTCTACATACGGGAAAGCTGAAATTCCAAGAGGTGATTTGCTGAAAATCACAGTATGTTTTGACCAGTTGTGATATGATCACCATCTCCCATTCTTTCCTTTATATCCAATCTTTTTTTTTTTCTTTAAGTGTCATTTTTGGATGTCAATGTCATAATTAGTTGTTGTTTTTTTTTTAAAAGCAAAACAACAATAACATAAAAAATGCTACTTAAGCCTCTCGAGTTAAACTGGCAATATGGAAAATTTATCAGATGGTTC
>NW_004567112.1:44193408-44255976 GCF_000260355.1 Condylura cristata
GCCATGTGGTCACCTCCGGGGCAGGCGGGGATCGAACTCATGCGGCAGTGGCTTAAACTTCTTTGTGCTGTGCTTTAACCCGCTGCGCCACCAGGGAGGGCCAGATGGTTCTTTTTAATGAAATCTTCCTTACAGTACTACCTATTATTATATCCAGAATTTTATTTTGTTTGCTTTGCCTATCATTGAAATATTATTTTGTGATATATATGCTTTGACCTACAAATGCATCATTAAACATACACTCCCAAAGTATACTGGGATCTAGATTATGGAAATAACTGAAATTATTAATAACAGGATATATCCATCAGTAGGGAACTGGTTAAAAAAGTTATGTTAGAGACATATATTGGCTATGTTGCTATTAAGTAAAGAAAAGATCTCTACTTATCAGTATGTAGAGATGTTCGGGATATGTTGTAAAGTGAAACAAAAATAGTATATAAATGAATCCAAGTGGGTTTGCTTCTAAGTGTTCATATTCATGCATACATCTTTGTTTCAGCAAAGAAATTTTGAGATGAATAATCAAAAGCACTAGTGTTTTCACTATTAGCATTTTTACTTGATCATAATTTCATAAGTAATAAGAAAAAGCAAGTGAGGAGAAGCCATTATGTTTTTCTAAATTGGGGATGTTGGCCAAAATCAATAGATTTGCCCTATTTGTACAAAGAAGTTAGGCCTCCCAGGCAGGGCTCTGGAACTGCAACCAGGAAAACATAATAGAGACAGATGGTGAAACACTTGACTTTTACCAACAGCGTTGGTTTTCCCCTTTGGCGAAAGACATTAAGAACCATTTAAAAGAGAAATACTATAATTAAACCCTACATGATAAATAAAAGCAGCAGCAAAATGATAGGACTAGACTCTTAATCCTTATTACCACCTCCTTAGAAGACAGGTGTGACAGCCACTCTATCGGGAGTACACCTGAGGCCACACCTTAGTCACTTTACCTCTCCTTTGTCAGATAGCTCACACTTGGTGTCATAGAAAGAAAAATAACCAAAGAAATTCCACCCAACAAGCTATGCTGGTTAGCTGAATATTTGCATAGGCCAGAAATATCACCACAGACATCTCCTTCCTACTTTGTCAACTTGTACTTTGGTGATGAATGATTGTTTATAAAGTGTCACCAAACTAGAATATCCTGTTTTCTCCAGAATTTCAGTTTTATGCAGAAAGAAGTGGAAAAGTCTCACAAGGGAGGACAGTGGTTTATTTTGGAGAGGACAACGCTTTTATTTTTTCTGAACTTGCTACACACAATCCAGGTGGTGTCTTTTTGATTTGTGAATTACAAAATTCTCTTCCTTTAGGACTGAATAATATTCCATTGTCTGGGTGTACCACAGTTTATTTATACACTCACCTTCTGAAGGTTAGCTTGTCCTAGTTTGGGCAATTCTGAATAAAGTTGCTATAAACATCCATCAAAAAAAGCAACAAACTCTTATAAGGGTCCATTTCATTCTATTTATATTATATTATTAATCTTAAAATGAAGATGGTTTTTACCCTTCTCTTTTTAGGAATTGAGAATCCCCTAGGAACAAAATCTTTTCAAATATTTCTCAAAAGGAGTTTCTGTCTAGTAAACAAACATTGTTAAAATGTCTTTACATTGCTTCTCAGCCTTTTGGCTAAGATCAACTGTAGTATCTGTTCCTATCAGTTTAAAATGTCTTTATTTTTTGCACTAATAATTTTATATCAATAATTTAAACCTAATAAAACAATCTAAGAGGTAGATAGCATTTAGGGACAAGGGTGGTCTTCAAAACATTATTATAGTAGAATCCTTACTATATTGAATAGTAAGAATAAAGTCATCCCCTCTAATATGGGACTAGAAAACAAAATGGGAGATCCAGAATGTTCCTTTGAGGACACGCCCATCATAAGAATCTTTTAAGAATCTCATATTTCCAAGCTCACAAAGTTTGCTCAGGCTGTCAAGTCACAGCTACAGTATTCCTTTAGCATTCTTGCTTTTCCGTCATCCCAGCTTCAGTGATGCTCAAATGAAGTGAATACAGGATTTTCCTGTATGTTCAATTCCCCCATGGCTGAATTCTTTAGCAAAGAGAATATGCTGTAAGAGGTGTGACAACTTTGTGGTTGTGTGTGAACATCACAGTGTGTACTTACACAAACATAGATGATATTGTCTACTGCTACACACTCTGGCTAGAAGGTGTAGTGTAAAACATTATATAATGCTAAAACATTATGAAACCAATGTGACCATACTGTCGCTAAAGAGCTGTGGTAGTAGAGACCACATGAGGTAAATGCTATAGAGTCCTTTGGCTCTTATTTCCTCTAGGTCCTATTTCCAGAAACACCTTGCAGGAAGTTGACTCCATAGTATCGATCACATATAAAAATGTATTCTATTAAGTCACAGCTACAGTATTCCTTTAACATTCTTGCTTTTCCGTCATCCCAGCCTCAGTGATGCTCAAATGAAGTGAATACAGGATTTTCCTGTATGTTCAATTCCCCCATGGCTGAATTCTTTGCAATTTTGGAGACTGTTGGGCAACAGGCAGGCAATTCTGGTCCACAGCACTGGTACCTGCCACAGCAACAAGAACAAAAAAGATCCCCAATGTAAGAGCTCTCTTCTAGCATCTAGAGGAGGGTTAGCAGAGCAGGACAGAAACCATTTACCTCCTCATTTCATAGGATGGTCATTAACAAATGCAGAGAAATTAGCAGGGGGCAGCATTTCTCTGGGGTAACACTGTAAAGTAAAGCAATACAAGTACAAATTGCCAGGGTGGATGTAAAAGGAAAAATACAAGGTGCTATGGGAACACAAAGGGAAACAGGGCTTCTTAATGGGAGAAATTAGAAAAATTCCCATGGGGGAAATTGATATTTGAACTGGGACTTAAAAGGTAATAAGCTTTCCATCATAGTCATGGAGGGAGGAGCCTGTTTGGCAAAAGTCATGAAAACTCCTACATAGACTACTGTATTGTCCTTGTGGTTTATTTTCAATGTATTATGATATTTTAACACCTTACAAATCTTCCTGGCTTTGAAGAGACTAACTTCCCCTCCTGGGACTGATTCTTAGAGATAGCAAAGGGCCCGGATGGGAGCATACCTTTGATATGTAAACTAACTAATTGTGAGCCACAACCTCTTTGTAGTCCCTACACAGCAGGAGGCGATGTTCCTCTGCTATATTCACCCAGGCCAGGAGCCAGGCAACTAGAAGCCACTTGGCAAGTTTAAAACCAGCCAGAATTACTCAAACTAGCCAATCTGAAGCTGTTCACCCTGCCCTGTCTTGCCTTTCTTGGGAAAACCCCAATAAAAACTCTAGTCCTGCTTTTTTCCTGGCTCCTGTCTCAGTCTGCACAGGATCAGATCAAAACCTGCTATGTCTCACCTGGTCCTACCTTGTACAGGTACCTGTTTCTGTAACTTTTTTTGGTCTTAGCTTCTGCTCTGTCTCCTCTTGTGCAAACACTTGACCAGCCACCATGAGAAAAGTGTAAGAAATTACAAAGGAAGAAAGTTATGGGGTACTCAGGAGGAGAGATTTAGGAGGAGATACTCAAAAAGGTGTACCAGTTTCTAGGGGACTGCTGTGGTAAGGAACAGACCACAGGGGCTCCTGAACAGAGAAGTAGCAGACTTTGAGCTGTGCTTCTAGGTAGTGTGATTCTGGAGGAGCCTGAAGATGGAGAACCAATAGGAGCTGTTGGAGTAATTCAGATGAACTGGCAGTAAGAAAAAGAGAAAGGAGGAATCAAGACCTAGAAGACCTAGAAGATAGTCAGTGACATCAAGTTTGGGGACAAAAAATGAAGATTTTGTTTAAATCTTTATAAGAATTGATTTTAGCATAAAAAGAGAGATTCATATATATTTCACTGACTGTTGTTCAGTTACTAGTATAGTGTCCAAATGAAAACCTAACATAGCTGCTTTGAGTTACATTTCTTTAATTAAGACAGACATATGCATGTTTTTGTTCATTCATTCAACAAATACTTAATGAATTTCTACTATATTTCAAGTGCCATTCTAAGTGTGAGAGATATCGCAATAACCACAAGAGAAGAAATTCCTTGATCTTGACTTTTAGTAGGGAGAAATGAGCGATAACCAAATAAATAAGAAATTGGATAGTATAAACAATACTCTTAAGCACTATAAAGAAAACTAAGGCAGACAGGGCTGATTGGAAACTTCTGTAGTTGGAGGTGCAGTTTTAAACTGGGGAGGACTTTTAAGAAAGTGGTCATTGAGCAAATGTTTACAGATAAGGGTGGGGTCAAATGAACATCTGGAGAAAGAGTAATGTAGGCAGCAGGAAGAGTAAGCATAAATACCCTTGGGAAATGTCACCCATATGATCCTCCTGGTAAGGATATTCTATCAAAAAGATCTTTATGGCTCTCCCTGGTGGCACAGTGGGTTAAAGCACAGCACTTCCTACTGCCCTTGCACCTCTGGCCTGTACTCCAGTTCTGTATACATAAATAAATCAATCTTTAAAAATATATATCTATGAGTGGAGAAATCTAGTCATTCTGAATAGCCAAGATGAATGCTCCTTATATCTAGTTAATATTAAAATGTAAAACTTTTACTAATCTTGATTCTCAAAGCCCATATTCTCCAAAGTTTATATCACTGAAAATTGCAATTCCTAAAGCACTACTCCTGTGAAATGGTTATGAAGAATAAGGGGTTCTAACATCAAATAAGTTTAGGAAATGCTAAAATTCAGAATATAGCAATCTTTAATTTCCTCTAAGAGGACTTCTGCAAGATTTTGCTTCTATTAAAAAAATTTCAGGACCCTCCCTGGTGGCGCACCGGGCTAAAGCATAGCACAAAGAAACTTAAGCCACTTCCTCAGGAGTTCGATCCCCGCCTGCCCCGGAGGAGTCCACATGGCGAGGCAGACCTCTCCTGACCCGCCCGCTGCTCCCCTCAGCAGTGTACTTCGTCCATCTGCCTGTTCTATTCCCCACTCTGTCTCTGGTGAATCCTCTCACCCTCGGCATCTCTGACCTGTACCCCAGTTCTGTACAAATAAATAAATAAATCTTTAAAAAAAAATTTCAAACTTATTGGATAAGAAATCCTTTCTAAGTATTTTATTTAGTGACATTCTACAGAACACAGTTTGCAAATTGCTGAGCTAGACTAGCATTTATAAAATAGTTATCACACATATTTTACAATAATTTCATTGACCGTCACAGTAAACGTCTTCCTGAATGGTACCAGAATACAGTGTGAGACCATTCATAAATGATGTGGAGATATTTTCTTCTTTAAACAAGCCACAGAGAACACCATTAGGCACCAGAGGTGTGAACTGAGAGATGGCATCAGCAGGGGTAGGTGCCACAGGAGGCCACGCCACAGGATACTATGCCCCAGGTTTGTGCAAATTAGTTTTAGTTTGAGATCTGCTGTGCTTCAATCTTACAGGCAGCTTGTTCCCTTCTTGTGATCCTATGAGCTCACATAAGATCATAGAGAAAGTCACTATGAACATTCAATATAACGACTTGATGGATTAGCTACCATTTCATTCTCATTGAACTGCTAGGTTGCCTGGTCGTAATGGTGATCTACTTCAACATTCAATCTTTACAATACAGTAGAACACACAGAATTATTTGAAAAATAGAAATTATTTTCAGAAAGGCATGGCTTGGCTCTAGGAATCTGACTTTGATTTTTTTTAAGATTTATTTATTTATGAATACAGAACTGGGGTACAGGCCAGTGGTGCAGGAGCAGTGCGGATTCACCAGAGATATAGTGGGAAGCAAAACAGGCAAACTGAGGAAGTACACTGCTGAGGGGAGCAGCAGGCGAGACAGGAGAAGTCTGCTGCACCATGTGGGTCACCTCCCGGGATGGGGATTGAACTTGTGTCTAAGCAGCTGCAGTTAGGTCCCTAATTTTGCTTCTTAGTGCCGTGCTTTAACCATTGTGCCATAAGGGAGGCACCTGATTCTGATTTTCTTAGTAGGTGTCCCAGAGCTCCATATAGCATCTCCAGTCGCTAGATTTTGCTGGGTCATCAGGCTCAAATAATAAAGCAGCTTGCATAGCAGTCTGATTCAGCTGCAGTCTTTTATTCTAGGCCCACTTAAATCTAGCAAACTTAGAGGAATATTGTAAACAACTCTCCATTTAGAAACGTAATTTCTTTATTAGATTAGTAAATTCGTAGAAAAATGCATCATACCAAATGTAGGTAAAATAAGAAAATAAGACACCTGAATAATCCTATAATCGATAAAAATTGAACCAACAATTTAAGATATTTTCACAGGGCCCTCCCTGGTGATGCAATGCTTAAGCACAGCACTCTTAAGCAATCCACAGCCACTGCAGCACATGTTCAATCCCCAGCCAGGGAGCTAACCCACATGGCACAGCAGACCTCTCCTGTCTCACCTGCTGCTCCCCTCAGCAATGTGTTTCATTGGATCTGCATGTTAAGCTCCCCACTGTCTCTGGTGAATCCTCTTACCCCTCACACCTCTGGCCTGTATACCAGATCTTATATTCATAAACTAAATAAATCTTTAAAAAATAAATAAATTATTTTCACACAGAAAATAAAGGTCTGGTGGTTCTATGGTGCATTCTAACAAAAGTTTATTATGTGGTAATTCAAATTTATACACACTGTTCCAGAATATTGTAAATCTTACTCTAATTTTGATATCAAAATAAGACAGTCAGCGTAGGAAAGAAAAAAATGTAATCCAATCAGTTTCAACCTAATTTCAGTAATATATCCGAATGTATATATATAGAGATATGTCTGTATATACAAAATGACCAAGTATGGGTTTTTGTTTGTTTGTTTAAATCAGGTTTACTTAATATACATAAGTTATTATAATTCATGATGTTAAGCAATAAAATGAGGAAACTAAGCAATCATTATCATTAACTGAAATAAAGTCTCATTGACAGTTTATTAGATAATCAAAGTGAGGATTTGATCTGCAAACTGTCGGGTGAATTATTACTTTGAGAACTGCTCTAACAATCACAAATTTGAGTTCAGTTTATGTACCTTGTTACAGAGTAGCATATGTGTAGAAAAAAGGAACAGTGAGTCTTTGATCCATTATGATCTATTATTCTTGAGTGTGTGTGTGTGTGGCGGGAGGTATTCTGGTTTTCATCTCTAGAATTAGATCTTTTGATTTCCTAAGTTATCTTGACCCAGAGAAATAATGATGCTATCAAAGCACAGAGCAGGACAAATATTGGGTTTAATAATTTTCCTAACTTCAAAAGCAAAGCACTGTGGAGATGCAAAGGTTAGGTACCTATTGTTAATATCTTTTGGGGGTGCTGGCTCCTTGGTCATTTGTGGAGGCTGAAAAGTTGGTTTCCCTATGGGCTTCAGATCCTTGCATGGATGCTTCAGAGAACAGAGTCTGTTCTGAATTTTAAGCCTATGCAGATGGCTTTGTTCTCTTGCCTGCTAGATCCGGTTCCCAGGATTTTAACAATGTGTTCACAATAAGTACAAAAGAAAACAACTCTTAAAATTGATATCAATATGTGAAATGAATCTGACTACATAGCTGAAATCAGACCCGGTGTGTAATACCATCTTTAAGAGTGGTACCATGTACTTCTCATCTCTGGACTGAGATGAGTCACAAAACTTGACACACAACTTTTAAGAATGGGCTATATCAAAACAGAAAACATTTCTGCTGTTTTTAGAAAGATTGACCAGGGTTGACAGGGTTGAACATTTCATTGTTAGGTTCAAATATCACCACTGCAAAGTAGACCACTCAAAAAACCTCATTTCTAAGTGTAATCATGTTGGATACTATTTTTCATTCCTTTAGCTATTCATGCATTTTTGTCCTTGGGTTCAATGTCTATATCTGTCTAGTTATTATTATTATTATTATTAAGTAATATATTTATATGATTCCAAAATCAAAATGTAAGATAATTCAGAAAAATCTTGGTTACATCCTTGTCCTCTTGTACATGATCTCTTCTTCTAGAAGCAACCATTTTTTAAAATTAAATTTTAGTTTATCCTTCTACTATTTCTTTTTCAAATACATGTACTTCATACTCTAACCTTTAACTTTTCACACAAATGTAGCAATATACATGCACACACACACACACACATGCATTATATAAGGATAACAGTTATAAAGTTAAGTACATTTACTCCTTATTCTCAAGGATTTCAATTTTTAGAAAAAAAATTAAAAAAAACATTTTGTATTTATTTATGCACACAAGAACTGTGGTACAGCCCAGAGGTGCAAGGGGATTTGCTAGAGAAGAATGGGGAACAGAACAGACGAGTCTACTGAAATAAACTGCTGAGGTGAGACAGGAGAGGTCTGTTGTACCATATAGGTCAGCTCCCTTGCCAAGAATCAAACTCATGCTGCAGTGGCTGTGGAGAGCCTCATAATGCTGCACTTTAACCACTTTTGCCACTAAAGAAGCCCCAATTTTTAGAACATTAAAAAACTTAGCTTGCAGTTCTTTCTCTGCTTCTAACTCTCCAGATGTTTCTTGGAATGGCATGCCAACAAAAAATTTCTGTTTCCCCAACTATAAAACAGTGAAGACACTAAAGATCCCTAACATCTTGTCCATCTGAAGATAAAAATGCCACAATAAAGTCTGCTTCTGTGGATACTGAGGCAAATCTAGCTTGAGTTGGATGAATAAATTTGAGCAATATTATCACAATTTTGAGTTTACTAAGATGAGCGATACTCACCTTTTCTCACCTTTTATACCAAGTCTTAGAGATAAACACTTCAGGAAAGAGTTTTAGTTGAATCACACATGGCATTAGCAAAGAAATGAGATGGACATTTTGTTCAAATTTAGAGAAACATTATGTTTATGAAATACTATTGAATGCTTTATCCACTGGGATCATTACTGGTATTCTAAAAAATGACTATTAGGGCAAAAAATATACAAGATGCACAGTAATCATCAGCATTAGGCTGATGTATGAATAAACATTATAATGTCACAAAATGAAGAAAAAGAAGAGTATGTGTATCTCAAGCAGATTCAAGGAGTTGATGACCAAAATTGCGTATTTTTAGGAGCAGCATAAGTGGCCATTTGGCAAACAAAGTCCATTTACTGAGGTTGATTCCCTTGAACAGAAATACATATTTTAATATTACTTTTCATAACTCTAATGCTAACAAAATAGGTCTATTAGATCTGAAATTCTGAGTTACTGAGCTACAGAGAGACTTTGCCTACAAGGGTTCTTGAAATTGGTTTGGAGAAGCACATCAAATTATAGCAATAATCACAGGTTCTATGATTGCATGTCTGTACAACTTCCTTATTGGGTTTTCCTTTTCTCTCTCTTGAGATTTCAGTGCAAATAGGGAAGGTTTATTCTGAGTTGCAGGTTGCCACTTATTTATTTTTTTAAAAAAAATCTTTAATCCATTATCTTTTTTCTATTTTCTATCAGCAAAAAAATTAGAATAGGCTCTCCCTTCAGCTATAAGACATGTGCTTTTCTTTCATTTAGTAGTGGAAAAATAGGAGAGGAAAATAGTGCTCCTATTTCATATGGAAAGCATTCTTTAGAGAGTGAATACCTAGAGAAATTAATTCCTTTCCTTTTGTTAGAGAACATTATTGAGTACAAATAATCGTTCTTCTACCAAAGGTAATTTCTTGCATTTGGCTGTCTCTATGTTCAGTTTATATTCTTTTAGCCCCACCATGGTTTTATTTTTTTCTTCTGATAATCTTCCATCTGAGCAGGTGGAAGCTTCAGATGCTTAACCTCTGTTGGGGACCTGTGCTAGGGAAGAAACTGGGTGATTTGTATAGCTCAGAGCAGAGGGTGATCCATAAACAGCACTTGGAGTGAAAACAAAATAAAAAAACAGAGATAGTATGTGATTAATATGCCACTCTAAAAGGAAAGATAAGAATCCCCAATTCTAGCTAAAATGTAGTGTTTCAATGTCTCCTTTAGGAGTAAAAATATACACTGGATAAAAATATAGATTCACCCATTGAAAGACTTCAGAGAGCTATTAAATCATAGAGGACTGGCATGGCTAATTTCTCCAATGGTGAAGACTTCACTGTCTAGACAATATGGCATCACTTAGTCCTTTGGAGCATATGCAAATTTTAAGAGATAAGTATTTGAGACTTTTCTAGAATGCTGTAGGAAAGAAAAATCAGGAAAGATTTTAGTGCTCTTAAAGGGGATATAGAGACATGATTGAGAGACCTGGGGGACACAACCCCAGTCTTTTTCTGAATACTTTCACTGTCCCTGCATCTCTGGCCTGTACCCCAATTCTGTATACATAAATAAATTTTTTTTTAAAAAGAAATAGAACTCCAGGTGTCGTAGATGTTGTGTAGGCAGATACTTTAAAGTAACTATGATTATTGTGTTTGAGAAAATCATTTTTTTTAAAGATTTATTTATTTATGCATACAGAACTGGGGTACAGGCCAGAGGTACAAGGGCAGTGAGAGGACTCACCAGACACAGAGTGGGGAGCAGAACAGGCCAACTGATAAAGTACACTCAGTGCTGTGCTTTAACCCACTGTGCCACCAGGGAGGGCCTGAGAATGTCAGTTTTTAAATGAAGAATTTCTCAGAATTACAAGCTTGAGAAAAAAGCAAATGGAAAATTTAAAATACAGGGGCCTCCCTGGTGGCTCAAGGGGCTAAGTCTCAGCACTATGAAGCTATCGACAGCCACCACAGCACAAATTCCATCCCCGCCAGGGAGCTTACTCACATGGTACAAAAACCTCTCCTGTCTTGTCCACTGCATCCTTGGTAGTGTATTTCAGTAGATCTGCCTGTTCTGCTCCCCACTCTGTCTCTGGTGAATCCTCTCACCCTTTGCACCTCTGGCCTGTCCCCCTGTTCTGTATGTATACATAAATAAATCGTAAAAAAAAAAAAAAGGGAATGTCAGACAAATACCTACAGCATCTGTTGGTGATGTGTGGATCAGTGAATAAAATTCCACTTTTAAGTCCTAAAGCACTCAATAGTTATGACACTTGGAATAGGTAAATATCATCAAACATACTTTGCCATTCAAACTATTTAATGTAGCTATCATTTTCTCTTCTGGTTCATTATATTTTTATTAATTTTAATATACCAGAAAGAATTTTAGCTTTTGATTTTTGCATTCTTGGATATGGAGTTGACTGGGCTGATGGAAGAGTTTATGGTTGTTCCCATGTACTTCCCACATGATCTAGGCATGACATCACTCTGTCCATTTTCCAGGTGTGGAAACTGGACCCACAGTCACAGTACATATGTTTTAAAGCAGGCAGCCAATACCAACACTCTTTCAACTACACCACTGTTGAAGAATAATCTATTTGTATGTCAAATGTGATTAGTTCATGTATTAGTATGCAACAACAGCTGATGTAACAAGCTACTACAAGTGTAGTGACTTTAACATGTATTTGTTATCTTTCAAAAATATAGTTTCAAAGTTTTAAATAGGGTTTACTTGGTTAAAATCCTATCAGTAGGGCTACATTCCTTTCTGGAGACTCTGAGACAATAATTTCCATGCCCTTACCAGCTTGTAGAGGCTGCCAACATTCTTTGGCTTATTCCTTCAAAGCCAACAATGACATGTTGTGTCTTTATCATATCACTCTGACACTGACAGTCCTCATTACACTTAAAATCTCTTGGGATTACATTAGACACACCCAGAAAAACTAGGCTAATTTCTTAATTTTAAACTAAGCTGGTAAACTTAACTCCATGTCCAACCTGAACTACCTTTTACGATTTAACCTAAAATGCACATCTGGTTTTGGGGATTAAGATATAGGCATTTTGGGGAAGCCATTATTCTGCCTGCAATTTATATCCTATCGTACCATAGCTTCAGGCAAAAGGAGAGTTTCAAAATGACAAGTACTGACCAACCCATCTGTATGATCCTCACATTAACTAGAAGGATCATTATAAGGTGAGTACTCCATTGACCTGTATTTTCTTCCTATAAATAGAGCTACTTGCCCCTCTTTGGCAAGCCAAGCCCACTGAATCATTCTCACCGAATTTTAGAACATTAAGAAATATTGTTATATCAACAAATATACCTAGAACACCCTTTTCTGGGATTCTTGTCAAAAACCAGTAAAATGTGCTGGAAAGAGCATTGGTTGGGATTGAGGAGAACAATATTCTAGTTCTCACTCCTTCTCTGTCATAAAGGAATGGTCTGGGGCAACTCTCCAATCATGCATAAGCTCCACCTTCATTGTCAAACGTGGTGAAGCCACATGATTAAGCATTGTCAGTAGAAAAGCAGAAGTTAGTATAATCAGAACTACCTGAAAAATGCTGAAGGAAGGTACAATATTGGAGCCTGACACATCACTCACCACCCCCAGGTGCATCATTGCCAATTTCTCCCCCAGTGCTGGAAAGCATTGCTCATGACCCAGTAGAATGCCAGATGAAGTACTTGGCTTGCATTCAGGAGCCATGTTGTAACAAAAATGCACCTTCTCTTTAAACACTACAACTACTTTCAATGAGGTGAGATGCTTCCCAAGAAGCACCTGATCCTGAATGAGGCGGTGCCAGGTGAACAGCTCCCATTTCCCCAACTGCTGTTTCTGCACCTGTTAAGGGAAGAAAATGATACTCCTCATTCCTATCCATTCAAAAGCATTCTGAGGATAAGTCTGGATACAAGTAGAAAACTTTTAGTTTAAGTCAGAGACATAAAATCTCCAAAAGTAATTTGCCATGTCAATACTGTTTTACATGGCCACTATTTAAAATAATGTAATATCAGCAGATATGACAAAATCCTAGGGCTGCAAGTATTCTTAGAGGAATGCAATCTGATTTTCTACTCAAAGTAGAGTCTCATTTACCATAAACGAATTAGCAGCCCAGAGACTGGGAGCTACTTTCCAACAAGGAGACATATTCAGTGTTGAGCTGAAATAATCTTTCCTTCATTGACTTGATATCTTCTTTCGTAGAACTTTTACTTGCTGATTTTTGTAATGTCTTTGCAACCACACAAAATAAGCACTTCAGATATTTGAGAACAGCAACTATGTCTCCTCATAGGGTACCAAAATCCTTTTTCAGCATCCCATTATCATTCATCAAAGCCCTCATCCCTTTCCTCCACATCTATAAAATTTACCAGTGTTCCAATTACAAATTGGACAGGAGAGCTGAGTTTGCCTGTATATGAGGTCCCTCTAAAGGCAAAACTCATTTCTGTCTTGGAATATAGCTGGAATTTCTGTCTTGTAGTAAAAGTATAAATACTTCACAGGGCTATCTGTTGAAGAACCCTTTCTTAGATGAAAATTTCAGATGTGCACTTTTTTACCAACACAGAAAATGGGCAAAATTAAAAAAAGAGAGAGAGAGAGAAGAGAAAAGATTTCATCACTTTAGTTTCACAAAAAGAATCAATTTCTAAAGTTTCCATCAATTAAATATTTGAAATGATGGTAGGGCTTGTCTTTGAGATCCTGCATCTAAAACAGTCACTTTTCAAGGGTCCAGACTGAACATAATAAAGATTCTGGGTTTTGTTGATGTTTTCTAATGCTCAAAGATAGTTCAAAATGTCAATGTTATTTCTCAAGAACACAACGACCTGATGAACCCATTAACATTAATTCGAATAAACAAAAGAACAGACTGAGATCATGTCTCTAACAGCTTTAGCAGTTTTCAAACAAAAAGAGCCCCCTAAATTTTCCTAATTGCATGGCTCGCCAAAGACCAATGGCTAAATAATTCTTCTAAAGACATGCTTTTCGCGTTATGTATCCTGAACATTCTCTGGTACTTGTAAATACCAAGGATGTGTAGTGTGAGATAAGTTCATGGTTTTTGTTAAGAATTGACAAATTTAAAAATATGGTGTAGGAAAATTATTCATAATTGTAGAAGAATTGGGAGAAATGAACACTTAATGAGGACTGCTTAGTGTAAACATGTAAAAAGAACTTTTAGATATAGGCATTATGATCAATAAAAATGATCAAGCAAAGTTCTCAAGAAAATTTACAGGTTCAAGATCATGGTGATTATATGTACAATGAACAAGTTATTTAAGAAGGACCACTTTGCTCACTGTTAATGGATTAGCATGCTTGGCTCCCCAGAAAGATGTCAATTAGACAACATACCAACACATTAGTCAGAAATATAGCTTTATTGTTATAATATTTCATAATCTAAAAACTTTTTTAAATTCTGGGAACAGAATATTACAATTTCCACACAAATGACCCTGCAGAATACTGGAAAACAGCATCTAATCAATCTGAACTTTGTAGTTAAAAAATCTGTAACCTGGTTTTTGTAAAAAGAAAAAACATTTCAAATGAAGATTTCTGCCTTACAAAACAAATACAATTAGATCCATTCTTCAGTTTAACCTTGAACATATTTTCCCAGAAACTTTGGCAATTTCTTCCAAAAAACAACTCTAAGGTTGACTGCCCCTGTAAAAAAAAAAGTAAATATTTAAAAATAATACCCAAATGGGAAAGAGCACAAGGCTCCAGCCTGGCTTTAAGCGGGATCATAATTGGAATGAGCCAGCGCCCATGTTCTGAGAGCAAATTGATGTCTCTAAGGGAGCACAACATATGTATGTTCCTTATATGGGGGTCAGAATTTAGTTAGAACTTTAAAACAATTGTTTTTATTATAATGAATCTTAAACTGATACTGAGTAGATATTATGGCGCTTTCTGGAGAGCACTATCAAAGACAGCTGTAATGCTCCTTAGGCATAGTAAGTGAAAATTGGAAATATAGGTTACAATAAATAAAATGACAAAATAAAAAACAACCCTGGCTATACCATATTTAAAAACAAGTTGTCATCATTGTCCATACTTATTACAGGACAAGAGCATGCAATACAACTCACAAGGCAAGTTTTTAGTTTGTAGAAGGTTAAAGTGCTATCATGGTATAAATAGCAATAATAGCTTTGAAGGAGGTTAGGTCTCCAAATAAATAATAACGATAGTATACCAGTTCTTACAATGTTAGCCTAAACAGTGATATTCACAGCAATGTTTTTTCACACTTGATAGTTGCCTATCTGTCACATGAATGGCCACACCCTTGAGCCAAAAGTCAGAGTAGAGATTCAAAATTCAACATTTTCACTAGGATAGATTCAAAGTGTTTGTATCATAATAAGTTACACTTTTTAATTTACTGGCATTTTAAGTGACCGTTTTATTACCTACTTTTAATGTACTGCTAATCTGATGCTTATTGAATAATATTCATAATTCTACTAAGCTTAAGTAGGTTATAGTTTTAATTTTTAAAATAAGAGAATTCAGTGCACATAAACTAATTTACATGAACATAGTTAAAAAACCATCCACCACAAACACACACCTTTTCCATGAGTATTTAAAAATAAATTATTAATATACTTGACATATATTTTGTATGTTTTATATATATGCATATATGTATATACTTATGAACATCATTATTCTGGCTTCCAGAAGGATGTCAGCACATTTGAACTCTACAGGAGACCAGAGGAGTTTGCTAAATTAAAAAAAAAGTCACATGGAAATTAATTTTTGAAGAAAATCATATAGCAGGGTTCCCTGTGGAACCAAAGATTATTTTAAAGATGGAGGAGAGGACAGGCTCAGATTCTGGATCTATATGCACTGTTTATTCAGAAACTACTTTAGAAAGCAGTGCACAATGAACACTTCAGATACTTGATTCACTTGAAAGAAAAAGCATGTATTTTAATCCTAAGAGGACACCGAAGCAGCAGGAGGTGGAAGTTAAGCCAAGGAGAAGGTAGTAGGCCCATAGTGAGCAGAGGTTGCTGACACTCCCAGGAGTCTTGGGGAAGGACTGAGTGAGGTGTCCGGGGCCCCAAGATGGCTCAGTGTCCTACATGTGCTCACCCCAGGTGTTTGCCATTCACCAGGAGCTGATGACGGTGCCCACTGAAGGGTGGGGGGGTGGGTCTCTCCAGCTGCAGCAATCGAAAGAGCTGTTAAGATAAAGGTTGGGGCCCTTCCTGGTGGCAAAGCAGGTTGGAGCGCAGCACTGCAAGCGAGCAGCAGCCTCTTTCAGTGTGAGTTCAATCCCCCACTGGGAAGGTGATCCACATGGCACGGCAGACCTTCCTGCCTTGCCTCGCTGCTCCCCTCAGCAGTGTACTTCATCGATTTGCCTGTTCTGCTCCCAGCTCTGTCTCTGGTGAATCCTCTCATTGCCCCTGAGGTTCTGGCCTGCACCCCAGTTCTGTATGAATAAATAAATAATATTTAAAAATTAAAAAAAAAAAAGAGAGAGAAAGGCTGGCAGCACTGTCTTCACGTGCAGAATACTAAGTCAAAGAAGAGAGCGGAGATGCAGAACAATCAAAACAAACATATTTGAAGGAAACAAAAACCTAAACCAAACTGGAAGACAGACCTAGGGAAATGAGAACCAGAGTGTAATCAAAAGAGTCCCTGAAGCAACCCAAACATTGAATTTTTGATTAACCAGAATGCTCAAAGAATTCTTATTCTGGAGGCTTTTGAATTAATTGAGGGGAAGGTGAAAAACAAAATCTATATGTTGTTGCTATTAACAAAATGTTACATTCCCACTTCTTGTCTCATAATTTGGAGAGCAGTGTGTACACATTTTTTTTTTCACATGCCTGATATCTTGTGTGACCTTTGGCCTGGGAGTTAACAGCCACTGCACAGAAACTCATCTGTGTAAACTCCTAGAGAGTTGGCTGCTTACTTTAGAAGCTAATGCTTCATTTTACTAAAACTTTGGGCTAGGGTGCTATCATTTTTTTCTTTCCTTTTGTGATTCACCTCTTGCACCTAAAAGGAGCCAAAAATAAGATTCTGATTCACCTAGATTCCTGTTTATTAAATGCTGGTTAATCCAGGAGCTTGTATGGATAGGAAACGCATGTGTTACATGCCCTTTGCTCTCCTAATGTGTCTATAGGATGTGTCAGCCCCTCGGCAACATTCCTGAAGCCCAGAGCCACCCACCCTTTCAGATGATGTGGACAATTGCCGTTGGCTTTTTCTTGGCCATTTTGGGCCTGATATTGCCTTTCCGACTAAATCCCAGAGGTTCCCCTTTCTTCGGCGCTCTGCAGAGTTCTCTGGGGGACTCAGCCTGTTCATAAATGGATTTTGCAGGCTGCATGTTGGTTCTGTCATCCTTGGCTTTTTTCATGTGGCTTCTTCCCTTTGGATGAAAATGGGTCTTCAGATCAGGGTGGCTATACCCAGAATGTGGGTGCCCTCGGCTTCTACAGTCATGTGGGAGGAGGAAGATGAACAGAAAGAGTTTTTTTAATGCCTTGAGAGAATTACAACCACCAGATACAGTCACTCCTGCATGCTAAAGTGGTGAAAATGCTGCTAGTGGAACAAATCATACATACTGGGGATTTTTCCAAAATTCCCTGCAGCCTTTATGAAATGATCTCATGATACTAAATTCCTAAGGAGATATTACCATTCCTACGTACTAGTGATAAAAGAGGCTCAGAAAATTTAAGTGACTCTCCAAGATAATATAGATAATTGGTCTACAGAAATGAGATCAGAACCTGTATCTCTAACTCCTTCAGTGACAACTCTGTATTCACCAAATCTGTATGTAGCTGTTGCAAAGTTTATGATTCATAGAGTAAGTTTATATGCATACAGTGTGATACACCTGCTACATTAATAGTGCTATAGAGCTATTATGACTACACTGTACCTCAGTATGAGAAAATTACACTAAATAAGACTGTAGATATTTCTGCCATTACTAATAGACCATTAGCATAGTTAAGAGTCCCATTCACATTTTACAAAGCTAGGGATGCAAACAAGCAAATTTTCACCTAAGACTGTCACATCCATTTATATCACATGCAACAGGAAAACATACTCTACAAACATCAAAACGCCCAAGTACATAAAGAAATACATACAGGCATTTGGGTTTCCTATTTGAGGAGATATCTGCAAGCTGGAGGAAAACAAATAAGAAATATTACTTCACTTGAAGGTTGAATTATAAAATTCATTCACATTAAGGAAGCCAGTGACTGTTGGTAGCACTGGCGTGGCACAATCCAGTGTGATGAACAAGAATACCTCAGTCCCATCTCTGCCTATTCATGTAGAGTCGGTGGCTTCCTGCTCACAGATTCCAAAAAGGCCAGTCTCACCAGATCACAAAACTGTCAAATAATAAAAGAATCCCCCAATAGAACATGTGAAAAACATTTTTTTAAAAGCTAGAATGATACACTCCTATTTTTTTTTTGATGGATTCAGACTTATTACAGCTAATTTATGATGGTTATAGCTGGGCACAATGTTTCTACCAACAGAAAAACTGGAATGAAATATTTATTGCCTAAAAGACTTTGTTTCTAAGATGAGAATTGTGGGCCAACTCTTAACTGTTCTTGAAGTTTATCTGTCATTATTCTCCCCTTTTAATAAAATAGCTGCATGTATTTTTGTGGCTGGGCTTAAAATATCACTTGCAAGTAAATTGGTAAATTATGAATTTTGGGATCCAGATGACAGCATCATTTTCTAGGCTTTCCCAGTCTGCAGTTCTTGACCTCCCTCAGGTGGCCTTCACTCAAGGGAGTGCGACATCAGTGGCCTGAGAGATGATGATGACAACAAAGAAAATGTGGAGGAAGACATGTAGCCAAAACACATGTCCTTCTTAGATTTTGAGATTATTCAAGTTATCTTAAAAGTCAATCCCAGCACCACAGGGTCACTCCCTGGTTGTCCTGTCTGAGGCCGGAGCTTTAGTCAGAAGCAAAAAAAGATGATTTCTAAAAGAAGCCACTGTGGATCATGTCCCCAAGAAGGCAAAATGAGATTCTTGTCACTGCACGTTGCTGCAATCCAAAGTCAGCCTGTTGACCCTATCACACTGCGTGGGTTTGGCATGGGATTAGTAAATGCAGACAGGAATAAGAAACCTTTCCTTGCATGAGAGTCATGAGGTTATACAGTAAACAAAGAAGATGAAACAGATGGCTCAGGCAAACCCCCAGGCTAGAAATTGCTGGGAACCCCCGAACCATCACCATTTCCCAGTTCCTGCAGGTGTCTCATCTGCATTTGATTTTTTAATAATTTTTCCTTTTTTGAGTTAATATTGATTTATAGCGCTATGTTTTAAGAGCACACTTCTTCAAGTGTATCCTTCCATCTCAAGCCCACCAACAACACTGGTTAGTTCCCTAAACCATGTTGGTGACCTCAGTTCTGCAGTCATATTAGAAGGGCTTGTTTTGGTTTGGTCTGTTCTTTTGCTTCATTTCTTTGTATTCTTATGAGTGATTATCAGGCAGTGTTTGTCTTTCTCCTTACGTTTCATTATACTTAGCAGCTGAGCTCCTTGAGTGGACTGGGAAAACATAAGAGTAGATGGGCTCAGTGGGAAGAGCGAGTCCATAGCCCCAGCGATCAGCTGGAACAGTGGTCTGGTGTTCACAGAGAGGAGAGCATGTGAAGCTCTGTGTGCCTGCGGTAACAACCTCCTCTCCACACCACGCTGTCCTCTATAGTATCACCGCAGAAATCCTGCTCTGGACATAAATTCCTCTTAAAGATTTGTGTTCACCTAAATAAAAGCACTCTCTCTCTCCCTCTCTCACTCTCTCTCTCTCTCTCTCATTGCACAGAGTGCAGGCTTGTTTAGTCTTGGAACGTGCTCACTTGGGCTTGAAGTCCAACCCTAACTTTCCTGTCTTGCCCCCTGCTTCCCTCAGCAGAGTACTTCCTCAGTCTGCCTGTTCTGCTCCCCACTCTGACTCTGGTGAATCCTCTCACTGTTCCTGCACCTCTGGCCTGTACCCCAATTCTCTATGAATAAATAAATAAATGGAATTTCTCCCTTCTTATTACTGAGCCATAATAAAGTTTTTCTCACTTTACTGTATGTAGATATGTAAGCATACAGTTTGGTGATTTAATGCATATATACATAACATATTCAAATTTTATGCAAATTAAGTAAGTTTATATATGTGTGTATGTATATATCTATATGTACACACACACACACACACACACACACACATATGGCTATATGTTTATTCAGTCATTTATTCATTTGTGTGTGTGTCCATTCCTGGGGAAGAGACTAGCAATGCTATCAAATGTTCAAAGAGGCCACTGATTTCTAAAATATTTTCAAAACTACAAATGTAACACCTAGGAATGTCACTGAGGGACCTTACACCTAGGAGATGAGCAAATGTGACTATCTTACAGAAAGGGAAATACATAAAGGTGGGTTATGATAAGCCATAATGTCATATATACATAACTATAGGTACCATAAATTGTGCATGTCTATATGTCACATTGTGGATAATATACTGGCCATGTATCAGCTGTAATTAGCTATCCAAACAAGCCTCTGAGGTAAGTTTTATCTTCCCCATGTTTACAGATCTGGAAATTAAGGCAGAAAAGTTAAGTAGAGTTAAGGTTGGGCTTCAAGCCCAAGTGAGCATGTTACAAGACTAAACAAGCCTGCACTCTGCACTGTGTCTCTACAACGAGAGAGAGAGAGAGAGAGAGAGAGAGAGAGCACTTTTATTTAGGTGAACACAAATCATTAAGAGGAATTTATGGCCAGAGCAGGATTTCTGCAGTGATACTATAGAGGACAGCGTGGTGTGGAGAGGAGGTTGTTATCACAGACACACAAAGCTGCACATGTTCTCCTATCTGTGAACACCAGAGACCACTGTTCCCTCTGACTGTTGGGTCTATGGGCATGCTTTTCCCACCCAGCCCATCTATTTCCATGTTTTCCTAGCCCATGAAATGGAGCTCAAGTGATCTTTGATCAAGGCTCCACATCAGAAAAATATAAATAACTTTGAAATGAAAGTCAATGTAAGGACTTCTAAAATGTAAACATGGCATCTCAGGCTTATATGAGCTTGAGGAAACTGGACAACCAGCTCTCCTCCAACTTCCCCTTTGGGTAAAAAGCAGCACCTGGGCCCTCCATGGTGGTGCAGCAGGTTAAAGCACAGCACTGAGAAGCTAAAGCCACTTCAGCATGAGCTCAATCCCCACAACGGAGTTGAACCACATGGCGCGGCAGGCCTCTCCTGTCATGCCCAATGTTCCCCTCAGCAGTGTACTTCATCAGTCAGCCTGTTCTGCTCCCCACTCTGTATTGGTAAAACCTCTCACTGCCCCTGCACCTCTGACCTGTACCCCAGTTCTGTATGCATAAATAAATAAATCTATTTAAAAAATTGAAAAAAAAAAAAGCAGCCAGTGGTGATACAACGGGTTAAAGCATAGCAATTCGAAGCTAGCCACAGCCACAGCAGCATGAGTTCTATCTCTGGCAAGGGAGGTGACCCACAGGGCGTGGCAGACTTCTCCTATCATGCCCGCTGCTCCCCTCAGAAGTGTACTTCTTCAATCTGCTTGTTCTGCTCCCCACTCTGTCTCTGGTGAATCCTCTCACCATCCCTGCACTTCTGGCCTGTTACCCAGTTCTGTATGCATAAGTAAATAAATCTGTTTTTTAAGATTGATTTATTTATGCATATAGAACCAGGGTACAGGCAAGGTGAGAGGATTCACCAGAGACAGAGTGGAGGGCAAAACAGGCAGAATGACAAAGTACACTGCTGAGGGGATCAGTGGGTGGGTCAAGAGAGGTCTGCCGCACCATGTGGATCATGTGGATCATCTCCGGGGCCATGAACTGAACTGGCACTGAAGCTGCTGCGGCTGGTTTGCAGTGCTGCACTTTAACCACTGAGCCACCAGGGAGAGCCCAATAAAGAAATCTTTTTTAAAAGTAAATATAAATAAATAAAAAGCAGTGCCATATACATGATTATTCAGATCAAAGCTAATTCCTCTCTTCCCCTTACCATCTAATCCTTTAGCAAAGTCCACTGGTCTTGCCAATTCTACTTCCAGAATATATCTTCTTCCCATTACTTCTCAATACCTCCTCTCTCTCCAAGCTGTGATCCCTTCTCACTTGCCAACTCTCATTCTTGTACCTTGCAGAGATATAAGAACAGCCTGCATGATTCTGCTAAAACATGGTCACCTCCTGCTTAAAAATCTTCAGTGTCTTCCCTGTGTGCTCTGGAAGAGATCCAAACTCCTTGTGTGACCTCAAAGGTCCAGCAAGATCTGGATCCTTCCCAACTTTCTGACTGTCTCTTACCATTCAAATGTACCAAGTTTGTTCCCTTAAGGCTCTTGCATTTCCTATTCCTTTGCCTGAAATTTTCCACTTCCAAATTTTCACAGAGCAGCATCCTTGCTATTCAGGTCACAGTGCCCACACCATCTCCTCTGGTCAAGCTTTTCCTGACTTTCAAGGGGAACATGGACTCTCTGTAATGACACCTTCCTTTTTTTCTTTATAATAGTTAGAACTACATGAATGTATTGTGTTATTTGTTCACTTGTTTATTGTCTCCCTCTCCCCAATGAGAGCAGAGACTTCATCTATATAATTCATAGCAGTTTCCTCAGCACCCAGTAGGAACTGCATCCCCAATAAATGTTAAATGAATTACTGTTAGTCCTAATTTAGCAACCTGCAGGAAATAAAGACAGCACTTAAAATAAGATTATCCAAGCTGTTTCATGACCTTCCACTTGAGCTGTTCTGTGAGTGGTTTTGGCAGATGGACTATTAGGTCACTTGGTGTCTAATTTGACAGCACTTTTCAGAGCATAAAGACAAAATATCTGAATAAGCACATTCTATTTTAGGAATCAGCTAGGTGAATAAGAACATAAATGCTCAAGGGAATTAAAGAAAAGCTACTTATGCTGGAACATTATTTCTGAAAAGGCACTGAGGGGGGGAAAGGAAATTTTTCTAAAGCATAAAGAAATCTAAACGCTAGAAGACTCTTTAGAAAGAAATAATTTAAACATTAATCTGGAACTTTCTCTGGTATCTGGAGGTGTAATGACAAAGAGAGAGCAGAGGGAAGTAACCAGAAGAGAGAAAAGGGGTGAAGAGGATTTGTTGCACAGAACAGTCTCATCTGAGATGATAAAAGCTAAGCCAGGCTGGAGAGAGCATCTGATAGTTTTGGAGGAGGAAGCTGATGTGAGCAGTGGAAAGAATGCTCTGATTCTCCCTTGGAGCAGTAGAGCCCGGAGGGGAGGGGCACTGATTGTCCAGAAGCCTGGGCTTCTCGGAGCTCCTCTCCTTCACTAAGCTGGGCTAAGTAAGCTACTGATGCTCTGACTTGAGCCTCTCAGGCTAAAAGCATCCAAGTTCTCCTGTTTCACCAAAACCACTGATATCTTAGGGCCCAGAATAGAAATGACTTTTAGTTGCATAGGTGAATATATATATATAAATTTATTATATAGATGTAAACATGTTACCTAATGTATTATTGCTATATCAAGTTGTTATACTATACTGTACTATACTATATTCTAATTTATGGTAAAAAAAATGCAGCAAAAAGGAGAAATGTCCTCAGGGTTTGTAGACCTTAATGTGGTATCTCATGTTCCAATATAATGTTTAGGAGGCTACGGATGAAAATAGGAAGAACAACACCTGCTCAATCCTTTAAAATCAAACACCTCATCCTTGATCTCTTTAGGCAATGAGTCTCCCTTCAGTATAGTTAGAAGTTCACTTCACTATAACCTGATCAAGTTCTACTCATTGATAGCTCTCACTTCTAACTTCCCTGCTACAACCTTTATTTAATGGTGACAAAATTTATATTTAGAATTGACCCAATGGACTCAGTTTAATTAGCTCATTTAAAAAAAATTACATAACTGTATTTAAATTTTTATTTAGTTTTATTTGTGTGTGTGTGTGTGTGTGTAACATCATTCTCCCAATTTTACCAGCAATGTCTGAAGCATCATAGTCAGAAGCTAGTCAGACTTAATGCCTTCTTCTCTTTCTCCCTCAGGACTGATCAGAGGTTGACTTTGACCATGTCATTGTTACAGAGGTTCTTCACAGCCTGATTGACCTGATGTTTACTGGCCTTGACATTCACAACAGACACAAGTGTTTTGTCTTCTGTCTTCTTCATGGCTGACTTGGTGGTCAGGGGGAACATGATGATGGCAAGGTGGCCAAGCTTGTTTCTGCTGGGGGCTCTCTAATGAGGCTATTTGAGTTGCTTCTGGAGCAGCAGTGTCTTGGACTAGTGGATGTGGATAAGCTGCTTGTCCTTCAAATCTCTGGCTTTGGCTTTGGCTTTGGTTTAACTTTCTTCTTTACTTTTGGCACCATGTTTGTGGGAAGTTCTGCTACAATATTAACCAGACTTTATTTTATTTGAATTATTCTAATCTTCCCTAGGTAGGGAGTCTGAAGAAGGCAGGTGATGTCATATTTAGAAGAAAGAGGGTATAAATGTTAGTTATTAGATTCCTATGGTATCTCCATGCATTTATACACATATGTACACATATTTATGTATATGTGGGCTTATATGCATATATCATGCTGTGCATATATACAAACGTACATATAATTTTTCATATTTACATCTATCTAGAAGAGTTAAAATACTGTGCAACTTTTGATCACAACATACACCTTGATAAGAAATAATGGTTTATCTTTTAAAAGGCACTCAACTTTCAATCTAGAAAAATAAACTGAGCAGGAGAAGGGAGCACAGAAATATCTCAGTAGATGAGAGAACTAATGGACTTCCTCTCTGCTTTCCATTATTATCTTTTTTTAAGAGCCTCTTCACTGACAATGTGACAATAACTATCAAAATATTTAGAGATAAAAATTTTTTAAATCCTCTTGACTAACATAGCATTTCTCCATATCTTAGCTCTGGGTTACTTACAAGCCTAAATACTTAAATTTTTAGGCATCCATTTTAATATTATAGTATCTACCCACCAAAGTCAGGAGGTGATCAAAGAACCTAAGAAGCCCAAAGACCTTTGAGAGCATTGAGCCCAACTGCTTCCTTTCACAGAATAATTACAGACCCGGGATGACAAGTTATCTTCCAGTCAGGTACAGTGAGAATAATCTGCAAGCCAGGCCTTTTATCTCACTCTATGCTGTAGCACTTGCTGAAGAAAAGGCAAGATGGAAAAGGTAGTAGAAAGAGTTCAGAAAATGCCCCTCACATCAGAGTTAGTTATGACTAGACCGGCTCAGATTTCTACAGAAACAGAGATGGAGAAATCCAGCAATGGAGTAAAGAGTCCTTCTCAGGACAGTTGGATGTAAAAACCATAGACACTTGCCCAGAAATAATAAATTGGTGAAGTAGCTGAAACTTCTTTGACTACAGTCATTGAAACCTCATAGATGTAACACATTTACTTTGTTTCTGACTTAAAGTTCTGACATTTGTATTACTGAGGTGCTCTGAGGCTAATATATCATTACAGTAAATATTTACAGTAAGAATTTACCATTTCCTTTCTTTATAAGCGCCTGTCTTTCTCCTTTATGTTTTCCTCCTTTTATCTACCTGCCTTTCATTTAAGCCTGTCTTTTATTACTTATATCATTCTCTCTTTTAGTTGTAGTTTCCAAAATGCTCACACTAAACATCTTATTAACCTGTTAATCTTTTGTTGAGCATATACGTTTCCCATTTTCCTTTTCCTTATATAGACCTTACCCATTTGGGGTGAAGTATAAAAGAATCATTTTAAAACCTAAAAGAAGGCAAGCTTAATACAACTTTAATCAATAATGAAAATGTCATAAATAAAACATTTGGGGATTTCAAAAATCTTTTCTTTGGCTTCATTGCTTTTACTACCTAGGAAATGGTATAAAGGGCTAATATGACACCCCGCTCCCCCAGTGTGGCTACATGTACCAGCCCCACAGCCTCTAAAGGGGCCACAGAAATTTATTAAGTCACATATGTGAGTGACTTCTCATTTGGCCTCTGGAGTTTCTTAAGTCCTGAAACTACACACAGACTTGCATGTAAAAAAATAACTAATGCTGGTGAATTTTCCTAAGTCTTTATAAAAATCTATATAAAGAACATTTAACCTAGACATCAAATCATGTTTTCCTCTTAAAAACCACAAAACAAATGTACATGGTTGTTTTTTGCTCTGCTGTGAAGGGTCCAAGTTTTCATAGGATTCCTTGAAGAGCTCCAAAGCAGATAATACTTCATTTCTATTTTATATCATATTTGGGACAGATCACTTCTCTGGATAATTCAAGCTGTTATTCTCTAAATATAAAAATACTTCTCATCCAAGATGGTGTGAGTGAGAAGATGAAAAGAGGGGGAGAGGTTAGCCAGGATTTGACTTCATTCCAGGTATCTTGGTTTCACCTCTATCACTTCTTTAACAAGCATAACCCAGGCCACACTTTCAAAGGATGTCTGCAGACTCCCTGAAAGTGACTTTCTAGCTCCCTTCTCCTTTGTCCTCGACCCAAGTCATCATACTCAAGGACCTCACACTTGGGGGCTGACTGGGGTGACTTACCACGTGCTCACTGATGTCCCGGCAGAGGTCAGCATCCTGCTGGATCTGATAGTACTCTAACTGCTTCTCGGCCAGCTCCACCCGTTGCAACAGATTCTCAATAAAGTCGTGGAGCCGAGCTTTCCCTTGAACCTCCTTCTCAGCAGCTGCTTCCAGGAAATGGTTGAATGTCACAACCTCACTGCAAAGTGAAAATGTCAGAACACAAATTGGAGAAATTAGAAAGGAATTCACTTATTCAACACACCTTTATTGAGCATCTACTCTAGGCTGGGTACTACCCTCAGGTAAGATGGATGCAGCAATGAAAAAGGATTAAGTTATGCTTTTGTGATTACATTTACAGTCACATTTTCATAGAAGAAATTAATTATCATTGTGTGTGAGAGAGGGAGCTATACATGCTGAGGAGAAAACTGAAACTGAGAACAAGGCGAAAGAGTGATCAAAGAAGGGAAGGAGTGAATGACATTTTAGGAAACAAAATCGGGGATAAGCTTTTGGATGGGTCACATTTGAACAGACCCCAAAGGAAGCTAAGAAGAAGCAATGCAGATACCTGGGGGAAAGAATAAACCAGATCCTTCCTGGGAATGTATCTGACATGGACAGGATGTGAGGAAGAGCTATGTGACCAGAGCAGGTGGGGAAAGAAGAGAGTGTAAGAGCCTTGAGGTCCCTGAGACAACTCCAGACTTTATTATGAACGAGCTTGAAAACCATTGAACCCATTTGAAAAAAGTTCCGACATACATTTTAAAAGTCGGGCTGTTAGGAAGAAAAGACTACTGGGAAGGAAGATATGAAAGCAAGAAGCCATATTGAGCACCAAAGTGAGTGAGATGAGTCATTCTACCCAACAGCGTATTTTTTAGTTAAGAATGAAACAACGCAAGAAATGTCATCTTGAGAGATCTAATGTCCTCTGGGAAAGCTATTTAAGCCGACATAGGAGAAGCAATAGGCAAGTAGTCCTTCTTTTAAAAAGTTACAATACTGAGAAAAATACTTCAAATAATTTGTACATAAGTCACAGTGATTCACAAATCCAGAAAAAATTAATAATTTAATGCTAATTTACTAAGTTACCCCTATTTCACATCTTTTTATTTGTAATGCAAATGTGAAGGTGTTACTTCTCTGATTCATAACTGAAGAAGTTATTTTTATTATTTTTTTAAGATTTATTTATTTATTCATACAGAACTAGGGTACAGGCCAGAGGTGCAGAGGCAGTGAGAGAATTCACCAGAGACAGAGCGGGGAACAGAACGGCAGACTGACAAGTACACTGCTGAGGGGAGCAGCGGGCGGGCCAGGAGAGGTCTGCCGCACCATTTGGTCACCTCCAGGGCAAGCGGGGATCGAACTCCTGCGGAAGTGGCCCCAGCTTCTTAGTGCTGTGCTTCAACCCGCTGTGCCACCAGGGAGGGCCTGAATAAGTTATTTATTATAAAAGGTAAAACACATTAAAAATATGAAGAAGAAATATCAGCTGAACCGATTCTTTAATTAAAGTAGTTTTCCATCTTTCTATCTGCTCCAGGGCTGAAATGCCATTAAGCTGACATTTCTACAATTAAACTTTGGTAGCTATTTTCAGAAGCATCTCCTTGAAAACATACACTCACGTGCTTTTTCTCAGGCTGGGTACCACATAATCTGCACCATCCATGGGTATATATAATCAAAATTCTCTTTGTTCAATTTGCCTCACTCAATAAAAAATCATAAAGATCCTTTTGGCCCTCCCTGGTGGCGCAGCGGGTTAAAACACAGCACTGAGAATCTAAAGCCGCTTCCGCATGAGTTCGATCCCTGCCTGCCCCGGAGGTGACCACATGGCGTGGCAGACCTCGCCTGACCCGCCCACTGCTACCCTCAGCAGTGTACTTCGTCGATCTGCCTGTTCTGTTTCCCACTCTGTCTCTGGTGAAGCCTCTCGCCACCCCTGAGCCTCTGTCCTGTACCCCAGTTCTGTATGAATAAATAAATAAATCTTTAAAAAAAATCATAAAGATCCTTTCCTCCACACCCTTTATGTGCTCTGCCATCAGGGACTAATGAATTCCCTAGTTTACTATCTGCTGGATACAGAATTTCTTGTATGTGCCTTCAAAATCTTTCTCAAACCTCAAGGAGTCACACCCTCATTTTTCTGGCCATGTTCAAATGACACCAAAGATTGTATATTGTTCCTCATTTTAAACTAATGAGTCCTGATTTTTTTTTAATCTAACTTCATGCAGTTGTTCAAGATAGAAAATTAAACTTATACCTTCTCTGCATCATCTCAACCTCCACTCGATATTTATTTATTTATTTATTTATTTATTTATTTATTTATGTATGTATGTATATAGAACTGGGGTACAGATGAGGTACAAGGTGGTGAGAGGATTCACCAGAGACAGAGTCAGAGACAGAGCAGAACAAGCAGTGGGCAAGGCAGGAGAGGTTGGTCTGCTGTGCCATCCCTGGCCGAGGACTGAACTCCTGCTGAAGAGGTTGCAGCTAGTTTCATTGTGCTATGCTTTACCTTTGTGCCACCAGGGAGGGCCCCATATTGATTTTTCACTAAGCCTCATAATGTCTTGGGTAAAACCTTAAGGAAGTCTGGCTCAGGAAGACCCAGTCTCACATAAGGCCTTTGCAAAATGCTGGTGGTGGCTCCTGATACCATTATTTTGAATGACTAGTCAGTGAGCCACTTTTATAATTAGTCATGATTTTTTTTTCCTCACAAATATATTAGGTCACACTTGGCCATATTGAAATTTTTCTGATACGTCCTACACAGCCAAGTATCTCTGCAATCCTAGAGAATTACATATTGACCAAAATAGAAAAGAGACTGGTTCTAACAATGATTCACTCAAGGAACTACTTATTATACCAGCCCCATTTTTCTAGTTACCCATCCAGAATTAAACCTAAACCCAATCCTGAAATAATTCCAGTAGCTTTTAGAAATGAGTTCCCTTTATCAAGTTTCAAGTTTATTTCCAGATGTTTCTGTCTGAGTCCTGAATAGATGTGCACTTTCCAAGCTGTCCAGGCCATTGACATAAGCCAATTTTTAAGTTCTTCCATCACTCTACTTTGATCTTCCCTCTTATATGAATCACAAAACAGAACCAGCAGCAGACCAGTGGCCTGTCTGCCCTGTGCAAAACCAAATCTTTTCACGGTTCTTAGCTGTGGATGAGATCCTCTGGATAGAGTATCCACACCATCCAAAAGCAGCACTGAAAATACAGCCCAGGAAGATGGTGACTGCCTTCCTTTTCCAACTTGAAGGTTTCAATTAATTTGGAGTCAAGTGCATCATAGAGACTGCCTGGGTGAGAGTTAGAATAACTGAATCACCCAGTTGTACTTACCCCAAGTTATACTTACAGGGAAAACAACCAAAGTCCATAACCCTCTCCCCAACAAAAAACAAAAACACAGAAAAAAGAGTCAGTAACTTTTGCAGTTCATTTTGGATTATAATATTCCTCTCATTACAGAAATATTTCACATTTACTATGGGAAATGTGAAACTTGACCTACTAAAAGATGGATCAAACTGGGTAGAGACTGAATGAGCTTTTTATCATCTTCTCTAAGACCATCACACAAAAGAACTCATAAATATTTGTAATAATTAATGTTTAAAAAGAAGAAAGAAACAAATCTCATACCCTATCACCCAGAGGTGTCAATTGTCAATATTCTGTTATATATTTTCTGCCCTTTCCTTGTGCATATTTACTATTCTTGGGCTCTCAAACTGTACAATTTAGAATAAAACAGTAGTATTTGACAGTTTAATCCCACAAGATTAACATCACAAAGCCACAAAACAAATCTGAAGGCAATATAGTTTATGATTGTGGCTGTATTTTTAAATCATGTAATGTTTTGCTACTAGTTCCATATAAAACCTTTAAAATTAATATTAATGCTTCTAGGTGATCACAGAATGTTATGTCATGTTGTAGAAGAGAAGCATCTTTTTCTAGCCTCCTTCATCCAATTATCTTGTGCCCTGAAGCTGAGAAGTTAATACCCTTCGCATTTTTCAACTAACCTGGCACCAATGCTAACCTAATTTGAGTTTACGGGTGTTACATATCAACTTAAAAAAAAAAAAAAGCAGTTAAAACAAGTCTGATGGCTTAATTTTAAAAGATAAATTATACAAGACAAAGCTGGATAACTTTATCACACTGAGATTGTGTTTCAGTGTCTGTATTAGATAAAAAGTGATAAACTATAGTGGCTAATTATGGACAACTTCAGCTCCACCTTTCACATTCTATTCAGCTGGATGAACAATATCCAGAAACACTTATTTCCCCAACATATCATGGGGATTTACTGAATGGAAAATAAAGAAGTTTAACCACAATGCATTTGTAACCTCTTTGATAATTATATTTCAATCAGTAAAATACTCACTCAAAGTGCAGGACAGACTGATGGATTTCAGGGAAAGGGAGAAGAAATGTCCACTGATGTGGTTTCAGATTCCACATTGCAATTAACCTTTAAGAAATTACCAGTTGTCCACTCTTGGCATACTATCAAAGCAAAATAGCCACTATCCTCTGAAAAGGCTATTAAAATACCTCCTGCTTCCCCTGCTACATATCTTTATGAGACTGGATTTCCTACCTTGGCCAAACAACAAACTTGCACCAGATTAAATACAGACAAATAAGGTTCAACGGCATCACATTAAACAAACACGAAAAATATTTGCAAAAAATATAATAACACTATTTTCATTAAATTGTTTTTGGGAAAATATTAATTATTCATAGAAATAAGGAATGCTATCAAGTTATTATTTTTAAATGCATTGCTTTTTTAAAAATTTCCAGCTTCAAATTTCTAATACGTAAACACCGATAGATGAAAAACACACAAAGAAAAGCTTTATGGGGTCCCTAACTGTTTTTGAGTATAAGGAGAAGCAAGACCAAAAAATTTGAAGGTAGCTGCCATCCTGGGCACGTGAATGGCTCTGTACCTCAGAATTTTGAGAAGGGAAGACATTATGGGCTGGAACCTATTAGGACACAGTTGTAATTCACACATTCATTTATTCCAATATTTAGTAACTCAACAAACATCCATTGAATGATGTGCCTACCCCTCATGCAGTGGGAGAAGCTGATAGTAAAACAACAAATACTAAAAGAAATATGTAATTACAAAGCTGAGCTGCATGTGAGTAAGAAAAAGAATAACACGATGCTATCAGAGACTAAAAGCCACGTGTGGTTTTATTTTAGGTTCTCAACCCTATGACTCAGAATACAGCATAAAAGCTGCAAGGCCAGGTATAAGATAAGAGGAGACCTGAGCAAAATTCAAGCAGGGTGTGGGCGCAAGACCAATTAAAGGGAAATTAACTGATCTAAGCTACTCTCAGCTCCATCTTGACATCCTTTTTTTTTTTTTTTAAGTTAGATAAGATTAAATACAAGGTTTTAAGATTGTAAGTTCTAATGGAAAATACTGGAAAATAGGATCATTTAAAGCTCTAATTGATATTAAAGGGGGGGGGGAAATGCCAGTACAGTCTAAGAAACTGATCTGAAGTTCATTAATATGAAGAATGATTTGCAAGCTAGAACTGTCATAATCCTAATATTCCTAGGCGTGAAGAAACAGACACAGAAGGGGGTATTGAGTAAAAATGCCCTTTTATCACTAAGACCAGTTTTATTATACACATTCCTTCATGGGCTGGTTCATTTACAGGATGGCTATAAATTCTAAAACACATTTCATTTTTTACAGATTGGACACTCAGTTACTTCTTAGATGGGATAAAGGCAAATTAATTCCAAAAAGCCAAGGGCATAGTATCAGGTGAACATTGTATGCTAGAAGCAGACATAAGGAATAAAGGAAGAAGGCACAGTGTGATCACTGACATTTTACATACATGGAACAATAAATCATTAACGAGGGGCTACACGTTGATCATCTTTAACATTATGTAATTTACTGCTAACAAGCCATTTATTATGGCTATTTGCCTATGCTTCCACCTTTCAGAATCAACCTGTGTCCTCATGCTCTCCCTGGGCCTCAGTAATGCACATCTCCCTCTCTGCTCCAGCATTAGCACCTTCCAAGTAGCCAAACTTAAATATATATATATTATTTATGCACATAGAACTGGGGTACAGGCCAGAGGTGCAGGGACGGTGAGAGGATTCACCTGAGACAGAGCGGGGAGCAGAATAGACAGACTGACATAGTATACTGCTGAAGGGAGCAGCAGGCGAGACAGGAGAGGCCTGCTGCGCCATGTGGGTCACTGCGGTTAGCTTTGTAGTGCTGGGCTCTAACCTGTTGTATCACCCAGGAGGCCCATTCAGCCAAACTTTTAAGTCTGTTCCTTTTCCAGGGTTCCTCTCTTGCCCTTCCCAAGTTCCCACTCATGTTAACCCTGTAACTGCACGGCTCTCCTGCTAGCAAGCATTCGTAGCCACACACCTAGGTGATTAGGTGACCCAAAAGGCCATGCACCCTATCAGAGTGTAGAGGGCTACTTTGTGAGTCTTTCCCAATCTGCTGTCAAATCAGTGAGCTCAGGGACCCTGCCTGCCCCTTTCCCACAGTGCTCCCCAAACCTAACATGAGCCCAGCACCCAAAAGAGTGAGCAAATTCCTCCTGAATGCATGGGAAGTGCAACTCTATCTCTAGCTGGACGTCTTTACAGGTCTTTAGGTTTCTTCCTATTTTTTTCCGACAAGTATTGAGGCATGAAACCTGTTAAGTGATTTACAGTACAGGTACCTCCTACAGGAATGGTGGTGGGATCTAAAATTGACGCTTCTCTTCTATTCTGAAACAATATTTTAACATCTGCTTCTCCTCCCAAAGGCAAAGCTCTTCCAAGTTATTTAAATTTCATTTTACATTACTGATTTATGAACCTCTTCAGAGGTATGTGAAATGGTAAAAATACCTCCAGCTAAAAATAGTCTAACTATTGATCACAGAGTGTTTCAGAGAGGCCGTAATGTCAGCCACAAGGCAATCCTGAAGTCAGAGTCAGCCACCTCTACTACCAGGAGCCTGGCTGCAAGCTCAGAGCTCAGGGTGGGTTCCTGTGAACCGCAAGAGGCCAGACAGGGTAGAAGTTACACCTGCCACACATCTGGAACTATATCACATCTCTCTTCCTACTAGCCCTTTGTCTCATTTTTCTTTTTTAGCTTTTTTGATAAACCGAAGAGTCATGTAAATAAAGCAAATCATTCTTAGTAGTTCTAAGTCTCAACATTAGTACTAAGCCCCTCAATCTAGATAGAGAGAAAGGGCTGAGGGGAAGGAAGGCCAGCCATGAGAAAGATGGGAGAGAGACATACAGAAAAACATTCCAGGTCTATGAATTTTACCATGAACCAACACTGAGCCAGCATGTTTGATATTCAGTTTTTCCTCCCTAAGTTTTTGTCTTTTTAAAGATTTATTTATTTATGCATACAGAACTGGGGTACAGGCCAGAGGCTCAGGGGCGGCGAGAGGTTTCACCAGAGACAGAATGGGGAACAGAACAGGTAGATTGACAAAGTACACTGCTGAGGGGAGCAGTGGGCAGGTCAGGAGAGGTCTGCCACGCCATGTGGGTCACCTCCGGGGCACTCATGCTGAAGTGGCTTTAGCTTCTTAGTGCTGTGCTTTAACCCACTGCATCACCAGAGAGGGCCCTCCTCCCTTAGTTTTCAAGTCTGTATGGAACAGTCTAGAGGGGACCTTATTTATATAAATGTATTATTACATTGAACAAACTGACTCCCCCCTGTCCTAGTAAACACTTTGTCTATCATGCCCCATCTTGGCTTGTTGCCTAGTTGTGTATTAGTCCAGATACCAAGATGTCTACTCAGGCCTTACCTGATCAAACATGAGACAGAGGTACCTAAGTGCCGAGATGGTTTAGTTGTGTGAAGCAAGTTACCAGGTCAAACTTGACTTTTAGAGCCCATCATACTACAGGCAGTTTGAAAAAATACCTAACAGTATCTAAGCTGGCTGAGGCAGTCCTATGTCTCCTTTATCATAACCCTAATGATCACTTTAATAATGATTTCACCTTCTGGTCTGTTCCTGCCATGAAAGAAGGAACTGGACTCATCTGGTTTCCCACTGTGTGAGCAGCACCTAGAACAGAGCCCAGTACTCAGAAAGCACTCAATAAAGATTTTTCTTTTGGCTTACTCCCAACTGGGAACAGGTGAATGAGAAGGACAGATTTTATCTATCATAGGTTGCCAGGGAGTCGGATGGGCAGCAGAGATGGAATTACAGGGAGGCCCTCACCACAATCAAAGGCTGGCAGTCTCCATGTTCTACCCTGGCCTGGGCATCCAAAGAGTGCAGTTAAAAGCCCTTGTGGGAAGTTAAAAGCCTTGTGCTGCTGTTCTGGAAGCTTAATATCATAACCACACTTATGACACCATCATTTTACCATTTCCCAACACCTTTGATGCCAGCTAACATTTTCTTTAATCTCATCAGAAAAATAAATGATGTCACCATATCAGCCCTCTCAAAATAGCAAAGCTGCAAGCTGATTTCCAAAATGGGCTAGATTTACTTTTACATGCCTTGACACTCTGGGCAAATAACACATTTTTTAAAGTCTGGCAGAGACATAATGAATTAATGGAAAAGAACACTCCATAGAGAGATAAGGGAATGTGGGTTCCAGTTTCAGTCTGGCTACCACATTGTCACCCTTCGGGAAGTCATGCCATTGTTTTAAGCCTCATTTCCCACACCTGCAAGATAAGGCTGTTATCCTGAAGGAAGGAGCAACTTCCATTTCTAATATGACACAGACATCTGAGGAATCCTCTCTACTCACTGCTCTCTGTGGTCCTTTCCAGGTCATTCTCCTCCAGCCACCAACACAGATCTTGTCCTTCTCCTCACTCCCTTTTGTGGCTTGTCCACATGGAAAAGTCTGTTAGCTTCACATTTTAACAATTTAAAACAGTGGCTTGCTTTTAAGCACTTGTTCAAATTAGCCTACATCTGAACTTAATGCATTTCATGGGTATGTGTCATTCTGTGTAGAGTGTAAGCTCCTTAGGGGAAAATATCATGCATTTTCTGAAAATCACACATCAGTCAGGACTTCCCAACCTCACCAGCAGAAGAATCTGTAAGAAAATTTGGGAATGATTGTTATTACATTCATGTTCTCCAAATTCCAAGTGACCAAGGCAGCCAGGAATCAGCTACAATCCACATCCACTTTCCTAGTTAAAGGATACCTGTACTGCAAGGTTAGCAGGGATTGATTTACCTGATTATGGGCAGTGCTACCCTGAAGCTCTGAATGCTCTTGAATAAGTAATTACCTTTTTCAATAGGACTTTTAAAGTTACACAGACTTTATGAAGACAATGAGTAATTTCTTTCTTAGATTTGCACACCAGAAACTTATAGATATCTCTCTAAGGAGGTACAGTGAGGCATCCTAGCACAAAACTAAAATGTTAACAATTTAGACGATCCTCTCTGTTATTGAGTATATGTATGACTTCTGTAGCCCCTGCTGATTCAGGCTGTAGAAGGCCTCAGGGCAGAATTGGCCTCCGATTCTTTTATTTCAGCTTGAAAGAAAGGATTTTAAAGTTGAGGGGGGAAATCCATAAGCAAGAGAGCCTTACATGAATGTTAAATACCAAATGTTTGTGTTTTTTAAAACTGAATCTACCATCTGTGTCTCCAGAGTCTCAGTCACTTTCAGATGGAACTTTAGCAACCTACTCTCTCTCACAAATAGGCCTTGAGTGTGCCAGAGCAGGGAGGCTTGATATGTTGCTTGGCCAAACTGTGTCTCCCTGACAGTTTACCTGTTGATGCAAGCACAACGCAGTGGTGAGAGGGCAAAGCGCATGACCCCAACCAGGCAGATGTAGTCACACAATCTCGCATCAATGGCACAGTTTATGGCAGCTGGCTTCTTCTGAATCCCCATTGTGGGGGAAGTGGGGTGTGGATGACAAGCACCGTAGACACTGGGGAAAGCTGACTGCAGTCACTTTCTCATACTAAGAGAGCCAGTGTCCTTCCTGCAAACAAGACTCTTTCAGTCTTATTTTACATATAGAAAGAGTGATTATTTGAGGTCTGAATAATGAAACCAATGTGGTCAAATCAAGGCTGAAAAAATGAGGACTTTGTTTATTGATGTAAAAGTTTAAGGCAGCCTCCCTGTATTTTCATTTAAAGGCATTGCTTTTTATCTCTAGTAATTTAAAATTGTCATACTAAAAAATCAACTTTAATTTACCCTCAGACACATTCAAAAAAACACGAACAAAAATATATGTACAAGGATGTTAGCTGAGGCACTCATTTTTAATACTAGGAAAATGGAACAAAAACCATGCATTCATCAATAATAAAATCATTATAATCAAGCCATTCTGTGGAATAGTATGCAACAGCCAAAAGGAATGCTATAATCCTATATTTTGTACACAACGCATACCTACAACGCATTACATTAAAACAAAACTCCACACACATATGACAGAAATAATATGTCATCATTTCATTGGGGCAAACAAAAAATCTATTGTATGTATAAAGTACTTATGTTGTGTGTACACAGAAAAGGTCTAGAAGGACATTCAGTGAACTAAACAGGGGCTGTCTTGGAGGGTGGCACAGGGCATGCTTGGTAGAGGGGAACTTTTAACATATGCCACACTACCATGTTAAATATCTTGTTTGTTTTCCAAGTCTGTATTAGTTTTTTTTTTTTTTAAAAGATTTATTTATTTATGCATACAGAGCTGGGGTACAGGCCAGAGGCTCGGGGCGGTGAGAGGCTTCACCAGAGACAGAGTGGGGAGCAGAATAGGCAGATCGACGAAGTACACTGCTGAGGGGAGCAGCGGGCGGGTCAGGAGAGCTCTGCCACGCCATGTGGTCACCTCCGGGGCAGGCGGGAATCGAACTCATGCGGAAGTGGCTTTAGCTTCTCAGTGCAGTGCTTTAACCCGCTGTGCCACCAGGGAGGGCCTGTATTAGTTTTTTAATTGTTCCTCAGATAACAGCAGTGAGTTAACCACAACACATCATTATTGATCATGCAAGGCCCAATTTTTTGTTAGTTATTCAACTATTCTTTAATAATACAACATCCTTCACCCACTACCCTAAAATAAGTTAGCTCCTTAATAGCGTCTGTCTAACCAGTGATCATTTCGGTCGTCAGACTGTCTTCCAATGCTCTAGGCAACCACCACCCAAATCTTACTTTCATTTTTATTTGTGTATATAATAAGTAAAATATGATCAATATATAAATGCAATGTGTAAATGCAAATAATAAGTTAGTTGCCTTTTAAATTCATTGCTTTTGAATCAAACAGGAAAGACCAGAAGTCAAGAGAGAAATATTTTTTGTTAGAGATTATTTCCTCCAGGAGCAAAGTAAATCAATGGCTGATTCAGTTCCTTCCTTACACCATAATTATAAAAATATCTAGTTGAGCCGAGAAGGTTTTCCCTCTTGGTAGGAAGTACACATTTACTGAAAGCAAGTGATGGTCTCTTTAATATAGAGGGTTTCTCAGTCTCTTATCAACTAGAGGATGCTTTAATAACACATTTTAAGAAACAACACAAGATAGAAAAGTGCCAGGGGACAGAGTGTGGAATTAAGTCAATTGCTAGCAGAGAGTTCAATAATTTGGCCTATTTCCTTCTATGAATTTAAATTCCCCATTTAAAATTAAATCCAAAATTTTGCATTAAGAAAATACTTTGCATTATTACATATTTCTAGCCTGGTTTGAAACTTGTTGGTAAAGAAAGGCTTTTCCAAGCATGATGGTCTTTAAAATAATAACTTCTCTCATTATCTATAACTTGTAAAAAATCATTGTCAATTACTTAAAAGCAGACAAGCCTGACTTACTCAATTATCACTAACTATTTCATGAAGAGAAAATTCTCAAACAAATCATAATATCAGAAAGCTTCCTTTGAGTTTCCAAATATTTGCTTCTTCCAAATAAAAATTAGTTAGATGTGTTCTCAGCAATGCTGAATTAACATGAACAGATAATCCAGAATGGCAAAGAAGCCAAAATTATTTGCATCTCTGCTGAGTTGGAAAGTACAATGTTATACTTGAATAGAACACCATCTTGTCTTTATTACATGGCAACCACCAGTTATCCAGCTATTTTTAATAATACAGCATCTTAACCCACTACCCTAAAATAAGTTAGCTCCTTGACAATAACCTCTATCTAACCACTGATCCTCCCTGTCATCAGACTGTCTTCCAATACTCCAGGCAACCACCACCCACATCAACCTTCATTTTCATTTGTAAAATATAATATAATAAATATGTAAATGCAATCAATAAGAAGGGAGTGGTTCGCCCTTACTGCCTGGCCATCCCAGTCAGCTCACCCGCTCACCAGTCAGTGCTGGGAATTGATCCTGTTAAAGACAGACTGTGCCTTTACTCTCCCTTCAAACACTATCTGTAATTTCCAAGATGAAAAAGCTCTTTTGACTTTCACAGTGCTGGGTTGCCCACCATACAAAATATAGTACAAAATATAGCTGTATCTCCTAGATACAACTATATCTATCAGAAAACTATCGAGGTCCCTACAAATAATAAAGCCCAAATCCTGCTTAAAGTTTGCTTGTAACCTGGGGAGTGGGATGAGGCCTAAAAGCCACCAGTTAGCATCCTGTGGTACCACTTACTCTTCTTTTCTGAGAAGCTCCTCCTCAGATTCTGTCAGGCGCTGCCTTAGTGCAGCAATCATCTCCACGGCCACATCCATTTGTCTATTCAGGGCCCGCTCTCGCTTCTGAACCTCCTGCTTTTTCTGAGTCAGCTGCACAAAAGCTGCCCGAACTTCCAACAGCTCGGCAGTTTTCTGGGCCAACTCTTTGGTAAGTTTATCAATTCTCTTCTCAATGGTCCTGTCCACGGCCTCAACCATCCGATTGAATTTTTCTCTGACATGTGCCTCAAAGGAAGCTTTGGTGTCTGAGGTAGGAAGCCCGGGACTGGAGCGCAGCCCATCCAGGGAGTCTGCGTGTACGCCCACCGCAGTATAGGTCTGCACGTAGGACACAGGTCTCTCTGCCACCACCTCGAATGGCTTCCTGTCTTTGGAGTGTTCGTTCGAAATGCTATACAAGTTAACATAGCTCGGTTTCTGCTTCACCACGTTGCCACTGCTCTGCAATTTTCCCTGTTTCAGGGGTTCTGAGGAGGTGACTAAGTCTGTGTCTCTGAGGGATGGGAAGAGGCTGCATTTTGTCAAAAGGGTTCTTTCCTGGTAGCTGTGACTGAATTCCAGATGGGCCCTCAATGAAGACAGGCTTCTAAACCTGGTATGGTCTCCACACCTCGGGCAGCGAAATGGCAGGCACACAGCAACATTCTCCAAGGACTCCTGCCAGGGGTATCTGTTTTCCTCAAAAGCCTTCTGTTGCATTACTCTAAAAGTCCTGCACAGAGGAAATAAAATAGGTCGTTTACCAATCTGTAAGTACTTTTCAAAATACTGTTGAAAAGCTCATGGCTGCTGTTCACCTCTCTGTGGGAAGAGGTTTTTATTTTCAGGTGATCTTTGCATATAATATACTAAAATAAAACCCTTCAACCCATGAACCAAACCAGTCACAGTTGCTCACTTCTGTTTATCCATTGCTGCTTTTGCAACTAAAAGCTAGCAGTGGATAATTGAGATAGAGACTTCATGGGCTGCAAAGTTAAAAATACGTACCTCTTGACCTTCACAGAAAAAAACTTTGCCAAGCCCTGACTAGGACTAAAAAGGATGGGGAATATTCCTTTCTCACAGATGAGAAAAATGGACCAAGGAAGTAAAGTAATGAATTCAAGGCCAATGGAAAGTAGCAGATCCGGAATCGAAATTCGACTTTTCTGTTATCTTGAATTTAGTACACTAATTTTGTAATACAAAAAAATGAGGAAGACTCACATGCATTGTCATAATGGTTCCTAAGAGCAGCAAGTTCAGAGATCTTTTCTCAGATACAGCAAAAACACTACTCAAGTTAGGCACAGTGGCACACACAATCTCTCAGCGTGAGATTTTGTCTTTAATTTTGTTCTTTATAATTGCCGTTGTGATGACAGAAATCAAGAGTGTCATCATAACAATAATCGTCCACTATATACAAGATTCATTTAAATTCAGGATCCCAATGTGTCAAGTATCTTTTAATTTAAGTGGCAAGTCTGGTGGCCAAGACTTGATTAAAACAGAGGATTCTGGATGGATGTATCTTGTTTCTGATCCTCTTTAATGCGGCAACTTCTAGAGATAGCTAATGTTCGAAGCAGGCATATTATAGCATAACTCTTTTCACTACAGGAAGTTCTTGTTTCCTTGTAGGAATTTATTATCTTGGCCTTAGCAACAGATGACGACTGGAAACCCAATTCTGCAAGCAGTGCATATTTCCTGTAGGATGATTTCTACTTAAATATAACAGCGTTCGGCCTGTCCCTTGCCTAACCCCACCCAGACCTTGGCTCAGCTAAGGGTCCAGACTGAAAAGTGCAAATGGTTCCCACAGTTAAGCAGAGGAGCAAATGGTTAAGAAAAGCTCACAGTTAAGAAAAGCCTCTGCTCCCCAGAAAGAAGAGATTCTTCCTGCACAACACTGAGCTCCTTTAGGAGTTCTCTAGGGATGGGATGCAAACCCTGAACCCAAAACGCTGATGAGAAGGGAAAGAACAGCAAGTCGGGGTTTTAGGAGGCAGTGGGAAAGGGCTGGCGTCCTTGGATTTGGAAAATGGATAATCACGCACTCGGGACTACGCAAGCTTTCAAGGGCCCTAAGAAAGCTCCAGTTCACACTGTTAACGGTAAAACCCCTAATTTGCTCTGCCAGACCTGGCAGGCCCGTGGGGATCCTGCCTCAGGGGTCTTGATTCGCCCCGCCCCCGCTCCGCGGCATGCCAGCTCCAGGGTGCCTGAGTGGCTGTGCGTGCACTCGAGTTCCTGCAGGTGGGGGATGAGAAGCCCAACTCCCCGAGGTGCTGGTTGGGGGGTTGGGGGGGAGTTAGATCCCCTGCCCAGCCCTGACCACCGCCGCCGCGCCCCACGGCCGGCCGTAGGCACAGAAACCAGGGGCTGCCACTTACCGGACTTGTTGCTGCAGCTGCAGCTGCTGCTGCTGCCGCCGCGGCCGGTGCTGCTGCTGCGGGAGCGAAGCGGTTTTCAGCAGAGCCGTAAATCAGGCAGAGCCCGGCCCGCTCCCACCTCCCGCGCACCCCGGCGCCGGGACGAGCGGCGTCCAGGGCGGAGCGTGGCGCGGGCCAGCGGGGGCGGCGCACGTGGCTGTGGAGGGGGGACCCCCGTTGGAGTGCCGCGGCCCCGGGGGCTACCACTCGGGCGGGTGACACCCCCTGGCTCTGCCCAGAGGTCAGGCACACCATCTGCCCTTCTCCAGCCTTGGAGCGGGATCGGGCTCAGGATTCCACTGACATCACCGGGAGAGATGCTGGATCGCTCCCCAGGGAGGGAAGAAGAGAAACCGATCTGCCTCTGAGGCGCTGTGCGTTCTGCAGGCCCTGGCAAGCATTTTTTGCACTTTACAGTTTTTGGGGAGCAGGACAGTGTGGATGAAGATGAAGTAGGAACGGGTATCTTCTTTAAAAATCTGCTGGCAGGAAGATCCGGGTATTTACATCTGGACCTCTAGCTTCTAAGCAACGAAACCTAGAGGTCCCCAAATAAGTAAAGTAGGCTGTCTATTATTCCGGTTAATTTAGCCTAGTGTCCTGGTGCTAAACTAACCCGTAGAATTAAGTAAAGCATATGACCTGCGAATAACTAATAAAAGCAACAAAAACTCTACCGTACTCACCCAACTCTGAGGGTCACACACCCATGTTTCACACACCCCAGCGCATTCCAGCAGAAGCAAAGGTTATTCATTCTAAAGAAAGGTTTCTTTCCTTCGGAAGGAAAATGATGACTTGGATTCTTTTTTTAAATCTGTTTTTGGGGTATCCCTGGACTAATTCTTTTCCTTTTAATTTATTTTGTTAATTTATGCATACAAGAGCTGGGTACAGGCCAGAGGTGTGAGGGGTGAGAGGATTCATCAAAGACAGAGTGGGGAACAGAACAAGCAGATCTGCTGAAATACATTGCTAAGGGGAAGCAGCGAACGGGTCAGGATAGGTCTGCCGCGCTGTGTGGGTCACCTCCCTGGCCAGGGTATAGAATATGCTGCAGTGGCTTGATAGAGCTGAGACTTAACACCTTGTGCCAACAGGAACACCTATAATTCTTGAAATATGGAATCAGGATAAAAGTTATTGTTGGGGGCCCTGCCTGGTGGCGCAGCTGGTTAAAGCACAGCACTAAGAAGCTAAAGCCACTTCAGCATGAGTTCGATCCCACCTCAGAGGTGACCCATATGGCGCGGCAGACCTCTCCTTACCCGCCCGCTGCTCCCCTCAGGAGTGTACTTCATTGATCTGCCTGTTCTGCTCCCCACGCTTTCTCTGATGAATCTTCTCACCTCTGGCATGTACCACAATTCTGTATGTCTAAATAAATAAATATATTAAAATATGGCTTTAAAAAAATACGTATGTTAACAGAATGAATGTTGAACAAATGAATCTTCTGTCTCCATAGAAGTGAAGGAAGGAAGCTAAATCTCAAAGTGTTGATGTTTAATTTTTTTTTTTTAAAGATTTATTTGTTTGTGCATACAGATTAGGGTACAGGCCAGAGGCTGGGGGACGGTGAAAGGCTTCACCAGAAACAGAGTGGGGAGCAGAACAGACAGATCTAAGAAGAACACTGCTGAGGGGAGCAGTGTGCGGGTCAGGAGAGGTCTGCTGCACCACGTGGTCACCTCCGGGGCAGGCGGGAATCGAACTCATTCGGAAGTGGCTTTAGATTCTCAATGCTGTGCTTTAACCCGCTGCGCCACCAGGGAGGGCCTATGTTTAATTTTTTAATATATTCATTACATCATCCTTCATTTTGGTGAAATGTATGATTTCCCAGTGAAATTCCAATCATCAGTTCACCCACGCAATGTCACCATTGTCCCTTGTGCTCTTTCCACTCCAATCCTGATACTTCTCCCTCCCTCTTTCTCCCCTTCAGAATGTCTCTGATCTATAGTTGATTTTGATTTTGATTTCTGATGATTTTGATTTTTACTTTATTATATATATATGTATATATTATTTTTATATATTATTTTTACTTTTTTTTAACTGATTTCTTATTCGGTTTCTCTATATTCATTCTATAAGTGAGACCATTTGATAAGTTTCTTTATCTTTCTGGTTTATTTCACTGAGCATCAAAATTCTAGCTCTATCCATGTTGCTGGGAAGAGCATGAGTTTATCCTTTTTGATCGCTGAGTAATACTGTACTGTGTAAAGACACCACCTCTTCTTGATCCAGTCATCTATTTTTGGGCATTTGGGTTGCTTCCATGGTGGTTAAGCAACTTTCCTAATATCACACACCTAGAAAGCATTATAGCCATGTCTCTAAACTCTGTAGGCTTTCTACCACTGTGTTCATTATCTTTTCAATTTTTGATGATGAATATAAATTTATGAGAGATTAAAGGACATCTAAAGTCATAAAACTAGTAAATAAGAGATGTTACAAAATGTTATAATTTGGTATTATTTACATTCTATATTACATGATGAGGAGTTGTCGTTTCCTCCAGGAGTTTCTTTCACTATAAGCACATAAAGCAAATTATATTTATAGTAAAATAAATTTAGTGGGATGTATCTAGAGGGCCTGGTATCACGACTGGCATGTAAATGTTTATTGAATAAAAATAAACCTTAAAATATTTACATGTCTCAGGCCCTCCCTGGTGGTGCAGCAGGTTAAAGCACAGCACTAAGAAGCTAAAGCCACTTAAACATGAGTTCAATCCCCACCCTAGAGGTGACCCACATGGCACAGCAGACCTTTTCTGACGCACCCCCTGCTCCCCTCAGCAGTGTACTTCCTCAGTCTGCCTGTTCTGCTCCCTACTCTCTCTCTGGTGAATCCTCTCACCACCCCTGCACCTCTGGCCTGTACCCCAGCTCTGTGTGCATAAATAAATAAATCTTTAAAAAATATAGTTATGTCTCTTTCTGTGATGTGAGTATATATACATCCAGAGTTTCTCAAAGTAGGATCCTGGAAACTGGGAAAATTGAAATTTATGAATGTGGATCTGGAGAATCTAATTCCTCTATGTCTCAGGTGACTGTCATACCTACTGAAACTTGAGAAACACTCCATTGTTATTTCCACCCAAAAGCATTGGTAGCTCCTATGTAAGAGAGGAGAAAATTATCTGTAAATCCTTATTGAATGACCCAGGAGTTGAATGGAAATGTCCCTCATCCCTCTACTTATCTGATAACATCCACTCTTTGTGGCCAGAGAACTGCCTTTCAAACACAGGTTTCTTGAATCAAAAGAATGTTTAAATAAAAAATGCATTTTAATAGAACTAGTGGAAAATGTTTACATCTAGCTTATATAATGTCATGTAATACCACAATTTGTTGGTTTTCTTTGGGGAATTATTTCAGAAAAAACAAGAGTCCAAGAGTAATCTGCAAAGTAGATAATGCACCTTTTTTATCTTAGAAAAAAATTTTAAGCTGTTTCCTGTAAAATGCATGTACAATAAAGCCAATTATCTATGAATAGGAAAAAACACGTTATTAAATGTAGTGATTGCATTTGACAAAAAACAGCCTTAGAATTACTAAACAGACTCTGATGTGAATAAGCTCCCCAGGTAAAAAGTCTGCAAGGGGAGCCCCAGAGTAGATTATAGTTACCTTTCCATGTCTGAAGTGCCCTTTGAAATCAGACAAATCATTTCACATACAGTATCAGGTAAATAGGAAAGCCAGGAAGGATTTGAGTAAACTTGCTCCAGACTGACGTTAAGTATTGATTTTAAGTACTTGGTTCTCTGCTGCTACAGTTTTCTCTACCTAATACAATTTATGTATTCATTCTGTTTTTCAACAAATATGGTACGCCTACTGTGTCCTAAGAGTACATAGTAGTACTAATCAGTTACAGCATTTAAGCTTCAGATTTGGAACTGTAATCTGGCATTAAAACCTCCACCAGAATAATCTACTAAAAAACTATTTTTGTTACATTTCGTTGGCATGGTAACCACCAAGCAACACCATGGAGAGTGCATTAAATCCCACAGCAGTGTGTTAACCCCAGTGATTCTGTAGAGAGTACGCTTTCTGCAGAGACTAAAAATAGACAATTTACAGCAAGGTGGTCCCACCCTAACTAGAGGGAATGCGATTTACTTGCTTCTTTTTATGGAGTCAACCAGGAGCTATATGAGAATATGTGCTAATCTCTCAGGCTTCTGCAGCCCATTACCTGGGCTAGGAATGTGGAGTCCCAATGTCTAGTAATTGTTTAACCTTATAACCAGTTACATGAGAATCTGTTCAAGCTGGGAAACATCTCTGTCTTTCAATGTGTCCTCATTTGTAATAGGCAGGAATAAGAATGCACTAAAAACATTTCTGTGCTATAATCCAGCTATTTACAGGTTTGTCATTTCTCTTGATGGGGTGGCTTAGAGAAGAAGCATGTGGGTGTGTGGTGGTGGTAGAGAAGTTTGTCATTACATTATTTGGCAAAAATCATTAGGTGTCATCTCTTCTAGTAATAAGTGACACATGTTGAGCATTTATTATGTGACAAGGATAGTTGTAAGTGATTTTCATGTCGTATGTCATTTAACCTTCCTAACAAGGCTTGTAAAAAGACATTGCTTATATCCCACTTTCATAATTGAGTAAACTAAATTATGGAGAGTTAAATAGATCATTTTTATAGCAATAGTAAATACTATAGCTAGGACTTGATCTCAGGTTATCTAAATTCAGGACCTACACACTTGAACATTATTCCTTTATATCTCTAGCGCCTAGATCATTTCATGACACCCTATGGTCCCCCTGAAACTATTGAATGTGTAATGAATCACTGCTCTGCTCCTTCTCAGTGCCTCCTATTCACAAAGCTTCAAGCCCATTCCTTTCTTGGTAAATTATCATGTAAAGAGAAACTTTGAGATATAACCTCTAAATGAAATGGTTGTGGGAGAATTGGAAAGTATGTTGCTATGGAATAAATTATATAGAAAAAGATACAGTTAAAATAGAGCTGTTAGATAATGAGCTTGATTATATAATTATGTGAAAATTATAGAACTGAAATTCTGTCTAAATAGAATATGTTTTCTAGGAGCTAGGATACATAGGCAATTTCATTTTACTATTGTAGGTGAAAATTATATGTTTTTTTTTTAAAGATTTATTTATTTATTCATACAGAACTGGGGTACAGGCCAGAGGCTCAGGGGCGGTGAGAGGCTTCACCAGAGACAGAGTGGGGAGCAGAACAGGCAGATCGACGAAGTACACTGCTGAGGGAAGCAGCGGGCGGGCCAGGAGAGGTCTGGCTCACCATGTGGTCTCCTCCGGGGCAGGCAGCAGGCGGGAATCGAACTCATGCGGAAGTGGCTTCAGATTCTCAGTGCTGCGCTTTAACCCGCTGCGCCACCAGGGAGGGCCGAAAATTATATGTTTTTAGAAGCAAAGAGGAAAAAGAGCAGTTATAGCTATAGGCAGGGGAGAACTGAACTTAAAATAAAATATAGACTATAGAAATAATTCTTCTGATTGGGAAGAAAGATGGACTCACCTTCTACCCTCTTCTTAGACCCCCACAGGAACGCAGAAGATAGCTTAGTGTATGATGTAGGTTACCCTCAGTAAAGAAACATATTTTAGCATGACTACAATCATAAGGTAAGTTAAAAAGATAGCTTCTACTAGCTCAAATAAAATTAAAAATCTTCTACACAGCAAAAGACACTATCATTAAAATGAAAAGCCTTCCTACTGAATGAAAGTATTTGCAAACCATATCAGGCAAGAGGTTCATATCCAAAATGTATAATTCATGAAACTCAACAGTAACAAATGACCTGCTTTAAAAATGGGCAGAGAATATACATAGGAATTTCACAAAAGATGATCTACAAATGGTTAACAAGCATATGAAAAAATATTCTCTCCCTATGGGTTATCATTAGAAAAGTGTAAATCAGAGCCACAATGAGACCTCACCTTACACCAGTTGGAATGACTATTATCAAATTGCCAAGATAATAAAGATTGACAAGGACATGGAGAAAAAAGAACCCTAGTATATGGCTGGTGGGAATGTAAATTCGTCCAGGCACTGTAGAAAACAGGAAGGATGATAGAACTCTCACATGGGACAGAGATCTCACTTCTGGGTATTTACACACAGAAAATGAAAACACGAGTTTTTGTTTGTTTGTTTGTTTTTTTAATATGTGCCATTCTTACAGGCTTGAGGTGTTATCTATTGTGCTTTTAATTTGCATTTCCCTGGTTATGGGGAATATTGATCAGTTTTTCATATGCCTGTTGGCCATTTGCATTTCCTCTTTCAAGAAATGTCTTTTAATTTCTTGAATAAAAGTTTATACCATGTTCATTACAACACTATTGAGGATACTAAGAAATGGGACTATGTACCTGAAAATGGATGAATGGATAAAGAAGATGTGGTATATAAGATACAATGGAAAGCCACTTAGTCATAAAAAGAATACAAAATCTTGATTTTTTTTTTTTTACAACATGGATGGACCTTGAGGGGGATAATGCTAAGTGAAATAAGCTAAGAGAAGAAAAACAAATGTGATTTGTAGAATATAAGGGAGAAAAAGAAAAAACAAACAAACAAATTAACAAAGCGAAAAGAACCCCTTAGAGTCTGATAACAAAATGAAAGTTGGCAGAGAAGTAGGCAGGGTTAGGTAGAGGGGCTGATCAGCTGTGGCGAGTGGTGAGTAGATATCTTGTGGGTGTTGATGTCAGTTTTGGAGTTAGTGGGGTCCTTGTGTTCACTCTGGGAAAGGTTTCACTAGAGCTCCCCTTTCAACAGCATGCAGCGAGTTCCCAAGCAAATTTCTCCATGAGACAGAGACTCAGCTGTATTTAGAAAGCAGGTTTATTAGGGAAAAGGATAGGAGTATTGAACACTTGCATAGGCACAAGTGGCAGGAAGAGCTGCCTTAAAAATGGACATGCTGAGGCTTGCATGGTTGCAGGAGAGTGGCCTGAGGCGAGCAGCTTCCACTGAGGGAGGTCAGTGCAGAGAAGTCCTGGCATGGTCCAGGTCACAGGTAGGCAGGAGGCTGCTGCCCTGCAGAGCTAGAGAGTGGGTGGAAAGAAGCATCTGCATAGTCACAGGTGGGCAGAGGACTGCAGCTCTGTGCTGGTGCAGAGATTTCCCTGTTAGAGACAGCTGCTCTTTAGGAGGGGCTCACTCCTAATGAGTCTGGGTTTGTTGGTTTTGAATAGAATCTGAAAGGGACAGGAGATCCCACAATGGGATCTATCTCCATTATCTTTATCTTTCACCTTCCGGACCTGTGATAGACACAACCTACAGCAGTCAGCTACCTGCTTTGATCTTATGCTTTGTAATTTAGGCATTGGCGCCTAAGGATCTCGGTTTCTATAGCTGGGTCCATGGCTGTGCTAATCCCTTCTACTCCTTGTGTGCCAGTCCTGTGATGCCTCCTTACTATTACTTCCTCAGTCAGGTGTGGTGAGATAAATGCAGTTGCTAAAGCTAGAACATGTACTTCTGCAACATACACAGTGCTATAAACTAAAGTTACCTCATTACGAGAAAAATGTTACAGGAAAAACTAAAGACAGCTTCCCTGTAATTTTATTATTACAAGGTAAAAATAAGTAGTATTTTTCATCTCCACCATTTAGTCTAATTTCTCTCTAGAAATGAGTTGTTACATTATTTGAAACATTTTAATGAAGAGGAACAGACATAAAAATTTTCATAACTGTAAATCCTAATGAATTTTCACCATTAAATACACTCATGTGATCAGCATCCAGACCAAAACCAGAGCAATTCCCCTACTTGCTAGGACTCTTCTTTCTTCCTACTCCTGTGAAGTACTTGGCCCCTCTTCCCCTAGAGTAACTATCACCCCATTTCTAAAGACACAGATTAGGTCAACCTCTACGTACTTCAGATAAGTGGAACTCTACTATATATATAGTCTTCTAAATTTTGATACATACTGCTTAATATTATTTTTAAAATATTCACCAGGGCCCTCCCTGGTAGCACAGTCAGTTAAAGAGCAGCACTGCAAGCTGGCTGCTGCCTCTTCAGTGAGAGTTTGATCCCCTATCCTGGAGGTGACCCACATGGCTCAGCAGACCTCTCCGGCCCCACCTGCTGCTCCCCTCAGCAGTGTACTTCCTCAGTCTGCCTGTTCTGCTCCCCACTCTGTTTCTGGTGAGTCCTCTCACTGCCCCCTGCACCTCTGGCCTGTACCCCAGTTTTGTATGCATAAATAAATCTTTTAAAAAAATGTTACACCAATTTACAAACCTATCAGCAGTGTGTAAGAATTCCAACATCCTTTCCAGCTTTTGGAATGTTCTGACTTTAATTCAGTCATTTTGTTAGGTGAGTAGAGATAATCTCACTGTGCTTTACTTTACAAATCCCCAGTGGCAAATACGTTGAAGCACTTTTTCACATGCTTTTTGAAGATTTGGTTATCCTGGTTTGTGGTGCCAAGACATTTGTTCAGTTTTCTGATTGGTTTTCTATTTTATTCCTATTGATTATTTAATTTTGCATGAATTCTAGATATGAGTCCTTTGTCAAATATGAGTATGGGAATGTTTTCCTTATGGTGAGTGAGGTCGTTTTTGGAGTTTGGTTTCTTGGGTTCACTCTGGGGAAGGTTTCACCAGGGCTTCCCTTTCAGCAGCACATGGTGACTTCCTCCACGAGACAGAGACTCAGTTATATTTAGAGTGGGTTTATTAAGAAAAAGGACAGAGGAGTAAAGGACACCTGCATAGGCACAAGTGGGCAGGCAGGAGTGCCCTGTGGAGGGAGAGAGTGGGTGGAAAGAAGCACCTGCGTAGTCCCAGTGGGCAGGACCACTGCCCCAAACCAGTGCAGAGACAGCCCTAATAGATTCCTTTTCTCTTTGGGAGGAGCTCACTCCTGTGTGGAGTGGCCTGTTAGCTGCTGATTTTGGATAATTATGTAGATTCTCACAATCTCTGTCTTTACCCTCAGGTGTGTGATATTCCCTACAGTAGGCTGATGTAGGAGTCCCTATGACTGGGTTAATGGTCATGTTAGTTCCTCCAGTCCCCACCTCCTTGCATGAGTCAGGTTTTAACCTTGTGATGTCCCCTTCAGGTTTTCTGTTCTTTCCCCCCATCAGTTAGGGCCTCTTCTGTCTTGTATAAGGGATCTCTACTTACTTGAAAGTCATGAATTTAGCTTCCTGTGTTCTCTAAAAGTTTTATTGTGTTGCTTTTCACAATTAGAATGCAATCCATTCTAGGAGTCAAAACTTCCCTTTATGGGAAGGGGACTATCACATTATTTTTCATATAGCCAATTAATTCAGCATTATTAACTGAAAATACCTCTCTTTCATTGACTACATTGTTGCCGTTGTCATGAACCAGATTCCCATTCATGCGTGTGTTTTCTCTTCTAGTTCAATGATTTGTTTATATAACTTTAATTCCATGAGTGCTTATTGCTATTGTTTTATGATGGACTTTGTTCTCCTGAAGAATGAAATCTTCCACCTTTGTTCTTCCTCCTCAGTTGCTTTAGAATTTCTTGGCCTTATGCTTTTCGTTATGAATTTTAGAGTCAGCTTGTCATCACATTTTGCAATAAAAAACAAAACCAGAATTTTGATTAGGGTAACACTGAATTTATAGCTTCATTTGGGAAGAATCGTATCTCTATAATATTGAGTTTTCTAAATATTAAAAATTTATATCTAAATTCATCTCATGTACTGAAATGTACAACACTGTCAAAATGGTGTTTTTCCCCAAATTGGTCTATAAATTCAACACAAAATTGAAATACTGGTTGAATAATGTATATGAACATGGAGTGGACTGAGAATAGCTAGTTCGTTTCAAAAAGTACTTAGCTGGAAAACTGAAACTACCAGATTTCAGGACTTGCTCTAAAGATTCTGACATACAGATCAATGAAGAAGAATCTGTTGCTCAAAAGTAGAACGTATTTAGGATTAGTTGCTTGTCAAAAAATATGGAAAAGTAATTTTTTTAGAAAAGGGTATTTCCCAAGTAAGGAATTCCTGGGGGGTTTTCCACACACAAATGCTGTTTTAATAACTATATTTCCAAAGAAGAAGTGTAATTTGACTTTTGCCTTGTGCCATATCAAAAAATAAATACATGAATAACTCACCATGGATTATAAACCTACATATAATCCACTATGAGTAAAGTTAGAACTACACAATTTCTAGAAGAAAACATGCAATAAAATATTCACAACCTTGAGGTAGGCAAAAATTTCCTAGAAAGCAAAAAGCACTAAATTTAAAATAATCAAGCATAAATTAGGTTTTTTTTAAAAAAGATTTATTTATTTATCCATACAGAACTGGGGTACAGGCCAGAGATGCCGAGGGTGGGAGGATTCACCAGAGGCAGAGTGGGGAACAGAACAGGCAGATCCACGAAGTACACTGCTGAGGGGAGCAGTGGGCGGGTCAGGAGAGGTCTGCCACGCCATGTGGTCAACTCCAGGGCAGGCAGGGATCAAACTCATGCGGAAGTGGCTGTCGCTTCTTAGTGCTGTGCTTTAGCCCACTGAGCCACCAAGGGGGGCCCATAAATTAGGTTTTAACAAAAATTTAAACCTGAATTTTGAAAGATATCTTTAGAGAAATGTATATACAATCCATATATAAAGAGAAAATATTATTAATGCATACATGACCACTGATTTATGTCCTGAATTATTGTGTGTAATATACGTATATAAGCTTGAAAAATCACAAAATATTAAAATACTTCATAAAAGAGATGATTGCCAATAAGCACATGAAGGGATAATATTTTGTTATCAAATAAATGCAAGTTAAAGCCTTCAGAGATCCTACTACATATCTACTTGTATGACTGAAATGAAAAGGAATAGCTGGTAATTAACAGTTCATCTAGGAACGTTTGTTACTGTCTATGAATGAAAGTCATTCATATAATCTTTGTTATGGACTGAATGTGTGTACCCCCCAGAAATCAATACAGTAAATTAATTCTTCAGCCACAACATGGTGGTATAGATGATGTCACAAGTGTGGGAATCTCATGATGAGATGGTGTGAGACACCAAAGAGTATTCTCTTTCCCTCCTCACCCTTTCTCTCTCCCCTATTATTTGTGGTTAGAATGTTGGTGTATATGAAGACATTAATTCAACAAAGCACTTACTATGTGTTGTACGAGGCATTAGCTATAGAGACTTGCAAGATTGTGATCAGAGACTAAATTGTAAATCCCTAAGATGTTTATCCACTGATTACATTTTTGAGCTAACATGAGAATTGCCAGAAGTTGAATAGAAGTTTCCCCTGAAATTTCCATTTTCATGCTATCTACTTTACTTGTTTAATGTACCTGCCTTGTCACTATTGGAGTTAAAGTTTGAGATCTTCAGTTACAGATTCTAAGATATAAGACTGAGCCTTGTTTTCAATACATTTCTATATACTAGAAGAATGTTACTCAGGTTTATTAATCACTACACTTTAATGTGGTTTGATGAACTATAGCATATAGGTCAAATCTGTTCCACAATGTGATTTTATAACTAAAATACTTACTGAAACATAATAATGTTCCTTTAAGTAGTGTTGATGGCTGCTATCACACCCCAGTGGCAGATTTGTATAGCTGCAACTGAGAATTTTAATGCTCTTTGCATAGTTTGCTGTAACTGTAGAAAAGTGGGTGGCTAAAATAAGAAAATCGACTCTCTCATAACTGTGGATTTCAGAAGTCCAAAATCAAGTGTCAACAGGACCACTCTCCTAGCAAGGGCTCTCAAGAAACTACTATTTTTTTGCCTCTTCCAGATTTCGTTTTCATCAGCATTCCTGAATCTATTCAATGAGTGCTTGTGTATGTTGTTCTGATCATTAGGAAAGATATATTGTAGAAATAAATATTTCACCAGTATTATGGGGCCTCTGAAGTTAAGAGGGAGGGGGAAGGAAGATGGACAAAGATGATGATAGGGAAAAAAGGAAATCAATGAATAAGAAAAGTAACATGTAAGTAAAGTTAACCAAGTAGAATTGGTTTGGTTCAGGACATGATATTATTTTGCTGAATAAGAAATTTTTTTTAGGTTTTAAAAAAACAAAAACTTATTTCATCTGTCAGAAAGTCAATGTGTGTCTAACTTTACATTATTACCTGTCTCATAGCTAAGAATTTTGAAACAAAAACTATAACATCTCTACTTGCATTTGTATATATATGTGTATATACATACATTATTTTTTTCTACCTCTGGGTAGTGCTAAAATTATTTTATAAAGAGCTCTATTTAATTTACTTAAATAAGTTCCATATAAATTAAGTATGTTTGGGGAAACTAACCCCAAATTTTGAACTATATTCAAATTCATATAATCTATCATAATCTTTGCTTTAAAAACTTGTTTGTTGGAAAACACTGATTGAAAAAGATACCTGCACCCCCATGTTTATTGCTGCTTTATTTACAATTGGAAAAACATGGAAGCAGGCCAAATGCCTGAAAGTAGATGACTGGATTAAAAAGATGTGGTACATACACAATGGAATATTACTCAGCAACCAAAAAAGAGAAACACATGTCTTTTGCAGCAACTTGGATGGAGCTGGAAAAGATCATGCTTAGTGAGATAAGCCAGAAAGAGAAAGAAAAATACCGATGGTTTCACTCATAGCAGAAGTATAATGGACCAGGCGAGAAAATAACAAGAATAATGTTCAGCCATATATCAGAGACATTTTGTGGGGGTGGAGTAGGGAATGGGATCAAAAACGGGGGAGTAGGAGGGAAGTGCACGGAATGACTTGATGGTGGGAAACCTGCGGTGATTACAATTGAGTTGGGAAAAAAATGTACAAAATGATGTAAAAATAAACTGTCATAATAAAAAAAAACTTGTTTGTTGGTTTAAAAAAAGGATTGTTTTCTTTATTTTCATTTTTATACCTTTTGAAGGCCATATTTTATGATTGTCTTTATCTGCTCCAAATCTGTCCATGTACAATGTAGGTTAAGACTCATTTTCTTTAAATTGGCATGACAAAAAGACAGTAGGATATTATTCTATACCATTATATTTTGATATGTTCGCTATTATCAGATAATAAAAATCAACCACCACATCACACATACTTCTCCTCCTACTTTACAAATACCAATTAGTATTCAAATCACTAATGCACAGTGCGTAAGAGCTTCACTGAGATTATTCACATACTATTTACCCACATAGTAGATGGAACACACAGGAAATGACTACCACATATAGTAAGCTGTGTGATGACATAAGCAAAGCCAGTGGAATTTCTTATTTGAAAATTTATATGTGAGAAAAAATTATCTTTTTGAAATGAAAGTTTGGATTATCCAGGGCTTGATTAGCCATCTTGTATCTACATGTAATATCCTAACAGAATATATCTTAACTATCAAATAAGTTTCTTCTTTTCTTTTCTTTTTACTAAAATGTATCTGGGGAATGTCAGGGGAAATAGTACTGAAAGGAACTCCATGGGTTTGTACTGTTATAGTAGCAGTGAAAAATAGACTAAAACCATCAGAATCAACATCATTTGAATTCCGAAAAGCAGTCAGTGGCTTCAGCAAGCCACAAACATTTAACGAAGAAAAAGACAACTGAAACCAGCTAGGAATGCCTGTCACTGTTCCTTTCCCTTCTCTGCAGCTCAATTCAGTCTAGAAGACAGCAGCCTTGAAAGAAGCAGAACTAAACTACCTCTAAGAAATTGGGATTGTCTTTTGATCTTGAAAGACTAGTCAGAATCTGCTTTTAGTTACCTAACTTGGGACACTGTCATGACAAAGAAGCTTCAAAATAAAAGGATTTTTCAAAAATGTTACAAACAGATGAATTACTTTGTCACCTGGGACCAAAGATATCAGCTGAGGTAAACAATTAAAGCTTCAAACAGCCTAGAAGAAAGACTGGGAATGAGATGCTTGGACTAGTAAGGGTTTTGAAAATCTTGTACATATACCTGGGGATCATTGCCAGCAAGAATGTAAGATGGTATACCCACGTGGAAATTGTTTGGTAATTCTTTAATAAGGTAAACAGAACTACCATATGATTCCCAGATGACTCCATTTCTAGGTAAATACCCAGAAGAATAAGACACCAGTGTTCAAATGAAAATTCATTCATTCATTTGATCATTCATTATAACACTATTACAATAGTGTAGGTCAGAACACCCCAGCAGCTGATGAGTGGACTAACAAATGTGCTATATGCATACAGTGGAATGTAATTTAGCCATAAGAAGTCATAAAGCTTTCATCCATGTTAGAACAGGGTCGAACCTTCAAAACATTATGCTAACTGAAGTATGCCAGACACAAAAAGCCACACACTATTAATTCCATTTATATTAAATACCCACAGCAGGCAAGTTCATAGAAACAGAAAGAAAATTAGAGATTGCCAAGGACTGGAGAAAAAGGATAATGAGGATTAACTACTTAATGGGTTTGGGATTTTCTGTTGGGGTGTTGAAAATGTTCTGGAATAGTTAGTGGTGATGGTTGCTCAATATTGAGAATGTACTGAATACCACTGAACTATACAGCTCAAAATGGTTAAAACGATCAAGCTTGTGTTGTATATATATTTCCACAATAAAAAATAAGTGAAAAAAAGTGTCTGGGTTCATTTTAGGTCATTTGCTTCTCATTATAAAAATTTTAGAAGAGACTATCAATATCCTTGACATCTCCACATTATTGAATCTTTCAAACTATTAACATAGTATTGGTCTTTTGGTTGACTTATATTTTTAATTTTAGTTTTAATATTTTCTCTTTAAAGGGATTACACTTTTTGGTCAGATTTATTCCTAAGTGCCTTTTCTATATGTACGTACAGAAAACAGCACAGATCATAAATGTAAGTCCTGATGAATTAACTCAAAGAAATTATCTTCATATAAGTACTAACCAAATCAGATAATAGAATATCACCTGTTCCTAAATTATGTAAATGGAATGCTTAATCTTCAAAAAATTGTCATATTTCCTTTTAATAATTTCTAGTTTAATTCCACCATGATCAGAGTGGATTTTGGTGTTTTCAGTTCTGTCAAATCAGTAGCAGTTTGCTTTATAACCTACTTGTGATCATTTAAGGTTTATTCATTGTATACTTGAAAAAAAACATAGATTCCTTTGGATAGTATGTTCTGCATTTCTCATTTCGGTTAAGACCACTAAACCTATTCAAATTTTCTTTAACTTTGACAGTTTCTTTCACCTTAACTTTTTGTGGTTGTTGTTCTGCAAATGCTTAAGATCTCTCTTGGTAAAATTTTAAGTATCCATACAATATTATTAATGATAGCCACTATGCAGTATATTTGGGCTTCAGAACTTACTCATTTTATTTTATTTAAGACTTTATTTGTATAGGCCAGAGGTCGGAGTGTGGGGGAGAGTGGGGTGAGTGGATTCATCAGAGACAGAGTGGGGAGCAAAACAGGCAGATGGACTGAAATACACTGCTGAGGAGAGCAGCAGGTGAGACAGGAGAGGTCTACAGTGCCATGCAAGTCAGCTCCCAGGCTTGCCAGGATGGAACTCATGCTGCAGTGGCTGGCCATAGCTTGATAGTGCTGTGTCTTTAATCTCTATACCACTAGGAAGGCCCAGAGTGTATTCATTTTATAACTGAATTTTTGTCCCCATTTGATCAATCTCTACTCATTTCCCCAACTCCTAGCACGTCTCAGCCTCAGTCTCTATGAATTCCTTTTTTTTGTTTAAATTCCACATATAAGTGATACCTTTTAAGTGATATTTATTTATAGCCAGGAGTGAGATTGCTGGATTATATTGTAGTTCCAGTTTTAATTTTTTGAGGTACTTTTTTCCATAATAGATGTACCAAATATATTCCTACCAGTGTAGGAAAAGAATGAATTTTTTGATGCAGTTTAATCACTGAGTAAAAGAAGTATGTAAGTTCTCCTACTATCCTTATAGACTTGTTTATTTCTCTTTATAATTCTTTTTTGTTGTGTTTTTATTTATTTAAGAAATATATAGCCAAATACAACATTGAGAACTTGTTTGAAATGAAAAATATATTTTAAGATGTTAGGGACATTGCAACATAAGCTATGTATTGGGTGATATTAAATAATCATTGTTAAAATTTACTGGCTCTGGCCCTCCCTGGTGGCGCAGCGGGTTAAAGCACAGCACTGAGAATCTAAAGCCACTTCTACATGAGTTCAATTCCCGCCTGCCCCGGAGGTGACCACATGGTGTGGCAGACCTCTCCTGACCCACCCGCTGCTCCCCTCAGCAGTGTACTTTGTCGATCTGCCTGTTCTGCTCCCCACTCTGTCTCTGGTGAAGCCTCTCACTGCCCCTTAGCCTCTGGCCTGTACCCCAGTTCTGTATGCACAAATAAATAAATCTTAAAAAAAAAAATTCTTTAAAATTTACTGGCTCTATATGTTAATTAGCTAGAGACACAGAACCAAAGGATTTATTGGTTAACTTTTTTAACCTTTTAGGGAATTTGCTCAAAGTAAATTGAGAATACTGAGAAATATTTTTTCTTTAAAATTTTTAGACCAAATACCTCTTCTTCATCAGAAAGATATACATAGGAAATCAAGCTGCAGGACCTCACAGGAAAAGCTGACCTGTATTTTGTCTAGGCTCTTAGTCAAACATAAACAAAGACTCTACTTTTCATGAACCACAAACAGATGACTTTTCTATTTTCTATGCATCAGCTAATACTTATTTTAGGGGGGGAAATTTAGTAGCCACAGTTATGGAAGAGTGGCAATATTTTCAGAGCAAAATCAGAAAACCCATGTGAAGGTGAATTTTGTGTGTCATCTCTTTGAATGCCCTAGAGAATGCCCAGACAGCTTGGAAAACAGTGCTTCTGGTGTGACTGTGTTTCTGGTAGAAATCAGCATTTGTTCATTAGACTGAATTAAGAAGAATCACGTTAAGAAACCTAACTGTGTGGTCTTCATTAAAATCTACTGGGGGTCCTAATAAGATAACAAGGAAAAGGAAGGAGGAATTCCTTCTCTTACTTCTTGAGCTGGAACATACATATTTCCCATCCTTGAATATCACACTGTGAGGTTCTGGGGCCTTGAAACTGTGGGACTTAACCCCAGCAACTTTCTGGTTCTGTGGCCTCTGGACTTAGACTGGAGCTTAAAACATCATCTTTGCTGGATCTCAGACCTTCTGACTTGAACTGAATGATGCCACTTGCTTTCCTGATTTCCCAGATTGCAGAAGAAAGAACATGGAATTTCTCAGCCTTCATAACTGTGCAGGTCAAATTCTACAATCGATCTCATACATCCATAGGTGTCCTACCTGTTCTGTTTCTCTGGAGAATCCCAGTCTATAAAACTCACAAGAAAAAAATGTTCTATGACTAAAGAGAGATTTCTGAGCAAAATAAATTTGTTAAGAAATAAACTGCCAGTAAGTTTTAGGGATGTATGCTAGCAATCCCCTTAGAATTCAACTAATAAAGCTTTGAACCGCAAGACATAAAAAGAGAAGGGGGAATATTCATCTAGAACCCTCTGCTGTAAACTGATCATGATGTAGATTTAATGGAAGCTATATTTGTCCTCTGTTTAACGACGTGAAACCATCTCCAAGTAAAACTTAGAAAACTGTTGCAAAATTGAGGGACAAAATTAGTGAGCTAATTGCCTGAGCTCACTTCTTTACTACCAATATTAAGTACTAAATTTTCCTATTTTCAGACATAGAAACTGAAGTTGAGGGGTCGTAAGACTCCTTCAGGTCCATGCAGTTTATGGAAGTATTGTATAAATAGCATGTGTATCAATTAAGAACAACAGCAACATCTTACTGAATGTCTACTATGGGCCAGGAGATATGTCAAGAATTTTATCAACATAGTTACTTTATGATGAGTCCATAAAGAAGATATGATTATATCCATTTTGACAGATGTGAAAACTGAATTTCTGGAAACTTAAGTGACCTGCTCCAAGATATATTCTAAGTGCTATGTAGCTGGGGGTTAGTCCTGGATCTGCCTGGCTCCAACCCTGGCATTTTTTCTGGTGCATCAGAACTGACATGTGTTTTAGATTAACATGATCATTTAACTACAATCCTATTGGATAGTTTTAAAATTCATTATCTTTAAATCATCCCTTTTCCTTTCTCTGCCAATTGTTTTATTTCTTTGACATTTAATTAATTTTAAAATTAATGCTTGCTTGTGATTTTTTTTAAGATCATAAAAGAAAGGTAGAGTTAAAAGCCATCTTCTGTTCTTATCCTATACCCTTCCTAGAGATGATCACTATTAAGCCCTTCTCAGAAATTTTCTGTTCTATATTCAAAAACATGTACACACACAAACACACACACTTAGGTGACTATTTTGCCCCTTTTTTTCCTTAATCTGTCTCACATGTTATTCCATACAATTATATAAAGTAATACATTTTCATTTCAATGGCTTCAAATATTGGTATTCTGTTATGTGCATGTATATCATCCAGCAATCAGTCCCTACCAGGTTGTTTCACTTTTTTCATGAACAGTACTGTTCCAATTAGCCCTGTGTATACTTACATGAGCTTATTACATGCTGAAACATCAATGGTAATCTCTTAAGCAAGTCCTCATTTTGGTTGTAATAATTAGTAGAGTATAAATTGTAGGAACCCAAAAAATCCAAAAGTCAGTTAAAAAGAATTATTACACAGTATCTTCTTTCTCAGCTCAAAAGCAACTTTACTATTCAGACAGTACCATATTGGCTTCAGTTTGCTGCCAGTGAGAAGAATTTTTTGAAGACTCTGAATTGTCTGGACTCATTTTACAGGATGATCATGGAGGGTTTTGCCCCTAGGTGAGTGACATCTTTAAAGAAATTGTGGTGCTTTTACTTACTTTTGTTAAAGTAGAAATCTCTAGACTATCCCAAGCCCCTCATGCTTGTTTGTGAAAGTAATACTGAACAGCATGCAGGGGCAGTTTCTTGAACAGAGATTTTCCATGAGCTCTGCAATAACATGAAGTTATCTTTCTAAGAAAGGAGCACACTGATCCTGGTGTGACTCATTTCAGAACAATTATTATCTCATAATTTGACTTTTTTTCAAGAGACAAAGAAAAACATATCATTAAAAACATGAATCTGTTAAAGGAGGATTTGACTAGGGATTTATTGGAATGTGAAAAGAAATCCTGACTTAAATGATATATGATATGCCTTTTAAATTTTGATAAGTATTGTTTAAAAAAAATTGTTTAAATTTACATACTCGCAAGCTTACACTATCTGAAACCTCTCCTCCCTCCACAAACACATTTTCATCCTGTAAGTTACTAACATTCTAATTATGGAAATATAATCTGTAAAATATGTTATCTGACTTTTCAGTTGCATTCTTAAATTATGAATGAGTTTTAGCATCACCTATTTGTTTTTAACTGACAAACTACCTGTCTAAGAATTTCTTTTAAGCACCTTAAAGCAAAGTGGGATAGTCATCTCATTATGGCTAAATATGAAGGTATACAAATTCCAAATCCTTTTGAATAGAAAGAAATTCTTTTGTGCAGGACTGCTCACGTTCCTTAAGACATTAGTGTGCTTTAGGACTCTCAAAGAGGAGAGGAGAAGGAGTAGGGGCTTAAAGGGAAATCATTTTTGCATTCCTCTTCTGCAAACCTTAAATCACAGGAGTTTATAATGATAGGTGTCTGGTTTCTAGACATTGTGGAAATAATATTTAAGAGTACTTATTATTGCTTGTAAAAGCTGTAAAGTAAAAGTTAGTTTATTCTTAAGTATATTCATTAAACAGTTGTATTACACATTTGCCCTTTAGAACTATCTTAAGTGATAACACTCAAGGGGAGTAGATAGTGAATTGATTACCTACAAAGCCAACTGTTCCACCATCAAGTAGACTGTTATCCCTTCTCATATCTCCAGTTGGTCTTGTGACTTGCTCTGACTTCCACAATATGATGGAAGTGACATTGGAAAAGCCTCTAAGAGGTGTGGAAACTTCTGTGTTCACTGGTTTGTAGGGTTAAAAAAGAACTGAATCAAAATGTAGAGGAAAAGACCCTGAGCCAACCCTTATCTATTCCAATTGAGGTGAGGTGCCTTGCATATAGGTGAAGCATCATGGATATTCTCAACTGTGTGATACTCCCCAAAAATTGTAGTCACACGTGGTCCTAGTCAGTACCATATGAAGAAGATGAACCATCAGCTGAGCTCAACAGCCTCTCAAAATCACAAAAATAAAATAGATAACTGAAACATTATGGTTGGCACTAAAAACATACTGACTGAAGTATCCTACCTTACTTTTTTTAATATATACTTATAGTATCTCTATGAAAGATATTTTATGAAATACTTTTACACACACATATATAAGATAAAAACCAACTGTCAAGACTGGGAGTTCTCCCTGGTGGCGCAGCGGGTTAAAGCACTGCACTGAGAAGCTGAAGCCACTTCCGCATGAGTTTGATTCCCACCTGCCCAGGAGGTGACCACATGGCGTGGCAGAGCTCTCCTGACCGCTGCTCCCCTCAGCAGTGTACTTCATCATCAATCTGCCTGTTTTGCTTCCCACTCTGTCTCTGGTGAAGCCTCT